>NC_090815.1:16637074-17336074 GCF_000390325.3 Nicotiana tomentosiformis | reverse complement strand
TAGCTGCCGTATTTTGCAGACCTTGTCTCTCTTTACCTATCTCCTTGTTACTGTATTTGGCCTCAGATTATCATGGACCGTATTTTTCAGACTTATATTCATATTAGATGCTCATGTACTCAATGACACTAGGTTTTGGGGAGTGTTCGTATCAGTATTTGTGGGATTTTTGTATTGTATTTAATTATTGTATTTTCAAACTTAAAGAGTAATTATGGTTTATGGAGATTATCGGATTGCCTAGTATTGAGATATGTTCCATCACGACAGGTTGGGATTTTGGGTCGTGACAAGTTAGTATCAGAGCCCTAGGTTACATAGGTCTCACCAGTCATGAGCAAGTTTAGTAGAGTCTTGCGGATCGTTACGGAGACATCTGTACATATCTTTGAGAGGCTGCAGAACCCTTAGGAAAATTTCACTTTCTTGTATTCTGTCGTGCAAATTTGTTGATTCCGGAAACTAAAATTCTGTTATTCTATTCTCTCACAGATGGTGAGGACACGTACTATCGGATCAGATGGTCAGCCACTACTGCCACCAGTTAGGGTCGCGAGAGGCTGGGGCCGTGGTAGAGGCCGGGGTCGAGGTAGAGGTCAAGGTGTAGCTCGTACCACAGCTGGACAATCACCTGTAGTACCACCAGTTGCTCCAGCTCAGGTAGCAGCTGTGCCCATTGAGATTCCAGGCCTTCATGAGACTTTGGCCCAGATATTTGCAGCTTGCACTGGTCTGGCTCAGGTGGTTTCAGCTCAGGCATCACCTGCCACTTCTCAGGCCGGGGGAGGTACTCATACCCCTGTTGCCCGTACTCCAGACCAGGTAGTACAGGGACTTCAGATACTGGGGGCACTACCAGCCCAGCCGACTGTAGATGCTCAGGCCCCGCTAGTTCCTGTTATGGCAGATGATGAGCAGCGGAGACTTGAGATATTTGAGAGGCTTCAACCTCCATCATTTAGCGGTACTGAGTCAGAGGATGCTCAGGGTTTTCGGGATAAGTGTCAGCGGATGCTTCGGACAGCGGGTATTCTGGAGACCAGTGGGGTCTCATTCACTACTTTTCAGTTTTTTGGGGCTGCCTTCAGATGGTAGGAGGCTTATGAGAGGCGCAGGCCAGTTGGTGCAGTACCACTTACATGGTAGGAATTCTCCGTTATCTTTTTGGAGAAGTTCGTGCCGCAGTCTTGAAGAGAGGAGTTGCGCAGACAGTTTGAGCAGTTACGTCAGGATGGCATGTCTATGACGCAGTATGAGATGAGATTTTCTGAGTTGGCTCGTCACGCAGTCTGGTTGGTTCCCACTGATAGGGAGAGGATTAGGAGGTTCATTGATGGCCTCACATATCAGCTGCAGTTACTCATGACTAGAGAGAGAGTGTCTGGTGCTACTTTCGATGAGGTTGTTGACATCGCTCGTCAGATTAAGATGGTTCGCAGCCAGGAGCGGGTTGAGAAGGAGTCTAAGAGACCTCGTGGTTCAGGTGATTTCAGCGGTGTTCCCTTCAGGGGGTTAGTTTTACCGCGGTAGGGGTCGTTCTTATAGACACGCTCAGACGGGTCGTCCAGCTCATCGTGGTGCATCAGCTAGCCACGGTTCTTACAGTGCTCACTCAGGCCAGTCTTCATTCAGCGTACTACTAGCGCAGAGTTCTCATCATCCCTCGTACGCTCAGGCTTCTTCAAGTAATTTCTCGGGATATCAGGAGCAGCAGTTCCGTCAGAGGAGGTGTTGTTTCGAGTGCGGGGAATTTGGTCATTTCAAGCGAGAGTGTCCTAGGCTGTTGAGTGGGGATCCACAGCAGAGTCCTCGACTGATGGCACCAGCACCAACAGCTACACTACCCACCCAGACAACTCGGGGTGGGGGGTCAGGCAGCTAGGGGTCGCCCAAGAGGAGGAGGCCGATCAGGTGGCGGCCAAGCCCGATTCTATGCTTTTCCTACCAGGCCAGATGTTGTTGCTTCAGATGCAGTGATCACAGGTATTATTTTAGTGTGCCACAGGGAGGCTTCTATATTATTTGACCCTGGTTCAACTTATTCATGTGCCCAGAGTAAGGCATAATAGGGCCGTGACTCCCTGAAGCACCGGGCTTGAAATGGTCTGGGAGGATGACCCCTACCAAAATTACCCCTGCCTCCAGACGAGGCACCACTGAAACCACCGAACTGATGAGGCCTTTTATCAAACCTCTACCCTCTCTCCTGTGCATGAACCATCTCGATCCTCCTCGCGACATTAGCAGCCGCCTAAATTAGAAATCTCACTTCCGGTCTCCTTGGCCATCTAAAGTCTAATAGGGTGAGTGAGTCCCTCAATAAACCTGCTCACTCTCTCTCCCTCTGTAGGTAGTAAAAGGAGAGCATGACGGGCCAAATCCACAAAATGGGACTCATACTGAGTAACAGTCATACTGCCCTGCTGTAGACGCTCAAATTGCTTGCAAAATTCCTCTCTCAGTGTGATAGGGAGGAACTTTTCCAGAAATAACTGAGAGAACTACTCCCATGTAAGTGCAGGCGATCTGAGTGGTCGGGTCAATGTATAATTTCTCCACCACCTCTTGGCAGAACCCGTCATCTGAAAAATAGCAAAATCAACCCCATTGGTCTCAACTATACCCATGTTTCGCAGTACCTCATAGCAGCGTTCAAGATAATCCTGTGGGTTCTCAGAAGGTGTACCACTGAAGTGAACTAGAAAGAGCTTGGTAAACTTATCCAGTCTCAAGATAATCCTGCGGGCCTATCACCGGTCTGTGCCGCAACAACTGGTTGAACTACCCTAACTGGCGGGGCTGCTAGAGCCTGATTCTGGGGAGCCATCTGCTCCGGAGCGAGAGTAGTGGGAGTTTATGCTCTTCCCCCAGCCTGTGAGACGGCTGGTGCCACTGGAAATGTACCATTCTGGGCCAAGCTCTCCATAAGACTTACCAAATGGACTAGAGCATCCTGAAGTACTGGAGTGGCTATGAATCCTTCCGGGACCTGAACTGGTCCAACTGGTACATTCTGAACTGGAACCTCCTCCTAAAGGTCCACTTGAGGTTTTACAACATGTGCAGCTGCTCGAGCTCCAGACTGAGCTCTACCTCGGCCTCTGCCTCGGCCTCTAGCATGACCTCGACCTCTACCCCTGGCCATAGTTGCCACCGGGGGTTCCGATCCCTGTCCATCGGTAGAGGTATTACATGTTCTCACCATCTGCGAGAGAATAAGAGTAGAATGGTTTAATCATCGATGATAGAATTAATTTGCACGACAGAATAAGTAAGGAGTGATGTTGTTCCTAAACTTCATAGCCTCTGAGAGATAAGTACAGACGTCTCCGTACCGATCCTTCAGACTTTGCTAAACTTGCTCGTGACTCGTGAGACCTATGTAACCTAGTACTCTGATACCAACTGTCACGACCCAAAATTCACACCTTCAGACCGTGATGGAGCATAACATTTCACTTGCTAGGCAAGCCAACGTTAGAATAATATTAACCAATTTTTAAACAATTTTTAAATTATTAGTAATCAAAGAAACAAATGCGGAAGCAAAGTTTGAAATATAGTGAATAATCCATAAATACAACGGTGTCTAAATACCATCCCAGAATTTGGTGTCACAAGTGCACGAGCTTTAAGAATAATACAAATAAAGGTCTGAATAAAATAAAGCTGTCTGGAAATAAACACACAGCCAAAGTAAAATAGACGGGGACTTCAGAACTGCGGACGCCATGCAGTTATACCTCAAGTCTCCTCTGGTAGCTGAAATCCGAGCAAGTCTATGGTACGTCGCTGGGACCAACTCCAAAATCTACACAAGAAGTGCAGAGGGTAGTATCAGTACAACCGACCCCATGTACTGGTAGGTGCTGAGCCTAACCTCGACGAAATAGTGACGAGGCAAAGGCGGGTCACTTACATTAACCTGTACGCAATATTAGTAACAACAACAATAATAAAAATAATTCAGGTAACTCATTTATAATAATTGAAGCCAACTCAGCAGTCATAACCAATTATCATTTCCATTAATTCTGTTGCAGCGTGCAACCCGCTCTCACAATATAAAAATGCAGTGTTGGGGGATCTCCCGGAATACATCTGTACTCCCAAATTAAATATGCAGTGCTGGGGGATCTCCCTGAATACGTCCGTAGTCCCAAAATAAATATGCAAGACAGGGGGATCTCCCGGAATACATCTGTAGTCCCAATTTAAATATGCAACGCAAGATGAAATAGAAGGTATGGCATCGAGTCATACAGTTTATACAGAACATAGATAAGGAAAGTAGGGACTTAACTAAGCATGGCGCACAGAATATCAAATAGGCAGTTAAAACACATAAGCATGCTTCTCTAATCTAAGCTAGACAATTAAACGTATTAGTATAATTTAATAAGGGAAAACGGTTTATGATTTAGAAAGGAAGGACGGGATTTTTGCAGTAATTGCCCGTGTACGTACTCATCACCTCACGTACACGGCGCCCACACATCAATTTATATCAAACATCCTATTGGAAAAGTCCCCAACGCAAGGTTAAGCAAGCCACTTACCTCGAACCAAGCTAAGTCAATCGGTCACAATGCCTTTCCCACGAATATCTGGCTCCGAATGGCCCAAATCCAGCCAAAAGCAATTACATATCAAAAATACAACCATGATAGACTTATCTAATTAATGAAATCAACACTTTTAACAAAAATTCCGAAATTAACTCAAACATTGCTTGTGGGGCCCACGTCTCGGAATCGGGTAACAGTCACAAAATACGAACACCCATTCACTGACGAGTCTAACCATATAAAAATTTCTCAAATCCAACCACAAATCACCTTTCAAAATTCGAAATCTTTGTTGAAGAAGTTCTTCCAAATGTTTCCCAATTTCAACCCCAAAATCCGAAATTAAATGATGAAATCAACCATAGATTAGTGGAATATAACCATAAAGGAGTTAGGAGTCATTACCCAAAAACTTCCTCCGAAAATCTCTCCAAATTTCGCCTTCTACCAAGCTCCCAATTAAATTTTTGTGTTATGAACTCAACCCTCATTTTTGAACCTTCAATTCTTCCTAGGTGCGTTCTTCTTCGTGAACGCGACATCATGATCGCGAACGCGATGAACAAACTTCCACTGGCCCAATTTTCCTCCTTCGCGAATGCGAGGGTACTCTCGCGAATGCGTACCTTCCACTGATGGACCCCTTCGCGAACGCGGGAACCTCTTCGCAAATGCGTAGGCTTAATGCTCGGAGCTTCATGTGCCCCGTTCCTTTACGCGAACACGAGGACCATATCGCGAACGCGTAGGCTTAAGGTCCCACAAATTCGCGAACGAGGGAACAACATCGCGAACATGAAGAACAACTTAGAACCTTTCCCAGATGCTCTACGCGATCGCGAGGCACCTCTCACGAACGCGATGAAGAATTTTTCTACAATAAAACACCAGAAATCTGCTACTTCTCTAAGTCCAAAAATGACCCGTTGAGCATTCGAAACACACTCAAGGCCCCCGGGACCTCGACCAAACATACCAACCAATCCTAAAATACCATACGAACTTAGTCAAGCTCTTAAATCACATCAAACAATGCTAAAATCACGAATCACCCTCCAATTCAAACTTAAAGAACTTAAAACTTCAAAATTATAAAACTAATGCCGAAACCTATCAAATCACGTTCGATTGACCTAAATTTTGTGCACCAGTCATAATCAACATTACGGACCTAATCTAATTTCCGGAATCGGAAAACGACCCTGATATCAAACATTCCACTACCGGCCCAAAACTCCAAATATTCGACTTTCGCCATTTCAAGCCTAAATGAGCTACGGACCTCCAAAACACAATCTGGACACGCCCCTAAACCCAAAATCACCTAACGGAGCTAACGGAACTGACGGAATTCCATTCCAGAGTCATCTTCTCATAGTTCCGACTATGGTCCAAATCCTAAGGCTTAAGCTCTCATTTAGGGACTAAGTGTCCCAAAACACTCCGAACCTCAAAACCAATCTTCCCGGCAAGTCACAATAGCAGAAATAGATATGGGGAAAGCAGTTAATAGGGGTACAGGGCTCTAACTCTCAAAACGAGCGGTCGGGTCGTTACATCCTCCCCCTCTTAAAACAATCGTTCGTCCTCGAACAAGTATAAAGACATACCTGACACTGTGAAAAGATGAGGGTACTGGCTACGCATATCCTGCTCGGTCTCCCAAGTCTCCTCCTCGACCGGCTGACCTCTCCACTGGACCTTTACTGAAGCAATATTCTTTGACATGAGCTTTCTGACCGGCCTGTCCAAAATGACTACTGGCTCCTCAACATAAGATAGATCCTTGTCCAACTAGACTGAGCTGAAATCCAATACATAATTCGGATCACCGTGATACTTTCGGAGCATAGACACGTGGAATACCGGGTGAACTCCTACTAGGCTGGGAGGCAAGGCAAGCTCATAAGCAACCTCCCCAACTCACCGTATTATCTCAAAAGGACCAATGAACCTCGGGCTCAGCTTTCCCTTCTTCCCGAACCTCATGACGCCCTTCATAGGCGATACTCGAAGCAAGATCCGCTCACCAACCATAAATGCCAAATCACGAACCTTCCGGTCCGCATAACTCTTCTGCCTAGACTAGGCTGTGCGAAGTCTCTCCTGAATCACCTTCACCTTATCTAGGGCATCCTGGACCAAGTATGTACCCAACAGTCGGGCCTCGCCCGGATCAAACCATCCCATTGGGGACCGGGACCGGCACTGCCTACCATACATAGCCTCATACGGTGCCATCTGAATGCTGGACTGGTAACTGTTGTTGTAAGAAAACTCTGCAAGTGGCAAGAATTGGTCCCATGACCCTCCGAACTCCATCACACAGGCACGGAGCATATCCTCAAGAATCTGAATCGTGCTCTCGGACTGCCCGTCCTTCTGAGGGTGAAAGGCTGTGCTCAGCTCCACCCTAGTACCCAACTCCCGCTGTACGGCTCTCGAAAACCGTAATGTGAATTGTGTACCTCTGTCTGAAATGATGGATACTGGAATACCATGAAGGCGGACAATCTCTCTGATATAAATCTCAGCCAACCTCTCAGAAGAATAAGTGGTCAACACTGGAATAAAATGAGCTGACTTGGTCAGCCGATCCACGATCACCCAAATAGCATCGAACTTTCTCAAAGTTCGTGGAAGTCCAACTACAAAGTCCATGGTGATCCATTCCCACTTCCACTCTGGGATCTCTAACCTCTAAAATAATCCACCCGGACTCTGGTGCTCATATTTGACCTGCTGACAGTTGAGACACTTGGCCACAAACCCAACTATATCCTTCTTCATCCTCCTCCACCAATAGTGCTATCTCAAATCCTGGTACATTTTCGCGGCACCGGGATGAATGGAGTACCGCAAATTGTGGGCCTCCTCGAGAATCAACTCCCGAAGCCCATCTACATTGGGCACACAGATCCGACCCTGCATCCTCATCACACCATCATCACCAATAGTCATATCTCTGGCATCACCTCGCCGAACCCTGTCCTGAAGAACTAGAAGATGAGGATCATCGTACTGGCGCTCCCTGATACGGTCATAAAGAGAAGGCCGAGCAACCACACAAACTAATACCCGGCTAGGCTCTGAAACATCCAATCTCATGAACTGGCTGGCTAAGGCTTGAACATCCAAGGCTAAGAGCCTCTCAGCTGCCGGAAGATATGCCAAACTCCCTAAACTCTCTGCCCAGTGACTCAAAGCATCGGCCACCACATTGGCCTTCCCAGGGTGGTACAAAATAGTGATATCATAATCCTTAAGCAACTCCAACCACCTCCGCGACATAAGTTAAGGTCTTTCTGCATAAACAGATGCTGCAAACTCCGATGATCGGTGTAAATCTCACAAAGAACACCGTACAAATAATGTCGCCATATCTTCAAGGCATGAACAATAACTGCTAACTCAAGGTCATGGACAAGATAGTTCTTTTCGTGCACCTTCAGCTGTCTGGACGCGTAGGCAATCACCCTACCGTCCTGCATCAACATCGCTCCAAGGTCAATCCTCGAGGCATCATAATAGATAGTGTAGGACCCTGAACCTGTAGGCAATACTAATACTGGGGCTGTAGTCAAAGCTGTCTTGAGCTTCCGAAAGCTCTCCTCACACTCCTCGGTCCACCTCAACAGAGCACCCTTCTGGGTCAGCCTGGTCATAGGTGCTGCAAAGGATGAAAATCCCTCTACAAAGACAAAGCAATAGTAATACCCCGCCAAACTAAGGAAACTGCAGATCTCCGTAGCTGATGACGGTCTAGGCCAACTCTGCACTGCCTCCATCTTCTTCGGATCTACCTTGATCCCATCACAAGACACTATCTGGCCCAAGAATGCCACTGAATCAAGCCAGAATTCACACTTAGAAAATTTTGCATACAACCTCTTCTCCCTCAAAGTCTGAAGAACGGTCCTAAGGTGCTGCTCATCATCTTCCCGAGACCGGGAATATACCAGGATGTCATCAATAAACACAATGACGAAGGAATCAAGATAAGGCCGGAATACACTATGCATCAAATGCATAAAGGCTGTTGGGGCATTGGTCAGCCCAAATGACATGACAAGAAACTTATAGTGACCATATCTGGTCCTGAAAGCAGTCTTCAGGATGTCCGGCTCCCGAATCTTTAACTGATGATAGCCATAACGCAAGTAAATCTTGGAAAACACCCTGGCACCTTGTAACTGATCAAATAAATCATCGATGCGAGGCAAAGGATACCTGTTCTTCACTGTAACTTTGTTCAACTACCGATAATCAATACACATATGCATAGAACCATCCTTCTTCTTCACAAATAAGACTAGAGCACCCCAAGGTGATACACTAGGTCTGATGAAACCCTTATCAAGTAACTCCTGCAACTGCTCCTTCAACTACTTCAACTCAGGAGCAGCCATACGATAGGGAGGAATAGAAATGGGCTGAGTATCCGGCAATAAATCAATACCGAAATCAATATTTCTATCGGGCGGTATACCCGAAAGATCAGTTGGAAACACATCAGGGAAATCCCTCACTACTGGAACTGACTCAACTGTAGGGGTATCAATACTGACAACTCTCACATAAGCCAAATACGCATCACACCCCTTCTCAACCATTTGCTGAGCCCTAAGAAATGAAATGACCCTGCGGGGAGTATACTCTAAGGTACCTCTCCACTCTAATCTCGAAAAGCTGGCAAAGCCAGCATCACGGTCTTAGCATGACAATCAAGATTAGCATAATGGGGTGACAATCAGTCCATGCCCAAGATAACATCAAAATCTACCATACTGAGTAATAACAAATCGGCTCTGGTCTCAAAACCACTAAGAACAATCAAACACGACTGATATACGCGGTCCACAATGAGAGAATCTCCCATGGAAGTAGATACAGAAATAGGGAAACTCAAAGAATCCCAAGATATCCCCAAATTTGGAGCAAAATAAGAAGACACATATGAATACGTGGAGCCTGGGTTAAATAATACTAATGCATCCCTATGACAGATAGGGACGATACCTGTGATGATTGAATTTGAAGCAACGGCCTCTGAACGGGCTGGAAGGGCATAGTACCTAGCCTGGCCTCCCCCTCTAGGGCAACCTCGACCTCCCCGACCTTTACCTCGAGCTGGCTGAGGAGGTGGGGTGGCAGCTGGGGCTGGAAGAATGGTCGGAGGACCCAGTGGAGAACGTGGAGGCTGATAAGTCTGTAAAGGTGTACCCCTCCTAGATTTGGGGCAATCTCTAACCATGTGACGAGTGTCACCACACTCAAAACAACCTCTCGAAGGATGCGGAGACTGAGACTGACTCGTACCTGGCCTGCTGGACTGGCCGGTAATAGCACCTCGAGTAGGAGGCATACTGGATACTGGTGGTGCATAATAGGGCTCCTGAGGTCTAGGAGGAGCTGGAACACCGCTGGCTGCTGGAAGAGCTGAATGAATGGGGCGATTCACAAAACCCCTACCATAGCGTGCTGCTGGTGCACGAGGTCCTGAATAATGACCAGTCTCTCAAGACCTTTTGGCCTCTCTCTCTTCTCTGTCCCGGGCAAACATGCCCTCCACTCTCCTGGCAATGCTCACTGCCTGCTGATAAGTGATGTCCATCTCCAACTCCCTGGCCATACTGGTCCGAATACTAGGGTGGAGTCCCTCAATGAAGCGACGAACCCTCTCTCTGACTGTAGCAACCAGATCCGGTGCATGGCAAGCTAACTCACTGAAACGGACTGCATAGTCCGACACAGTCATAGCACCCTAACGCAACTGCTCAAACTTTGTGCACCAAGAATCCCTGAGGCTCTGAGGAACATACTCACGTAAGAACATCTCTGAAAATGGAGTCCAAGTGAGTGAGGCTGCCTCATCCGGACTACTTAGCTCATAGGCACGCCACCACTTATATGCTGCTCCCCTCAGCTGGAAAGCGGTGAAAGAAACCACACTCGTCTCCAGAATGCCCATAGTGCGGAGAATACGATGACACTCCTCAAGCAATCCCAGAGCATCATCTGAAGATAGTCCGCTGAAAGTAGGTGGGTGGTACTTCTTGTACCTCTCAAGTCTGAGTTGCTCTGCCTCAGAAGCAGCTACCCTGGTCTCATGCTGAACCGGAGCCACTGGGGCATAGGAATATACTCTGGGGCCTGATCAACCTGGACCCTCTGCTCAGGAGTGCGGGCTACGGGAGTCTGTGCCCCTCCCCCGGCCTGATATATAGTGGGAGCTATTGGAAATAGTCCAGCCTGAGCCAGAGTGCTGAACATGCTCATGAACTGAGCTAAAGTCTCCTGGAGGGCTGGAGTAGCAATAGGGATCTCCGGTGCTGGCCCTCCAGCTGGACTCGGACCCCAGCCTCTGGCGGCTCTGGCATGGGGCTCGGGTGCCTAATCGTCGGTCCTCCCAGTACGGGTCCTCACCATTTGTGAGAAAGAATAGAATAGAGTTTTAGAATTTTGATGTCAATAACTCGCACGACAAGGAAATCAAAGAAATATAATTGTTCTTAACAGTTACATAGCCTCCCGAAGATAAGTATGGACATCTCCGCACCGATCCGCGAGACTCTAATAAACCATCTTGTGACTCGCAACTCCTATGAACCTAGAGCTTTGATACCAACTTATCACGATCCAAATTAACTCTCTGTAAGGTGTCGTGATAGCACCTAGTCTTTACGACTAAATAAGCCTAATATTACAAAAAATATAAAGAAAACACAATATTTGTTTTAAGATCAACAGCATATCGTGAATAGCCAAGAGTAGTACCAATCGGCATATACAAAAATAACTTCCCAAGACTCGGAATATCGCTAAGTCACAAGCTGCTATAATCTATGTATCTCTATACAAAAGTCTGGAGATAATAAATAAAGTCTCTAGGCGAGGGAGAAGAAGGGGACTCCGAAGATTTGCGGACACAAGCAGTAGTACCTTGAAATCTCCTAAAATCAGCAGCACGCACTAACCCCGAGGCTAATAGTTCGCACCTGGATCTGCACACAAAAACAAGTGCAGGGAAGGGCATGAGTACACCACAATGATACCCAGTAAGTGCCAAGCCTAACCTCGGTCGAGTAGTGACGAGGTCAGGTCAAGGCCCTACCGGAGTAAATATAATAAATTAAACAGTAAAAGATATAAGTAGAATTTACGGTAACATAATTACAGAAATTCTCGAAAATTTAACAGTTAAGAGAGCCCTCAGCTCAGAAGAAGGTAAGCACAGTGGGAAATCTCCCGGGATACCGTCCCGTAGTTACAAATGAATATGCAGTACATGGGAATCTCTCGGAATACGTCCGTAGTCCCAAAGTAAATATGAAGTGCTGGGGGATCTCCTGGAATACGTCTGTAGTCCCAAAGTAAATATGCATGCTGGGGGATCTCTCGAAATACGTCCGTAGTCCCAAAATAAATATGCAAGACAGGGGGATCTCCTAGATTACGTCCGTAGTCCCAATTTAAATATACAACGCAAGATGAAATGGCAGGTATGGCATCGAGTTATAAAATTTATACAGAACACAAATAAGGAAAGTAGGGACTTAACTAAGCATGGCGCACAGAATATCAAATAGGCAGTTAAAACACGTAAGCATGCTTCTCTAATCTAAGCTAGACAATTCAACGTATTAGTACAATTTAATAAGGGAAAACAGTTTATGATTTAGAAAGGAAGGATGGGATTTTTGCAGTAATAGCCCGTGTACATGCTCGTCACCTCACGTACACGGCGCCCACACATCAATTTATATCAAACATCCTAAGGGACAAATCCCCAACACAAGGTTAGGCAAGCCACTTACCTCGAACCAAGCTCAGTCAATCGGTCACAATGCCTTTCCCACAAATATCTGGCTCCGAATGGCCCAAATCTAGCCTAAAGCAAGTACATATCATAAATACAATCATGATAGACTCATCTAATTAATGAAATCAACACTTTTAACAAAAAATCCGAAATTAACTCAAACATTGCTCGTGGGGCCCACGTATCGAAATCGGGTAACAGTCACAAAATACGAACACCCATTCACTCATGAGTCTAACCATATAAAAATTTCTCAAATCCGACCACAAATCCCCTTTCATAATTCGAAATCTTTGTTGAAGAAGTTCTTCCAAATGTTTCCCAATTTCAACCCCAAAATCTGAAATTAAATGATGAAACCAACCATAAATTAGTGAAATATAACCATAAAGGAGTTAGGAATCATTACCCAAAAACTTCCTCCGAAAATCTCTCCAAATTCCGCCTTCTACCGAGCTTTCAATCAAATGTTTGTGTTATGAACCCTCGTTTTTGAACCTTAAATTCTGCCCAGGTGCGTTCTTCTTCGCGAACGCGACATCACGATCGCGAACGCGATGAACAATCTTCCACTGGCCCAAAATTTCTCCTTCGCGAATGAGTACCTTCCACTGACGGACCCCTATGTGAACGCGGGAATCTCTTCGCGAATGCATAGGCTTAATGCCCTGTGCCCCGTTCCTCTACGCGAACGCGAGGACTATATGGCGAACGTGTAGGCTTAAGGTCACACACCTTCGCAAACGCGGGAACAACATCGCGAACGCGAAGAATAACTTAGCTGCCTTTCCCAGATGCTCTACGCGGTCGCGAGGCTAATGAAGGATTTTTCTGCAATAAAACACCAGAAATTTGCTACTTCTCTAAGTCCAAAAATTACCCGTTGAGCATCCGAAACACACCCGAGGCTCCCGGGACCTCGACCAAACATACCAACCAATCCTAAAACACCATACAAACTTAGTCGAGCTCTCAAATCACATCAAACAATGCTAAAATCACGAATCACCCTCCAATTAAAACTTAAAGAACTTGAAATTTCAAAATTCTATAACTCATGCCGAAACCTATCAAATCACGTCCGATTGACCTCTATTGTGCGCACAGGTCATAATCAACATTATGGACCTACTCCAACTTCCGGAATCAGAAAACGACCCTGATATCAAAAATTCAACTACTGGCCCAAAACTCCAAAAATTCGACTTTCGCCATTTCAAGCCTAAATGAGCTACGGACCTCCAAAACATAATTCGGACATGCCCCTAAACCCAAAATCACCTAATAGACCTAACGGAACCGACGAAATTCGATTCCGGAGTCGTCTTCATACAGTTCCGACTACGGTCCAAATCCTAAGGCTTAAGCTCTCATTTAGGGACTAAGTGTCCCAAAATACTCCAAAACTAAAAACCAATCATCCCGGCAAGTCAAAATAGCAGAAATAGATATGGGAAAAGCAGTTAATAGGGGTACGGGGCTCTAACTCTCAAAACAACCGGTCGGGTCCTTACAATTAGGAATAATTAGAATACAGTTAATACAAATATATTTGAATACACTGAATATAAAATAGCGAATATAGTAAATACAAACATTGAATCTAATAAATTCAACAGTAAAAAATAATTGAAACACACTAAATAAAAAAGTTATATACAACTGAAAAATCATTCTAGTTAATTGGGTTGATAATGAGGTATGTTAGAATTGATTTTGTTGAGTTATATTTGGAGTGTATCATGCTAATTGATATTATTTCCGTTATTAGATAGCTGGACATACCTATTTTTAAGGTGATTGTCGTTACTGTATTCTTGAATATGTGGCGCAAATACATGTGAATACATGCGCGTACAGCTGGACTGCCCTGATTTTAGGCGCTTTTTGCTGCTGTATTCATGAATACAACAGCGCGAATACATGTGAATACATGCACGTATAGCTGGACTGCCCTTATTTTTAGGCGCTCTTTGCTGTTGTATTCATGAATACAACAGCGCGAATACAACAAATACACTATCGTAACAACTGAATAGTAACTGTAGGAAGTAATCATGTATATGGTAGTTATAAGAAGTTAATACCACTAAACAATAGTCATTTCTGAAAATTTCTCATGAAAGAATAGTCACATTATTGGTGGACCGAATAACACTCACAACGTAAAAAGAAAAAATAAGAGAAAATTATTAGTAACCATTGCCATGAAGTTTTAAATTTCATACGTGAAAACTTTGGACATTGTTGTGGAGTTTTATCTGTAAATTTTAAAATTCCAGACAATGACTATTTTTAATCACATAAACTAAAAAGTAGTTATTCGTGAATTTTGATGTCACGACCCAATTTTTCCTATAGGCCATGATGGCGCCCAACATCGCCGCTAGGTAAGTCAACGGTGAACTAACTATGTGATTACTCTTTTTAATAAGTTTTCAAGTAATTAAATTTCATTGATTAAGAGATTAATAAGCAGAAGATTTAAATCAATAAAACAAAAGCAACTGAGTGCAGTCATAGTGATAATACTACTCCATAACCATAAAGTCTAATAGTGTGTGTGCCAAGACCTAGTGTCACAAGTGTATGAGCACTAGTAGAATATACAAAACTCCAACTACTATCTGAAATAAAAATAGACAGAAAATAAGGGCAAAAGAGAAACTCTAGGTACTGCGGAACGGCTCAGGCTGTAGCTCACCACTAGGCCTCAAGGTAACGGGGATGCGTGCTGGTGAGACCGCCAGATGCACCTGCCTCAGATGCTGCACAGTTAGTGCAGAAGTGTAGCGTGAGTACATAAACAATACGTACCAAATAAGTATAAAGTCTAACCTTGAAGAAGTAGTGACGAGGGGTCGACATCGATACTTACTATGGGCTAACAGAAAAAAATACATAAGTTCTAAATAAGCATGTGTTATGTATATAATTACAGTAATTCAATAACAAGCAGGAAATAAATAATTCTTTCACACATGATAAATCCCAAATTAATTTCTGTCTTATATTATTTTAACCTCTCAAGCCATGAAATAACATCAAATATATAATTAAACTCCAAGTATTATCACGCATGATTATGCCGAGGTCGTACGGCCCAATCTAGAATAACGTGTACACTGCCGAGGGTCGTGCGACACGAACCATAGATGCATCTATCTACTGCTGAGGCGTTCGTCCCGCTCCACAAAAAGAGAGGATATTTTATAAACATTTGGTTTAAAAGTTATTACAATGCTAATACACAAAGAAGCACAATTTCATTAACGGTCAAGTTGTCAAGGCTCGAAATTCCCACCTTCGGGACCGTGATGGTGCCTGATATTTTACTTGCTAGGCAAGCCAATATTAGAATAATATTATCCATTTTTAAAATAATTTAAAATTTATTAATAACAAAGAATTAAATACGAAAGTAAAGTCTGAAATGTAGTGAATAAACCATAAAATAACGGTGTCTAAATACCATCCCAGAATTGGTATCACAAGTGCATGAGCTTCTAGAATAAATACAAATAAAGGTCTAAATAAATAAAGCTCTCTGGAAATAAACACACAGCAAAAGTAAAATAGACGGGGACTTCAAAACTGCGGACGTCGTGTAGTTATACCTCAAGTCTCCTCTGGTAGCTGAAATCCGAGCAAGTTTATGGTACGCCACTGGGACCAACTCTGAAATCTGCACAAGAAGTGCAGAGTGTAGTATCAGTATAACCGACCCCATGTACAGGTAATTACTGAGCCTAACCTTAACGAAGTAGTAACAAGGCTAAGGCGGGTCACTTACATTCACCTGTACGCAATATTAATAACAACAACAAATAATAGAAATAAATCGGTTAACTCATTTACACTAATTGAAGCCAACTCAACATTCATAACCCATTATTATTTCAACCAATTTCCGTTGCAGCGTACAAATCGCTCCCACAATATATTCATTTTCAATCCTCTCATATATTTATTTTAATCAAATATATATAGACTTTTAAATAAGTCTGTTGCAGCGTGCAATCCGATCCCCCAATATTGACTTTTAAATAAGTCTATTGCGGCGTGCAATCTGATCCCCCAATATTGACTTTTAAATAAGTCTATTGTGGCGTGCAATCCGATCCCCCAATATAAATATTTACTTTTATTTCCGTTGCGGCATGCAACCCGATCCCCCAATAAATAATTCAATCAATTTTGTTGTGGCGTGCAACTCGCTCCTTCAATATATCCATTTACCAATTCTTATAGAAGCAATTGCCTCAATAAATGCAACAATTAATACAAAATTTTAAGACAACAAGCATACAACAATTATGATTTAATTATGAAACAAACAATGACAAATAGCAATTTATTAAGGAAATTAGGGAGAAAATAAGCATTTTAATATTTAATATGCTAAATGTCAAGTAGTAATTAATACACATAAATCAAATAATATGTAACAATTATAGCAGAAATTCAAGAATTAATATTTGACAAAGAATAGGAGGGAAGCAATTATTATAACAATTAATTCATGATTTAAAATGATTTATGATTTTTAAATAATTATGCAAACAATTAATTTGACGACGTATAGACACTCGTCACCTAGCATATGCATCGTTCACATGCATTTCACATAACAAATAATTTAAGGGTTCTATTCCCTCAAGTCAAGGTTAACCACAACACTTACCTCGCTTTGCAAATTCCAATCAATTACTCGACCACAGCTTTTCCTTTTAAATTTGTCTCCAAAAGCTTCAAATCTATTCATAAACAATTCAATATACTCAATACGAATCATAGGAATTAATTCCATATGAATTTACTAATTTTCCGGATAAAAATCTGAAATTCATTAAAATATTTGATAGTGGGACCCACATCTCAAATCTCAGAAAAACTTATGAAATCTGAACACCCATTCCGAGACGAGTCCAACCACATAAAAATAGTCCAATTCCGATGTCAAATGGACTTTCAAATCTTAAATTTTTGTTTTTGTAAGATTTTATAAAAATCTGATTTTTCTTCCATAAATTCATGGATTTATGATGTAAATGAGTATGGAATCATGAAATATAATCAATATAGGATAAGGAACACTTACCCCAATGTTTT
Source organism: Nicotiana tomentosiformis (assembly GCF_000390325.3). Classification (NCBI taxonomy): domain Eukaryota; kingdom Viridiplantae; phylum Streptophyta; class Magnoliopsida; order Solanales; family Solanaceae; genus Nicotiana; species Nicotiana tomentosiformis. The sequence continues at coordinate 17,318,572 of NC_090815.1, read as the reverse complement.
TTCGTGAAAATCGCCCAAGAATCGCCTTACCCGAGCTCAAAAATTGGAAATGGTTGAAAATGGGTCGAAATCCCATTTTCAGAACTTAAGTTCTGTTTTCAGATTTTTACTCATCGCGATCGCATAGAACACATTTTTCCCAAGTTCATTTTACTCTTCGCGATCGCGAAGCATATTTTGGCTGCCCAGATTTTTAACTCTACGCGAACGCGGAAGGGCTTATGCGAACGCGAAGCACAACTTCTCAGCCTTCCGTGACCGCGAACCACCTTGTGCGATCGCATAGAACAAATTTTTTGCTTCAGCTTCTGCCTCATTCCTTCTACACGAACGCGGGTTGGCCCTCGCGTTTGCTGTGCTTTGCCTGCTGTCACTGTGCGATCGCGGACCTCACTATGCGATCGCATAGCACAAATTTCATCAGTGACCATTAAGCCTTCGTGATCGTGGACACAGTCACGCGATCGCATAGAAGAAAACCAGTTGCAGCAGGTTCAGCAGTTTCATGGTTCCAGAATGCGCCGATCCTGATCTGAATTACACCCGAGCCCTCGGGGTTCCAAACCATACATACACACAAGTCCTAAAACATCATACGAACTTGCTCACGCGATCAAATCGCCAAAATAACACCTAGAACTACGAATTGAACCCTAAATCGAATGAAATTTTCAAGAAAACTTTAAAACTTATATTTTCACAACCGGACGTCCGAATCACGTCAAATCAACTCCGTTTCTAGCCAAATTTGGCAGACAAGTCATAAATATTATAGTGGACTTATACAGGGCTTTGGAACCAAAATACGGACCAGGTGTCAATAAATCCAACATCAATAACTTCTCAAAAATTATTAAGCTTTCAAACTTTTAATTTTTTATCAAAATTCCATATCTCGGGCTAGGGACCTCGGAATTCGATTTCGGACATACGTCCAAGTCCCAAATCACGATACAGACCTACCAAAATTGTCAAAACACTGATTTGAGTCCGTTTGCTCAAAATGTTTACCAAAGTCAACTCAGTTGAGTTTTAAAGCTCTATTTCACATTTTACTCCATTTTTCACACAAAAACTTTCCGAAAAATTATACGGACTGTGCACGCAAGTCGAGGAGTGATAAGTAGTACTTTTCGAGGTCTTAGATCATAGAATTAATTATTACATTTAAAGATGACATTTTGGGTCATCACATTCTCCATCTCTAAAACAAACGTTCATCCTCGAATGAAGTTAGAAAAAAGTATATGAGTTGGTGAATAAGTATGGATATTTACTTTGCATGTCCGACTCGGACTCCTAGGTAGATGCCTCTACCGGCTGACCTCTCCATTGCACTCGAACTGAAGGATAACTCTTAGACCTCAACTGTCGGACCTGCCGGGCTAGAATAGCCACCGGCTTTTCCTTGTAAGTCAAATCTTTGTCTAATTGGACTGAGCTGAAATCTAACACATGGAACGGATCACCATGATATTTCCGGAGCATAGACACATGGAACACCGGATGAACCACTGATAAACTAGGTGGTAATGCAAGCCTGTAGGCTACTACTTCACCCACCCTTTCAAGAATTTCAAAGGGTCCAATATACCTAGGACTCAACTTGCCCTTCTTTCCGAACCTCATTATACCTTTCATCGGTGAAACCCGGAGCAATATTCTTTCTCCAACCATGAATGCAATATCACGAACTTTACGGTCGGCATAATTCTTTTGCCTAGACTGAGTTGTGCGAAGTCGATCCTGAATAATCTTGACCTTATCCAAGGCATCATGTACCAAATCGGTACCCAACAACCGAGCCTTTCCCGGTTCAAACCAACCAACTGGTGATCGGTATCGCCTTCCGTCCTTTCCCGGTTCAAACCAACCAACTGGCGATCGGCATCGCCTTCCGTATAATGCCTTATATGGAGCCATCTGAATGCTCGATTGGTAGCTATTATTATAAGAAAACTCAGCAAGTGGCAAGAATTGATCCCAAGAACCTCCAATGTCTATAACACAAGCGCGGAGCATATCTTCCAATATCTGAATAGTGCGCTCTGACTGTCCGTCTGTCTGTGGACAAAATGTTGTACTCAACTCCACCTGCGTGCCTAACTCATGCTGTACAGCTCTCTAGAAATGTGAGGTAAACTTTGTACCTCGATCTGAAATAATAGACACGGGCACACCGTGAAGGAGGACAATCTCACGAATGTAAATTTCAGCTAACCTTTCTGAAGAATAGGTAACTGCCACTAGAATGAAATCTGCTGACTTGGTCAACCTCTCCACAATGACCCAAACCGCATCAAATTTTATTTGAGTCCATGGGAGTCCAACAACAAAATCCATAGTGATACACTCCCACTTCCATTCAGGAATATCTAACTTCTGAAGCAAACCACCAGGTCTCTGATGCTTGTACTTAACTTGCTGGCAATTCAGACACCGAGCTACATATGCAACTATATCCTTTTTTATTCTCCTCTACCAATAATGTTTCCGCAAATCTTGATACATTTTGGCGGTACCTGGATGAATAGAATACCTAAAACTGTGTGCCTCTGCAAGAATTAATTCACGAAGCCCGTCAATATTAGGCACACAAATACTACCCTGCATTCGTAGAACTCCATCTTCCCCCATAGCAACCTGATTAGCATCAATGTGCTGCACCGTGTCCTTGAGGACAAGTAAATGAGGATCATCATACTGCCTCTCTCTGATACGCTCATATAAAGAAGACTGAGAAACTGTGCAAGCCAGAACCCGGCTGGGTTCTGTAACATCTAACCTCACGAACTGATTAGCCAAAGTCTGAACATTTGCAGCTAATGGCCTCTCACCAACCGCAATATACGCAAGATTGCCCATACTCACAGCCTTTCTACTCAAAGCATCGGCCACCTCATTGTCCTTTTCGGGGTGATAAAAAATGGTGATATCATAGTCTTTCAACAACTCCAACCATCTTCTCTGCCTCAAATTAAGATCCTTTTGTTTGAACAGATACTGAAGGCTGCGATGATCAGTAAATACCTCACACGAGACACCGTAGAGATAATGCCTCCAAATCTTCAGTGCATGAAGAATGGCTACCAATTCTAAGTCATGAACAGGATAATTATTCTCGTAAACTTTCAATTGCCGCGACGTATATGCAATCACTCTGCCATCTTGCATTAATACTGGACCAAGCCCAATGTGAGATGCGTCATAATATACCGTATACGATCCTGAACTTGTGGGTAATACCAACACTGGCGTCGTAGTCAAAGCAGTCTAGAGCTTCTGAAAGCTCAACTCACACTCGTCTGACCATTTGAATGGGACACCTTTCTAGGTCAGTATAGTCAATAGGCTTCCTATAGATGAAAACCTATCCACGAACCGACGATAGTAACCTGCCAAACCCAGGAAACTCCGGATTTCTATAACTGAATAGGTCTAGGCCAATTCTGAACAGCCTCTATCTTCTTAGGATCCACCTTTATGCCTTCTGCCGATACAACATGCCCCAAAAAGGCAACTGAGTCCAACCAAAACTCACATTTTGAAAATTTGGCATATAACTGATTATTCCTCAAAGTATGAAGCACACTCCGAAGATGTTGCTCATGCTCCTCTCAACTGCTGGAGTAAATCAAGATATTATCAATGAATACAACCACAAAAGAATCCAAATAGGGCTTAAACACCCGATTCATCAAATCCATAAATGTTGCTGGAGCATTTGTCAACCCAAATGACATCACTAGGAATTCGTAATGCCCATATCGAGTCCGAAAAGCTGTCTTAGGGACATCAGATGCCCTAATCTTCAACTGATGGTAACCAAACCTCAAATCAATCTTCGAAAATACCTTGAAACCCTGAAGCTGATCAAATAAGTCATCAATTTTTGGCAGGAGATATTTGTTTTTGATAGTGGCCTTATTCAACTGCCGATAATCTATACACATCCGCATAGAATAATCTTTCTTCTTTACAAATAATACTGGTGCACCCCAGGGCGAGACACTGTGTCTAATGAATCCCTGATCAAGCAATCCTTGTAACTGCTCATTCAATTCGTTCAACTTTGGCGGGGCCATACGGTATGGTGGAATAGAAATGGGCTGAGTGCCCAGAGCCAAATCAATACATAAGTCAATATCTCTGTCGGGTGGCATTCCCAGTAAATCTGCAGGAAATACTTTTGGAAATTCACGAACAACTGGTACTGAGTCCATAGAAGGAACATCTGCACTAGGATCACGAATATAAGCCAAATAGGCTAGACACCCTTTCTCTACCATACGCCGAGCGTTCATATAAGAAATAACCCTGCTGGCAGAATGACTAGGAGTTCCTTTCCACTCTAACCGAGGTAACCCTGGCATGGCTAGGGTCATTGTCTTAGCTTGAAAATCTAATATAACACGATAAGGTGACAACCAATCCATACCCAAGATGACATGAAAATCTACCATATCAAGAAGTAGAAGATCCACACTAGTCTCAAGACTACCAATAGTAACCACACACGAACGATAGACATGATCTACTACAACAGAGTTTCCCACCGGTGTAGATACACACACAGAAGCACTCAGAGAATCACAAGGTACAACCAAATATGAAGCAAAATAGGAGGACACATAGGAATAAGTAGATCCTGGATCAAATTGAACTGAAGCATCTCTATGGCAAACTGGAATAATAGCTGTGATCACAGCATCAGATGACTCGGCCTCAGGCTTAGCTGGAAAAGCATAAAATTGGAGCTGAACCCCACCACTCTGAACTGCGTCCCTGGGATGGCCTCTAACTGGCTGGCCTCCACCTCTAACGGTTTGACCTCCACATCTAATGGCCTGACCTCAACCTCTAATGGCATGACCTCTACCTCTAGCTGCCTGACCCCTAACTCTAGCTAGTTGAGCAGGTGGTGAAGCAACCGGTGTCGGTATGATGGCACGAGAATCCTGCCGAGATCTGTTACTCGCCAACCTAGGGCAATACCTCCTGATATGACCAATATTCCCACACTCATAACACCCATCCTGATGTCGTGGCTGCTGAAGCTGACCTAAATGGGCCGGATAACCACTGTATTAACTTTGGAGTAGTGGTGCACTGATAGGAGTTGAATGTGAACTGAATGCTAGCTGCCTATAGTAAGGTATAATAGGACCGTGACTCCCTCAAGCACAGTGAGATACATGAAGTGCGGAATGAAACGTTCTGGGAGGATGGCCCCTACTAAAATTACCCCTGCCCCCAGACGAGGCACCACTGAAACCACCGAACTGACGAGGCCTCTTATCAGACCTCTACCCTCTCTCTTTTGCAAGAACCATCTCGATCCTCCTCGCGACATTAGCAGCTTCCTGAAACGAAACCTCACTTCCGGTCTCTTTGTCCATCTGAAGCCTGATAGGATGTGTGACTGCCTCAATAAACCTCCTTACTCTCTCTCCCTCAGTAGGTAGTAAAAGGAGAGCATAACAGGCCAAATCCACAAAACGGGACTCATACTGAGTAACAGTCATGCTCCCCTGCTGTAGACGCTCAAATTGCTTGCGGTAATCCTCTCTCAGTGTGATAGGAAGGAACTTCTCCAGAAATAGCTGAGAGAACTGCCCCCAGGTAAGTGCAGGCGATCCAACTAGTCTGGCCAATGTATAATCTCTCCACCACCTCTTGGCGGAACCCGTCATCTGAAATACAGCAAAATCAATCCCATTGGTCTCAACTATACCCATGTTCCGCAGTACCTCATGGCAGCGGTCAAGATAATCATGTGGGTCCTCTGGAGGTGTACCACTGAAGTGAACTGGAAAGAGCTTAGTAAACTTATCCAGTATCAACAAAGCCTCAAAAGACATGGCGGGCCTATCACCGGTCTGTGCCGCAATAACTGGCTGAACTACCCCAACTGGCGGGGCTGCTGGAGCCTAATTCTGGGGAGCCATCTGCTCCGTAGCGGGAGTAGTGGGAGTTTGTGCTCCTCCCCCAGCTTGTGAAACGGCTGGGTCCATTGGAAATATACCATTCTGGGCCACGCCCTCCATAAGACTCACCAAATGGACTAGAGCGTCCTGAAGCACTAGAGTAGCTATGACTCCTTCCGGGACCTGAACTGGTCCAACTAGTACATTCTGATCTGGAACCTCCTCCTGAAGATCGACCTGAGGTTCTACAACAGGTGCAGTTGCTCGAGCTCTGGACTGAGATCTACCTCTGCCTCTGTCTCGGCCTCTAGCACGACCTCGACCTCTACCCCTGGCTATAGTTGCCACCGGGGGCTCTGGTCCCTGTCCATCGGTAGATGTATTACTTGTTCTCGCCATCTGCGAGAGAAATAAGAGTAGAATGGTTCAATCATCGATGATAGAATAAATTCGCATGACAGAATAAGAAAGAAGTGATATTGTTCCTAAACTTCATAGCCTCTGAGAGATAAGTACAGACGTCTCCGTACCAATCCTTCAGACTCTACTAAACTTGCTCATGACTCGTGAGACCTATGTAACCTAGGGCTCTGATACCAACTGTCACGGCCCGAAATTCCCACCTTCGGGACTGTGATGGCGCCTAACATTTCACTTGCTGGGCAAGCCAACGTTAGAATAATATTATCCATTTTTAAAACAATTTAAAATTTATTAATAACAAAAAATTAAATGCGGAAATAAAGTCTGAAATGTAGTGAATAATACATAAAATAACGGTGTCCAAATACTATCTCAGAATTGGTGTCACAAGTGCACGAGCTTCTAGAATAAATACAAATTAAAGGTCTGAATAAATAAAGCTGTCTGGAAATAAACACACAGCAAAAGTAAAATAGAAGGGGACTTCAGAACTGCGGATGCCGTGCAGTTATACCTCAAGTCTCCTCTGGTAGCTGAAATCCGAGCAAGTCTATGGTACGCCGCTGGGACCAACTCCGAAATCTGCACAAGAAGTGCAGAGTGTAGTATCAGTACAACCAACCCCATGTACTGGTAAGTGCTGAGCCTAGCCTCAACGAAGTAGTGACGATGCTAAGGTGGGTCACTTACATTAACCTGTATGCAATATTAATAACAACAACAAATAATAAAAATATATCAGTTAACTCATTTACACTAATTGAAGTCAACTCAGCAGTCATAACCCATTATTATTTCAACCAATTTCCGTTGCAGCGTACAAACCGCTCCCACAATATATTCATTTTCAATCCTCTCATATATTTATTTTAATCAAATATATATAGACTTTTAAATAAGTCTGTTGCGGCGTGCAATTCGATCCCCCAATAATGACTTTTAAATAAGTCTATTGTGGCGTACAATCCGATCCCCCAATATTGACTTTTAAATAAGTCTATTGCGGCGTGCAATCCGATCTCCCAATATATATATATATATATATATATATATATATATATATATATATATATATATATATATATATACTTTTATTTTCGTTGCGGTGTGCAACCCGATCCCCCAATATATAATTCAATCAATTCTATTACGGCGTACAACTCGCTCGTCCAATATATCCATTTACCAATTCTTATAGAAGAAATTGCCCCAATAAATGCAACAATTAATACAAAATTTTAAGACAACAAGCATACAATAATTATGATTTAATTATGAAAAAACACTGACAAATATCAATTTATTAAGGAAATCAGGGAGAAAATAGACAGTTTAATATTTAATATGCTAAATGTCAAGTAGTAATTAATACACATAAATCAAATAATATGTAATAATTATAGCAGAAATTCAAGAATTAATATTTGACAAAGAATAGGAAGAAAGCAATTATTATAACAATTAATTCATGATTTAAAATGATTTATGATTTTTAAATAATTATGCAAACAATTAATTTGACGACGTATAGACACTCGTCACCTCGCTTATGCGTCGTTCACATGCATTTCAGATAATAAATAATTTAAGGGTTTTATTCCCTCAAGTCAAGGTTAACCACAACACTTACCTCGCTTTGCAAATTCCAATCAATTACTCGACCACAGCTTTTCCTTTTAAATTTGTCTCCAAAAGCTTCAAATCTATTAATAAACAATTCAATATACTCAATACGAATCATAGAAATTAATTCTATATGAATTTACTCATTTTCCGGAAAAAAATCCAAAATTTATTAAAATATTCGACAGTGGGATCCACGTCTTAAATATTCGACAGTGGGATCCACGTCTTAAATCTCGGAAAACATACAAAATCCGAACACCCATTCCGAGACGAGTCCAACCATACAAAAATTATCCAATTCCGATGTCAAATGGACCTTCAAATCATAAATTTTCGTTTTTGGAAGATTTTATAAAAATCTGATTTTTCTTCCATAAATTCACGGATTCATGATGTAAATGAGTATGGAATCATGAAATATAATCTATATAGGATAAGGAACACTTACCCCAATATTTTCCCGTAAAAAGCGCCCAAGAATCGTCTTACCCGAGCTCAAAAATTGGAAATGGTTGAAAATGGGTCGAAATCCCATTTCTAGAACTTAAGTTCTGTTTTTCAGATTTTTTCTCATCCATATCGCGGAAATTCGTTTGCGATCGTGTAGAACAACTTTTGCCCAGCTTCATTTTACTCTTCGTGATCGCGAAGCACATTTTGGCTGCCCGGATTTTTAACTCTACGCGAACGCGGAAGGGCTTATGCGAACGCGAAGCACAACTTCTCAGCCTTCCGTGATCGCGAACCACCTTGTGCGATCGCATAGAACAAATTTTGTGCTTCAGCTTCTGCCTCATTCTTTCTACGCGAACAAGGCTTGGCCCTCACGTTCACGGTGCTTTGCCTGCTGTCACTGTGCTATCACGGACCTCACTATGCGATCGCATAGCACAAATTTCATCAGTGACCCTTAAGCCTTCGCGATCACGGACACAGTCACGCGATCGCATAGAAGGAAACCAGTTGCAGCAGGTTCTGCAGTTTCATAGTTCCAAAATATGCCGATCCTGATCCGAATTACACCCGAGCCCTCGGGGTTCCAAACCATACATGCACACAAGTCCTAAAATATCATACGAACTTGCTTGCGCGATCAAATCACCAAAATAACACCTAGAACTATGAATTGAACCCCAAATCGAATGAAATTTTCAAGAAGACTTTAAAACTTATATTTTCATAACAGACGTCTGAATCACGTCAAATCAACTCCGTTTCTTGCCAAATTCGGCAAACAAGTCATAAATATTATAGTGGACCTATACCGGGCTCCGCAATTAAAATACGGACCCGGTGTCAATAAATCCACCATCATTAACTTCTTCAAAATTATTAAGCTTTCAAACTTTTAATTTTTCATCAAAATTCCATATTTTGGGTTAGGACCTCGGAATTCGATTTCGGGCATACGCCCAAGTCCCAAATCACAATACAGACCTACCGAAATTGTCAAAATACTAATCCGAGTCTGTTTGCTCAAAATGTTGACCAAAGTCAACTCAGTCGAGTTTTAAAGCTCTATTTCATATTTTACTCTATTTTTTACACAAAAACTTTTCAGAAAATTATACGGACTGCGCACGTAAGTCGAGGAGTGATAAATAGTGCTTTTCGAGGTTTTAGATCACAAAATTAATTATTACATCTAAAGATGACATTTTGGGTCATCACACAAGTACCCGCCAAAACTCAAGTAAGTGTAGTTCAGTCTTTACAAATCCCGTAACAAGTTTCAATATAATTTAGGCACTTTAATTAACAACTATGGTGCAACCATTACAAGTATTTCATGATTTAGGTTCTAAACTACCCGGACTTAAGCATAATTAGTAGCTACGCACGGACTCTCGTCACCTCGTGCATACGTAGCCCCCACAATTAAAAGCAAATATTAATTTAAATCACCTATGGGGTAAATTCCCTCTTACAAGGTTAGACAAGAGACTTACCTCATCTCAAAGCTCACTTTCCAGCCTCAAATTCACTCTAAAGTCTCAACTCGGTGCCGAAAAATCCGAAACTAGTCAAATATTGTATAATTAATCAATACATGTTCAAAAGTTCATAATTTAACTTTTAGAATAATTACCCAACCCAAATTGGAAGATTCCTAAAATTCATTCCCAGGCCCACGTGCCCGGATTCCGGAAATTTTCGAAGATAATCGTTACCCATAACCTTACTAACTCAATTATATAACTTTCATCCCATTCCAAAATCATTTACGTGGTTCAATTCTATTTTTATCAAAACCTAGGTTTGTTCATCTAAACCCATAATTTTCACAAATTTACATGTTAAAATCTACCCATAATCTATGAATTTAACTTACATTAGATAAAAATTACCTACCTCCAATAGCTAGGTGAAAACCCCTCTCTAAGAGCTCCAAAAATTGCCCAAGGGATGCAACAAATGAACCCAAAATTGCCTAAGTTCCGACTTAAATAAAGGTCCTGCCCAGCGGTTTTTCCGCTTCTGCGGTTCCTTGGCCGAACATGCCCACAAGTTTGAAATCATGAGACGGACTTGGTCAAACCCTCAGAATGCAGAAAATAACACCAAAACTAAGAATCACACCCCAAACCAAATCGAATCAACTTATGAACTTCAAGTTCTTCCAACTTGCTCCGAGCGCGCCGAATCATACCTAAACTACTTAGAATGGCACCAAATTTTGTGTGCAAGACTTAAATCACCATACGGAACTATTCCCCGGCTCAGAATCTCAAACGGACCTCGATAACATCAAAACTTACTCCAAACCAAATTTAAAGAACTTTTAAATCTTCAATAAGCCAACTTTCAACATTAGGCACCGAAACGCTCCCGGGTCATCCAAAACCCGATCCGAACATACGCCCAAGTCCAAAATCATCATAAGAACCTATTGTAACCGTCAAATCCCGATTCCGAGGTCGTTTGCTCAAAATGTTGACTCAAGTTAAACTTAGCCCTTTTTAGCAAACATTAAGGAACTAAGTGTTCGATTTCAACCCGAACCCTTCCAAATCCCAAACTAACCATCATCGCGAGTCATAAAATAGTAAAAGTACATTCGGAGAGTCTTATTTAGGGAAACGGGGACCTAGAAAGCAAAACGACCGGTCGGGTCGTTACATTTACCCTTGCACATCGAGTTCCTGTTTTAAGGTGATAATTAGACCAATTCATACGTACTAGAGTAATTGTTATAATTCTGTTTTTGCTGGAGAGTCAATTTATATGATGTACTTTTAATAGGAACAAAGTTTAAGAAATAAAAAAAGAAATTTTAAAAACTTAAATTATTTCTAATATAGAAGTGTATTTGTCTTTGTGATAGATTAAAAAGAAAAATATATTAATAAATTGGGCAGAGGGGATAATCCGATTACAAAAGCAAGTGCAGCAGACCTTATTGAAATTAAAACAAGATTAGTAATCCTAAATTACTTAGAATTTGGTATTTTTTTAATCTTTTTAATTCATGTCAAACATACTTGTTGGAATCAGTGTTTTAAAAGGCATTTTTGGGACTCGTTCGGGGCTCGCCCCTGGGCGGGGCACTTGCAAAACGCTCTGGGACTCATGTATGGGGCTTAGTTCTGTGAGGCTTATGCCCCAAGCGCCCGACTGTACGCCCTAAACACGCCTAACGCCCAACGCTCGGGGCTCGTCTAAACAGTTGTAACATAAATCACGTGTCGAATTTCCTAATTAATATCGTTGACCTTCAAAATTCTTTAACAAATTAATGATAAAAGTTCTATTCATCGATAGAAATGTGAAGATTGAGCATAACTCTAATAATGAGACATAGTATTGCGAATTTATATCTTCACTTATTATTAGCCGTGTCTTAGTTCATTTGTCCCTACTTGTTATACACTTTTATTTATTTGATATCTTAAACTAATTTGTATTTATTCATGAAGGAGTAATATTTTAATTATCGTACTAATTAGGTTTTACTAATTATTTACTTTTAGGAAGGTAAAATGTAGAGTTTGATCATTTTTTAAAGAAATTATAAGTTTTTAATTATTTGAAAGTTAAAGACGTTATACGTGATTTGTATGCATTAGTTATACTTAAGAATCATGCTGGATATTTTTTTCTATGAGTTCCTTTATTTTTCTTTTAATTTATATTTTATATTTTTTTGTGTTATTATGTTATTTTATTAATTTATAAATTAAAATTTTTAAAGATACATGGGGATTACCCCCTCCCCTCCCCGTCCTCCCCTCCTCCAGGCTTACGCCTCTCCCCATATCAAGTAAAACGCCCCGCCTCACACCCCTGTCTTTTAAAACATTGCTTGTAAGTAGCGTATAATAGATTGTTTGACTAGTTTTTTGTGGGGGTGGAACATATATATATACAGGTCAATTTTACCTGTTTATAAATATTTACTGTCATTATACTATTTTATAAAATATTAAAAATTAAATATCTATGGGGCTTACTGTCACGGGTCCAAATCCTTACATTGGGTAAAGGCACCTGCTCGCCCGTGCGGCACCTGCAGTTCTCCTCGCTGCAGGCTAGCCTTCTTCCTATCCCAGGATTCTCAAGCACGATTCTGTGCCTATTGGTGGGACTCGCCCGTAGGCTCGCCCCAACTTGTGCCGCCCATAAGATGTCTAGGCCCTTGGCCCTAGACATGTCGTGGCGCTTCATCTTAGGATCACAATCCATGCACGCCCTGGGGGATTGGCTTAGGACATGTCTTGTCCTTAGCCCAAGACTGAGCATCGCTCCCGCGTGCACAGCCCAATCCTCAAGCTTGACACTCGCCTAGTGAATCTGCGACTAGCTCGTGCCTCGCCCGAGTAAGGCAACCTTTAGTCCTTGGTCATTGTCATGCGCCTCTTTCGTGCTATGCCCATACATAGCCCTCTTGCAGCACGCTTCCATTCCGAAGTAGTGCAGTGTCGCCCACACCTACACCTTTAGGCCAACGGACCCTTGCTTGCATGGTTGAACCAAATACATGCTCATAAGTCGACACATGATTCCCCTATGACAGGTGCGTCAAGTATCCAATCAGCACGGAGGTCTCGTTCCAACATTCGGCAGCCCGCGGGGCTGGCCGTTCCACACATCGAGCCTCCAGCACCACTTTGATGCCTAACGCAAGCCTGAAGGCGTTGCGCCATCCATGCGAGTTTCCAAACTCGTGTGGATACCTTTGACACTCCTTTGAGTCATCTAAGCAGGCCCTTGGGGTTGCCTCCAAGGCAGCTCGTTCCATACGGCTCGGTGGCAGCACATATGGAGGAGGCAGGTCGGAGCTTTTATCACCTATACCCCCTTATATATGCTTAAAATTAAAAAGCTCAAGTTGCCCGAGTAGACTGCTCTACGTCAGACCATCAGAAGGACCTTTTCTCACCAGTTCTTGGCCGAAATCACAACTCCAAAATGTGAGTTGTGACATCCTCCCACACTCATAATTTCATTGTCCCCGATGACACATCATGGCTTAGGACATCCCGGAGTCTGCCCCCTCAGGTATGCCCATTCAAGCTCCCTTTGTCCTGTGGGTTGGACTTCCTTGAAGTCCTTTCTTAAAAGGAGTCGTGCCCCATGCACTTCTCCCCCAAGTATCTTCCAAGCGTGCCTCTGCACTTCACCTCCATTCGGTGTTCACTTGGAAAGTGCCTCCGCACTTACACCCTCTGGTGTCTAACTTTCTGATTGACCCACACTAGTCAATCACACCATGACCCTCATGGCCTTCATGTCCGTCTGAAGCTTTTCTTCACAGGTTAGCACATCAATGTGCTCTTTTGACGTCGCTCCCGTACCCTTTCGCTCCCGTAGCCTTAAGATGCCCTCTTTGGCATGGCTCCCGTAGCCTTTCGCTCCCGTAGCATTAAGACGCCCTCTTGGCATAGCTCACGTAGCATTCCGCTCCCGTAGCTTTCTTTGCCTTCACTACCTTGAAGATGTGTTCGCTTCCAGACCCACGACTTCGCCCATATGCCTCTTGCATAGGCGGGATCCTCCCACACTCAATGTGGAGGATACACCTTAGCACTGTCATCCCACTTGGCATTCGGCCAGCACTTGGGATGACCTTTGGTAAGTACTACATTCCCAAAGTCATAGCATCGCCGCATTTCCGAACAAAGCTCTTTGTTTTCCAGTTGTCACTTCCTCAGCAAGTAGCCAATGCTCCCGGTAGTATTTCAATACTCACCCTATAGACAGGCTCCCTCTTGGCCCTGCTAGCATGGCTTCCCGGTTCGGTGTGCCTCGCACTTGGACACTCTCGGTGCCCGATCATTCGACATACCCCTTTCCAGAATGATGACACCTTCTAACTTGGAAACTCGCCCCATTTCGAAGCTTCGTTATACCCTCGAATTTATTTTCTCACCTTGGCAATGCCCTTAGGCAGCTCAAAGGTCTTCTCCCGAAGGAAAGACACTCAATATGATGCATTGCACGCATCCTTGGCAAGATCTCCGCTATGATCATGCCCCAGTTTATAGTCCATGGCTCCCACTCTTTCGCAATATAGTTGCACGACCTGGCAAACATGGCATTCTCTTAGCCATCTGACTCATTGGCATATCACCTTATTCAGTAGCGACCTAGACTTCGAAAGATAATGGAATCACCCATTTCTTTCGTCGACCATCAGTATCGGGTTCTCGATCTTTGGTGGCATATGAACATCAATCTCTGCTTTGACGTGATCTCGGCACTGACATCCAAAATGCATTCGCCATATCCACCCTCTGCCTTGACGTTGTGCCATGGCATATTATGGCCTTAATCAGCTCTGATACCAAGTGTCACGGGCCCAAATCCTTACATTGGGTAGCGGCACCTGCTTGCCCGTGCGGCGCCTGCAGTTCCTCTCGCTGCAGGCCAACCTCCTTCCTATCCCAGGATTCTCAAGCACGATCCTGTGCCTATTGGTGGGACTCGCCCGTAGGCTCGCCCCAACTTGTGCCGCCCATAAGATGTCTAGGCCCTTGGCCCTAGACATGTCGTGGCACTTCATCTTAGGATCACAATCCATGCGCGCCCTGGGGGATTGGCTTAGGACATTTCTTGTCCTTAGCCCAAGACTGAGCATCGCTCCCGCGTGCACAGCCCAATCCTCAAGCTTGACACTCGCCTAGTGCATCTGTGACTAGCTCGTGCCTCGCCCGAGTAAGGCAACCTTTAGTCCTTGGCCATTGTCATGTGCGTCTTTTGTTCCATGCCCATACATAGCCCTCTTGCAGCACGCTTCCATTCCGAAGTAGTGCAGTGTCGCCCATACCTGCACCTTTAGGCCAATGGACCCTTGCTTGCATGGTTGATCCAAAGCCATGCTCATAAGTCGACACATGATGCCCCTATGACAGGTGCGTTAAGTATCCAATCGACACGGAGGTCACATTCCAACATTCGGCATCCTGCGGGGCTGGCCGTTCCACACATCGAGCCAGCAGCACCACTTTGATGCCCAACGCAGGCCCGAAGGCGTTGCGCCGTCCATACGAGTTTCCAAACTCGTGTAGATACTTTTGACACTCCTTTGAGTCATCTAGGCAGGCCCTTGGGGTTGCCCCCAAGACAGCTCGTTCTATACGGCTCGGTGGCAGCACGTATGGGGGAGGCAGGTCAGAGCTTTCATCACCTATACCCCCCTTATATATGCTTAAAATTAAAAAGCCCAAGTTGCCCGAGTAGACTGCTCTACGTCAGACCATCAGAAGGACCTTTTCTCACCAGTTCTTGGCCGAAATCACAACTCCAAAATGCGAGTTGTGACATTACGCCTCACTGAGGCATAAGTAAAATGTCTCGCCTTACGCCCACGCCTTTTAAAACATTGGTTGGAATTAAACCACGATTAGCAATCCTAAATTTCTTATAATTTGGTATTTGCTAGTCTTTTGTAACTCATATCTTAGGTTTTGTAGTAAACATAATACAGGATTTGGTTTCCTAATTTGTAATCAAAACTGATTTTTCTCTCATTATTACGGTAGGCATAATGCTAACTAGCTACCTGATTTTCAGATTTAGTGGTGAGTGAGATAAGTTAATTTCTCGCCGGAAAATTAACCAAGATGGCCTCCGACTGCATATCAACTAATTGCGATAACGAAATTGCCAGAGTACCAATTAATAACATACATGAACCTGTATAAATGGCACGAATCTAACGCTGAGTTCATAAAAACGGTCGTCAGTTCAAGGATAAATAACCAATACAATAGAAACATTGGGCGCAGTCATCCCAATAATCCAAAGGTGCGGGATTGCATTTCATACAGGCAATAATACTTAAGAAGCTACCCGTTTTCAAGAGAAGAGAGCATACGCGTTGATGATGAGAAAATTAAGATGGCTAGAGCACCTGTAAGAGCAACATACGTAAACTTGTATAAATGGCTAGAATCCGACGTTGAGTTCATAAAATCAATCAGCTCAACAATAAACCAAAATAGCAATATTGGGGCAGTCACCCTAAGCCGGACAGCGTTTCATACAAGCAATTATACTTAAGAAGCTACCCGTTTTCAAAAGAAAAGAGCATTTACAAAAAAATAGTACTGAAATACTATGGAATTGTCATGACCCAATTTCCCCTCTGCATGACGTCGTGACGGTACCTAGTCTCTATGACTAGGTAAGCCTAACATTTGTGGAATAATGAAATGAAAACATAAATTAAACAACCAACTGTTCAAAATACGCAGTAATCCCAAAACCCGGAACATCATGAATCACAAACTACAGAAGGAAAATCTAGTGTCACTACACATCAGAGTCTATCAAAAGAAAAATACTGAAGATAATGGACATTGGGAAGAGTATAAGGGGACTCCGAGATCTGCGGACACGGCAGATATACCTTGAAGTCTCCAAAGCTGTCTCGGCTCACTGATACTGCGGCTGATAAGGAGCACCTGGATCTGCACACGAAAAACATGTGCAGAAGAGTAGCATGAGTACACCACAATCGGTACCCAGTAAGTGTCAAGCTTAACCTCGATAGAGTAGTGATGAGGTCAGGTCCGGGCCCTACTGGAATATGATAATAAAGCAAGGCAAAAATGAAATATCGCAGTAAAATAAAGACTTAAATTTAACAAGAAAGAATTCATAAAAGGTAACAGCTCAATACAAAGAGATAACAACTGGGGATCTCCTGAGATACCGTCTTGTAGTCCCAGACGTAAATGTGCAGGGGGATCGCCCCGAATACCGTTCCGTAGTCCCAAAGTAAATATGCAAGACAGAGGGATCTCCTGGAATACCGTTCCGTAGTCTCAAAGTAAATATGCATTACAGGGGATCTCCCGGAATACCGTTGCGTAGTCCCAAAGTAAATATGCAGTACAGGAGGAATCTCTCGAAATACCGTTCTGTAGTCCCAAAGTAAATATGTAGCGCAAACAATAGAAATACAACTACATCACGAAATCTTACGATTTAGACTACGTACTAGTCAAGAAAGAAGCAGGAAATTCACTAGGCATACTGCATAGAGTTCACATAAGCAATTAAGATACGTAGACATACTGTATTAGACTAAAGAGGATAGTTGCACATATTGAAATAACTCAATTAAGAATGAAAATAGATTAATACTCATTAAAATGGTATAACTCAAAATAAAAGGAAAACAGGTTGCTGCTCAGTAAGAAAATCGAGTTTTTCCACAACTAGCCCGTGTACGTACTCGTCACCTCACGTACATGGCGCCCACATATCACAATAGTTCCAAATCTTAAGGGAATTTCCCCCACACAAAGTTAGGCAAGCCACTTACCTCGAACCAAGCTCAATCAATTGGTAACAATGCCTTTTCTACGAATATCCGACTCCGAATGGCCCAAATCTAGCCAAAATAATTACATATCATAAATACAACTATAATAGACTAATCTAATTAATGAAATCAAGATTTTAATAAAAAATCCAAAGTCCGTCCTAAAAAGTCGACCCTGGCCCACGTCTCGAAATCAGGTAAAAGTCACAAAATGCGAAAGCACATTCACTCACGAGTCTAACCATATCAATTTTACTAAAATTTGACACCAAATGGTCCTTCAAATCCACAAATCAAACTTTCCAAATCCCTAGCCTCAAACTCCCAAATTCCACCTTAAATACACACGAACTAGGTGGAAAAATAAATGGGGAAGCAATATTATTGATCAAAAATAAGACAAGGGACATACCTCAAGAAATGCCTCGAAAATGCTCTAAGAAATTGCCCTAAATTGAGTTTGCAAAATCCGGAATGACAAAAATCATGAAGCCCTTCGGTTATAAACACTGCCCGGGCATTTCCGCACCTACGGAGCCCGGGCTCACACCTGCGCACCCGCTGGTGCAAAAATGTGGGCGCACCTGCGAAAATGACTAACCTTAGCTGCCTCTGCTTCTGCGATCACTGGTCCGCATCTGCGCTATCGAAGGTGCGGAGAAACCATCGCACCTATGACCTTTGCTGATCTCCACCCCTTCCGCACCTGCACTCAACCTTCCGCACATGCGGCCTCGCACCTGTGGCTAATACCCTCGCAGGTGCGATTATACCAGCAAAAGACCAAACTTTAGAAATTTCTCAACTTCCATTCCAAGTCCGTTAACCACCCGAAACTCACCCGAGGCCCCCGGGACCTCAACCAAACATACCAACCAATACTAAAACACCATATGAACTTAGTTGATCCCTCAAACCACATCAAACAACGCTAAAATCACAAATCATCCTTTGATTCAAACTTAAAGAACTTGAAACTTCCAAATTCGACAACCGATGCCGAAACCAACCAAACCACGTCCGATTGACGCCGAATTTTACAAACAAGTCATATTCAACATTACGGACCTACTCCAACTTCCGGATTCAGAATACGACTCCGATATCAAAAAGTCCACTACCGGTCAAAATCTCCAAAAATTCGACTTTCGCCATTTCAAGCCTAAATAAGCTACGAACCTCCAAAACACAATCTGAACACACCCTTAAGTCCAAAATTATCTAACGGAGCAAACAGAATAGAAGGAATTCCATTCCGGAGTCGTCTTCATATAGTTCTGACTATGGTCCAAATCCTAAGGCTTAAACCTCTTTTTAGGGACTAAGTGTCCTAAAACACTCCAAAAACCAAAACGAAACCTCCCGGCAAGTCATAATAGCAGAAATAGATATGGGAGAAGCAGTAAATAAGAGATCGGGGCTATTACTCTCAAAACGACCGGCTGGGTCGTTACATCCTCCCCCTCTTAAAACAATCGTTCGTCCTCAAACGAGCATAGAGACATACCTGAAATGGTGAAAAGATGAGGATAACGGTTGCGCATATCCTGCTCGGTCTCCCAAGTCGCCTTCTCGACCGACTGTCCCCTCCATTGAACCTTCACAGAAGCAATGTTCTTTGATCTTATCTTTCTGACCTGCCTGTATAAAATAGCCACTGGCTCCTTAACATAAGATAGATCCTTGTCCAATTGCACTGAGCTGAAATCCAACACATGGGACGGATCGCTGTGATACTTCCGGAGCATCGAAACATGAAATACCGGATGAACTCCTGCTAGGCTGGGAGGCAAGGCAAGCTCATAAGCAACTTTCCCAACTCACCGCAACACCTCAAAGGGACCAATAAACCTTGGGCTCAACTTGCCCCTCTTTCCGAACCTCATAACGCCCTTCATAGGCGAAACCCATAGCAAGACCCGCTCTCCAACCATGAATGCAACATCGCGAACCTTTCGGTCCGCGTAACTCTTCTATCTGGACTGGGCTGTGCGAAGTCAATCCTGAATTACCTTAACATTTTCCAAGGAATCCTAAACCAAGTCCGTACCCAATAATCTGGCCTCGCCCGGCTCAAACCAACCCACTGGGGACCGACACCGCCTACCATGCAGAGCCTCATACGGTGCTATCTGAAAGCTGGACTGATAACTGTTGTTGTAGGCAAACTCCGCAAGTGACAAGAACTAGTCCCAAGCACCCCAAAATCTATCACACAAGCGCGGATCATATCCTCCAGTATCTGAATAATGCGCTCGGACTATCCATCCGTCTGAGGGTGAAATGTTGTGCTCAATTCAACCCGAGTACCCAAATCATATTGTATAGCTCTCCAGAACCGTGATGTAAACTGCATACCCCGGTCAGAGATAATAGATACTGGTACACCATGAAGCCTGACAATCTCGCGGATATAAATTCGAGCCAACTGCTCGGAAGAATAGGTAGTCATCACAGGAATGAAATGAGCTGACTTGGTCAGCCAATCTACAATCACCCAAACTTCATCAAACTTCCGCTGAGTTCGTGGGAGTCCAACAATGAAATTCATAGTGAAACGCTCCCATTTCCATTCCGGAATCTCCAACTTCTGAAGCAACCCACCTAGCCACTGATGCTCATACTTCACCTACTGGCAATTTAAACATCGGGCCACATACTCTACTATGTCCTTCATCCTCCTCCACTAGAAATGTTGTTTCAAGTCCTAATACATCTTTGCGGCACCCGGATGAATAGAGTACCGCAAACTGTGAGCCTCCTAGAGAATCAACTCACGCAAACCATCTACATTGGGCACACATAGCCTGCCTTGCATCCTCAATGCACCATCACCTTCAATAGTGACCTCCTTAGATTCACCGTGCTGGACCGTGTCCCTAAGGACAAGCAGATGAGGGTCATCAAACTGACGCTCCCTGATACGATCATAAAGAGAAGACCGAGAGACCACACAAGCCAATACTTAACTCGGCTCAGAAATATCCAATCTCACAAACTGGTTGGCTAAGACCTGAACATCCAACGCCATGGGCCTCTTTGCTGCTGGTAGATATGCTAAGCTCCCCAAACTCTCTGCCCGGCGATTCAAAGCATCGGCCACCACATTGACCTTCCCAGGGTGGTACAACATGGTGATATCATAATCCTTAAGTAGCTCCAACCACCTCCGCTGGCGCAAGTTAAGATCTTTTTGCTTAAACAGATGCTGCAAACACCGATGATCGATGTAAAGCTCACAAGGAACACCGTACAAATAATGCCACCAAATCTTCAAGGCTTTAACAATAGCTTCTAACTCGAGGTCGTGTACAAGATAGTTCTTTTCATGCACCTTCAGCTGTCTGGATGTGTAGGAAATCACCCTACCATCCTGCATCAACACCGCGCTGAGACCAATCCGCGATGCATCACAATATGCAATATAAGACCCGGAACTTGTAGGCAATACCAATACTGGGGCTGTAGTCAAAGTTGTCTTGAGCTTCTGAAAGCTCTCCTCACATTCCTCTGTCCACCTGAATAGAGCAGCCTTCTGGGTCAGCCTGGTCATAGGTGCTGCAATAGATGAGAAACCCTCTATAAATTGACGGTAATACTCAGCCAAACCAAGAAAACTCCGGATCTCCGTAGCTGAGGACGGTCTAGGACAACTCTACACTGCTAAAATCTTCTTCGGATCCACCTGGATCCCCTCACTCGATACTATATGACCCAAGAATGCCACTGAGTCTAACCAAAACTCACACTTTGAAAATTTTTGCATATAACTTCTTTTCTCTTAAGGTCTGAAGCGCAGTCCTCAGATGCTGCTCATGATCCTCCCGACTCCGGGAGTATACCAGAATGTCGTCAATAAACACAATGATGAATGAGTCAAGATAGGGCCGGAACACACTGTGCATCAAGTGCATAAATGTTGCTGGGGCATTGGTCAGCCCAAAAGACATCACAAGGAACTCGTAATAACCATATCGAGTCCTGAAAGAAGTTTTCGGGACATCTGGCTCCCGAATTTTCAACTGATGATAGCCAGAACGTAAATCAATCTTGGAAAACACTCTGGCACCTTGTAAATGATCATATAAGTCATCAATACGTGGCAATATACTTGTTCTTCACTGTGACTTTGTTCAACTAGCGGTAATCAATACACATCCGCATAGAACCATCCGTCTTCTTCACAAATAAGACAGGAGCACCCCCAAGGTGACATACTAGGCCGAATGAAGCCTTTATCAAGCAATTACGGTAACTGATCCTTCAACTCCTTTAACTTAGGAGGAGCCATACGATATGGAGGAATAGAGATGGGCTGAGTGCCCGACAACAAATCAATGACAAAATCAATATCTCTGTTGGGCGGCATGCCCGGAAGATCAGCTGGAAACACATCTGGAAAGTCCCTCACTACTGGAACTGACTCAACTGTACGGGTATCAATGCTGACATCTCGCACATAAGCTATATATGCGTCACACTCCTTCTCAACCATTTGTTGAGCTTTAAGAAATAAAATAACTCTGCTGGGAGTGTACTCTAAGGTACCTCTCCACTTTAATCACGGTAATCCTGGCATAGCCAGCGTCACGGTCTTAGCGTGACAATCAAGAATAGCACAATGGGGCGACAACCAGTCCATGCCCAAAATAATATCAAAGTCCACCATGTTGAGCAATAATATAGCGGCTCTGGTCTCAAAACCACTAAGAGCAATCAAACACGACTGATACACGTAGTCCACGGTAAGAGAATCTCCCACATGAATAGACACATAAACAGGGGAACTCAAAGAGTCCCATGATAGGCCCAAATGCGGGGAAAAATAAGAGGACACATAATAATATGTAAAGCCTGGATCAAATAATACCGACGCATCTCTATGACAGACTGGGACAATACCTGTAATGACAGAATCAGAAGCGACTGCCTCTGTACGAGAAGGAAGGGCATAATATCTGGCATGGCCTCCCCCTCTAGGGCGACCTCTACCTCCCCGACCTCCACCTCGAGCTGGCTGAGCAGATGGGGTGGTAGCTGGTGCTGTAATCATAACTTGAGGACCAGGTGGAGCACGTTATGGCTGAGAAGTCTGTGGAGGTGCACCCCTTCTAAGTCTGGGTCAATCCCTCACCATATGGCGAGTGTTGCCACACTCAAAACAAGCTCTGAGACGGCGTGGTTGTTCTGACTGGCTCGGGCCAGGTCTGTTGGACTGGCCTCTAGGAACACCCCGTGCAGGAGGCACACTAGATACTGTTGGTGAATAATAAGGCTCCGGGGGCCTAGAAGGGGCTGAAACACCACTGGCGGCTGGAAGAGCTGATTGAACGGGGCGGCTCACATAACCCCTACCATGACGAGTTGCTGGGGCACGAGCACCAGAATAAGAAATAGTCTCTCGAGACCTCTTGGCCTCCCTCTCCTATCTATCCTGGGCAAGCATGCCCTCCAATCCTCTGGAGATACTCACAACCTATTGATAAGAAATATCCATCTCCAACTCCCTGGCCATACTAATCCGGATGTTGGGGTGGGGTCCCTCAATAAACCGTCGAACCCTCTCTCGAACTGTAGCAACCAAGGCCGGTGCATGTCGGGCCAAATCACTGAAAAGGACCGCATACTCTGACACAGTCATAGATCCCTGGCATAGCTGCTCAAACTCCGCACGTCATGAGTCCCTGAGGCTCTGAGGGACATACTCTCTCAAACCAATGTCCGAGAACTGAGTCCATGTAAATGAAACTGCCTCATCCGGACTACTCAGCTCATAAGCACGCCACCACTGATAGGCTACTCCTCTAAGCTGGAATATAGTAAAAGGAACCTCGCTCGTCTCTACTACGCCCATAGTACGGAGAATACGATAACACTCCTCCAGAAAACCCTGAGCATCATCTGTAGCCAATCCGCTGAAGGTAGGTGGGTGGTACTTCTTGTACCTCTCAAGTCTGAGCTGCTCCACCTCAGAAGCAGCTGCCCTAACCTCGGGCTGAGCTGGAGCTACCGGCTGCATTGGTATAATCTCTGGAATATGGTCGACCTGAACCCATTGCTCTGGAGTACCGGCGACGGGAATCTGTGCTCCTCCCACGGCCTGAGATGTGGCAGGAGCAAGTGGGATCAATCTAGCCTGAGCTAAGGTGTTGAACATGCTCAAAAACTGGGCTAGAGTCTCCTGGAGGGCTGTGCAGATATAGGTACCTCGGGTGTCTGCCCTCCAGCTGGAGCTACTAGGGGCTCCTTTGTAGCAGCTCGTGCAGATGCTCTAGCTACACCACGTGGACGTCCTTGGCCTCTACCCTGGCCTCGGCCTCTCGCGGCTCTAGTAGGAGGCGCGGGTGTCTGGTCATCAAATCCGCTTGTACATGTCCTCACCATCTGTGAGTGAATAGAATACAGAAGTTTAGAATTTTTGAAGTCAACAATTTTCGCACGACAAGGAATCAAAGTAGTGAAATT
Source organism: Nicotiana tomentosiformis (assembly GCF_000390325.3). Taxonomy (NCBI): domain Eukaryota; kingdom Viridiplantae; phylum Streptophyta; class Magnoliopsida; order Solanales; family Solanaceae; genus Nicotiana; species Nicotiana tomentosiformis. The sequence goes on along the minus strand of NC_090815.1, from coordinate 17,294,359 downwards.
TTCCTAACAGTTCCATAGCCTCTCGAAGATAAGCACACACATCTCCGTACCGATCCGCGAGCCTCTAATAAACCGGCTTGTGACTCACGACACCTATGAACCTAGAGCTCTGATACCAACTTGTCACGTCCCAATTTCACCTTCGTATGACGTCGTGACGGCACCTAGTCTCTATGACTAGGTAAGACTAACATTTGAAGAATAATGAAATGAAAACATAAATTAAACAACTAACTGTTCAAAATAGACAGTAATCCCAAAACCCGGAATATCGTGAATCACAAACTACAGAAGGAAAATCTAGTGTCTCTACACATCAGAGTCTACCAAAAGAAAAATACAGAAGATAATGGACATTGAGAAAAGTAGAAGGAGACTATGAGGTCTGCGGACGCAGCAGATATACCTTAAAGTCTCCAAAGTTGTCCCGGCTCACTCATAGTGCGGCTGATAAGGAGCACCTGGATCTGCACATGAAAAACATATGTAGAAGAGTAGCATGAGTGCACCACAATCGATCCAGTAAGTGCCAAGCCTAACCTCGCTAGAGTAGTGACGAGGTCAGGTCCGAGCCCTACTGGAATATGATAATAAAGCAAGGTAAAAATAAAATATCGCAGTAAACTATAGACTGAAATTTAACAAGAAAGAATTCATAGAAGGTAGCAGCTCAATACACTGAGATAACAACAAGGGATCTCCAGAGATACCGTCTCGTAGTCCCAAACATAAATATGCAGGGAGATCTCCCGGAATACCGTTTCGTAGTCCCAAAGTAAATATGCAAGATAGGGGGATCTTTCGGAATACCGTTCCGTAGTCCCAAAGTAAATATGCAGTACATGGGGATCTCCCGAAATACCGTTCCGTAGTCCCAAGTAAATATGCAGTACATGGGGGATCTCCCGGAATACCTTTCCGCAGTCCCAAGGTAAATATGCAATGCAAACATTAGAAATACAACTACATCACGAAATCTTACGATTTAGACTAAGTACCAGTCAAGGAAAAAGCAGGAAATTCACGAAGCATGATGCACACAGTTCACATAAGCAATTAAGACACATAGGCATGTTGTGTTAGACTAAACATGATAGCTACACATATTGGAATAACTCAATTAAGAATGAAAATAGATTAATACTCATTAAAATTGTATAACTCAAAATAAAAGGAAAACATGTTGCTGCTCAGTAAGAAAATCGGGTTTTTTCATAACTATCCCGTGTACATACTCGTCACCTCAAGTACACGGCGCTCACATATCACAATAGTTCCAAATCTTAAGGGAATTTCCCCCACATAAAGTTAGACAACTCACTTACCTCGCACCAAGCTCAATCAATCGGTAACAATGCCTTTTCCACGAATATCCGACTCCGAATGGCCCAAAGCTAGCCAAAATAATTACATATCATAAATACAACTATAATAGACTAATCTAATTATTAAAATCACGATTTATATAAAATTTTCGAAATCCGTCCTAAAAAGTCGACTCACGTCCACGTCTCGGAATCAGGTAAAAGTCACAAAATCTGAAAGCACATTCACTCACGAGTCTAATCATATCAAATTTACTAAAATCCGACACTAAATGGTCCTTCAAATCCATAAATCAAACTTTCCAAATCCTTAGCCTCAAACTCCCAAAATTAACTTTAAATACATACTAACTAGGTGAAATAATAAATGGGGAAGCAAGATTATTGATCAAAAATAAGCACAAGGGACTTACCACAAGAAATGCCTCGAAAATGCTCTCAAAAATCGCCCTAAACCGATTTTGCAAAATCTAAAATGACAAAGATCACGAATCCCTTCGGCTTTAAATACTGCACGGGCATTTCCGCACCTGTGGAGCCTGGGCTCTCACCTGCACGCCCGCTGGTGCGAAATTGTGGGCGCAACTGCGAAAACGACTAACCTTGGTTGCCTCCGCTTCTGCGACCACTGGTCCGCATCTGTGTTATCGTAGGTGCGGAGAAACCATCGCACCTGCGACCTCTGCTAATCTCCACCCCTTCCGTACCTGCGCTCAACCTTCCGCACATGCGGCCTAGCACTTGCGGCTAATACCCTCGCAGGTGCGATCATACCAATAAAAGACCAAACTTCAGAAATTTCTCAACTTCCATTCCAAGTCCGTTATCCACCCGAAACTCACCCGAGCCTAGGCCCCTGGGACCTCAATCAAACATACCAGCCAATACTAATACATCATACGAACTTAGTCAAGCCCTCAAACCACATCAAACAACGCTAAAATCACTAATCATCCTCTGATTCAAACTTAAAGTACTTGAAACTTTCAAATTCGACAACTGATGCCGAAACCAACCAAACCACGTCCGATTGACCCCAAATTTTGCATACTAGTCATATTCAACATTGCGGACCTACTCCAACTTCCGGAATAGGAATCCGACCTCGATATCAAAAAGTCCACTACCGGTCAAAATCTCCAAAAATTTAATTTTCGCCATTTCAAGCATAAATAAGCTACGGACTTCCAAAACACAATCTGGACACGCCCCTAAGTCCTAAATTACCTAACGGAGCTAACGGAACCGACGAAATTTCATTCCGGAGTCGTCTTCATATAGTTCCGACTACGGTCCAAATCCTAAGGCTTAAACCTCCATTTAGGGACCATCCCAAAACACTCCAAAAACCAAAACAAAACCTCCCGACAAGTCACAATAGCAGAAATAGATATGGGAGAAGCAGTAAATAAGGAATCGGGGTTATTACTCTCAAAACGACCGGCCGGGTCGTTACAGGAATAAAACAAAAGGCTTGTAATGTTGGTGATAATTTAAGTGGTGCTCGGAGTCGCAATACTAGAGAAAATATATATGGATATAGAAAGGCTAAGGAGATATCATGCGCTGCTTTGTTTTCCATTTTTCGTAGGATTATCTTGCGCAGGCAAGGTTGATGTGGTTGATTAAGACACTAAATTAGTAATTTAAAGATTTTTCATTCATCTTCTTATTAACTAGTGTTAGAATTCATGCGATACGCGAATATTTTAACAGAATATTAATCTAATAAAATTATAATTTAATATATACATAAAATATTAATCTTATAAAATTATGATTAAGTTTGAATTTACTTTTCTTTGTCAGAACAATAATTTGAGCTTTGTTTTTCTCTCATTATGCAATAATCATTTCACTTTGGGCCTACCGATGATTTCCTGAAGGTCTATTCTATCATTAGTTACATTTTTATCGACAATAACCTTTTTTTCTTCCTTGTATACAACAATAATTACGCCTTTTTTTGACTTTCTCTTTGCCTTGTCTAATGGGGCACATGCAGTTCACTTTCATTGCTCTAATTTTTCTTTTCATTTTCCTCGTTGGTGTTGACATATATAAAAACGTTTCTTTTCACTTTCTGCTCTAATTTATGAATTCGAAATTCTAATTGTTGTAAGTTACTGAGTTCTAAATTAATAATTTATATATTTTTAATGGATTTTTTAAGACAAATACAGGGTTCAAACCAAAATTATTGGGTTCGACTGAACCGACCCCCCGCACTCTAGCTCCGCCCCTGTGTATAAAGAGATAACGAATCTATTGGTATTAATTAAAGAATTTCTAACAGTATGTATGATGTAAGTAATGATGAAAGGTATACTTTTCTAAAGTTATGAAATACACTACAAAAATGAAAAATTGTGTGATAATGTAATCTTGAAAAATACAGAGTCCGCACCCCACCAAATACTAACTTAATACGTAATGATCAAGAAAGAAAACATAGAAATTTATTAATTTAAATTTTCCGTGGTGAGGGAAAAGTCTATAACAATATCAATTGGTGTAGAAATTTGTAATAATTTTGATTGGTTAGAACAAGAAGATATTAACTTAATTTTTTCATGGAGAGAGAAATGCCTATAACAATATCAATTGGTGTAGAAACTTGTAATAAATTTGATTGATTAGAACAAGAATATATTTCTATTAGACGTTACACTTCACGGTTGGATTATTATCTAACTAAAATATGTATTGCGTGTAAACCCTTTTTATAATATTATGTCCATTCCAATTTATGTGAACTATGTTCTGTTCCAAAACATATGAAATATTTCTAAATTTGTAAATAATTTAACTTTAACTTTTAATCTTAAAACTTTTATATCCACACAAATAATTTTATATCCACGCAAATAATATGACATGTTTAACACTATAAGTTTCAGAAGAGTTATGGTCACACAAATGTTATACTAGTTTGTTTAAGACCACAATTTTTAAAAATCTTTATTTTTTTCTTAAATTTCGTATTTAATCAAATAAATTTATATAAATTGAAATGCAGGGAGTGTCTAATAAGCAAAAAACAAAAGCGAACACGATAGGAAAAATACACAGCAAAAGCAACTATAAAAAAAATGTGAAAAACTAACATATAATCCGAATAAAAGAGGGAGTTGAGATGACCCAAGAAGATAGCTTCTTCTTTTTCTTCAGGGCACTGGTTTTCTTTTCTCCAGAGTGAGCATAAACTAGAGATATTGTATACGGGTAAAATCGGGGCAGGGAATACACCTATTTTTCGGTGAAGACAACGGAAGGAGAGCACAAACACACGAGGATGAAATCGAGGTTGGGAGCCTTTCGTACCGAGACCCATGAAAGATGGACAATGGGCTCATCACCGGGCGTGGTAAGGTAACGCTCCCCGGACCAGAAATGAGCTCTTGTATCTCGGAGATGTGGCAAACGGTTACGCACGATTAATAGAGGGACGTGATATCCGTACCTAACCGGATATCATGGTACGAATCTCGCCCGATGTCGCGAGAGAGGGAGATTTTTACCAGTTTTAGACTTATACTAGGGATGAAACTCTCCTACTATATAAAGGGAAAGTTTTTCTTTGATAAGACACATTGTAACACGCAAACTAAGGTAATACAATTTTGTTTACTGCTCTCTAGCTATAGCAAAGCTATTACTTTACTGTTTGTTATTCATTCACTATTGGCTTCGAATCGAGGGTCCGACCGACGACAAAACTATTGCCCAACCCAAGTTCAAGTTGGGCCATCACATTATAATTGGTTTGATCATTCATTTTGTCTTTCACTCGTTTACCTAAATATGTTTGATTATTTGTGTTGAATCAATCCGCATATCCTTAAAAATATGGATAAATTTAATTGTTATCCGTTTTAAGGGTAAACAGTTTGGCGCCCATTGTGGGGCTAAGGGTAATAGTGGTGGTTTGATACAAATATCTATAACACACTCTATTTTACGCTTGTTCTTTAAAGTCTCAATTTCAGGTCAGCTTAAAAATGTCAAATTCTCAGTCTACCCACTTGAAGGTTGAGGCCGAGTCTGGCCATCATGGCGAAACTAATAATATGGTGCCTATCAATGAGGTTCCCCTTGATGATCCTAACGGAGTCCTGTTGTGGATCCGATCGACGCTAATTCACAGGTTGCTATTGACGCCAACCTGCCAACTGACCCCGAAAACAGAGTTCTTGGAGGTCCCCGACCAACAGTTCGAGAAACGCCCGAGGGTGAAGGTAATGAGGTAAGCCTGCAGCTAATCTTCGAAATGTTACAGGCTCAACATGAGATGATAGCGCAAATACAGAATCAAGGACACGCCCTCAGCAGGGTCGAGCCCGAACGGTCCTAGGAGAACACCCGAAGAAACGAACAAACTACCGAGAGGTCGAGTGAAGCGGAGCCTGGGGTCAACCCCGGGATAATGAAAATGCTAGAAGCATTGATGAAGCGGGTAGAATCAGGTGAGAAGAAAATTGAGGCCAATGCAAGAAGGTGGAGACATATAATTTCAGGATCGATCAAATCCCGGGAGGAGCATCCCCGATATATTGAAAGGACCGGATTCCAAGAAATTTATGCAAAAGACTTTTCCTCCAAGTGCGGCACCAAAGTCAATCCCGAAGAGGTTTTATATGCCCAATATTCCAAAATATAACGAAACCACGGATCAAAATGAGCATGTGACCTCCTATACATGTGCGATCAAAAGGACGACTTGGAAGATGATGAAATCGAGTCGGTGTTACTAAAAGGGTTCGGGGAAACTCTGTCAAAAGGAGCAATGATATGGTATCACAACTTACCCTCAAATTCCATTGATTCATTTGCTATGCTTGCAGATGCTTTTGTAAAGGCCCATACCGGGGTCATTAAGGTCGAAACCGGAAAATCAAACCTTTTCAAAGTTCAACAAAGAGATAACAAGATGCTGAGAGAGTTCGTGTCAAGGTTCCAGATGGAACGGATGGACCTGCCTCCGGCTGTCGATGATTGGACCATTCAGGCATTCACTCAAGAACTTAACCCCAGAGCTCTTTGGCTTCGCAGCAGGTTAAAAGAAATTTGGTAGAGTGCCTAGTGGTAACTTGGGCCGACGTCCATAACAGGTACCAGTCTAAAATTAGAGTTGAGGACGACCAACTCGGAGCCCCTTCTAGGTCTGTTTATCCCATCAGAGCCAACGACAGGTCTAAGAGAGTCGTCGATCATGAATCAAGGCTGATCTGAGATCGGTACCAACCATATAGAGTAGATCGAAGAGGAAACAGATTCAGGAATCACCCCACAAGGAATTAAAAGAAAAGCAATCGAGGGACCAATATCTGAGGTCTGATGAGCAAAAATGGTTTTGACGGAGTATAACTTCAACATTGATGCTGCCAGCATCGTATCAGCCATCGGGCGTATCAATAAAACCAAGTGGCCTCGACCATTGCAATGCAACCATACTTAAAGATATCTTAACTTGATGTGTAAGTACCATGGCACTCATGGCCACAGGATCGACGATTGCCGACAATTGAGAGAAGAAGTTGCCCGGTTATTTAATAATGGGCACCTCCGAGAATTATTGAGTGATCGAGCCAAAACCCACTTTAGGAACAGGGACGCCAACAAACAAACCGAACAAGAGGAGCCTCAACACTTCATCAACATGATAATTGGAAGGGTCGATGTCCCCCAAGTGCCGATGATAAAGCGCACTAAAGTATCCATCATAAGGGAAAAGCGCACTCGAGATTATGTCCCGGGGGGGAACCATTTCGTTCAGCGATGAGGATGTTGAGGGTATCGTACAACCTTACAATGATGCACTGGTAATATCCATACTTATCAATAAATCTCTAGTTAAACGTGTGTTGATTGATCCAGGTAGCTCAGCAAACATCATCAGATTGAAGGTCGTAGAGCAATTGGGGTTACATGACCAAATAGTGCCGGTAGTCCGGGTGTTGAATGGGTTTAACATGGCATGTGAAACCACTAAAGGTGAGATAACCCTGCCAGTAAGCACCACCGAAATGATCTAAGAGATGAAGTTCTACGTGATCGAAGGGGACATGAGATACAATGCCCTATTTGGAAGGCCATGGGTTCACAACATGAGGGCGGTACCCTCGACCTTGTATCGGGCATTAAAATTCCCTATGTCGGGAGGAATCAATACGGTCTACGGAGAGCAATCGACCACAAAGGAGATGTTTGCAATCGACGAAGTACTCCCGGTGCCCGCAGTATCGACGTCAAGGAACACAAAGCCAGCCAAGGAAAGAACTAAATAATAATCACTGATGCCGGTCCCGGCCAAATCGGAGGAATGAGGAGTAGACGAGGAGGATGATTACGGAGTTCCGAGATCGTTCATAGCTCCTGATAATACTGATCTCGTCTAATTTCACTCCTCTATTTGAGGATATGAAAACGGTCGATGCAATAGTAATACCCAACAAGGAGTCGGGGTCGATTTTCCACAAAGAGCTATGAATGGGACTTAGGAATATATATTATAGTGTATGAGCTTGAATTATCTCAAATTGCACTTCCACAAATTTGGGTTGTTTCTAGGACTAATTTAAACGAAGACTACAAACTATGAATTTAAACTATGAAAGTGTTTTTGGCTGTTTTTCAAATATTATAAAAGGCCTAGGTCTATGACCTTCACCTAGGTGTTCATCTAACGGGTTATAAATTTTAAAGCTTGTTTTATTGGTCGGGGTGTATTATAGCTATCAACACCCCAAGTACCCACTCAATACCTCTCGGTCAGAGAGTGATTTTCCCCAATTTAGTTTTCTCAAGTCCAAATGGGTATTGAACAAAACAGTTAATTATAAGCTCAAGTCGGGTTTTACTATCTCTAGGTTCAACCCTTTAATTGGGCTTATCAATCTCTCGACTGATCTAATTTTTTGCTAACCAAGTTTTCCTAGACTAAGTCTCTCTTTATCAAGTAGAGACCAAGTCAAATAGGCATGAAATAATGTTTGCAACCATTAATTCTTCACATAAAAGCAAGAACTAGGCTAGAAAATCAACACCCAACCATAAAAAAGCAATAAATCAAACACTCATTAAGTTTACACACTAGGGTTGGGTCATAACCCTAGAGAAAATCTAGCTACTCATGCTTAAATTGGGAGAAAAAGAAGAAGAAGTGATAATTAAACCCATATAGATAATTAAAATGATGAAATCAATATTCAAAAAGCTCAAAATAGCAAAAACTACTAAAAATAGAAAAAGAACTGTAGCTGCTGATGTACAAACTTTTTCTAAAAAATCAAAACTCTTCTATTTATACAGTGCTGGAATTTTCGGACAAAAATGCCCTTTTGAAAGTTCTACAGCCGCACATTTCCATGTGCGGTCCGCACTTTGCTTCAGCCTGACAGGAATGATAACCTGTGGTCGCACTTCTCGCTTTTTGTGGTCCGTGCATTTCTGAGTGCGGTTGAACATTGCTCTTCTGTGGACCGCACAAATGTGACTGCGGCCGCGTAGATGTTCTTCTGCGGCCGCACAATAATTGTGTGGTCCGCACTTATGTTGAACTTGAGGTGCAAGTTATCTGAACTTTTGCTCTTGCCCAGGTTCTACGGCTGCACATGTCATGTGCAGACCACACTTTACACCTGTCTCTGATAGGAGTTTCTTAACAATCTGCGGCCGCAGATGAAAATTTGCAGTCCGCACTTTGAGCTTATGTGCATGTTTGTGTCCTTGAGTTCAAATCACTCCTTATTGAGTCGGATTTCATCTTAGGGGCTCATTTTCCACAATTCCTGTAATTAAGCATATTTTATCAGTTTTTGGGAACAAAATTAAACGCTTTTGGACTAAAACAAAAGCAAAAAGGTGCTAATAAGTAGTCCAAATACCCACTTATCAACTCCCCCAAACTTAAGCTTTTGCTTGTCCTTAAGCAAATAAGGTAATTCCCACCTCCACAAGTTAAAAGTTATTCCTGCTAATCAAAGATGCCCCAATCACGTATCAATTGGGACCAACAATTACCCACAGCACTTATGAATTATTAACAAGGCAATGGGTTAAACTTTTAAGCGCAAATAGTTCTAATGTGGCACTTGAGCATCAAAAGTTGACTTCATTCATCAAGGAAGCTCGCTCTTTCATATAGATCATTGTGGATCCCAAACTCCTCCTCTCTACTCTCTGTTTGCATAACTCACTTAAGAATGTAGCACTCAATTCAAAGATTTTTGAAAGGTTCGCTCATCTCTCTCAAAAGAGTGTCACAAGTACGACTTTAAGTACCATAGGCTTTACCCTTATGTAAATCACCACTAATATAAGCTTACTCGGCTTGAAATCACGTAGGGCTTTTTTGGGATGCAATGAAGGCTTTTGGACTACAGTTGGATATGCTATGATAGAACGGGTTCATCTTTCCTTAAGCACTCCATTTTCTCCTATCGGCTCATGCTTTGCCAACTCTTTGAGGCATTTTCTTTTCCATAGGGAGATTAGAGAGACTTAGCATCACTCTTTTTTGGTCATGATATTCATTTTCTCCTTATTTGCTTTCTCCTTCTATGTATCATTACTTTTCTTTGAATCCCTTCAACTCTTCAACTTATTCACTTTCTTTTTATTCTTTCTGTCTTTCTTTTTCTTGCCCTTCCTTCTCTTTATTTCTTTTCTTTTTTTGTGCCTTGATACCTTTTTCAAACTCCTTGTCTTTCCCCCAAAGTTACATTTTTGTTTTGTTAATTGTTTCACAAGAGTGTTAAGGAAAGCTGGGGTGCCAAGAGAGGGTCACGACTGAACGAGTAAAGGCTTGTAACATGGTTATCAAATGAGAAAGGTTTTAGGCTCAAATGGGTTGACTATGGATAACAACATTGAAGGCCATGAAAATTTCAAGCGGGATAAGAAGAGCCTACAATCACTTCTCAAGCCAAGCAAAACTTAAAATTTCTCCTAGAGACACATTCGGGGCAAGTTCTAGACCATTCGCACGGGTACTTGGACTTGCAACAAAAATATCTCACCTCTCACACAGCGGGAGTGTTAAAGAGGATATAATTGAGGTCCCACAATGACCATATTCAAGATTGAAACTCACAATGGTTTGACTAAACCAGTCGATGATTGCCTAAGTCAACATAAGAGTCACAAGGTCACTAACTAGAGCTATATCTTTCCAAAAACCTTATTTTTAACCACAAGCACGTAGTTAAGTGTGTTGGTACCAAGTGAAGCATGTTTTACTCTTCGAGCTTAACTCAATTAGGTCTTTCTATTCATTATTACTACTATTCTTACCTAAACACCAAAAACAGACTCAATCCCTTAAGAAGGTTATCACGCCATCCATCGTTGGGAAGAGTCACCCGGTTCACACAAAAAAAATAACCTTTGGAAAGAACCGTGGTATTAAGAAAACCAAAGACTTATTGTTCAGTAAAACATAAAAAGAATCTACAAAATAAAAAAGAAGCTATTAGATTAAACATAGACTAATAAGAAAACAAAATAAAGAAGCTAAAAAAACAAACTACTGAAAGCATAACGAATTTACATAATGAGAGAGGAAAAGAGAGAATATATACATCAAGAGAGAAGAGAGAGAATATATATACAGAATACAGAGAAAGAAGAAAATATTGTCAGTTATTACAAATCAAATGTCTAAAAGTCATCCAAATAGCAAATCAAATAACTCCACCCCTCCCCCAGAATAAAAATAAGCATTGTCCCCAATACTTAATCAAACAAGAATAAAGAAGGGTGAGAGTGAAAAAGACTCCATATGTGGCCTTTGACATCTCTGTATCCATAGCAGCGTCACCGTCCTCAATCTCATCTAACTGGATCTCATCATCATCATCTCTGGGAGTAACTAGGTTGGTGAACATCTAGCGCACTACCTCAGCAATGTCGGCAGCCAGGTCTGGCTCCTCAAACTGGCCAGCTGGTGCCACTGGAGCTGATGATGCTGTTGGATCTGCTAGTGCTGGTGGGTCTGACTCCATGAGCATATCAAATGAAAGATCACCAGCTGCTTCTATCTTGGTCACCTCTCTCCTCAGCCTATCAACTGATTTCTTGGATGCCTGGGATTTCTTCATTTTCTTTATCTGCTTCCCTAGCTCCTCAATCATTGCTCCATGTGCTACCAAGGTGTTCATGATGGTGGTCTGGTTCTCCAAGATCTTCTTCAATGTATCCTCCACTGTTGGAGGAATCTAGGATGCCGGAGTAGAGGTTTGTGCTGAAACAGTACTGGATATGTCAGACAGCTTTGCAGTGGTTGTCTGCATCCAGTTGTTAAGGCTTTCTTGTGTTTGGGAGACTCGCAACACAGATAGTGGATGAGCGAGCATGGGCACCGACTTCAAAGCCGATGTGGAAGGCACTGATGCTGAGGGGCCTGAAGAAGGAGGTGGAGGCCTAGCTGATGCACCATCAGCAGGCTCTACTGAAGTAGATGGCATGTCAACGATCTCAGCAGCTACCCCGACGGGCTCATCAGACTGGCCTGCCGTAGTAGAGGGTTGACCCTGTTTCTTTGGGTTTCCACCACCCATCAACGAATACCATGAGAATGGCTTCTTCGCCCGCACCTTGGTATCAAAATCCCTCGGCTCCACACCTCCATCCGTAAGGTACTCAGTGATGGTGTTGGGATACGGGTAGGAGGTGTCACCTTGCCTGGCAACCACAGACATGTTCGCCGACATCATGGCACCCACATTGATTGGGCACCCGACCATGATAGAAGTGACTAGCACTGCCCGCTGAATAGGAAGATTTATTTCATTTTGTCACGGGTCTAGTATGCTACACACAAATGTCTGCCATCCCTTTGCCTCAAAATTTAGGGTGTTCCGGTGAATAGGAACCCCTGATGTGATCCATGCTGGAGGCGGCCCCGGAGCTGCAAGAATCTCAGCTATCCATGGTCGAACTGCATCTCCTAGTGCTAACTTTTCCAGGTATTGCACAGGCTTCACATCCTCAAACCCTAAATACATGTTCAGGGTACTCTGATAGAATCGCACCATTAGATTTTCACTTTTGTTACCTTGGTCCCTTTCTTTATATGCACCACATTGGCGTAAAATTCCCGGGCCAAGTATTCCTTGGCATCTACCACACTTTTGGTGAACCACGTCTACCCCTTCCACTCCCGGAACTGTCTCAACACTGTCGGGTTGTATTTGTCAAGGTTTTTTATTATGAACTGATGCTCAAGAGTGAGCGATCTCATTGGCCACCACCCTCAGAAGCTTGTGAAAATAGCCAGACTGACAAACCTATCTTCCCAAATCTCTTTCTTCTTCGACCTCTCAAGGCTGACAACTCTGGTATCACCCCCTCGGCCATCATCCGGAATATCATCAACATCCACTGTAGTAGCAGGTGCGTCAGGGGCATGTGTGGATAAGGGCTCTGAAGCCTAACTATCACCTTTTGAACCCTTAGAAGAGCTCTCATAGGAGGATGGCTCATCTCTAAGTTGGTATCTGCGTTGTGGCTACTTTGTATGTGATTGCACAACAGGCTACTTTTGCACTGAGTTGCCCTCCGAAGCTTCCCTAGATGGGTCATAAGAACTAGATTCGGAGGGATCGAGCTGTCTTCCTTGGCCTATTGTGGCTTTCTTACTAATTACTCTTTGGAGGGCGAGGGGTAAATTGCTTTTGCCTCTGCCTTTGGAAGGTTCACCCCTCCCATTTGATGTATCACCACGACCACGTGATCTAACCATTTTCTGCAACAAACAGTCGTAGGAGTCAGTTCTAGTTCAATTGCAGATAAATAGAAAGTCATAGAACAAAACATGTTGCAGTGTGGGAAAGTGTGGTCCGCACAATTGCAAGTGCAGCTGCAGGTCTGGTTGTGCGGATCGCACAATTTTAAAGTGCGGCCGCAACAATGAAACTACGGTCCGCACAATTTTGAGTACGACCATAGAATTGAAGTGCGGTCTGCACAATTGCAAGTGCAGCCGCACATGAAACTTTCAAAAAGTTCCAACTCTCTTATGACAGAGATCGGCCTAATCTGTGCCCACACACACTTTTCTACGGCAGTGATGAAATTACTGCGATCCGCACAATTTTAAGTGCGGTCCACACAATCTTGCCTCACTAACTTCCCTAATCTATACTTCTGCAGATCGCACAATTTCTTGTGCGGCCGCACATTTCAAAATTCAATGGGGCAGAGTCCTGTAGGTTTTCGATTTAAGCACAAATTGGACCTGGTGATAGCAACTAAACATGATAATCAACCTACACACTCCCCAAAAAGTAAGTAAGAGTTAACCCACACAATTTAACCCCCACATGGATATGAAATTGACAAATGGTCTAAACTGACTAACAAATTGTACATTAAACTAAGAAAATTGAAGAATCCTAGAAATGATTTGAACATACCAGTAATGATGTGGTGCTATGGAATGATCACAGATGCGTAATTAGGTGGTAGATGATTGAATCAGATACGTGCAAAATTTTAGTTTGATTTCTTAGAGAATGAAAAGTTTCAACAATAGTCTTAGGGTTACTATTTATACACAGCGGGTCTGGCTAAGGAATCAAGAGACAATTTCATCCACAGAATTCCTTTTGCGGTTCGCACTCTGTTACCTAGTGTTCCACTTCCTTTTGATGGTCTGCGATCCGCAGATTTAGCTGTGCGGCCGCAGATTTTGGTGTGGACCGCAAAATTCATTGTGCGGTCGCACTTTGACTGTTTCTCTAACAAACAAAATTTAGAGAGTTTGCATTTTTCCATCTCAAGTTGTGCGGTCCGTACAGGAATTGTGCGACCGCATTTGCCTTTTGCTGTAGCATCTAAAATTGTGCAATCCGCACAAGAATTGTGCGGTCTGTACTTCTTCCATACTTAGCCAATTTTTCTGAGCACATGTCCTGTAAAGCATACACCTTCCTACAACACAATTCGAATCCAGTTAGAACAAAATAAGACCTATCTAAAGAAGAAGAAAAGAAAAAGAAACATAGGTTGCCTCCCAAGAAGCGTCTGATTAAACGTCGCGGCAAAACGCAGATTGCCATCACGTCATATGAGTCACTGCCACCACGTGGCCATCATCAGCTTATTCCAAATAATGCTTCACCCGGTGACCACTGACTCGGAATACCTCATCATTTTTGTTCTTCAAGTCCAATGCACCAAAAGGTGTCACACCCACAATTTCATTGGGATCACTCCATTTGGATTTCAGCTTTTCGGGAAACATCTTTAATGGTGAGTTGAACAACAAAACAAGACCGCCCACCTTGAACTCCCTGTTTCGGATGTATTTGTCATGAAGGTACTTCATTATTTCTTTGTACAAGGACGAACTTGCATATGCATGGTACCAAAATTCATCTAATTCTTTCAAATATGCAGCCCGCAAGTTAGGAGCTGCATTTTAGAGCTCACATGGCCTTGTGCTCGAGTTCCACCAGAAGATGACAAGAGTTGACAAACACCAACCGGTATGGAGACATCCCGATATGGGTTTTGAAAGCAGTCCGATAAGCCCATAGTGCATCATCAAGCTTCTTTGACCAATTCGTCCGGTTAGCATTCACTGTTTTGGACAAAATACTCTTTTTCTCTCAGTTGGAGACTTCCACTTGACCGCTAGCTTGAGGGTGATAGTGATTCGTAACTTTATGAGTGACACCATACTTGTTAAGTAAGGTGTCAAAAGCTTTGTTGCAAAAATGCGACCCACCATCGTTTATGATAGCCCGCGGAGTACCAAAATCTTGTGAAGATATTTTTCTTCAAAAATGCCACCACACTTCTTGCTTCATTGTTGGGTAGAGCAACGGCCTCAACCCATTTAGACACATGATCAACCGCGGCCAAGATGTAGGTGTTTCCACAAGAACTCACAAAAGGTCCCATGAAGCCAATACCCCACACATCGAAAATATCAATCTCCAAAATGGTGGTGAGGGGAATTTCATTTTTCTTTGAGATTCCACCGGCTCTTTGATACTTATCACAATGCTTGACTAGATCACTTGCTCCTTGTAAAGAGTTGGCCAATAGAAACCGCAACTTAGCAATTTGGCCACCTTTCTTGATCCACCATGGTGACCACCATACGGCAAAGAATGAAAAGCACCAAGAATTTCAACTTGTTCCTCCTCCGGTACACATCTTCTAATCACTCCATCCGTACAAATCCGGAAAAGGTACGGTTCATCCCAATAATAGTCTTGACAATCCTGTTTGAGCTTCTTCTTTTGGTTTGAAGAGAACTCATTCGGGGTGATACCACTTATAAGAAAATTTTCTAGATCCGCAAATCATGGCACCTCTTTCATTTAAATGGCTAAATGTTGCTCATCGGGGAATGAATTATTGATTTCAAGGCCATCATGCGGCCTCCCCTCCTCCTCCAAACGATACAAGTGGTTTGCCACTTGGTTTTCACTTCCTTTTCGGTCTTGGATGTCTATATCAAACTCTTGTAACAAAATCACCCATCTCATCAATCGGTCTTTGCAATCTTTATTGCTCATTGGATAACGAAGTGTCGCATGATCAGTGTGGACAATCACTTTTGCACCCATCAAGTACGGGCGAAACATCTCAATAGCAAACACAATGGCAAGGAGCTCTTTTTCGGTCATAGTGTAATTGACTTGGGCATCATTCATGGTCTTAATAGCATAGTTGACTGGATGGAAGATCTTGTTGATACGTTTCCCCAAAATTGCTCCAACCGCTACATCACTAGCATCACACATGAGCTTAAAAGGAATGCTCCAATTAGGAGAGGAACAAAGATAATGAGAGTAGTTGTCAACTTGAACTGGAGCAATTCAAATGCTCTCGTGCAATCATCATTGAAGTGAAATTTAGCATCTTTCTCCAAAATCTTGGACAAGGGGTTCACCACTTTAGAAAAATCCTTTATGAAATGCCGGTAGAACCCCGCATGACCCAAGAAACTTCTCACGCCCTTCACGGATGTTGGAGGTGAAAGTTTAGAAATCACTTGTATTTTCGCTTTGTCAACCTATATTCCCTTCTTTGAAATCTTGTGGCCAAGGACAATACCCTTCTCGACCATGAAATGACATTTCTCCCAATTCAATACCAAGTTCATTTCTTCACACCTTGCCAATACCTTATCCAAATTTGCCAAGCAATCATCAAAAGAATCCCCGACTATCGAAAAGTCATCCATGAAGACTTCAAGGTAGTCCTCTACCATATCCATAAAGATCACCATCATACACCGTTGAAAAGTTGTCGGTGCATTGCATAAGCCAAATGGAATCTGCTTGAAAGTGAAAGTGCCATAGGGATAAGTTAAAGTTGTTTTCTCTTGATCTTCGGGGGCAATAAGGATTTGATTGTAGCCCGTATATCCATCTATAAAGCAATAGAACACCCGTCCGGACAACCTATCGAGCATTTTATCAAGAAAGAGTAGTGGGAAATGGTCTTTCCTTGTGACTTTGTTTAGCTTTCGATAGTTCATACACATTCTCCACCCTTTCACTATTCTTGTTGGAATCAACTCGTTCTTATCATTGGTGACCACAGTTATTCCCCCTTCTTCGGAACACATTGAACCAGAGAAGTCCACGAACTGTCATAAATGTGATAGACAACCCCGGTATCTAACCACTTTATGATCTCCTTTTTGACCGCCTCTTGCATGGCTTCATTGAGTCTCCTTTGATGTTCAATGTAGGGTTTGTCATCATCCTCCAAATTAATCTTGTGCATGTAAAATGCGGGGCTTATTCCCCGAATATCTGCAAAAGTCCACCCAATAGCTTTCTTCCTCTTGTGGAGCACCGCCAATGTAGAGTTAAAATGTACGTTAGTCAAATAAGAGGAAAGAACAACCGGTAAAGTAGAGAAAGGGCCAAGGAATTTATACCTGAGATGTGGAGGTAATGGCTTCAACTCCAAGATAAGAGGCTCTTCAATTGAAGGCTTTGTAGGAGGAGTTTTCCTATTCTGAAGGTCCAAGAAAAGTTTCCGAGGTGCATAATTGTATGACCCCATCCCTTACAAAGAATTAACACATTCCATGAAGCCATCCATTTCATCATCATTAAAATTGACAAAAACGGCCTCGAATATGTCACCCACATTAACGTGGCACTTGTATCATCAATAATCACATCGGTCACCAAGTCCACGAACGAACACACTTCATTGCTATTCGATTGCCTCATAGATTTGCACACGTTGTGCATCACCTTTTCATCACCCACCCAAAAAGTGAGTTCACCGACTTCCACATCAACAAGAGCCTTCCTCGTAGCAAAGAAAGGTCTACTAAGAATACTCGGCACCTCATAGTCCACTTCACAATCAAGAATAACAAAATCTGCTGGGAGAATAAACTCGTCAACTTGAACCAATACATCCTCAATCACCCCCAACGGTCTCTTTATTGTACGATCGGCCATTTGTAATCTCATAGATATGAGTCTTGGTTGCCCAATTCCCAATGTATTGAAAATTGAATAGGGCATCAAGTTGATACTCGTCCCAAGATCACAAAGAGCTTTTGCAAACTCGGCACTTCCAATGGTACAAGGAATTGCAAGAGCACCGGGATCTTCCAATTTAGGAGCCATCGAATGCACAATTGCACTCACTTGGTGAGTGACTTTTATAGTTTCAAAATTAATCGATCTCTTCTTTATCACCAATTCCTTCATAAACTTTGCATATCCGGGAATTTTCTCCAAGGCTTCAGCTAATGGCACATTTATAGAGAGACTCTTCATCATATCAATGAACTTCTTGAATTGATTCTCTCCATTTTTATTGGCAAGCCATTGAGGATAGGGAGGAGGTGGCTTAGGCAATGGTGCCTTAGCTTTTTTCACTACCGTATGTCAATCACATGATCCCGAGACGGGTTCACTTCCTCTTGAGTCTCTTCCATGGTGTCATCAATTCGCACTTCAACATTTGCTTGCATAACATTGTCCTGGATCTTCTCTTCTTCTACCACTTGCTCATCATCCACAAGTTGCCTTTAACTTGAGGTAGGTGGATTCCCACCTCTTCCACTTCTTGTAGTAATGGTCATGGCATGCCCTGTAGTGTCCTACCCTTCGAGTTCACTACCATATCACTTGGTAGTGCCCCTTTAGGATGAGAATTTAAAGCTTGAGAGATTTGACTCATTTGCACTTCTAAGTTACGGATTGATGTGTTGTGTGAAGAAGTTGGGCATCAGAATCGGTATTCTTCTCCATAATTTGCTTGAACATGTTCTCAATACGACTCATTTTATTGTTGGATGAACTAGAACCATGAGAAGGATAAGGAGGTGGATTGCTCAGTTGTTGATACATCGGGGGCCTTTGAAAACCCGACCCCCGATTACCTTGGTTGTTGTTCCACCCGCATTGGTTGTTGCCTCCCCAATTGCCTTGGTTATTATTGTTTTGCCAATTCCCTTGGTTATTGCTTCCACTCCAATTACCTTGATTGTTGTTGTTCCAATTACCTTGGTTGCTAAAATTCCAATTGCCTTGATTATTCGAAGGTCTCCATTGTTGTTGACTAGGGCCTTGGTAGTTGTGTCTTTGCCCTTGAAGGTTGTTCACATATTGGACCTCTTCTTCTTGATCATTGTAAGAATCTCCTTGATCAAACCCACTATTATCTTGTACAAAATTGTTGACTCTTTGTTGCACTTATGGACTTCTTACTCTTCTCTTGTTTACCAATGTATTGACTCCCTCCATAGAATTGACTTGCCTCGGGTTTTGCACTTGTTGAAATTGAGCCTTTGCCAATTGGTTCATGGTGGTTGTCAACTCGACTATGGATTGCCCATGTTCATGTAACTCTTTATGAAGAAGAATAACATTTGCATCACCCTGTGGAACATTGGCTCTAGATTGACACGCCGATGAAGTATCCGCCATCTCATACAAAATATCGCACGCCTCCGCATAAGGTGTAGTCATGAAGTTCCCACCGGCAAGTTGATTCACTACACATTGGTTGGTGGTATTGATCCTCCGATAGAAAGTTTGTTGAATCATGTTCTCTGTCATATCATTGTTGGGGCACTCTTTCACCATTGTCCTATATCTTTCCCATATCTCGTGTAGTGGTTCATTAGGCTCTTACTTGAATGCTAGAAATCCATCCCGAAGAATGGCCATATGCCTGAAATAAATTTCTCCGCTGGTTCATCCCAAGTATGAATGGAATGATTTGGCAAACGTTCCGACCAATCTAAATCTTTCCCCCATAGAGAGAAGGGAAAAAGCCTTAGCCTCAAACCATCCACAGAGACATTTTTTTGTTTGCTCCCCCAACATGTATCAACGAACCCCTTCAAGTGTTTATATGCATTTTGACCCGGTGCATCGGTGAAGAATCCTCGTTGTTCGAGCAAAGTGAGCATTACGTTAGTTATTTGAAAGTTAACCACCCTAATATGGGGTGGGACTATAGCATTTGCATACCCTTCATTCGGCAACACCCGGTGTGGATCCGCTCGTGGTGGAGGTGGGGGTGGAACGGGAACATTTCCTTGAGATGGTCGGCCTCCTCTATTTGCTTGAGGTTCAAGAGGGACCTCATCCATTGCATCATCATCAATGTCCACATCCCCCATGGCTATGTTTTCGAGCTCATTGTTTTCCATGATTGCACCTACAATACTCACACGTTAGTAACAAGGAAGGAAAAGAAGATATTCCAAGAACACACCTAAATATATAGCTAACACCGTTTTTAGCTCCCCGGCAATGTCGACAAAAATTGATCTCGTCCAATTTCTCGGCCTAATTTAAACGAAAACTTCAAACTAAGAATTTAAACTATGAAAGTGTTTTTGGTTGTTTTTCAAATGTTATAAAAGGCCTAGGGCTATGACCTTCACCTAGGTGTTCATCTCACCCAAGTACCCACTCAATACCTCTCGGTCAGAGAGTGATTTTGCCCAATTTGGTATTCTCAAGTCCAAATGGTTATTGAACAAAACAGTTGATGATAAACTAAAGTCGGGTTTTACTATCTCTAGGTTCAACTCTTTAATTAGGCTTATCAATCTCTCGATTGACCCAATTTCTTAAAAGCCAAGTTTTCCTAGACTAAGTCTCTCTTTCTCACGTAGAGACCAAGTCAAATAGGCATGAAATAATGTTTGCAACCATTAATTTTTCACATAAACGCAAGAACTAGGCTAGATAATCAACACCCAATCATAAACAAGTAATAAATCAAACACTCATTAAGCTCACACTAGGGTTGGGTCACAACCCTAGAGAAAATCTAGCTACTCATGCTTAAATTCTGAGAAAAAGAAGAGGAAGTGATAATTAAACCCATATTGATAATTTAAATGATGAAATCTATATTCAAAAAGCTCAAAATACCAAAAACTACTAAAAAGAGTAAAAGAAAAATGTCTACTGTAGCTGCTGATGTCCAAACTTTTTCTAAAACAATGAAACTCTTCTATTTATACAGTGTTGGAATCTTCTGACTAAAATACCCTTTCGGAGGTTCTGCGGCCGCACATTGCTTCAGCTGACAGGAATGAAAACTTGCGGCCGCATAATTCTGAACTGTGGCAGCACTTCTCTCTTTCTAAGGTCCGCAAATTTCTGAGTGCGGCTACACATTGCTCTTTTGCGGACTGCACAAATATGACTGCGGCTGCATAGCTATTCTTTTGCGGCCGCATAATAATTGTGCAGTCCGCACTTCTGTTGAACTTGAGGTGAAAGTTCTCTGAAGTTTTGCTCTTGCTCAGGTTCTGCGGCCGCACATGTCATGTGCGGACCGCACTTTGCACTTGTCTCTGATAGGAGTTTCTTCATAATCTGCGGCCGCAAATGAAAATCTGCAGTCCGCACTTTGAGCTTTTGTGCCTGTTTCTGTCCTTGAGTTTAGATCACTCCTTCTTGAGTCGGATTTTATCTTGAGGGCTCATTTTCCACTATTCCTGCAATTAAGCATATTTTATCAGTTTTTGGAAACACAATTAAATGCTTCTGGACTAAAACAAAAGCAAAAAGGTGCTAATAAGTAGTCAAAATCCCCATTAATCAAATACCGACGCCACCAAATCGACGGTCGAAGAGTTGGAGCATGTCATATTGATCGAATGCCTACTGGATCGAAAGCTATACCTGGGCATGGAGTTAACCTCCGAGCTCAAGAAAAAACTCATTGATTTTCTTAAAGCTAACATAGATTGTTTCGCTTGGTCCCATCTTGACATGATAGGAATTCCACCGGAGGTAACTACTCATAAGTTGAGTTTGGACCCAAAGTTCCATCGGTTAAGCAGAAAAGGAGGCCGCAGTCCAAAGTTAAACATGCATTCATCAAGGACGAGGTATCTAAACACCTTAAAATAGGATCCATTCGGGAGGATAAGTACCTCGGACTAGTTAGCTAGCGTAGTAGCAGTGCCTAAAAAAGGGAATAAGTTAAGAATGTGTGTATATTACAAAGATCTAAACAGGGCATGCCTCAAGGGTTCTTTATCTTTGCCTAACATCTATCATATGATCGACGCGGCGGCCGGACACAAGATACTCAGTTTTCTCGATGCCTACTCCTGGTACAACCAAATTCACATGGACCCGGGCGATCAAGAAAAGACTTCTTTTATCACTAAATTTGGCACTTACTATGATAATGTACTATCATTCAAATTAAAAAATGTTAGTGCCACTATAAACGCCTAGTAAATCGAGTGTTCGAAGAACAGATAGGGAAATCAATGGAAGTTTATATTGATGATATGGTACTCAAGTCCCTGCGAGCAAATGACCATTTGAAACATTTGCAGAAGACCTTCAACTTATTGAAAAAATACAATATAAAGCTAAATCCGGAGAATTGCGCATTCGGGATCGGATCGAAAACATTCATCGGTTTCGAGGGATCAAGATCAATCCCGGCAAAATAAAAGCCATAGAGGACATCAATGTGGTGGACAACGTCAAGGCCGTTCAAAGGCTAACCGGGCGTATAGCAGCCTTGGGCTGGTTCATATCGAGGTCTTCAGACAAAAGCCATCACTTGTCACGACCCAAAATCCCACCATAGGAGTCGTGATGGCACCTAGTCTCTAAGACTAGGTAAACCGATTTCTATTGCATTTTTTGAAGCCATTTTTTTAATTAAATAAATAATCAAAACTAACAGCGGAAATAATTATAATATACAATCTCCCAAGACTGGTAGTACTGAGTCATGAACTCTAACTGAATACATAGAATGATCACGAGGACCGAATATACAATACTGTTTGATTAAAAATTAACAGTACAATAAAATGGAAAGACTCCAAGGGACTCCGACGACCAAGCAGCTCAAACTTGAATCCTTACGATCCCGCTTTAAGTCTTCTCAAGTCCAATAACTCCAATACCTGGCTTTGCACAAAAATGAGTAGAAGTGTAGAGCGAGCACACCACAGCGATGCCCAGTAAGTATCAAGACTAACCTCAATGGAGTAGAGACGAGGTACAGTCAAGACACTCACTAGTCTAATAACCTGTGCAATATAATATACAAAAATAATAGGAAAAGGATAATAATAAAGGCAGGATAAAACAACCAGTGATACGCACAACACACAACAGGAATACCATTAATATCACTCAGCAATTAATAAACATAATTACAACCAATTAAATCAAGCCCTTCAAATAAATGTCTTTCACAAAGTTCTTCCAGATAACTCTCTTTCAAATATAATTTTCTCAAATAATTATTTTTCAAATATAATTCTTTCAATAAATCTTTTCAAATACAATTTCTTCAAATAAATATCTTTCAAAATACAATTCTTTTAATAATACTTTCTAAGTAAAATCCTTCCAAATAAATATTTTGAATATAATTCTTTCAATTAAAAGTCACCATGTGATACCTCATTTCAAAATCATCAAAATATGGGTCTCAACCCATTTTCATATTTCAACGACACCTCGTGCCCATAATTAAATCATCATATTTGCCCGGCACCTCGTGCCCTCATTTCATATCACAACTGCACGGACAATTCACGTGCCAATATCCCCATCTCATATCAAAATTCACGGCACCTCGTGCCCATATTTCATTTTATAAACCGTCTGGCAATAGCCACAGGCTCCCAATTTCAACATAAATCAGATTATTATCAATTTACTAACAACAAGACAAGTTTCACAAGGTATAAAAATAAACACAAGAAAATCACAACATCACATGAAAATTGTCAACACCACAACCCCACATCATCACATATCGTCCCTGACAATAGCCACCCCTATCGCTCCTATAGCCACTCTTATCGCTCCGCCCAGACAATATCAATAGCCACCCTTATCGCTCCTATAGCTACCCTTATCGCTCCTATAGCCACCCTTATCGCTCTGCTCAGACAATATTAATAGCCAACAAACACAATAGTGAAATGCCACCCTTATAACCACATAATATCAACGGTGAAATGCCACCCTTATCTCCCCAAAATAGCAACTCACACAACACAATAATCTACACGGGAACTTATCACAACATAACAAAAATCAATTCATATCACAATTTGCCTAATGGTCACAACCAAATTTCAAGGCTACAACCAAGTCAATTAATTTCACAAAAAATAGCCAAATGATCCACACGATGTGTACAACACCCAAAAACAATCAATAGAGATAGAAATTACTCAACATAAAGCAAAGTCTTCATAAAAGATCAAATTTTCAATAATTATGTAAACACCTCTTCTTAAGCTCATTTAATTAATTATTTGCAGAGGGAAAAAATTCAATGAAATTAAATTTCAATAATTACCAAGCCAGCAAATTCACAAAATTTTATAAATAATCAAATAATAATTACATCACATTATCACATAACAACAGAGTCAACAACAAGGGTTTAGGCACGACAAGTAGATGATTAAATATATACCAACAATTATCCAATTTACTATACAATATGCTCAAGACTTTAACCCAATAACATTTGCACATATAAACCAAGTACGTACTCGTCACCTCGTGTACATAGTTTTCAATTATCCAAGTTGCACATAAGACTCAATGCCTAAGGGGAATTTTCCCCACTCGAGGTTAAGCAAGACACTTACCTCTTTGAAGTTATGCCGATATTCCAAAATCGCCTTCTTGCTTGAATTGGCCTCCGGGCCGTTCAAATCTATCCAAATTAATTATATAACTTCATTAAAATTCATCAGAAATAATTCCGAATAATAATACGTCGACTTAAAAATTTATTCCAAAAAGTCAACAAAAGTCAACGCGTGACCCGCCTCTCGGAACCCGACATAATTTTCTTGAAATACGAACACCCATTCCGATACGAGTTCAACCATACCAATTTTATCGAATTTCAATAACAACTCGACTTCCAAATCTTAAATTTTCATTTTTGGAAGATTTTATAAAAATCTTGATTTTTCCTCCATTAAATTCGAATTAAAGGATGGATTCAAAGACATAATCATGAAAATTAATCAAAACTGGATGAGAATCACTTACCCCAAACACCCACGCAAGAATCTCTGCAAATATCGCCTTCTACCGAGCTCCAAATTAGATTTTGAGTTATGAACTCAAACCCCCGTTTTTGGGACTTTTAATTCTGCCCAGATACACCTTCTTCGCGTTCGCGAAGGCGAAAATTCAGATGCCTCAAATCCTTCTTCGTGTTTGCATGACAAAAGTCGCGTTCGTGAAGACCAACTGCTTCTGCCCCATCATTTCCTCTTCGCGTTCGCGATGACCAGCTGACCAACTCCTTCGCGTTCGCGAAGCAAACGACCCCAAGCCCCTATCTTCCTTTTCTTCTTCGCGTTCGGGAAAGCATGCTCTGC
The DNA here is from genome assembly GCF_000390325.3 of Nicotiana tomentosiformis. Lineage (NCBI taxonomy): Eukaryota > Viridiplantae > Streptophyta > Magnoliopsida > Solanales > Solanaceae > Nicotiana > Nicotiana tomentosiformis. The sequence continues at coordinate 17,269,174 of NC_090815.1, read as the reverse complement.
TCCTACTTCGCGTTCGCGTTCACAGCTTCGCGTTCGCGGAGGACAAATCATCATCCCCTCAGACTCCTCTTCGCGAACGCGGGACTCCCTTCGTGTTCGCGAAGAAGGAAACCAGACTTCAGCAACAGCAATCCAAACAGCTCCAATTTGGACTCAAACCACTCCGAAACACAACCGAGCCCCTTGGGACCCCGTCCAATCCTGCCAACCAGTCCCATAATATATCACAGACTCGCTCGAGGTTTCAAATCACATCAAATTACGCTGAAAATATAAATCGCACCACAAATCGAACTTATGAACTTCAAAAACATCCAACTTCTAAAACTCGTTCTGAAACCTATCAAACCAACCCGGAATGACGTCAAATTTTGCAGGCAAGTCCCAAATAACATAACGGATCTTCTCTCAGAATCGCATTCCGAACCCGATATCAAAAAGTCAACCCCTCTGAGGTCATGGCTACTTGTACTGAGTCTGTGTCAGATAACTGGAATAACCACTGTAAGAATCTCGTATCGGTGGTGCACTGTAAGATGGAGCACTCTGAGTATTCTGATGTGCGGACTGGGCTGACCGACTGCTCGAGCCTTCGCTATAATAGGTTCTAGCTGAAGAGTAAAATCCACTGAACCCTCCAGATTTTTGAGACTTTTTGGCCTCCTTAGACCCCCTTTCCTCGAATAAAACACCCCCAATCTTCCTTGCAATCTCCATTACAATTTATCGGTATCTATCAACTAAACAACCCACGCAAGTGAAACCACATTATATAAAACTAACGGAACCGTCAGAACTCCATTCCGGAGTCGTCTTCACACAGTTTCGACCACGGTCAAAATCCTAAAACTTAAGCTTCCGTCTTAGGAACTAAGTGTCCTAAATCACTCTGAATCATCCGTAAATCAAACTCTACCACACACGCGGGTCATAATACATATTGCGAGGCTGCTCAAAACCTTAAGTCACTGAACGTGGCGTAAATTCTTAAAACAACAAGTCGGGTCGTTACATTCTCCACCTCTTAAACAAACGTTCGCCCTCGAACGTGCTAAGAATCTTTCTGAGGATTTTAAATTACTGAGTATATTCTTGCACACATACTTGTGAGTGATTTTACATTCCCGCAATTTAACACGGTTCCGACAACACCATCTCAATTGAGATTATTTCTTTTCTCCATTCTTATAAGCTTTAAAGCAAAATCCTTATCTCTCCAATCATTTTCAAAAATGCATGAATTCTCACAACAACGCACAGTATTAGTCTCAATTGGCTATAGCAACTCGTGCCTATGCACATATAAATTTTCTCAATAGTGTTGAACTGATTCAAAACTTTCTGGGGTTCTACTTTATTCCCCGCTTAGGATCATTCGCCATCAAACACATAACATAATTTATCTCTTCCTTTGCAAATCTCAATCCCCCAAATTTTACTAACTCCCAAATTTTTTAGAAATTTTGGCAAAGTCTCATTTGTAATTGGGCTTATCCACATGCCAGAGTAACACCCAAACAACTCCTAACAACATATCCATAACCCAACAAAATACCACAGGGTATATATCAATAACATTAATCTCATAATTGCCTGATCATAATGATATCAGGACATTAAGCACATCATATGTATGCTCATCACCACATCTCTGGTCTTAAAAGCTGTTCATAATTAACTCCAACATCATCAATTAATCTCATATTAACCATCACCTCGTTTCGAATTTTTACAATACTGGCAACAGAACGTGAGGCATGAAGACCTCATGATTACTTACTCGGATTAATGAGTCACATTTAACGCTACTTGGGCACTCACCTCATAGGCTAAAACTCAATATTTACAGCACAAAAATGGATGAATATGAACAGAAAATATACAAGCATTATCAAATGAGCCTAACAGGCATGACTCCCTATTAATATTATTGCACAAATTAAATTTCACAAGGGAGAATTTTAAACTCATAAACATTTCACCACAAGGACCTTGTCCTTATATAACTTTCATCGCGGCTTGCAGCCCGGTTTAAATATTTTACATCATATATTAAGTTCGAGGATCTCGTACTCAACTCCGAGTCACAAGTATTTTGCACATTGTGCCAACTAAAATTTTCAATTTCCTTTCTTTCTTCTTTTCCATATATTTCATAAACAATTTTCACAACATATAATGAACCCTCATATCGGTAGGGCGTATAATTCATAAAAATTGAATCAATTATTCCAAAACACATTAAACCCACTGTATTGAATAATAATTTTTTTGCTTTTGGACTTATAACCCGCAATGGTGCACAAAAATAAAGTGACAGATACAGGTTCACATCTTTAAATCTCCCAACAGGGATACACATATAAGTGGGTCACAAATTTATGAAGCTCACCATAAGTGGAGCATAATAAGAGGACTCACCTCAATATTCATAACCGAATCAAATTAAGAAAAATATCCTTTATAATAAAATCAGGATCATACCTGTAAGGACACCATCTGGTGTATTGGCCTCAGCCAAATCATAGTGATTAAATCAACGGGTCGGGCCTCCACCTCTTAGGTGCCCATTACCCGTCTGTCCTCTACCTCTAGCTGACTGTGCATGTGGAGTATCAACTGAAATAAAGTTTGTAGCTAGAGTGTTCTGATGAAATCCACCCCTCCCAAGTCTGGGACAATCTCTCATGATATGCCTAGTATCACCACACGCATAACAACAAATAAAAACGGCAAACACCGCCAGACTTTTGCCAGAAATTACTCAAAGAAGATAGATATTTTTGTATCTAAGTAAAAGAGAAGGAGATCGCAAAGAAAAAAGAGAAAAAAATAAACGTATGTTGGTGTCGCTATAGGAGAAGAAAAGAAAAAAGAAAAAAAAGGAGGGAGTGAAGATGGGAAAAGATAAGAAGAAAGGAAAAGATGGAAAAGATGGAAAAGATGGAAAATTGGAGACGATGAGAAGAGAGAAAGAAAGAGTGGGGGGGGGGGGGGGGGAGCGTGTGGTTGAAAGAGAGTAGAAGTGTATTGAGAATAGTGGCTATAATTTGTCAATAAATTGGGCCTAAAGGCTATTTCGGGTCCATAAGGTAAATGATGAGCTAATAAAATTTTGAAGGTCTATAGAGAGTAGTTTTCTCGTAAGGAATAAGGCGATAGAGGCCTATAGACCATATCTGGGCTTTTTGTTACATGAATATTATTTCATTCTTACTTTGTTAAAGTTATAGATAATGTTTTGATGATCGAATATATTTTTAGTGAAAATTCAAAAAATGACAAACATATGATCTATTAAAATATCTTATGGGAGAATTTTATTATTAACACGTGATAATAATTTTTTTAGTCGTTTAACATTAATGTTTCATTGATGTAGACTTTAAGGTTAACGGAATATAATAATTAAACAAAAAAGCAATATGGAAACCTAAACAATGATATATTTTATTGAATTTTAAATAATCAATAAAATACCATTTCAAATTCGAAAAAAATATATGAGTTTAATAGATCTTAACATATGAATATGAAAAAATAAAGAAATTGACGCATTTCAATAACACTTAAGAAGAAATTGATGATACATACAATTATTTAAAGTAAATAAAACTGGATGCACTTCATTGTTCTATTAAACATTATATCCCATGAGAGGATCACAAATATTTTAGATATTTTAAAGAAAATTATATATAAAGTCCTAAAAGTATGTATAAAAATTATGTTTATATGTCAGTTTGGTTCGTATATATATATATATATATATATTTACTCAATACCAAACTAAATAAAATCAAATAGAGCAGGGCAGGGCAAGGCGGGCAGGTGAAGCATTGCCCTGCCACAATTCAACATGCCCTGCCCGTTTAATAATTTTTCTCTTTTTCAACCTGTCCCGCCCCACCCTATTTAGCCTTGCCCCGCCCTGCCCCGCCCCGTTTAGCTTTTTTCTTTCTTTCTTTCTTTTAAGTTTGGAACTATAAATATTCATGTTATTATAAAAAGAAAGATGAATATGATTTTCATGATAAATCTGATAACGATATGGCTTTGGTTTACATGACGTAAAATTACTTTGTTAATTCTTTTCTAATGCTTGTCTTAAATTGTTAAATAATATAGTAAATAGTTTACACCAAATGAAAAAAGCTTTTTTCTTTATGAATGCAAGTCATATCTGCTATGGCTTTCGTTATACTACTGCTGTAAATTACGTGCTCCAATCAATATATAATATTTTTTCATTATTTGCTAGTCATAAAGCAGAATTGTTAATAAATAATTTATTATTTTATAAAACTATTATATTTGCAAGTACGCTACTAATTAACAAACGTTAGTAAGCAAACAAAACACAATTCTTTTAAAAAGAAAACAAAACGACACTAATTTCACAAAATCCTAGAATTAAGTTCTCTTTAACACTTTTATCCTTTTCATTACAACCAAACGATTTCACAATGATATGGTACAGGTGAAATAATTGAGACGAAAAGAATGGTATCATTTGATGCTTTTATAATGTATGAAATAGTTGGGGAAAAATATTTCCATGTTAAGTTGCTGTGTATTTTTTCTGAGTGTGCAGCACGGTCAAGAATTCATAAAATAAATATTCATTCTCTATTAAGCTTATTCTAATTTTTTAACATTATATTAATACCCATTTCTCACTCTCACATACTCTAGGGAGAAAGAAAAAACTAACTGAAAAATAATAGGAAAAGAATCTAAAAACTAAAATAGCTACTGAAGCAGGCACACACAAGTGAAAGAAAATTCGAGTTTGTTTGTTGACTTTGCAGCTAAAATCCTGCCCTACCCCTGCCTTGCATGCCCCATTAACTATTTTTTGAAAATATGTTTTTATCCGCCCTGCTCTGCCCTGCCCCATTAAGACTTTGTCCTGCCTTATTAAGGTTTTACTCTACCCTACCTTATTTGTCATCCCTAAAATTAAGTATTTAATTAATTTGATTTAACTTTTTGATTTGATGTAATTTTTTGATTCCATTTGAACACTCCTGATAGACAGAATCAGAAAAAAGCAGTAGCAATAAATAATCTTGTTGCAGGGTCGTAGATTTTGGTAAGACATAAATAATATTAGAGAAACTGAGACATGAGCAGGGCGAATTTACAGTGTAATGAAGGATTCACGTGTATCCGTGGTCTTCGACAAAAATTGTGTATATTATGTGTATGAGGATTGTGAATAGTCAAAGTGGACTACTACTATTGTATAATGGTCCACCTAATAAATTTATGTTTCATGGTAGGGAGCTATGGGTATGGAAAATCTTTGGCAGGTAACGTTTCTCCTTGAATGGGGTTTTACGCGGCGCGAATTCGGATTTAGTCGAGCTCCAATACGCAGGGGCGGCTCAATGATATTTGTGGCCTAAAACCAAACTTCAATAAGGGGCCCTAAGATTTTTGTTGTAGAAGAAAACTCATAATTTTATTTGAAATTTATTTTTCTAGCTTTTTGAGATGCGAAATTATTAATAATTTGTTTATAATCGATTTCTTCTAATAATTCTTTTTCAATTGATAAAGAATATGTTTACTAATCAATATCAATAGATCTCTCAGCTTTGTATCTATACTAGTCCATTGACTAGGATCATATATATTCCTAGGAGTATAATTATCCAACTTATTTAGAACATCTTGTTTTTCTTGTGGATATATGTTAGGTTTCTCGCCAACTTCTCCTCCTTCCTCTTCTTCTTGAATTTTATTATTGTCTATCTCAATTATATTAGTGATTTGATCATCTATCATAAAATCTTCCACATTTTCTGATTTAGAATTTTTACTATTCACTACAAATTTATCAAGTGCTCATTTTTGGGATTGTATTAGAGTTTCAATCCACTTCCTTTTTTGACGTTTTGAACATCCGAAATCATATTTTCTAGTTGACATATTAAAACTCTAATAAATAATTAAAAAGATAATATATACTTACAAAGAAAATATATCGAAAAAAATTTAAAAGTAGATTCAAATAATAAAATATAGAACAATCAAACCTGATTCAACAAATAGATAATTTGATAAACTTTTGCTACTTCAAAATTCTTGATGTAATGCCAAAATACTTGAGAACAAATAAAACAAATGGTACTTGTGTTCTGCTCTTTTAATTTGTGATAGTGACCGGAATGTATAGAAGGCCAAAGGAACAATAGAAGAGTAAAGGTTAATAGACTTTTGTAGAGAGAGATAAAAAGAGATAAAAAGAATGTGAGCCTATTTACAATAATGATGGTGCATAAATGAGGCAAGATTGTGAAATGTTCACGCGTAAATAAGGCATGGATCCCAAAAATATATATTTTTTCCAATTGTTCTCCAACGGTCCCCTTTCCTTGAAACTTGTATTTTTTTTTCTTTTCAAATAATTAATATTGTTTAAAAGAATGGACAAATACATTAACTGTTAGAAACTTTTGGGGCCCCTACAAATAAGGGGCCCTAAGCAACGCCTTTACTTGCTTGGCCATTAGGCCGGCCCTGCCAATACGGGTATCGAATACCGGGTGAGAAACTAAAAAAAAACTCTTCTTGTCCATGTTAGTATTATATTTTTAAACAATCAGATGACGTAAAATTGATTGTAAATAGATGTATATATGTACTATCCATTGCTTGAGCTACACAGTTTCGATCATTTTTATACCCTTCAAAAGATTTATTGGGCGTTTGGACATAAGAATTATAAAATTCCAAAAGAAAAGTGAAAATAAATTTCAAGTGAAAATGATATTTGAAAATTAGAGTTGTGTTTGGATATGAATATAATTTTGAGTTATTTTTTAAGTTTAGTGAGTGATCTCAGTAAAAAATTTAAAAAACAGTTTATGGCCAAACACCCATTTCGAAAAAAATAAAATAAAAATAAAAAATTCTTATGTCCAAACGGGCGCTTAATTGTTTATTTAAAAAAACACATATTAGATTAAATTATGTAATGACCCGACTTGTTATTTTGAACATTTACGCTCCTTCCAACTATTTGAAGTCTTGAATAGCTTCATATGATGTATTATGACGTGTGTGAATCGTCGGTTTTGATTTTCAAGTGTTTCGGGATTAGTTCGAAAGAATAAATTCTATGTTAGAAGCCTTAAGTTGAAAAGAGTTGAGCGGAGTTTGACTTTTGAGAAAAATAACTCCGGAATGGGATTTTTATAGTGTTAATAGCTTCGTATGGAGATTTCAGACTTGGGTGTATGTCCGGATTTGGATTTGGAAGTCCGTAAGAGAATTCGACGCATTTTGGCGAAAGTTGAAAAATGGAAGATTTTAAGAAAAATGTCGACTAGGAGTTGACCTTGATGTATCGAGCTTGGACTTCGATTCCGAAAATTTGAATAGCTTCATTATGTCATTTACGACTTGTGTGCAAAATTTGAGGTCATTCCAGATCGATTTGTTATGTTTCGGCACAAGACCTAACTTAGAACAAAATTATCTACATATATATAAGGTGTTATGTGATGCACAGCCTATCAAATGAAAGATCTTCGAGTCTAGTTTCTAACGCTTCAAACCGTTTGTCATTTGGACTTTTCTACAAGAAGTTATGACCAAATTACCAAAGGCTGACAGAGGAGACTGCGGATGCGAAGCATCCGGGGCCGCATCCGAAAGAGGGGCTGGCAGTGAAGTGCTGCCATAGCATCCGGGGCAGCATCCGAAACCCAGAAATCTAGGCCTATAGATATAATTTCGGGGTTCATTTTTTCCACTTCATTTGGACGAATTTTGGAGCTCTTCTCCACTCTCTCAAGACCACCAATTTCTCGCTTCTTCACGGTAAGCAATCCCCATTATCTTGATGTGAAATTCCATTATTTCTACACTAGTATTGATGAAATCTACACATAAAATACTTAGATCTTCAAGAAATCTTTTCAAGAACTCAAAGGAGGGTTTTGCAAGATTTCTTTCAAAAAGGTAATCCTACACCCTTAGACTTATATGTATGGATATATTATGGGAATATGAGTATCAATTAAGTATTAGAACTTATGGTATGGCGATTGGAAGCCATATGTTCCCAATTTAAATACATAACCATTATAGAGATTGAAAGGTGATTATTTGATGGAATTTTATTGGTTGGGTGTGGATGGATGGTCATGTATGTGATGTTGGAAGTTATGAATTGTTTAAGAATGATGGTGGGATAAATTATTAGTAAATGGTAGTAGTTGGATGAACTAATTCTATGGTTAAGATATGTAGAGATTCATGCCTACTAGGTGTTTGATAAAATGCCTAAATGACCAAAAATTTGGAAACTTGTTTACTAATATTGGTGCAATTGTTTTGCATTGTTGTAGATTGAAATTTGTTTAGTGTGGTGGACCATCGTAGTATTATTAAGGGGTGAATTTCAGATTTGAGCCGTCCGAAGGTGGCTTCACTCACGAAGATCATTTAAAACATTGACTTAGTTTCGTCGAGGTAAGTGTCTTGCTTAACCTCGAGTGGGGGAATTACCCCTCAAACATTGAGTATTATGTGCAATTTGTGTAATTGAAATCCATGTACGCGAGGTGACGAGTACGTACTTGGTTTATATGTGCAAATTTCATTGATTAAAATTATTATACGCCCTTATGTATCAAATTGGAAATTATTGGCAATTATTAAATCCTCTATTTGTCATGCCTAGATCCTTGTTTGTTGAAATTATTTTTACATGATGATTTGGTATGATTGCCACCTTGATTTTTATGTGAAATATTATTTTGTCGAGTTGTTCGCTTCCGGATATTTTGTTAAGATTTTTGTGCACATTATGGTCGAGCCGTGGGCTCCTTATTGTAGAAAATAATGTATTGTTGATTTCTGTGGCAAGTTGTAATATTTGGGCACTCGATGTGTAATTTGTGATATGTTGTAAGATTTGAGCACCTGATATGCAATAATTTGTGATATGTTGTAAGATTTGAGCACCTGATGTGCAATCTGTGATATGTTGTAAGATTTGAGCACTTGATGTGCAATTTGTGAAATGCTGTAATATTTGGGCACTTGAGGTGCAAGTTATATTATGCTGTGATATTTGGGCACTTGAGGTGCGATTTGTGAAATATTGTGATATTGATACGCATGTGGTGAGATAAGGGTGGTTTGAAACGCGTGGCTAGTAGGGGAACTACTAGAAGTCATTGCGGTGATATAAGGTCAGGGTGATGAAACGCATGCGGTGAGATAAGGTGGCTTGAAATGCGTGGCTAGTAGGGGAACTACTATAAGTCATGCGGTGAGATAAGGGTGGCTTGAAACGCGTGGCTAGTAGGGAAACTACTAGAAGTCATGCGGTGTGATAAGGGTGGCTAAAATGCGGGATGCTATTTTGGAAAAATAATTTCTGTAAAAATTTAATGTGAAGGCTCCCGCGATGATATAAGTAAATGAGATATTATGAATTTATTTATGATTTGGGACTACGAGGCGGTACCTCGGGAGTGCCCTGTTGATATTTCTTTATTCATGTTCTTGCCTTGGGTGATTTGGTTTTATTTAATATGTAAATTCTTGTCTTCTTCCGTGGTGTACTAGTTGACTTTATTATTATGTGTTTTGTGCTCCTAGTTGTATTGTGTAGACTTTGGCTTTTTAGCACGAGACTCTGAAGAAGTATATTTCTGGTTTTCTTACTGATTTTCGATGATTGAGTTGATTTAAATAAAAGGAATTATTATTATATTTTTAAATTAAATAGTTTTACAACCAAATCAGTAGTTTATCTGATGCTTTGATATAAGTGCAAAGTTATTTTCTTCACCCAAATAATTTATAAAAATAAATTCAATTCTTTGTTGATTTCTTAATTGATTTAAAAACTTTTAAACTCATTTTAGTGGAAATAAATTGATCATGTGAATCTTATATACATTGAGAATATTGGCATGTGAATTGTGGTTATGATATGAAATGTGGGCACGAGGTGCTGTGATTAAATGATAATGATATTTGGCATGTGAGTTGTCCGTGCAGATGAGATATGAAATGAGCGCACGATGTGCCGGGAAAATATAATGATTTAATTATGAGCATGAAGTGTCGTGGAGATATGAAAAAAGGGCTGAGACCCGTATTTATGAAAAATATAAAAATGGGCTGAGACCCGTATTTATGAAAAATATGAAAATGAAATGAGGTGTCACATTGTGACTTTTTAAATTGAAGAATTATATTCAAAATATTTATTTGGAAGGATTTTTATTTAGAAAGTATTATATGAAAGAATTGTATTTGAAAGATAATTATTTGAGGAAAATTATATTTGAAAGAGAGTTAATTGGTAGAATTATATGTGAAGGATATTTAATTGAAGAACTTGATTTAACTGAGTGTAATTTTATTAATTAATTGTTGAGCGATATTAAATGGTGATCTTATTGTCTTACTGTGCATATCACTGGGTGGAGTTGTTGTTATCATTGCTAGTTATTTTCTAGTACTATTGTATACTGCTATATTGCACAGGGTATTAGACTAGTGAGTGTCTTGACTGTACCTCGTCTCTACTCCATTGAGGTTAGTCTTGATACTTACTGGGCACCGCTGTGGTGTGCTCACTCTACACTTCTACACATTTTTGTGCAGAGCCAGGTATTGAAGATAACGGACTTGAGCAGAGTTAAAGCGGGATCGTAAGGATTCAAGGTAGAGTTGCTTGGTCGTCGTAGTTCTTTGGAGTCCTTTCATTTCATTGTACTGTTAACTTGTAATCAAACAGTATGGTATATTCGGTCCTCGTGATCATTCTATGTATTCGGTTAGAGTTCGTGACTCAGTACTACCAATCTTGGGTGGTTGTATATTGTAATTATTTTCACTGTTGGTTAAAAAAAAAATGATGATTTCAAAAATGCAATGGAAATCGGCTTACCTAGTCTTAGAGACTAGATGCCATCACGACGCTTGTAGTAAAATTTTGGGTCGTGACAAATTATAACGGAATATGTTCAGCACTCAGCAGGAGGAGTTGCTAAATTACTCTTATTAATACTCCAATTGTTTCATTTTATATGAACATATTTGATTATGTATAGAGTTTAAGAAGGAACGAAAAACTTTTGGAATTTATAGTCTTGAAAATGTCATGATATTTATATGACTATAAAGTAAGCCTGTTAATCGGGTCGGGCCTGTCCAATCAAAGCCCGATTCGATCCGGTTCAGCCCGGTACGCTAGAGGGTAGGGACGTGTTGGACGGGGAGCCGGGCGGGAACGAACAAATTTTGGTAACCGGTGCCCCGGAACCCGGTTAGCCCGGTTACCTGTTATCGAGCTAGAGCCCGGTCCAGCCCGGTTACCGTTATAATTTTATTTTATTTTTGGACCGTTGCCAATGGTCAAATTCAAAAATGACCGTTGGGCAACGGCCAGGTTTTGCAAAAATGGCCATTTCGGCATACCCCTTAAGAAAATAGCCCTCACCCCTAATAATTGATAAATTATAATTTTAACCTTTTAAAAACTATAAATAGCTCCCCTTCTTCTTTATTTTTTCTCATAATTTGCTCTTTTACTACTCTAATTCTCTCTCAATTCTCTCTTGATAATATTGCTTATTGCTCTTAAATTCTCAATTACTTATTATTTCAAGTTTCATCAAATATTTACTTTAGTCACGACAAAATTATAATTATCAAATATCAAGTATTCAAGTGAAGTATGGTATCAATAATTCAATATTCAATATCATCAAATATCAAGTATTAGTCTATCAACTGAAGTTTGATATCAAATTTAGTGTGGCATCCGAAATCCCAGTACACTCGTTCCATCTCTTTCTCTTCTTTGGTGTATATTTTTATTTTATTATTTATAATTATTAATTTAATTTCTTAATTTTATTTATATAATGGATATATTTAGAGCAGCCAAAAAAGCATGTACTAATAGGGGTGGTAGTAGTAAGAGTAAAACTTCTAAAAAATCAAGAGATGGTACTGGTTCTTCTAGTAACTTTACACATATTTCTGAAAGTTCACCTGAAAATTTAAATGTAGATTATGAGCGACTTCAAAATAATTATGGTATAAATGATAATTTAGATGATATTCAATCACCTGATAATCTTGAAACACCACCAACTACACTTGGTAATGCTAGTCAAACTCAAAATACTAGGGGTTGAGGTTGTGGTAATACAAGTAGCCCTCCCCTCCCTATTAAGAGGAATCGAAGATTAAGAAGTAAGTGTTGAAATTTTTTTGAAAGACTAGAAGAAGATAAAAATTATGTAAGATGCCAAATTTGTAAGGAAGTTTATAAACATGAGACCGGAGGTAAGGCAGGGAGAACGGGTCAACTTCGTAGGCATATGGTAGATAACCACCCTATTGCATGGGGAGCTGATGAGGAAGGTGGGCAACAAAGAATTAACCCGGGTACTGGCGGTTTAATGGGTAAATACGATATAGTGAAAGATCAGGAAGAATTAGCTACAATGATTATTTTAGATTGTTTACCTTTTAGTTTTGATACTTCACCATATCTTGTTACTTATATTCAAAGAATTTATAACCCTTTGTTTAAAGGTATTCCTAGAAGTATTGTAGAGCTGATATCTTTAGGCTTTTTGGATAATATCAGACATATATTCGTTATTAGTTCGCCAGTCTTTCTTGTAGAGTTTCTCTAACTTCTGATATTGGCCGTGCTGTAAATGAAAATAATTATTTGACTGTTACATGCCATTGGATAGATGATAATTTTTGTATGCAAAAACGTATTATTGCTTTTAAATATGATGAAGATCAAAGTCATACTGGTGCATTTATAAGTAATATTATCCATGAAGTTGCTATATTTTACAATCTTGCAGAAAAAGTTTTGTGTATGTCATTTAATAATGCTTCTAACAATAATGCTTCTATTACAATATTAAAATTGCATCTACACCCACCACTTCCTGAAATATTTCATGTTAGGTGTGTATGTCATATTTATAATTTAATTGTGAAGAGTGGCCTTGAATTATTTAGAGATGAGATCACTTTAGTTAGAAGAATTGTCGGTGTAATTCAAGAAAATAATAGAAGTGCTAGATTAAATGCATTTAAGGAAAAATGTGTACAATATGGACTAAAACCAAGACTCATGCATAAAGAAATACTTACTAGGTGAAATTATACTTATTTATTCTTAAGATGTTGTTATAAATATAAAATGCCTATAACTGAAGTTGTTAATTCTCATTGTACCGATCCTAACTGTTTGTTAACATCTAGAACTTGGGATGTCATTGAAGATGTTGTAAAAATTTTACACTTGAGTTTTCTGGAGTTTATTATCCTACTATTGCAAATGGTTTAGTTCATATTGCTGAAATTTCTCTTTTACTCCATAATTTGAAGAAGAAAGAAGGATATACTTCTGTTGTTGAATCTATGCTAGATAAATTTTAAAAATATTTCTACTCAATTCTCCATATTTACCTAATTGGTGCTATTTTAAATCCTTCTATCAAATAGCCACTTGTCGCCAATTAATCACTCTTTTATATGTTTATATGGATATTGGACCAACTGAAACCCCTCATATTGAAACTTGTATTTCTGATCTACACAAACATTTACAAACTTTATATAATTATTATGCTAACATTGTTGATGCTTCTGCTGCTGTAGATGCAAATATTCCTTCAAGTTCAGTTTCAACATCTACATTTGGTGCTTTAGAGGATAATGATGGTGTTGAAAATTATTTGATTTGGTCTACACTAGGAGAGCATCAACAAACCAGTAGCAGGAACATTGATGAACTCCAATTCTACTTGCAAAAGTCACCAGAGCCCCGCACAAAGAAATTTCTACTGCTAGGTTGGTGGAGAAGCAACTCAAATCAATTTCCTATTCTTTCGGCCATGGCTCGAGACGTGCTAAATGTGCCGATTTCAACAGTCGCATCAGAGAGCGTATTTAGCCAAGCAAGGCAGCAACTAGGAGATACCCGTCATTCATTGGGCAACAACGCTTTGAAAATTCTAGTGTGCTTCAGAGATTGGATAAGATCAGAACGGCGAAATCAAGGGCGTGAAGAGGTAGATGAAGCGGAGGACCAAGAAATTGGAGATATAATAGTTTATGGTTCCGTTTCAAGTAATGTCGGAAATCAAGAACATCATGTTGACATGGATGAACTTACAAAAATGATACAAAGCATGTGACGTACTCTTTCTTATTTTTTATAATTGTTGTAAACTTTTAATTTGCAAGTTCAAAAATAAAAAAATCAAAATAGAACTTGCAAATTAATTTGAAGTATTATTTATTATTCAATGAAAATATAAAACGAAAGCCTTCGGAGTTTGATCCTTACATATTGCGTATTGGTCTTATTAAATAATTTTTTGTAGCCACTTACTTTCAAATTTTAATTTTAAAATTTTAAAATTCAAATTTCAAATTTAAAACTTTAAAGTTTAAAGTTTAATTCTAAGCCTTAAAAGTGTGCAAACACTTAAGTATCAATAACATTGAATAAGAAAAATAAAATATACTATAAAAAAAAAAGTGACCCAGCCCGGACCGGTTAAGCCCGAACCCGGATGGGCCCACCAAAACTCGGAAAATCCCAGCCCGGAACCCCAGTCCACTAATCAGTCCGGAATAATAACCGGACATGCTGTTTGTTTTCGTGTCCAGCCCGGACCAACCCGTCCGGTTAACACCTATACTATAAAGTTATGTCATTAAATATATATAAAAATTTTAAAGTTAAATTATTTATAAATATTAAAAAGAATCATTTTTTTTCTAAATGAATTAAAAAGTAAATAATGTCACATAAACCGGTAACTATAATTACCCTTACTCTTGTTGTTGGCTTTCGGCTTTCTCTGCACAAGTATTGATAAGAAGAGATCTTTTTAACTTAGATTGATTCTGTATAGGTAAAAATCTCAATAATATATTTGTTTCCAAACAATAAATGAACAAAATACTAGAAATACAAAAATATTATTCTATTTAGGAGAATAATTTCGAAGATATCAGATTTAGCTCTATAACTCTGATCTCTCTTATTTTGAGTCTTTTTGTAATAATTCTTTTTATTTATTTATTTAATTATAAATACTTATAACATGACTAATTTCCCCTTTCTAAACTTAAACGTTAATTTAAGGTTCATTGACAGTACCTCTGCCAGTGGAGGATCCGCCGTCTTCGGTGGCTGGCCGCACCACTGATATTGACCGCCGTCTTCCAATTTTGAGGATTTGTTGAGATTGTTGTCGTCTAAAAAGAAGATGTCGCACAGGTATGCAAACTTCGACTACATCATTGATCTACCATTACTGTTGTGTTATTAGTGTTTGAGATTTTAACAGCAACTTTGTCAAGACTACTTTGGGCATTTTTTTTAATAGACGCTCCTTAAGACATTTGAAGAGTTTTACCACTTCCAACACTAAGGGGTCGTTTGGTAGGGTGTATAAGAATAGTGCAGAACACAGTGTATTAGTAATGGAGGGATTAGTAATGCATGAGTTAGTAATGCAAGCATTAGTTATGTAGATATTATTTCTTATAAACTGTTTGGTGTAGTGTATTAAAAATTATAATGCATTACATAGTTTTTAAGAAAAATAATTATTTACAAAAATGCCCTCCATATTCTCTAGCTTTAAGGGACTTTAAGGACAATTTTGTCTTTAATCATACTAATGCATGCATTAATAGCCTTGGTATTACTAAAGGCTAATACCAAGTATGATGTATAACTAATGCAAGTATTAGTTATAAATAGGTTGAAAAAATATATCAAACAAGGTATTAGTAATGTACAAAGCTAATACTTACATTATTTTTTCTAATATCTCCTGCCAAACGGCCCCTGAAGCTTTAGGAAACGAACCTTTCCTAATGTTCATATTCATTTTATTGTAGCGGAGTTTTTTCAGAAAAGATGCCTAATTAATTAAACAGTAAAAGAAATTGATAATTTTTATAACAAAATTAAATAAATAAAAAGAATTGTTACAAAAAGACTTCAAATAAGCGAGGTAAACCTAATATTGTAAACGAGAAAGATGCCTGAGAGAGGTCTCCGAAATTATCTCTTCTATTAAAGTTTCGAAAACCAAGTCAAGTTATTTTAAATACTGGGAGAACCAAATTTGTGAATGAGTTTGGTCTTTCTTTAGCAGAGAGACCTCAAGAAGTTCATTTATCTACAAATTTTTATGCCTAATTTTGTGAGTTGTTATTATCTATCTATCTATATTTATTATTAAAATACGAATAATTTATGTTAAAGGTTGAACGACTAAAATAACCTTGAAATATTGATAGACTTTTATAACATTAAATATTTATATAATTTAAGAATATAATTGTAAATCACCCGAGGCTGATTTTTGTTTCCATTTAAACTACGCATACACCAACGCTACATAGCCGACTTTGAATCAAATTCTTTTTTTGGACTTTATCCTGGTTGCATACTTCTTCTTGCTTGTTGGACAACAATATGGCATATTTGGATTTTTGGACTCTACTCCTCACCGTCTACTTTTTTTGCTAGCCTATTTCTTTTTTGACAATAATATGCTTCCTTATTTAATCTTCTCATGTTTGCATAGAATTAGAATTTATTACATGAATCCATGTAGAAAAACAATAAGCCAGTTATTCTTATAATAGATGTTATTGTTTCACATTATTCATTGTTCTCTAGAGGTATTGATGTAGAAAGAAGCAATTTTCTCCAAATATATTATTAGTTCTCTCTATTGTTTCCGTTTTTTCGTAATTGAGTAATACTTTAGGGTCATGTATATGAATTAGAGAGAAAAACAATGACATCTTAGCATTTGCTGTAATTGTTTTTATGTTGTGCTTCTTTATTTTTCGTCATAGTTTTTAGTTTTGGATATCAAAATCTTTTACATTGACGTAGTATTTATGTTTAAATTTTATACCTTTAGAGATCAATGGTTTCTTTTTGGACGACAATACTGCAGCAATCCTAATTCTAAGTAGACAACAAGACTAGATAATATACTTTGCAGCCAGAACTTGGCTCCTTTCCTTTTTCTATTTGAACTATAGGTATTCACAGTTCAACCTGATTTTGACTTACTGCATGTATCCATTTTGAAAAAGGAAGTGCCAAAACACTTTTATAATAGAGGTCACTTTTCCAAATTCTCCATCTCAAGCTTTGTACTGCTGCTAAAAAAAGTTAACAAAGTTTTTAACAAACTTCTCGACGGTATATTAGCTCTCGAATAGCTTTTTTCTTATTTGTAATTAAAAATTGTTTGCATTTAGAATCGTATAATGTTGGACAAAACATTAGTGGTTTTATGTTCAAAATTACGTATTATAGCAATATGATTGGCATTTAATTCCCCTGAAACAACAAACACGATAACAATAGGACCCACTAGGGAACAACTATATTTCAATCTGAAAAAAGTTTGGAGGATAAAAATCATATTTAGAGTATAAGTGTATATTCCAATTTCCAACGTCGTCGTTATGTTAATAACACCAAAAATCATCTATATCTAGAAAATTAATTCATGTTTGTTTTCCATATATATTTAGTGGTCTTTCAAGTCCAAAAGAACCTATAATAATCTAACTTTTATTTTTTACTAAGTATATACTACACGTTAGCATATTCATCTATTCCCTAAACCTAATATCAATACCTCTCACGAACATGTTATACTTTCTAAAAATTCTTATATTTGATAACATATTATTATATTGTCTGAATCCTAAACCTAATACTAATACCTCTAGGAACTTGTTATACTTCTTAAAATTTTTTATATTTGACAACGTCTTATATTGTCCGAATCCATTCCTATTACTAATTTAATTGGAGAACTTATTATATTGTCTGAATCCATTGGAAAAACATAGTCAAGCACTTCAATAAAATAAGCCACTGTTCCATATTCTCTATCATAAACTTTTTAATTTGAGAAGTATTTCTCCATAACATAACGTTATCCAATCAGTTTGAATTCATATATTATGCTAATATATGTAATAACATTTATCGGCATTTTAAATTATGGCCGCATTCCATATACATATATTTTAAGGGTTGCTTTATTATTGATATTTTTCTTATTAATTTAATTTGGTGTCCCTTCATATAAATAATTGACTAAATCATCACGTGTCATTATTAACGTGCAACGCACGTATATAGAAACTAGTTTCTATGAATGTGCATTGCACGTGAGTAATAACACGTGATGTTTTAGTCAATTGTTTATATGAAGGGACACCAAATTTAATTAATGAGAGAAATATAAATAATAAAAATATCGGAAAAATATTATTACATTAACATAATATATGAATTCAAGCAGATTGGACATCATCATATGAACCTGTAAAAATGATCAATTTAGTCGTTTAATTAAATAATATTATTACGTACTTATCGTTTATAAATATACAATGTGATCATATCTTACCTAAGGCCTTTAGCGCAATGCCGTTTGCCCTTTTTACCCTTTAAAAATGAATTTCACATTGGACAAAATTGTAACTATATTTTAATTATTTTCTTAATATGTAAGAATTTAAAATCAACTAAATTTTATTTATTAAATCCTTCCTTGTTTGAACTATGTAAAAACTCCTAATATTTAAGAATTTGAAATTGAATAAGATTTTACTTCTATAAATGTTTTCCTTATTTAAATTGTATAACTATCACGATTCTAAGTGTTTAAAATGTTAGGAATAGTTGTCACGACCCGGAATTTCCGCCCTCGGGACCTTGATGGCGCCTAACATTTCACTTGTTAGGCAAGTCAACATTAGATGTAGTTATTAACCATTTTTAATAATTCAAATCAAATTAAAATCAATAAACTAAATAAACTGGAATAAAGTAGATAAATCTGATAAGCGACGATAATACAAATACACATCCCAGAATTGGCGTCGCGAATACACGATCGACTAGAGTACTACAAATAATTATAACGATCTGGCCATTCGTTTTGAGAGTAATAACCTCGGTTCCCTATTTACTGTTTCCCCCATATCTTTTTCTGTATATGTGACTTGTTGGGAGGTTTTATTTTTGGTTTCGGGATGTTTCGGGACACTTAGTCCCTAAAATAGAAGTTTAAGTCTTAAGATTTTGATCGTAGTCGGAACTTTGTGAAGACGACTTTGGAATGGAGTTTCGTTGGTTCTGTTAGCTCCGTTGGGTGATTTTGGACTTAGGGGCGTTTTCGGATTGTGTTTTGGAGGTCTGTAACTCATTTATTCTTGAAATGGCGAAAGTCGAATTTTTGGAGATTTTGACCGATAGTGGAATTTTTGATATCGGGGTCGGATTTCGATTCCGTAAGTTGGAGTAAGCCCGTAATATTGAATATGACTTGTGTGCAAAATTTGGGGTCAATTGGACGTGGTTTGGTTGGTTTCGGCATCGATTGTCGAATTTAGAGTTTTATGTTCTTTAAGTTTGAATTGGAGGATGATTTGTGATTTTAGCATTGTTTGATGCGGTTTAAGGATTGGACTAAGTTCGTATCGGGTTATAGGATTTGTTAGTATGTTTGGTTGAGGTCCCGAGGGCCTCGGGGTAATTTCGGGTGGTTAGCGGCTTGATTGGAGTTAGGAATTTGCAGTCGAAGTGCTGCTGCTACTGGTGTAACCGAACCTGCAAGGAGGAGCCGTAGATGCGGCCAAGAAGGACCTGGGCAGGAACCGCATGTGCGAAGATCTTCCAGCACCTGCGAGAGTCACAGATGCGGGCAGTTGGGCACAGGTGCAATACATTTCCGCACCTGCGATAGTCGCAGATGCGACAGAGAGTCCACAGGTGCAAGATGTCTGGACAGAACACTTAAATGCAAGGGTTCGCGATTTTTGCTCATTTTCAACATTTTGAGCTCGGATTTTGCGATGTTTTGAGAGAATCTTTGAGGGCTTTCTTGAGGTAAGTCCCTTGTGCTTAATTTTGATCAATAATCTTGCTTCCTTATTTATTTTTCCACCTAGTTAATGTGTGTTTAAGGTGGAATTTGGGAGTTTGAGACCAAGGATTTGGAAAGATTGATTTGTGGATTTGAAGGACCATTTGGTGTCGGATTTTAGTAAATTTGGTATGGTTGAACTCGTGAACAAATGGGCTTTCGGATTTTGTGACTTTTACCCGATTTCGCGACGTGGGCCCGGGTAGACTTTTTAGGGCGAATTTCAGAATTTTTATTAAAGTATTAATTTAATTAATTAGATGAGTCTATTATGGTTGTATTTATGATATGTAATTACTTTTGGTTAGATTTGGGCCATTCAGAACCGAATATTCATGGGAAGGCATTTTGACCGATTGATTGAGCTTGGTTCGAGGTAAGTGGCTTGCCTAACCTTGTGTGGGGAAAATTCCCATAGGATTTGTACTATTTTTGACATCTGAGCATTGTGTACGTGAGGTGACGAGTACGTACACAGACTAATTGTGTAAAACCCCGATTTTCTACTAATTAATAACCATATTTCTTTCTTATTTGAGTTTCATCAGCATGTGTAGTATCCTGCTAGATTAGAATAGCATGTCTACTTGCCTTAACTGTTTACTTGAACTACGTGCAATATGTTTAGTGAATTTACTTGTCTTTCCTTAACTGGTACTTAGGTTGAACTGTAGAATTTTGTGCCGTGACTATTGAATTCTATTGTTTAGTTGCATATTTACTTTGGGACTACGGAACGGTATTCGAGGAGATCCCCCTGTACTGCATATTTACTTTGGGACTACGGAACGGTATTCCGGGAGATCCCCCTATGTTGCATATTTACTTTGGAACTACGGAATGGTATTCCGGGAGATCTCCCCTGTCTTGCATATTTACTTTGGGACTACGAAACGGTATTCCGGGAGATCCCCCTGCACATTTATATTTGGGACTACGAGACGGTATCTCGGGAGATTCCCTGTTGTTATCTCTGTGTAATGAGCTATTGTCTTCTATGATTTCATTCTTGTTAAATTTGAGTCTTTATTTTACTATGGTATTTCATTTTATCTTGTCTTATTATCTATATACCAGTAGGGCCCTGACCTGACCTCGTCACTACTCGACCGAGGTTAGGCTTGGCACTTACTGGGTACCGATTGTGGTATACTCATGCTACTCTTCTGCATATGTTTTTCATGTGCAGATCCAGGTACTCCTTATAAGCTGCATTATTAGTGAGTCGGGACAGCTTTGGAGACTTCAAGGTATATCTGCCACGTTTGCAGACCTCGGAGTCTCCTTCTACTCTTCCCCATGTCCATTATCTTCTGTATTTTCTTTTGATAGACTTTGATGTATAGAAACACTAGATTTTCCTTTTGTAGTTTGTGATTCACGATGTTCCGGGTTTTGGGAATGCTATATAGTATACTAAGGAGTTGGTTATTGTACATGCCAAGCGGCATGGTATTCAATTATGGTGTTATTGCTACAGTTAGTTATTGAATTTATGTTTTTATTTCATTATTCAGCAAATGTTAGGCTTACCTAGTCACAAAAACTAGGTATCGTCACGACGTCGCACGAAGGGAAAATTGGGTCGTGACAAGTTGGAATCAGAGCTCTAGGTTCATAGGTGTCGTGAGTCACAAGCCGATTTATCAAAGTCTCGCGGATCGGTATAGAGATACCTGTACTTATCTTCGGGAGGCTATGGAACTGTTAGGAAAATTTCACTACTTTGATTCCTTGTCGTGCGAAAATTGTTGACTTCAAAAATTCTAGACTTCCGTATTCTATTCTCTCACAGATGGTGATGACACGTACAAGTGGATCTAATGACCAGGCACCCGCGCCCCCTGCTAGAGCCGCGAGAGGCCGGGGCCAGGGTAGAGGCCGAGCACGTCCACGTGGTGCAGCCAGAGCACCCACACGAGCTGCTACAGAGGAGCCCCCAGTAGATCCAGCTGGAGGGCAGACACCTGAGGTACTTATTTCTGCACTAGCCCTCTAAGAGACTCTAGCCCAGTTTCTGAGCATGTTCAGCACCTTAGCTCAGGCTGGATTGATTCCACTTGCTCCTGCCATATCTTAGGCCGGGGGAGGAGCACAGACTCCCGTCGTCGGTACTCCAGAGCATCGGGTTCAGGTCGACCAGGTTCCAGATATGGTACCAATGCAGCCGGTAGCTCCTGCTCAGCCGAGGTTAGGGCAGCAACTTCTGAGGTGGAGCAGCTAAGACTTGAAAGGTATAATAAGTACCACCCACCTACCTTCAGCGGATTGGCTACAGATAATGCTCAGGGTTTTTTGGAGGAGTGTCATCGTATTCTCTGTACTATGGGCGTAGCGTAGACGAACGAGGTTTCTTTTACTACATTCCAGCTTAGAGGAGAAGCCTATCAATGGTGGCGTGCTTATGAGCTGAATAGTCCAGATGAGGCAGCTTCACTTACATGGACTTAGTTCTTGGACATGTTTTTGAGAGAGTATGTCCCTCAGAGCCTCAGGGACTCATGGCGCGCGGAGTTTGAGCAGTTGCGCCAGGGATATATCGCTGTGTTAGAGTATGTAGTATGTTTCAGTGATTTGGCCCGACATGCACTGGCCTTGGTTGCCATATTTCGAGAGAGGTTTCGACGATGTAATGATCCGACAGGCCGTTTTGAGAGTAATAAACCCGATCCCCTATTAAGTACTTTCCCCATATCTATTTTCTGCTATTGTGACTTGCCGGGAGGTTTCGTTTTGGTTTTAGGAGTGTTTTGGGACACTTACTGAGGTACGTAGTTTACATCACGATTCTGGAGAGCCATACAGAAGGAGTTGGGTACTAGAGTGGAGATGAGCACAGCATTTCACCCTCATACGGACGGACAGTCCCAGCGCACTATTCAGATACTGGAGGATATGTTTCGTGCTTGTATGATAGATTTTGGGGGTGCTTGGGACCAGTTTTTGCCACTTGCGGAGTTTGCTTACAACAACAGTTATCAGTCCAGCATTCAGATGGCACCGTATGAGGCTCTGTATGTTAGGCGGTATCGGTCCCCAGTGGGTTGGTTCAAGCTGGGCGAGTCCAGGTTATTGGGTACGGACTTGGTTCATGATGCCTTGGAGATGGTTAAGGTGATTCAAGATAGACTTTGCATAGCCCAGTCCAGACGAAAGAGTTATGCGAATCGGAAGGTTCACGATGTTGCATTCATGGTTGGAGAGAGGGTCTTGCTCCGGGTTTCGCTCATGAAGGGCGTTATGAGGTTCGGAAAGAAGGGCAAGCTGAGCCCAAGGTTCATTGGTCCTTTCGAGGTGTTGCGGCATGTTGGGGAGGTTGCTTATGAGCTTGCCTTACCTGCCAGCCTAGCAGGAGTTCATCCGGTATTTCATGTTTCGATGCTCCAGAGGTATCACGGCGATCTGTCTTATGTGTTGGATTTCAACTCAGTCCAATTGGACAAGGATCTATCTTATCTTGAGGAGCTAATGGCTATTTTAGACAGGCGGTTCAGAAAGCTAAGGTCAAAGAACATTTCTTCCGTGAAGGTTCAGTAGAGGGGACATCCGGTCGAGGAGGCGACTTAGGAGACCAAGCAGGATATGCACAGCCGTTATCCTCATCTTTTCACCATTTTAGGTATGTCTCTATACTCGTTTGAGGATGAACGATTATTTTAAAAAGGGGAGGATGTAACGACCCAGCCGGTAGTTTTGAGAGTAATAGCCCTGATCCCCTATTAACTACTTTCTCCATATCTATTTTCTACTATTGTGACTTGCTGGGAGGTTTCATTTTGGTTTTTGGAGTATTTTGGGACACTTAGTCCCTAAATGGGAGCTTAAGTTTTAAAATTTGGATCGTAGTCGGAACAGTATGAAGACGGATCCGAAATGGAATTCCGTCGACTCTGTTAGCTCCGTTGGGTGATTTTGGGATTAAGGGCGTGTCCGGATTGTATTTTGAAGGTTCGTAGCTCAATTAGGCTTGAAATGGCGAAAGTCGATTTTTTGGAGTTTTGGACCGGTAGTGGAATTTTTGATATCGGGGTCGGATTCCCATTCTGAAAGTTGGAGTAGGTCCGTAATGTTGATTATGACTTGTGTGTAAAATTTGGGGTCAATCGGATGTGGTTTGGTTGGTTTCGACATCGGTTTTTGAATTTGGAAGTTTCGAGTTCTTTAAGTTTGAATCGGAGAATGATTCGTGATTTTAGCATTGTTTGATGTGATTTGATGGCTCGACTAAGTTCGTATGGTGTTTTAGGATTGGTTGGTATGTTTGGTTGAGGTCTCTGGGGCCTCGGGTGTGTTTCGGGTTGAGTTTTGAGCGAGTACGGTCTTTTCGGCACTCTAATGTTGTTGTAGGGGCCTTTGGAAGTGCGGACCGCACATTTTGGGAGTGATGAGGAAAAAGGGAAGTGCGGACCACAGAGGAATTGTTTGAACCGCACAATTTTGTGTGCGGACGCACTTCAGGCCGCAGAGGAGTGTGCGGGCGCACTCTGGAACTCTTAGATTCGTTGGTCCGAATTCGGAAGCTTATAGCTTTTGATATACGTGGATTGTTGAGATGATTCAAAAACAAAAGTTGTAGTACTTCATGTCTAGTTTCCAGAAAGGTAAAGAAGTCATTATTTGGACATTTGTAGAGAAAGTTATGACTAAAATACTAATGCCTGGCAGTGCAGTCACCAAGAGGGTGCGGCCGCACAATATTTGTACGACCGCAGGAGCTGGGATGTGCGGCCACACTTGGAATTGTGTGGACCGCAATGGTGAGTTCAGAGAATGTACTATATAACTGAGGCTTAGGTTATTATTTTATTTTTGGACCTTGGGAGCTCGATTTGAGACGATTGTTCGTGGGTTTTTCAAGCAATTCATCGGAGTAAGTGATTCTAACTCGGATTTGGTTAATATACATGAATATATCACTGATTTTATCATTTAATTAGTACTTTGAGATGGAAATTTGGGGAAAATTTTTAGAAACTTCATAAACCACAAATTGAGGATTTGAAGGTTGAGTTGTGATCGGAATTGGCTAATTATGGTATGGTTGGACTCGTGAGTGAATGGGTGTTCATATTTTGTGACTTTTACCCGATTTCGAGACGTGGGTCCGCGGAGGCTTTTTGGGCATTTTTCTAATTTTTTGATTTAGCTTTGATTTCATTAGCTAGATTAGTTTTTTGTAGCTATATTTACGTTATGTAATTGATTTGGCTAGATTTGGGCCACTCGGAGTTGAATATTCATGGGAAAGGCATTGTGACTGATTGATTGAGCTTGGTTCGAGGTAAGTGGCTTGCCTAACCTTGTGTGGGGGAACTCCCCTTAGGATTTGGTACTACTTTTGATATATGAGCGTCGTGTACGTGAGGTGACGAGTGTGTACACGACTATTGTTGAAAAACTCTATTTTCATTAAGTAAAATATATGTCTTCCTTTAACTGAGCTACACTAGTATATGAATTTATCCTGTTTAGTCTAGAACAACATGTCGTCTTAATTGTTTGTGTGAACTCTGTGCAGCATGCTTAGTGAATTTCCTTCTTCTTCCTTGACTGGTACTTAGTCTAAATCGTAAGATTTCGTGATGTAGTTGTATTTCAATTGTTTGCACTGCATATTAACTTTGGGACTACAGAACAATAATATGGCAGATCCCCCTGCTCTGCATATTTACTTTGGGACTACGGAATAGTATTCCGGTAGATCCCCATGTTCTTCATATTTACTTTGTGACTACGGAACGGTATTCCGGTAGATATTTCCCCCCCCCCCTATTTTTCACATTTACGTTTGGGACTACAGGACGACATCCTGGGAGATCCCCTTTTGTTATTTCTGTGTACTGAGCTGTTCACTTGCTATGATTTCATTCTTGTTAAATTTCAGTGCTTATTTTTACTGCAATATTTCATTTTATCTTGTGTTATTATCTATATACCAGTAGGACCCTGACCTGACCTCGTCACTACTCGACCGAGGTTAGGCTTGGCACTTATTGGGTATAGATTGTGTTGTACTTATGCTACTCTTCTGCACATATTTTTCATGTGCAGATCCAGGTACTCCTTATCAGTCACACTATCAGTAAGTCGGGACAGCTTTGGAGACTTCAAGGTATATCTACCGCGTCCGCAGATCTCGGAGTCCCCTTCTACTCTTCCACATGTCCATTATATTCTGTATTTTCTTTTGATAGACTCTGATGTATAGAGACACTAGATTTTCCTTCTGTAGTTTGTGATTCACGATGTTCCAGGTTTTGGGAATGCTATATAGTATACTAAGGAGTTGGTTATTGTACATGCCAAGCAGCATGGTATTCAGTTATGGTGTTATTGCTACAGTTAGTTGTTTAATTTATGTTTTCATTTCATTATTCCGCAAATATTAGGCTTACCTAGTCACAGAGACTAAGTGCCATCACGACGTCACACGGAGGGGAGATTGGGTCGTGACAAACTGTTTATTGAGGGACTCCACCCCATCATCCAGATTAGTATGGCCAGGGAGTTGGAGATGGAAATTTCTTATCAGCAGGTTGTGAGTATTGGCAGGAGATTGGAGGGCATGCTTGCCCAGGATAGAGAGGAGAGAGAGGCCAAGATGTCTCGAGAGACTGGTTTTTATCACCATGGTAGGGGTTATGTAAGTCGCCCCGTTCATTCAGCTCTTCCGAACGCCAGCGGTGTTCCAGCTCCTTCTAGGCCCAGAAGCCTTATTATGCACCGCTAGTATCTAGTGTGCCTCTTGCACGGGGTGTTCCTAGCAGCCAGTTCAGCAGATCTGTCCCGAGCCAGCCACAACAGCCACGCCCTCCCAGAGCTTGTTTTGAGTGTGGCGACACTCGCCATATGGTAAGAGATTGCCCCAAATTTAGGAGGGGTGCACCTCCACAGACTTCTCAGCCACAACGTGCTCCACCGGCTCCTCAGGCTATGATTACAGCACCAGTTGCCACCCCACCTGCTCAGCCAGCTCGAGGTGGAGGTTGGGGAGGTAGAGGTCGCCCTAGAGGGGGAGGCCATGCTAGATATTGTGCCCTTCCTGCTCGTACAGAGGCAGTCACTTCTGATTCTATCATTACAGGTATTATCCCGGTCTGTCATAGAGATGCGTCAGTATTATTTGACCCAGGCTCTACATATTCTTATGTGTCCTCTTATTTTGCCCCGTATTTGGGCATATCACGGGATTCTTTCAGTTCCCATGTTTATGTGTCTACTCATGTGAGAGATTCTCTTGTTGTGGACCGCGTGTATCGGTCGTGTTTGATTGCTCTAAGTGGTTTTGAGACTAGAGCTGAGTTATTATTGTTCATCATGGTGGACTTTGATATTATTTTAGGCATGAACTGCTTGTCGCCCCATTATGCTATTCTTGATCGTCACGCTAAGACTGTGACGCTGGCTATGCCAGGTTTACCGTGATTAGAGTGGAGAAGTACCTTAGAGTATACTCCCAGTAGAGTTATTTCATTTCTTAAAGCTCAACAAATGGTTGAGAAGGGGTGTGATGCGTATTTAGCTTATGTGAGAGATGTCAGTACTGATACCCCTACAATTGAGTCAGTTCCAGTAGTGAGAAACATTCCAGATGTGTTTCTAGCTGATCTTCTGGGCATGCCGCCCGACAGTGTTATTGATTTTAGCATTGATTTGTTGCCGGGCACTTAGCCCATTTCCATTCCTCAATATCATATGGCTCCTCCTGAATTGAAGGAGAAGTTACATGAGTTGCTTTATAAGGGCTTCATTCGGCCCAATGTGTTACCTTGTGGTGCTCTTGTCTTGTTTGTGAAGAAAAAGGATGGTTCTATGCATATGTGCATTGATTATCGCCAGTTGAAGAACCGATATCCTTTGCTTCACATTGATGACCTATTTGATTAGTTACACGGTGCTGGAGTGTTTTCCAAGATTGACTTGCGTTCAAATTATCATCAGTTGAAGATTCGGGAGCCAGATATCCTGAAGACTGCTTTCAGGACCAGATATGGTCACTATGACTTTCTTGTTATGTCTTTTGGGATGAGCAATGCCCCCGCAGCTTTTATGCACTTGATGCACAAAATTTTTCGGCCTTATCTTGACTCATTCGTCATTGTGTTTATTGACGACATTCTAGTGTACTCTCAGACTCGGGAGGATCATGAGCAGCACCTGAGGACTGCGCTTCAAACCTTGAGAGAAAAGAAGTTATATGCAAAATTTTCAAAGTGTGAGTTTTGGATAGACTCAATGGCATTTTTGGGTCATATAGTATCGAGTGATGGGATCCAGGTGGATCCGAAGAAGATTGAAGCAATGCAGAGTTTGCCTTGACCGACCTCAGCTACAGAGATTCGGAGTTTTTTTGGTTTGGTGGGGTATTACCGTCGATTTGTAGATGGTTTCTCATCAATTGCAGCACCTATGGCCAGGCTGACCTAGAGGGGCGCTCCGTTCAGGTGGACAGAGGAATGTGAGGAGAGATTTCAGAAGCTCAAGACAACTTTGACTACAGCCCCAGTACTGGTATTGCCTATGGGTTCGGGGTCTTATACTGTATATTGTGATGCATCGCGGATTGGTCTCGGTGTGGTGTTGATGCAGGACCGTAGGGTGATTGCCTACGCATCCAGACAACTGAAGGTGCAAAAAAATAAATATCATATCCACTACTTGAGTTAGCAGCTATTGTTCATGCCTTGAAGATTTAGCGGCATTATTTGTACGGTGTTCCTTGTGAGATTTACACCGATCATCGGAGTTTGCATCATCTGTTCAAGCAGAAGGATCTTAATTTGCGTCAGAGGAGGTGGTTGGAGCTGCTTAAGGATTATGACATCACTATTTTGTACCACCCTGGGAAGGCCAATATGGTGGCCGATGCTTTGAGTCGCCGGGCAGAGAGTTTGGGGAGTTTAGCATATCTACCAGCAGTAGAGAGGCCATTGGCATTGGATGTTCAGGCCTTAGCCAGCCTGTTTGTGACATTAGATATTTCTGAGCCGAGTCAAGTATTGGCTTGTGTGGTCTCTTGGTCCTCTCTTTATGATTGTATCAGGGAGCGTCAGTATGATGACCCCCATCTGCTTATCCTTAAGGACATGGTCCAACACGGTGATTCTAAGGAGGTCATATTGGAGATGATGGTGCATTGAGGATGCAGGGCAGGCAATGTGTGCCCAATGTATATGGTTTGTGTGAGTTGATTCTCCAGGAGGCTCACAGTTCGCGGTACTTTGTTCATCCGGGTGCCGCAAAGATGTATCAGGACTTGAGGCAGCATTACTGGTGGAGGAGGATGAAGAAGGACATAGTAGAGTCTATGGACCGATGTCTAAATTGCTAGCAGGTGAAGTATGAGCATCAACGGCCAGGTGGGTTGCTTTAAAAGTTGGAGATTTCGGAGTGGAAATGGGAGCGGATCACTATGGATTTTGTTGTTGGACTCTCACGGACCCAACGGATGTTTGATGCAGTTTGAGTGATTGTGGATAGGCTGACCAAGTCGGCTCATTTCATTTATGTGATGAGTACCTATTCTTCTGAGCAGTTGGCTCAAATTTATATCCGCGAGATCGTCAGTCTTCATGGCGTACCGGTATCTATCATCTCTGACCAGGGTACGCAGTTTACATCATGGTTCTGGAGAGTTGTACAGTAAGAGTTGGGTACTCGGGTTGAGTTGAGCACAACATATCACCCTCAGACAGACAGACATTCCGAGCGCACTATTCGGATACTGGAGGATATGCTCTGCGCTTGTGTGATAGATTTTGGGGGTGCTTGGGACTAGTTTTTGCCACTTGCGAAGTTTGCTTACAACAACAGTCATCAGTCCAGCATTCAGATAGCACCGTATAAGGCTCTGTATGGTAGGCAGTATCGGTCCCCAGTGGGTTGGTTCGAGCCGGGCGAGGCCAGATTATTAGGTACAAACTTGGTTCAGGATGCCTTGGAGAAGGCTAAGGTGATTCAGGATAGACTTCGCACAGCCCAGTCCATACAGAAGAGTTATACAGATCGGAAAGTTTGCGATGTTGAATTCATGGTTGGAGAGCGGGTCTTGCTCCGGGTTTCGCCTATGAAGGGCGTTATGAGGTTCGAAAAGAGGGGCAAGCTAAGCCCAAGGTTTATTGGTCCCTTTGAGGTGTTGCGGCGAGTTGGGGAAGTTATTACGAGCTTGTCGTACCTCCCAGCCTAGCAGGAGTTCATCTGGTACTTCATGTTTCGATGCTCCGGAAGTATCACGGCGATCCGTTATCATGACGATCCGTCTCATGTATTGGATTTCAACTCAGCCAATTACATAAGGATCTATCTTATGTTGAGGAGCTAGTGACTATTTTAGGCAGGCAAGTCAGAAAGCTAAGGTCAAAGAACATTGCTTCTGTGAAGATTCAGTAGAGGGGACAATCGATCGAGGAGGCGACTTAGGAGACCGAGCACGATATGTGCAACCGTTATCCTCATCTTTTCACAACTTCAGGTATGTTTTTATACTCATTCGAGGACGAACGGTTGTTTTAAGAGGGGGAGGATGTAGCGATCCGGCCGATCATTTTGAGAGTAATAACCCCGGCTCCCTATTTATTGTTTCCCCCGTATCTTTTTCTGCCTATGTGACTTGTCGGGAGGTTTTGTTTTTGTTTTCGGGATGTTTCGGGACACTTAGTCCCTAAAACGGAAGTTTAAGTCTTAAGATTTTGACCATAGTCGGAACTATGTGAAGATGACTCCGGAATGGAGTTCCATCGGTTCTGTTAGCTCCGTTGGGTGTTTTTGGACTTAGAAGCATGTTCGGATTGTGTTTTGGAGGTCTGTAGCTCATTTAGACTTGAAATGGAGAAAGTCGAATTTTTGGAGATTTTGACCGGTAGTGAAATGTTTTATATCGGGGTCGGATTCCGGTTTCGAAAGTTGGAGTAGGTCCGTAATGTTGAATATAACTTGTGTGCATAATTTGGGATCAATCAGACGTGGTTTGGTTGGTTTCGGCATCGGTTGTCAAATTTGGAGTTTCAAGTTCTTTAAGTTTGAATCGGAGGATGATTTTTGATTTTAACATTATTTGATGTGGTTTGAGGATTCGACTAAGTTCGTATCGGGTTATAGGACTTGTTTGTATGTTTGGTTAAGGTCCTGAGGGCCTCGGGGTGATTTTGGGTGGTTAGCGACTTGATTGGAGTTAGGAATTTGCAGCTGAAGTGCTACTGCTACTGGTGTAACCGCACCTGTGGAGTGGGAACCGCAGGTGCGAGCCCGCAGAAGCGAAGGAGGAGTCGTAGATGAGGCCAAGAAGGAGTTGGGCAGAAACCACAGGTGCGAAGATTTTCCAGCACCTGTGAGAGTCGCAGATGCGGGCAGCTGGGAGCAGGTGTGAAGGGGAGCCGCAGGTGCGATGCATTTCCGCACCTGCGATAGTCGCAGATGCGACAGAGAGTCCGCAGGTGCGAGATGTCTAGACAGAACACTTAAATGCAAGGGTTCGTGATTTTTTCTCATTTTCAACATTTTGAGCTCGGGTTTGGCGATTTCTTGAGAGCATTATTTAGGGGTTTCTTGAGGTAAGTTCCTTGTGCTTATTTTTTATCAATAATCTTGCTTCCCCATTTATTTTTCCACCTAGTTAATGTATATTCAATGTAAAATTTGGGAGTTTGAGACTAGGGATTTAGAAAGTTTGATCTGTGGATTTGAAGGACCATTTGGTGTCGGATTTTAGTAAATTTGGTATGGTTGGACTCGTGAGCGAATGAGCTTTTGGATTTTGTGACTTTTACCCGATTCCAAAACGTGGGCTCGGGTCGACTTTTTAAGGCGAATTTCGGAATTTTTATTAAAGTATTGATTTCATTAATTAGATGAGTCTATTATGGTTGTATTTATGATATGTAATTACTTTTGGCTAGATTTGGGCCATTCGGAACCAGATATTCGTGGGAAAGGCATTTTGAAAGATTGATTGAGCTTGGTTCGAGGTAAGTGGCTTGCCTAACCTTGTGTGGGAAAAATCTCTGTAGGATTTGTATTGTTTTTTATATATGAGCACCGTGTAGGTGAGGTGACGAGTACGTACACGGGCTAATTGTGTAAAAACACGATTTTTCTACTAAGTAATAACATGGTTTCTTTCTTATTTGAGTTTCATCAGCATGTGTAGTATCCTGCTAGATTAGAATAGCATGTCTACTTGCCTTAACTATTTACTTGAACTACGTGCAGCATGTTTAGTGAATTTACCTGTCTTTCCATAACTGGTACTTAGGTTGAACTGTAGAATTTCATGATGTGACTATTGAATTCTATTGTTTAGCTGCATATTTACTTTGAGACTACGGAACGGTATTCTGGGAGATCCCCCTGTACTGCATATTTACTTTGAGACTACGGAACGGTATTTCGGGAGATCCCTCTGTAATGCATATTTAATTTGGGACTACGGAATGGTATTCCGAGAGATCCCCATGTACTGCATATTTACTTTGGGACTACGGAACTGTATTCCGAGAGATCCCCCTACATATTTACATTTGGGACTACGAGACGGTATCTCGGTAGATTCACTGTTGTTATCTCTGTGTAATGAGCTGTTGTCTTCTATGATTTCATTCTTGTTAAATTTTAGTCTTTATTTTACTGCGGTATTTCATTTTATCTTGTGTTATTATCTATATACCAGTAGGGCCCTGGCCTGACCTCGTCACTACTCGACCGAGGTTAGGCTTGGCACTTACTGGGTACCGATTGTGGTGTACTCATACTACTCTTCTGCATATATTTTTCGTGTGCAGATCCAGGTACTCCTTATCAGCCGCACTATCAGTGAGCCGGGACAGCTTTGGAGACTTCAAGTTATATATGCCGCGTCCGTAGACCTCGGAGTCCCCTTCTACTTTCCCATGTCCATTATCTTCTGTATTTTCTTTTGATAGACTCTGATATATAGAGACACTAGAGTTTCCTTCTGTAGTTTGTGATTCACGATGTTTCGGGTTTTGAGAATGCTATGTAGTATACTAAGGAGTTGGTTATTGTACATGCCAAGCGGCATGGTATTCAGTTATGGTGTTATTGCTACAGTTAGTTGTTGAATTTATGTTTTCAATACATTATTCCGCAAATGCTAGGCTTACCTAGTCACAGAGACTAGGTGCCATCACGACGTCACACAGAGGGGAAATTGGGTCGTGACAACTAGAGTAATGTAGAAGGGGACTTCGGGGTTGCGAACGCTGTGCAAATGTACCTCAAGTCTCCGGCAAGTGCTGGATCCGAGCAATCTACTAACCGCTACTAGGACCAACTCCAAAATCTACACAAGAAGTGCAGAGTGTAGTATGAGTACAACCGACCCCATGTACTCTGTAAGTGCCGAGCCTAACCTCGACGAAGTAGTGACGAGGCTAAGGCGGGTCACTTATAATAACTTGAACACAATAATAGTAATAATAACAGGGAAGGAAACAGGAAATAAAAGTATGGCAGTCAATTTATGAAAATCAACTCAATCCTCGAAATCGGTGAATCCAGAATATCAGTCCACAGAATATTGTATAAAGATGCTGAGAAACTAACACAATACACCAATGAGTTACATACGTAATTCATATAACATATAGTTCAAGGGTTCCTAATTACCTCAAATCAAGGTTAGACCCAACACTTACCATGCTCTGCAACTAAATCAAAGCTCAATCGAGGCCTTTCCTCTAAAATTCGCCTCTAAACCAATCGAATCTAATCAAAATCGACCTAATATCAACAAACAATGCTATGGGAATCAATTACAATAGATAAAGCTAAGTTCTTTACACTTTTTCCTAAAATTAAACCCGAGGCTCGCCCGGTCAAAGCCAGGGTCTGATGGTCGATTTCGACTACCCGTAACCCCACGAGTTCATATATGTGATTAGTTTCAAAATTCGAGTCCAGATTGACTCCCAAAACTAAATTTCTTATTTTTCAGAAACTTGACAAAGTTTCATAAATTTTCACTTTGATTCACATGATTTTGATGTTAAAATCTAAGAATTGGCCATTTGTCGCAAATGCGGCCTTTGATCTCGCATTTGCGAGACCTACACACCAGCAACTACCAAAACACTTTGAAACGCGTCTGAAACTCACCCGATCCCTCGGGGCTAAAAATATCATACAAACTCGCTCGCGCAATCAAAATACCAAAATAACACCTAGAACTACGAATCGAACATCAAAATGTATGAAATTTTCAAAGAAACTCAAGAACATGCAAATTTACAACCGGACGTCAGAATCACATCAAATCAACTCTGTTTTGTACCAAATTTTGCAGACAAGTCATATATAGTGAAATGAACCTATTTCAAGTTCCGGAACTGAAATTTGAATCCCGTAGCAACAAAGTCAACCTACGGTCAAACTTAGGAATTCTTTTAACCTTCAAATTACTAGTTTCCAACAAATTACGTTAAATCAAGTTAGGGACATCCGAATTCGATTCCGGGCATACGCCCAAGTCCCAAGTCACGATACGGACCCACCGGGATCGTCAAAATACTGATCCGAATCTATTTACACAAAATATTGTCCGTAGTCAATTCAAATGAGTTTTAAGGCAAATTTTCACATTTTCTTAAATTTTCCACATAGAAACTTTCTGGAACAAGATACAGACTGTACATGCAAATCGAGGAACACTAAATGGAGCTGGTTGAGGCTTCGAAATACAGAAATAAAGGCTAAAACTCAAAATGAGCTATCATGTCATCACATTCTCTACCTCTAAAATAAACATTCGTCCTCGAACGGACATAGAAAAGTACATGGACTGGTGAAAAGGTGTGGATATCTACTCCGCATATCCGACTCGGACTCCCACGTGGCTGCCTCAATCGACTGACCTCTCTACTGCACTCGAACTGAAGGATAATTTTAGACCTCAACTTCCGGACTTGCTGGGCTAGAATGGCCACCGGCTCCTCCTCAAAAGTCAAATCCTTGTTCAATTGGACTGAGCTGAAATCTAACACATAGGACGGATCACCTTGATACTTCCAGAGCATGGACATATGGAACACCTGATGGACTGCTGATAAACTAGGTGGCAGAGCAAGCCTGTAGGCCACCTCACCCACTCTCTCAAGAATCTTAAACGGTCTGATATACCTAGGGCTCAATTTACCCTTCTTTTCGAACCTCATCACACCCTTCATGGGTGAAACTCGGAGCAATACCCTCTCTTCAACCATGAATGCAACATCACGAACTCTTCAATAGGCGTAACTCTTCTTCCTAGACTGAGCTGTGAGAAGTCGATCCTGAATCATCTTGACCTTTTCCAAGGCTTCCTGAACCAAATCAGTACCCAACAACCGAGCCTCTCCCTACTCAAACCAACCAATTGGTGAACAACATCGCCTCCCGTATAATGCCTCATAGAGAGCCATCTGAATACTCGATTGGTAGTTGTTGTTGTAGGAACTCCCCTCAAACGGCAAGAACTGATCCCAAGAACCCCCGAAATCTATAACGCAAGCGCAAAGCATATCCTCCAATATCTAAATGGTACGCTCGGACTACCCATCTATCTGGGATGAAATGATGTACTCAACTCAACCTGTGTGCCTAATTCATGATGTACGGCCCTCCAAAAGTGCGAGGTGAACTATGTATCTCAATAAAAAATTATGGACACGAGCACACCGTGAAAACGGATGATCTTGAAGATATAGATCTGAGCTACAACTTTAAAGAATAGGTAACTGCCATTGGAAAGAAATGTGCTGACTTGGTAATACGATCCCACTTCCACTCAGGAATCTACGACCTCTGAAGCAAACCACCAGGCCTCTGATGCTCATACTTTACTTGCTGACAATCCATACACCGAGTAACATATGCAACTTTATCCTTTTTCATTCTCCTCCACTAATAATGCTTCTGTAAGTACTGACACATCTTGGCGGTACCAGGGTGAATGAAATACTGGGAACTATGGGCCTCCTCAAAAATCAACTCACGAATCCCATCCACGTTGGGCACACAAATACGACCATCCATCCGCAATACCCCCATCATATCGGATAGTAACCTTCTTGGCACCACCGTGCCACACCGTGTCCTTAAGGATAAGCAAATGGGGGTCATCATACAGATGCTCTCTGATGCGCTCATACAAAGAAGACCGAGAGATCGTGCAAGCTAGAATATGATCGGGCTCCGAAACATCTAACCTCACGAACGGATTGGCCAAAGCCTAAACATCTGATGCTAGCGGCCTCTCACTAGCTGGAATATACACAAGGCTACCCATACTCACCACCTTCCTACTCAAGGCATCGGCCACCACATTGGCCTTCCCGGGATGATTCAAAATGGTGATACCATAGTCTTTCAACAACTCCAACCACCTCCTCTGCCTCAAGTCGAGATCCTCTTGCTTGAACAAATACTGTAGACTCCGATGATCCGTGAATACCTCACACGACACGCCGTTACGATAGTGCCTCCAAATATTCAGTGCATGAACAATGGCTGCCAACTCTAAGTCATGAACAAGGTAATTCTTCTCATGAATCTTTAGCTGTCGTGATGCGTATGCAATCACCCTGTCATCCTGCATCAATACTGCATCGAGCCTAATACGAGATGAATCATAATACACCGTGTAGGATCCTGAACCTGTGGGCAACACCAAACACTAGCATCGTAGTCAAAGCAATCTTGAGCTTCTAAAAGCTCAACTCACACTCATCCGACCACCTGAATGGATCACCCTTCTAAGTCAATCTAGTCAATGGAGCTGTTATGGATGAAAACCCCTCCACGAACCGACTATAATAACCTGCCAAACCCAGGCGACTCCGAATTTCTATAGCTAATATAGGTCTAGACCAGTTCTGAACTGCCTCAATCTTCTTAGGATCCACGTTTATGCCCTTCGCTGATACAACATGTCCCAAAAAGTTGACTGAGTCTAACCAAAACTCACACTTTGAAAACTTAGCATATAACTGACTATCTCTCAGAGTCTGAAGTACAATCCGAAGACGCTGCTAATGTTCCTCTCGATTGCAGAAGTAGATCAAAATATCATCAATGAATACGATCACAAAAGAATCCAAATAAGGCTTGAACACTCGATTCATCAAAATCCATAAATGTTGTTGTGGTATTTTTCAACCCAAATGACATCACTAGGAACTCATAATGCACATACCGAGTCTGAAAAGCCATCTTAAGGACATCTGATGTCCTATTCTTCAATTGATGGTAGCCAGACCTCAAATCAAACTTCAAAAACACTTTGGCACCCTGTAGATGATCAAATAAGTCATCAATCCTTGGCAACAGGTACTTGTTATTGATAGTGACTTTGTTCAACTGCTGATAGTCTATGCACATCCTCATCGAGCCATCTTTCTTCTTCACAAACAACATGAGCACACCCCAAGGTGAGACACTAGGTCTAATAAATCCCTTGTCAAGAAAATCTTGCACATGCTCCTTTAATTCCTTCAACTCCAGCGGGGCCATACAGTATGATAGAATAGAAATGGGCTGAGTGCCCAGAGCCAAATCAATACAGAAGCCAATATCTCTGTCGGGTGGCATCTCCGATAGATCTGCAGGAAACACCTCTGGAAACTCGCGCATAGCAGGTACCGGATCTATGGAAGGAACCTCCGCACTTGAATCACGAACATAGGCCAGATATGCTAGACTTCCCTTCTCGACCATACGTCAAGCCTTCACATAAAAAATAGCCCTGCTGGTAGAATGGCTAGGAGTCCCTCTCTACTCTAATCGAGGCAACCCCGACATGGATAAGGTCACCATCTTGGCGTGACAATCCAATATAGTATGATAAGGTGACAGCCAATCGATACCTAGGATAACATCAAAATCTACCATATCAAGAAGTAGGAGATCTACACTAGTCTCAAGACTCCCAATAGTAATCACACACGAGCGATAGACACGATCTACAATAATAGAATCTCCCATATGCGTGGACACATACACAGGATCACTCAAAGAATCACGAGGCACCACCAGATATGGAGCAAAATAGGATGACACGTAGGAATAAATAGAGCCCAGATCAAATAGAACTGAAGCATCTCTATAAAAAAACTGGAACAATACATGTGATAATGACATCAGATGAATTAGCCTCAGGTCTAGCTGAGAATATATAAAATCGGGGTTGGGCCCCACCACCCTGACCTCCGTCCCTCGAACGACCTCTAGCTGGCTGGCCTCCAACTCTAACAGCCTGACCTCCACCTCTGGCTTCCTAACACCTGCCTCTAGCTGGCTGCGCGGGCGGTGGAGAAACCGGTGTCGGGACCATGGCACGAGAACGTTTTTATGGCATGCTGCTTAACAATCTCGGACAGAACCTCCTGGTATGACCAGTACCTCTACACTCAAAACACCCATCCTGATGTTGTGGCTGCTGAAGATAAAGTTGACCCGAACAGGCCGGATAACCACGATGATAACATCAGGATCAGAGGCGCACTAATAGGAGTTGATGGTTCACTGTAGGCTGGCTGCCCAAAATGAGATACATAAGGACCACGACTCCCCGAAGCACTGTGAGATTCCTGAAGCGCTGACTGAAATGGCCTGGGGGATGGCCTCTTCCAAAAGTACCCCTACATCCAGATGAGGCACCACTGAAACTACCAGAATGACAAGGCCTCTTGTCAGACACCAGCCCCCTCTCCTGACCATGAGCCATCTCGATGCGCCTAGCAATATCTACGGCCCTCTGGAAAGAAATATTATCTCCAGTCTCCTTGGTCATCTATAGCCTAATAGTGAAAGTGAGCCCAATAATTAATCTCTTCACTCTCTCCCTCTCAGTAGGGAGTAAAACAATGGCATGGCGAGTTAGGTTCACAAATCGAGTCTTGTACTAGGTAACCATCATACTACCTTGCTGAAGACGCTCAAACTGCCTGTGGTAATATTCTCTCAGAGTGACAGGAATTAACTTCTCCAGAAATAGTTGTAAAAACTAATCCCAGGTAAGTGCAGGCAAACCAGCGGGTCTAGTCAACATATAATATCTCCACCATCTCTTGGTGGAACCACTTATCTGAAACACAGCAAAGTTGACCCCATTGGTCTCGACTATACCCATGTTACGCAACACCTCGTGGCAAAGGTCCAGGTAATCCTGTGGGTTCTCAGAAGATGCACCGCTAAAATGAATAGGGAAGAGCTTGGTAAACTTATCCAACCTCAACAAGGCCTCAGAAGACATAGCGGGCCTATCACTAGCCTGTGCCATAACAACCGGCTAAACCACCCTAATTGGCTGGGTTGCTGGAGTCTGATACAGGGGAGCCGCCTGCTCCGAGGTGTGAGTAGAGGGAGTCTGTTCTCCTCCCCCAGCCCGAGGGATGGCTGGTGCCACCGAAAATGCACCGGTCTGGGACACACTCTCCATAAGGCCCACCAAGCGGACTAGAGCGTCCTGAAGCACTAGATTGGCTATGAACCCCTCCGGGGCCTGAGCTGGTCCGACGGGCACAGTATGAGCTAGGACCTCCTCCAAATGATCAATTTGAGGCTCCATTGCGGGTGTTGCTGCTCGAGCTCTAGGCTGAGCTCTGCCTCTACCTCGGCCTCTGGCAGTAGCTGCCACAGGGGGCTCCAGCTCCTGTCCGGCTGTAGATGTTGTGTGTGTTCTCGCCATCTGCGAGAGAACAAGAATAGAATGGTTCAATAATCAATGATAGAGTAAAATCGCCCGATATAGAAGGAAAGAAGTGAAATTTTTCCTAAACTCCATAGCCTCTAGAAGATAAGTACAGACGTCTCTGTATCGATCCTCCAAACTCTACTAAGCTTGCTCATGACTCATGAGACCTAGGCAACCTAGTGCTCTGATACCAACTTATCACGACCCAAAATTCCCACCTCGAGGCCGTGATGGCGCCTAATATTTCACTTGATAGGCAAGCCAACGTTAAATGTAGTTATTAACCATTTTGAATAATTCAAATCAAATGAAAATCAATAAGCTAAATAAACTAAAATAAATACACGAGCGACTAGAGTACTACAAATAATAGCCTGAATGAAAGAATAACTATCTAAAATGAAATAACAGCTAGAGTAATGTAGAAGGGATTTCGGGGCTGCGAACACTATGCAGCTATACCTCAAGTCTCCGTCAAGTGCTGGATCCAAGCAATCTACTGACCATCGCTAGGATCAACTAAAAAATCTGCACAAGAAGTGCAGAGTGTAGTATGAGTACAACCGACACCATGCACTCTGTAAGTGTCGAGCCTAACCTCGACGAAGTAATGACGAGGCTAAGGCGGGTCACTTACAATAACCTGTACGCAGTAATAGTAAAAACAATAGGGAAGGAAACATGAAATAAAAGTAGGGCAGTCAATTTATGAAAATGAACTCAATCCTCGAAATCAGTCCTCAGAATATCGTATAAAGATGCTGAAAAACTAACACAATATACCAATGCGTACAACACACAAAATCCGTTGTGGCGCGCAACCCCATCCCACCATACACACACAATACTCCCTTATTTCACTATATCAATATCAAAATCATGTATAAAAATCCATTGTGGCGCGCAACCCGATCCCACCATATCATCATAATTAATATCATAATCCTCCCTTATTTCACCATATCAATATCAACATTACATATAGAATATGTTGCGGCGCGCAACCCGATCCCACCATATCAATAACAAATCCTTCTTTATTCCATCATATCACAACAATTGCGGCGTACAACCCGATCGATAAACAAATTCAATATATGTAATCAATCCAACAACTCAGTTCACAAGAATCTCTACGATTAAAGAATATGAAAGCAAGCAATAAAGGAACCACGTACTAATCAAAGGAATGCTACAAATAATACAAGAGCAACAAAACAAGCAAAGTATGTGACAGTTAAAGTGTACAAGTTAGACAATTAAGGCACGTAGCAATTAGTCATGGAGTCATGGAAGGAACGGACATTTCAATACAAGAAAAATTAATCACAAGTAACAAGTTACGGCATAGAAAGCAATTAAAGCATGTAACAGTTAAGACATGGAATAAGATAATTCATGAAATTCGAGAAAGCATGGAAACAATTATTTTGACGGCGTATATACACTCATCCAATGGTAGATTCCGACTACTCATGACCCCACAAGTTCATATATGTGATTAGTTTCATAATTCGAGTCCAAATCGACTCTCAAAACTCAATTTCTTATTTTTTAAAAACTTGACAAATTTTCAGTTTGATTCACATGATTTTGATGTTAAAATCTAATACAAGTTGATGGAATATGATTAGAAATAGATTAGAATCACTCACCCAAAGTTTATAGATAAAATTCCCTCTTCAAAATCGCCTCCTACTAAGCCTAGTGTCACGACCCCAAATTCCCTCCGTAGGATGTCGTGATGACACCTAGTCTCTAAGACTAGATAAGCCTATCAATGCGGAATAATAATAAATAACTAAAATAAATAAACTACAATTCAAAGAATTTCAACTCCCAAAATCCGGTAGAAATAAGTCACACGTTTCTAAAAATTTATTCTCAATGTCTCTATATATCAAGGCCTAAAGTAAAATAAGGAAGCAACATAAAAATGATAGAAGGGGACTCCGGAGTCTGCGGACGCTGGCAGATATACCTCGAAGTCTCCGTGCGCAGGTAACTTACTGACGTCTAGGCTGGTAAGATGTACCTGGATGTGCACAAAAAGATGTGCAGAAGTGTAGTATGAGTATACCACAGCGGTACCCAGTAAGTGCCAAGCCTAACCTCGGTAGAGTAGTGACGAGGTCAGGTCAGGCCCTACTAGAAAATAATAATTGGCATGGTAAAATGTTTAACAATATTAATAAAATAAAATGACAATGAAAATGAGTCAAGTATCATGTTAGCGTTTAATTACACAAAATAATGGCAAATAACATCTCGTGAAAACAAAACAAAATTTCCTTTCAACTTCAAGAAAAGTCACAACAAATAATCAAAGGCGACTGCGGCCATCAATCAATATCAACGAGGGCACTCCCGAGGTACCGCCTCATAGTACCAAATCATAAATAAACTCACAATATCTCATTTTCTTATCTCACCGCGGGAGCCTTCATAATTTATTTGAAAGAAAACATTTTTTTCGAAATAGCATCCCGCGTTTTAGCTTTCCTTATCACACCGCATGACTTCTAGTAGTTTTCCCTACTAGCCACGCGTATCAAGTCACCCTTATCTCACCGCATGCGTTTCAATACCCGGACCTTATACTACCGCATGCGTATCAATATCACAATATATCACAATTTGCACCTCAAGTGCTCAAATAATTTAACTTACCAAAATAATTCAATAACAATATTTTTCCATAATAAAGAGCTCACGGCTCATGATGAAAAATATAACAAGATAGAATATTTTAATAAATGCGCAATAATGATCTACACAATTTAAAACTATAATCCTTCACATTTAGCCCGTGTACGCACTCGTCACCTCGTGCACACGACTTTCAACATATTTCAATAATCACATCAATACCAATCCTAGGGAAAATTTCCCCCACACAAGGTTAAACAAGTCATATACCTTGACTTGCTCCAATTTAACCAAGTATTATGCTTTTTTCTCAATTTTTCGACTCCGATCGACTCGTATCTGGTAATGATTAATTCGATACAGTCAACAAAATTTATAGGAATTAATTTCCTAAGAAAATATTACACTTTTCAATAAAATCTGAAATTAGCTCAAAAATTGCCCGTGGGACCCACATCTCGGAATCCGGCGAAACTTACAAAATCTGATAACCCATTCAATTACGAGTTCAACCATACCAGTTTCACTCAAATTCGACTCCGGATCGACACCGAAATCTCAAAAAATCGTTTCTATGAGATTTCTAAAATTTTCCCAAATATCTATTTCAAAACACTAATTAAATGGTGAAAACAATGGTGTATTCGTGTATATTGACCAAATCCGAGTTAGAATCACTTACCCAAATATTTTTCATTGAAAATATATCAAAATTGCCTCTCCTCAAGCTCCAATTCGCCAAAAAGGCAAATGGGACGAAGTCCCCTGTTTTTATAACTTACAGATTTGTGAGGGAGCTCGATTTGTGAGGGACCTCGATTTTGTCAGGGACCTTGATTTTGTCAGGGACCTCGATTTGTCAGGGACCTAGATTTTGTCAGGGACCTCGATTTTGACAAGCAACCTGATTTTGGCAGGCAACCCGATTTTGATAGCATTTCCAGCAGAAAATTTGCAGTAGCTTTTGCAGCAGCTAAGTCCCACTTTTGATCCATTAACCATCTGAAACTTACCCGAGCCCTCGGGACCTCAACCAAATATACTAACAAGTCCTAAAACATCATATAGACTTATTTGAAACCTCAAATCACATCAAACAATGCTATAATCACGAATCATGCTCCAATTCAAGCTTAATGAAACTTAGAATTTCCAACTTTTACATTCGATGACGAAACCTATCAAATCAAGTCCGATTGACCTCAAATTTTGCACCCAAATCATAAATGACATAACGAACCAGTGAAAATTTTCAGAACTGGATTTTGACCCCGATATCAAAAGTCAACTCCCCGGTCAAACTTCCAAACTTTAAATTTCTATTTTAGCCATTTCAAGCCTAATTTCACTACGGACTTCCAAATAAAATTCTGATCACGCTCCTAAGTCCAAAATTACCATACGGAGCTGTTGGAATCATCAAAACTCTATTCCAGACTCGTTTGCACATAATTCGATATCCGGTCACTATTTGAACTTAAACTTTTAATTCTTTTCATCAAAATTCAGCATCTTGGACTAAGGACCTCGAAATTTGATTCCAGGCATACGCTAAAGTCTCAAATCATGATACGGACCTACCGCAACTGTTAAAATACTGATCCGAGTCTGTTTGCTCAAAATGTAAACCAAAGTCAACTCAGTTGAGTTTTAAACCTCTAATTCACATTTTAATCCATTTTTCACCTGAAAACATTCCGAAAAATTTTACGGACTGCGCCTGCAAGTCGAGGAATGAT
Organism: Nicotiana tomentosiformis; assembly: GCF_000390325.3. Lineage (NCBI taxonomy): Eukaryota > Viridiplantae > Streptophyta > Magnoliopsida > Solanales > Solanaceae > Nicotiana > Nicotiana tomentosiformis. The sequence goes on along the minus strand of NC_090815.1, from coordinate 17,225,087 downwards.
AAATAGTGCTTTTCGAGGTCTTAGAACACAAAATTAATTATTAAATTTAAAGATAACATTTTGGGTCATCACATTCTCCACCTCTAAAACAAACGTTCGTCCTCGAACGGAGTTAGAAAAAGTACCAGAGCTGGTGAATAAGTGTGGATAACGGCTGCGTATATCAAGCTCGGTCTCCCAAGTCGCCTCCTCGACTGGGTGACCCCTACAATAAACCTTCATGGAAGTAATATTCCTTGACCTCAGCTTTCGAACCTGCTTATCTAAAATAGCCACTAGTTCCTCAACATAAGATAGATCTTGTCTAACTAAACCGAACTGAAGTCTAACACATGAGACGGATCGTCATGATATTTCCGAAGCATAGAGACTTGGAATACCGGATGAACTGCAGAGAGACTAGGTGGTAGTGCAAGTCTATAAGCCACATCTCCAACTCTTTAAAGAATCTCAAAAGGCCCAATATACCTAGAGCTCAACTTGCCCTTCTTCCCGAACCTCATCACACCCTTCATATGAGCAACCCGTAGCAATACCCGCTCACCAACCATGAATGCAACATCACGAACCTTCCGATCCGCATAACTCTTCTGTCTAGATTGGACTGTACGAAGCCGATCCTGAATCAACTTAACCTTTTCCAAGGCAATCTGAACCAAGTATGTACCCAATAGTCTAGCCTCGCCCGGTTTGAACCAACCCACTGGAGGCCGGCACCGCCTACCGTACAAGGCCTCATACGGAGCCATCTGAGTGCTTCACTGGTAACTGTTGCTGTAATCAAACTCCGCAAGTGGTAAGAATTGATCCCAAGGACCCTCAAAATCTATCACACACGCACGAAGCATATCATCCAGTATCTAAATAGTGCGTTCAGACTGCCAATACATCTAAGGGTGAAATATTATACTCAACTCTACCCAAGTACCCAACTCACACTGTACTGCCCTCTAGAACCGTAATGTAAACTGCATACCCCGGTCAGAGATGATAGATACCGATACGCCGTGAAGTCTGACAATCTCGCGAATATAGATTCGAGCCAATTGCTCGGAAGAGTAGGTAGTCATCATAGGAATGAAATGAGTTGACTTGGTCAATCTATCCACAATCACCCAAACTGCATCGAACTTCCTCTGATTCCGTGGGAGCTCAACAACGAAATTCATAGTGATCCGCTCCCATATCCATTCTAGAATTTCCAACTTCTGAAGCAATTCACCCGGTCGTTGATGCTCATACTTCACCTGTTAACAATTCAGACAATGAGCTACATACTCCACTATGTCTTTCTTCATCCGCCTCTACCAATAATGTTGTCTCAAGTCCTGATACATCTTTGCAGCACCCAGATGAATGGAGTACCACAAACTATGAGTCTCCTGGAGAATCAATTCACGCAAACCATATACATTAGGCACACATAGCCTGCCCTGCCTTCGTAATACACCTTCATCTCCAATAGTGACTTCCTTGGCATCACCGTGCTGAACTGTATCCTTAAGGACAAGCAAATGGGGATCATTATAGTGACGCTCCCTGGTACGATCATAAAGAGAAGACTGAGAACCCACACAAGCCAAAACTTGACTCGGCTCGAAAACATCCAATCTGACAAACTGGTTGGCCAAGGCCTGAACATCCAAGGCTAAAGGCCTCTCTGCTACCGAAAATATGCTAAGCTACCCAAACTTTCTGCCTTATGACTCAAGGCATCGGCCACTACATTGGCCTTCCCATGATGATAGAGAATGGTGATATCATAATCCTTAAGCAACTCCAACCACCTCCGCTGCCGCAAATTAAGATCATTCTGTTTAAACAAATGTTGTAAACTTCGGTGATCGGTGTAGACCTAGCAATGGACACCGTACAAATAATACCGCCAAAACTTCAAGGCATGAACAATAGCTGCTAACTCAAGGTCGTGTACAGGATAATTCCTCTCAAGCACCTTTAACTGTCTGGACGCGTAGGCAATCACCCTACCGTCTTGCATCAACACTGTGCCTAGACCAATACGCGATGCATCACAATACATAGTATAAGCCCCTGAACCTGTAGGTAATACCAATACTGGGGCTGTAGTAAAAGTTGTCTTCAGCTTTTGGAAGCTTTCCTCACATTCCCCGATCCATCTGAATGGAGCACCCTTCTGGGTAAATTTGGTCTTAATAGTTGTTCATAATCAATTAAAGAATCGTCAATTAACTTCATGTTAATAAAAATCTCGTTTCAAACCTTCACAATACTGATAACGAGACACGAGGCATGAAAACCTCATAATTATTTACCCGAATTAATGAGTCACATTTAACGTCACCTGGGCGGGAACCTATCTCGTAGGTTAAAACTCAATAATTACAACACAAATTTGGCAAGTATGCACAGAGAATTTCATATAAGAATATTCAAATATGCCTAACAGTTATGACTCCCTATTAGTACTATAGTACAAATTGGATCTCACAAGGGAGAACTTAAACACAAGATTTTTCCTCACAAGGATCTCGTCCTTATATAACTTCCATCGCAGCTCATTGCCCGGTTTAAACATATCAGTTTATTTTAAAATGCGAGGATCTCGTCCTCAGTTCTGAATCACAAGTAATATGCACATCACGCCAATCGAAACTTTCCATTTGTTCCTTCTAAATAATTTCCGTTAAACAAAATCACAACATATAATGAACCCCACACCAGTAGGGCATATAATTCATAATTTGCAATTAATTATTCAGAATTTACATCAAAACTTACCGAAATGAGTAACATAAAGCCACATTTATCCTCACAGCTCTTATTAGTGACCAACATAGAATGACAGGCGTAGTTATCTCCATAGAATCTCCCAACAGGAGTAAATACATAAGTAGATTATAGAATTATGAAGCTCACTCATAAGTGGAGCACCATAGGAGGACTCGCTTCGATACTGAGAACCGAATCAAGTTAAGGAAATTATTCCTTTATATTATATCAAGGTCGATGACACCAACTGATGTAGCGACCTCCGCCATACCATAAAAATATATCAACGGTTGGGTCTCCACCTCTAGGACGCCTTCTACCCTCCTGTCCTCCACCCCTAACTAGTCGTGTGGGCGGTGTAGTAACTGCAATGAGGCACGTAGCTTGAGTTCTTTGATGAAAAATGTCTCTCCCAAGTTTGGGACAATTTTCTCATGATGTGCATGGTATCACCGTATTCATAACAACCCCTTTGCGAGTTTGGCTGCTCATATTGAGTATGTGCCACATAACTGGAATACCCATTGTAGGAAACTCATATCGGTAGTGCATTAAAAGAATTTACTGGAGCACCCCGAGTAATCCGATATGTGGACTGGGCTGGCCGACTGCCCGAGCCACGCCATAATGATTTATACTTGTAGAGTAGAATCCACTGAATATCCAAGAACCTCGAGATGTCTTGGTCTCCTTAGTTTTTTTTTTTTTTGCCTCACCCCGAACACATTCTAATATCTTGGAAATTTGTACAACTAGCAGAAATGAAGTATCAGCTTGTAGCTCCCGAGTCACACAAAATTTTACGATCATAATTGAGTCCTTTAATGAGTCTGTGAACTCGCCCTCTGGCTGTAGGAAGAAAAGTAGGAGTATGACAGGGTAAATTATTGAACTTAATGGCATATTCTGATACCGTCAATGGTGACCTGACGCACCCATTCATACCCTATGTGCCACGCATTACGGAGAGTCCGGAAAACAAACTCTTTCAAAAGTGTTTATGAGAACTGAGCCAAGTGGGCGGTGTTGCATTGGCTGGTCTGCCCTCTTCATAGGCTTGCCACAAACACCGGTGGAGAATTATCTCTCCCAAGGAAAATTTCTTTTTTTGTTATGCTGACTCAACACTGTTGAGCTGACCCATTTTTTAACATACTCTTCGATTCTTCTTTGGGGTAACCCTTACCCCTATTTATACACAACGATCACAAAAGTAGAGCTCCATACACACAAATCTTGGCACGAACCACATAGTCCAGAATCTTGTCAACAACTGTACTTCCTCTAAAGCACCCCAAAATCCACAACCGTGACATCCACGCTAAGTAGACCTTCTGTAAATTTAGAGTTGTTTCTATAACTCCTTTGGTACTGAAGTATAGGATTATTAAGGAGGCAGACATACCGCAAGTCCCAACCTTATCCTCTACAAAATCTCAGGCCTTAAACATGTGTAAATTTTAGGGAACCTTTCAGTACCACATATATACATTTCAGGCCAAAACTGACACATAACCCTACAATCCACACATTGATAGTGGACTCCGCCCACTCAGCGCGAAGTAATAGGTCACGACGTCCGATGATCCACAATAATAACCTTCACATCTCGTATAAATCAACTAGACGCCAATGTCCGTTGCACCTCCCACTTGATTCACTAGGTGATCTCTTAATACGCCTGTGTCTTTAGTCAGAACCACACGTTGAGGCAATGTTTGAGCATCTCTGGCTCACTCCTAATCCATCTACGGCATCATGAACCGTCGACGCACAACCGATACCGAGTGCGCAATGTCATACATAAGTGGATACAAAGAAATATAAGATATATGTTTCAACCTAAATCATTGCCGCACGATAAGGAATCAAATAAGTGAATATTTCCTAACAGTTCCATAGCCTCTCGAAGATAAGTACAGACGTCTCCGTATCGATCCGCAAGACTCTACTAAACCTGCCTGTGACTCATAACACCTATGAACCTAGAGCTCTGATACCAACTTGTCACAACCCCAAATTCCCTCCGTAGGATATCGTGATGGCACCTAGTCTCTAAGACTAGGTAAGCCTATTAATGCGGAATAATAATAAATAACTGAAATAAATAAACTACAATTCAAACAATTTCAACTCCCAAAACCTGGTAGAAATAAGTCATAAGCTTCTAAGAATTTATTCTCAATATCTCTATACATCAAGGTCTAAAGTAAAATAAGAAAGCAACATAAAAATGATAGAAGGGGACTCCGGAGTCTGCAGACGCTGGCTGATATACCTCGAAGTCTCCGTGCGCAGGTAAGTCACTGACATCTAGGCTGGTAAGATGTACCTGGATCTGCACAAAAAGATGTACAGAAGTGTAGTATGAGTACACCACAGTGGTACCCAGTAAGTACCAAGCCTAACCTCGGTAGAGTAGTGACGAGGTCAGGTCAGGCCTTACTGAAAAATAATAATTGGCATAGTAAAATGTTTAACAATATAATAAAATAAAATGACAATGAAAATGAGTCAAGTAGCATGTTACAGTTTAATTACACAAAATAATGGCAAATAACATCTCTTGGAAATAAAACAAAATTTCCTTTCAACTTCAAGAAAAGTCACAACAAATAATCAAAGGTGACTGCGGCCATCAATCAATATCAACAAGGGCACTCCCGAGGTACCGCTTCATAGTCCCAAATCATAAATAAACTCACAATATCTCATTTTCTTATCTCACAGCGGGATCCTTCACACTTTATTTGAAAGAAAACATTTTTTCCGAAATAGCATCCTGCGTTTTAGCCTTCCTTATCACACCGCATGACTTCTAGTAGTTCCCTATACTAGCCATGCGTATCAAGCCACCCTTATCTCACCGCATGCGTTTCAATACCCAGAACTTATACCACCGCATGCGTATCAATATCACAATATATCACAATTTGCACCTCAAGTGTTCAAATAATTTAACTTGCCAAAATAATTCAACAACAATATTTTTCCACAATAAAGAGCTCACGGCTCATGCCAAAATAAATCATCAATAATATTTTTCCACAATAAAGAACTCACGGCTCCATCACAATGAGTACGAAAATCTTACAAAAATATTCAGGAATAAATAATTCAGGAAAATAATATTTAAAAATCTTTAATACGTTGCTTCAATATCAAATTTAAAAATGTCAAATACTTCATATTAATAATATTTAATTTAAAGAAAATCAACCTTCAAATAATGCACAATATAAAAGAAATCAAGTTTCAACTAATAGGTAAAACAATTAGCAGGAGAAGGTCAAACAAATTTAAAATATAAATATTTAATCAATGATGAAAAATATAACAAGATAGAATATTTTAATAAATGCGCAACAATGATCTACACAATTTAAAACTATAATCCTTCACATTTAGCCCGTGTATGCACTCGTCACCTCGTGCACACGACTTTCAACATATTTCAATAATCACATCAATACCAATCCTAGGGGAAATTTCCCCCACACAAGGTTAAACAAGTCACTTACCTCGACTTGCTCCAATTTAACCAAGTATTATGCTTTTTTCTCAATTTTTCGACTCCGATCGACTCGTATCTAGTCATAATTAATTCGATACAGTCAACAAAATATATAGGAATTAATTTCATAAGAAAATATTACACTTTTCAATAAAATCAGAAATTAGCTCAAACATTGTCCGTGGGGCCCACGTCTCGGAATCCGGCGAAACTTATAAAATCCGATAACCCATTCAATTACGAGTCCAACCATACCAGTTTCACTCAAATCCGACTCCGGAATGACATCGAAATCTCAAAAATTCATTTTTATGAGATTTCTAAAATTTTCCCAAATTTCTATCTCAAAACACTAATTAAATGGTAAAAACAATGATGTATTCGTGTATATTGACCAAATCCGAGTTAGAATCACTTACCCAAACGTTTTTCCTTGAAAATATATCAAAATCGCCTCTCCTCAAGCTCTAATTCGTCAAAAAGGAAAATGGGACGAAGTCCCCTGTTTTTATAACTTACATATTTGTCAGGGAGCTCAATTTTGTTAGAGAGCTCGATTTTGTCAGGGAGCTCGATTTGTGAGGGACCTCGATTTTGTCTGGGACCTCGATTTTTCAGGGACCTCAACTTTGTCAGGGACCTCGATTTGTCAGGGGCCTCGATTTTCTGAGGGAGCTCGATTTGTCAGGGAGCTCGATTTTTCAAGGAGCTCGATTGTTTAGGGAGCTCGATTTTGTCAGGGACCTCGATTTTGACAGGGACTTCGATTTTATCAGGGAGCTCAATTTTGTCGGGGACCTTGATTTTGACAGGCAGCCCGATTTTGGCAGCCATCCCGATTTTGACAGCATTTCCAGCAGAATAATTGTAGCAGCTTTTGCAGCAGCTAAGTCCCACTTTTGATCCGTTAACCATCCGAAACTTACCCGAGGCCCTCGGGACCTCAATCCAATACACCAACAAGTCCTAAAACATCATACGAACTTATTTGAAACCTCAAATCATATCAAACAACGCTATAATCAAGAATCATGCTCCAATTCGAGCTTAATGAAACTTAGAATTTCCAACTTCTACATTCGATGATGAAACCTATCAAATCAAGTCCGATTGACCTTAAATTTTGCACCCAAGTCATAAATGACATAACAGACATGTAAAAATTTTCAGAACTGGATTCCGACCCCGATATCAAAAAGTCAACTCCCCGATCAAACTTCCAAACTTTAAATTCCTATTTTAGCCATTTCAAGCCTAATTTCACTACGGACTTCCAAATAAAATTCTGATCACGCTCCTAAGTCCAAAATTATCACACAGAGCTTTTGGAATCATCAAAACTCTATTACGGAGTCGTTTGCACATAATTCGACATTCAGTCACTATTTGAACTTAAACTTTTAATTCTTTTCATCAAAATTCCGGATCTTGGATTAAGGACCTCAGAATTTGATTTCGGACATACGCCCAAGTCTCAAATCACGATACGGACCTACCATAACTGTTAAAATACTGAGCCGAGTCCGTTTGCTCAAAATGTAGACCAAAGTTAACTCAGTTGAGTTTTAAACCTCTAATTCACATTTTAATCCATTTTTCATCTGAAAACTTTTCGGAAAATTTTACGGACTGCGCCCGCAAGTCGAGGAATGATAAATATTGCTTTTCGAGGTCTTAGAACACAAAATTAATTATTAAATTTAAAGATGACATTTTGGGTCGTTACACCTAGGGTTCCAAAATATGAAAATGAGGCTAAATATCCCGTCCCTCAGCTATTTGTCCATGCGCAGATTTTGCACATGCGACTTGGGTTCACAAATGCGATCCCTACTGTTCCTGAGCCATCTTCGCAATTGAGAACAATATGTTCGCAAATGCGATCATCACAAAATTGGCCATCTTTCGCAAATGCGACATCTGATCTCGTATTTGCGAGACCTGCACACCAGGTCACACTAGCAACTACCAAACTCTTCGAAACGCGTCCGAAATTCACTTGAAACTCACCCGATCCCTCGGGTCTCCAAACCAAACATCCGCACAAGTCTAAAAAAATCACACAAACTCGCTCGCGCGATCAAAATACTAAAATAACACCTAAAACTACGAATCAGACGTCAAAATGTATGAACTTTTTAAAGAAACTCAAAAACATGCAAATTTACAACCCGACGTCCGAATCAAGTCAAATCAACTTCGCTTTTTTTAAATTTTGCAGACAAGTCATAAATAGTGAAATGAACCTATTCAAAGTTCCGAAACCGAAATCCAAATCCGGTAGCAACAAAGTCAAGCTACGGTCAAACTTAGGAATTCTTTTAGCCTTCAAATTACGAGTTTCCAATAAGTTACGTTAAATCAAGTTAGGGACTTCCGAATTCGATTTGGGGCATACAACCTAGGCCCAAATCACGATACGGACCCACCAGGACCGTCAAAATACTAATCCTGGTCTGTTTACTCAAAATGTTGACCGTAGACAACTTAAATGAGTTTTAAGGCAAATTTTCACATAGAAACTTTTCAGGACAAGACACGGACTACGCACACAAATCGGGGAACACTAAACAAAGCTAGTCGAGGCCTCGGAATATGAAAATAAAGGCTAAAACTCAAAATGACATATCGGGTCATCACAATAGTAATGAAATCTTTTCTTCAAGAAATTGTCTTAGAATTAAACTCTTAAGAATCATGAAGTATATTTTTAAGACTATCTTATGTTATTTCTTTAATATTTAGATTTTAGTTTATAATCAACTTGAGATACGAAGATATATTGTCCATCTAAGTATAAAATTACTTCTTGAATGAATTATTCCAGCAAATATGAAACCAATTGTGACAATTTTATTAACATTTGTGTATTACTATATGTTATTAAATCACATTTTATAACTTTTTGTAGTGCAAACAATTATTTTAGATGTATAGAATTTAATACGGTCTAATTGTCACTTTTTATAAGTATCACGTATCACTTGTCATATTTTGCGAGAGAATAATTAAATAACTTGAAAAGATTTGAATATATGTCAATGAGCATGTCTGAAGAATATTTTCAATTCTAAGCCACTAAAATTTATTAAAAACTGAAAATTTAAGGAACCTAGCAGGTGAAGGGAAGAAAAGAAAAGAAAATAAGATTTATTAAACATGCCTTAAAATATAAATTTGTCCTTTGATGGTCAAAGCTTCGAATAATATGATGGATGATTAAAGAATATCAAATATTATTTTGTTAGACCGAAAGACAATAGAAAATACCCAAGCACCCTTAAGTAAATACAAAATTAAGCAAATAAATTTTATAGCTAAATGTAGGGACGACTCAATGAAATTAATGGTCCAAAACCAAACTATAATAAGAGGACTTAAAATTATTTCGTAAAATACATGTACTAATGAAACAAATTAAAAGGATTTAATTTCCCATTTATTGATCAATCAAAAGAGACAAGAAAAATAGTTATTTTTAAAAAAGGTGGATTGATATTGAAAAGTTAAATCATTAGAAGCATAAAAGTAAAATAAATATAGTAGAGAATGGAAAATCAAACTTGATGAGGGATATAAAGTACTAATAAATAAGAGAGAAGAAATTTTTATTATAATTTATTCACTCATTCGAACAATCTTAACTAAATCCAAAAACGCATATAATTTAGAACACTTCAGTAAGGATAATCATACATGCTATATTGTATATATAATACTTAATAATTGGAGTAGTATTTTTTTATTCTAAAAACATCGTCTATAAAGAGATATAAGGTCAGATACAAAAAGAAAAAATACATAAGTACCCCTGACCTATAATCAGATTTTCAATTGCATACTTTATCTTTACGGGGATCCTATTATCCTCCTAAACTATTATTAATGGAACTAGTACACCATTAGTGCTGATGTGGCAGAAGAGAGTGTATGTCACTATAACGATCCGACCGGTTGTTTTGAGTTCTAGTGCGTCGTTCGGCGGTTTGAGGCCTTGCGTAGCTTTACTTTAGGTATTATGACTTGTACGTATGGTCGAATTGAATTTCGGGAAGTTCAGGATTTTATTTGGAAAGAAAATTGTAATTTCGAAAGCTTTAAGTTGGAAGAATTGACTAAGGTATGACTTTTGAGTAAACGACCTCGGAATCGGGATTTGAAGGTTTCAATAGGTTCGTATGATGATTTTGAACTGGGGCGTATATTCGGGTCGAGTATCGGATGGCCCGAGAGCATTTCGTTGTTTATTATATAAAGTTAACATTTTGAAAGTTTAAGAATTTCATAAGCTCGGTTTGAAGTGGATTTTGATGTTATCGATATCTGTGTGGGGTTCCGAGCCTTGGAATAGTTTCGTTATGTCATTTATGACTCATGTGTGAAATTTGAAGTCATTCTGGATTGATTTGATACGTTTCGGCACAAGATATAAATTTTGGATATTTGAAAAGTTATAAGGTTGATTCGAGGCACGATTCATGATTTTGATATTGTTTGACGTGGTTTAAGGCTTCGACTTTCGTATTATATTTTGGGACGTGTTGGTATATTTGATCGAGGTCCCGGGGGCCTCGGGTGAATTCCGGATGGTTAACAGATCGAATTTTGGCTTAAGGAAAAGCTGGAGGATTCAGGTTGATGGTGCAACCGCTTCTGCGGAATCTTCCTCGCAGAAGCAAGGCAGTGGACCGCAGAAACGGCTAGAAGGGAGCTAGGAAGAGGCCGCAGGTGCGAAGAAATTTCCGCATCTGCGTGACCACAAAAGCAGCCCAGGGGTCACAGAAGCGGTAGGGAGTGAGGTAGGCTGGAGGCGCAAGTGCGAGGTTTGTGTCGCACCTGCGAGATCGCATGTCACGACCCGAAATTCTCACCTTCAGGACCGTGATGGCACCTAATATTTCACTTGCTAGGTAAGCCAATGTTAGAATAATTTTAACCATTTTTAACAATTCAATTTAATTAATAATAAAGAAACCAAATAACTGAAATAAAATCTGAACTAAAGTGAATAAACCAAAATAATAGCGATGTCTAAATACCATCCCAGAACTGGTGTCACGAGTGTACGAGCGTCTAAAATAATACAAATAAGGGTTTGAATAAAAATAAAGTTGTCTGAAAGAAAATACACAACTAAGATAAAATATAAGGGGACTTCAGAGCTGCGAACGTCGTGCAGCTATACCTCAAGTCTCCTCTGGTAGTTGAATCCAAGCAAGTCTACGGTATGCTGCTGGGACCAACTCTGGTATCTGCACAAGAAGTGCAGAGTGTATTATGAGTACAATCGACCCTATGTACTCTATAAGTGCCGAGTCTAACCTCGACGAAGTAATGACGAGGCTAAGGCAGGTCACTTACATTATCCTGTATGCAATAATAATAACAGGAATGGAGGTAAAACAGGTAACTAATATCAACAATCGAGGCCAATTTGGTAGTCACAATCAATTATTACTTTTATCATTCTGTTGTGGCATGCAACCCGTTCCCACAATATAATCTTTCAGTTAATTCTGTTGCGGCGTGCAACCCGATCCCTCAAAATAAACCTTCAATTAATTCTGTTGCGGCGTGCAACCCGATCCCACAAGATAAACTTTCAATTAATTATGTTGCGGCGTCGATCCCACAATATAAATTAACAACACTTATATGTAAGACTACTTCAATAAATGCCACAATTAATATGAAACTATAAGGCAATGTGGTATACAACAATTATGTTTTATGCAGGAAACAATTAGGAACAAGTAACAAAAAAGTGTAGAATCGGGGAGGAGATAAGTAATTTAATATATGAAATGCTAAATGTCAAGTAGTAACTATGATACAAAAGTCAAATAAGCAGGTAGCAATTAAGGCATGAAATCAAGGCATAATAGTACACAACGAAAATAAAAGAATAAATTAATATAATAATTAATTCATGAAATAAGACAATTAGTGAAATATGTAAAAATATGGAAACAAGCAATTTGACGATGCATAGACACTCGTCACCTCGTGTCACGACCCAAAATCCCACCACAGGCGTCGTGATGGCACCCAGTCTCTAAGACTAGGTAAGCCGATTTTCATTACATTTGGAAGCCATTTTTTTTTTATAGAATCTGAATTAAATTGATAATCAAAATAACAACGGAACAAATATGAATATAACAACCTCCCAAGACTGGTAGTACTAAGTCACGAACTCTAACATAAACATGAAATGATCTTAAGGATCGAATACTAAATATTGTTTGATTAATAATTAACAGTACAATAAAATGAAAAGACTCCAAGGGACTGCGACGACCAAGCAGCTCTACCTTGAATCCTTGCGATCACACTCTAACTTTGTCTGAGTCTGATACCTCCAATACCTGGCTCTGCACAAAAATGTGCAGAAGTGTAGTATGAGTACACCACGGTCGGTACCCAGTAAGTATCAAGACTAACCTCAGTGGAGTAGAGACGAGGTACAATCAAGACACTCGCTAGTCAAATAACCTGTGCAATATAGCAGTATACAATAGTACTAAAAAATAACTAGCAATGATAACAACAAACTCAACTAGTGATATAATAACAAAGCAACAAGAACATCATAATTATTGCTCAGGCGAATAAGGAACACAAGTACAATCAATAAATTAAGTCCTTCAAATATAAATCATTCACATATTATTCTTTAAGATAAATATCTTTCGAATATACTTCTTTCAAATAAATATATTTTCAAGTAAAAGTCACCACGTGACACGTCATTTCACAATCATAAAAATTACGGGTCTCAGTCCACTTTCATATTTTCCACGGCACCTCGTGCCCATATTTCTATCACCATCACACGGACAACTCACGTGTCAATAATAAAATTATCATATTTTTTCCCGGCACCTCATGCCCATATTATTTTCATAACTGCACGGACAACTCAGGTACCAAAATATCAATGCATATAAGATCCACATGATCAATTTATTTTCAATAAAGTAAGGTTAAAATCTTTAAATCAAGTAAGAAATCAACAAAAAGATAAGTTTATTTTAGAAATCATTTGAGTGAGAAAAAATGACATTTCCATTAAACTAAAGCATCAGATAAATTACTGATTTGGATATAAAATTTATTAAATTAAACATACTAGAATTTTTTTTTATTTAAAACAACTCAATCATCAAAACAAGTACAACCCAAAAATACAAATCCTCAAAGTCTCGTACGAAAAAGTCAAGATCAACACAATACATCAAGAAATACAAAACACTTAATATTATGTCAAATAATACATCACGAAAAATACAAGAATTTACAAATTATGAAAAAATAAAATAACCAAAGGCAAGTGCAACAATAGAGAAATATCAACAAAAGGGTACTCCCGAGGTACCGCTTCGTAGTCTCAAATCATAAATAAATTCATAATCTTTCCTTATATCACCGCGGGAGCCTTCACATACTATTCTTTAAAAATTATTTTTCCCGTAATAGCATCCCAAGTTTTAGCCACCCTTATCATACCGCATGACTTCTAGTAGTTGCCCTACTAGGCACCCGTTTCAAGCCACCCTTATCTCACCACATGTGTTTCAACACCCTGACCTTATAGCACCGCATGACTTCTAGTAGTTCCCCTACTAGCCACAAGTTTCAAGTCATCCTTATCTCACCGCATGCGTATCAATATCACAATATTTCACAAATCGCACCTCAAGTGCTCAAATATCACAGCATAATATAACTTGCACCTCAAGTGCTCACGTATCACAACATATCACAAATTGCACATCAAGTGCTCAAATCTTACAACATATCACAAATTGCACATCAAGTGCTCAAATATTATAACTTGTCACAAAAATCAACAACACATTATTTTTCCACAATAAGGAGTCACGACTCGATCATAATGTGCATAACATCTTAAAAAAATGTTCGGGAGTGAACAACTCAACCGAATAATATTTCACAATTGGCACTTTGCCTCAATATGATTCACGACCTTTATAATTCAATACCAAATTTTCAACAACGTGAACTGAAAAGTAATTCATCAAGGAACAACACCTCTTTTAAATCACAAATTCAGGAAATAAATAGATTTATTCATCTTATTAACTAAATTTTCCATAAAAATGTCAACTCAAACAAACACGGAGTTCACATAAAAGTCAAGTGGAAATCACACCAAATTATCATATAAAAATAACCTCTGCAAATAAGGAACGAGGCATGACAATAAGGGATTTAATAAGTTACAATAATTTTCCAACTTAATACTTAAGGGCGTCTACGAATTTCAACTGATATAATTTGTACATATAAACCAAGTACGTACTCATCACCTCGCGTACATGGTTTTCAATTACACAATTTCCACATAAGACTCAATGCCTAAGGAGTAATTCTCCCACTCGATATTAGGCAAGATACTTACTTTATTGAAGTTATGCCGATATTCCAAAATAGCTTTCTCACGTGAATTGACCTCTGGACGGCTCCAATCTTTCTTGAGCCTTCCTTACATTACTACGAGGTTTCGGAAATCCTAGTAACTTCAATCTATTTAGAAGAATAACAAAAGTGAACCATAATTAGGAAGATTTTTGTGGTTTCAGCTCATTTGAGCATTTTATCAAACATTAGGTGTGCAAATTTGGTTACAAGGTTCTTCTACAAGATTTCCTTCATTCCACAACCTAAGCTTTACTTATTTGATCTCAACAATCTTACCACAAATCTTATTGGTACAAGCATATATACATAATACTCGTACACTCAAGAATCATACTCTCAATCACCAATCTTTTGCCCCAAACTCGAAATTGAAGACTAGGGGTTGAATCTTACCTCTTTGATGAAGATCTTGTGATTATCTTCCTTGATTCATGAAGATTGGATGATTAGAATGTTAGGTTCCCTCCTTCTCTCTCTAAAATATTCTTACCTCTCTCTAAAACCCTCAGAAAAATACCCCAAAATAAGCCCCAAAGCCTATTTATCAAAATGGGGTCGGGTTATGAAAATAGAACAATTAACCAAGCAGGTCTGCGGTCGCATAATGGACTGCAAAATGGGTATGCGGGTCGCAAAATGGTCACAAAATTTGGTGCCCAGAACTGGGCTGTTCTGGCCCATTCTGCGACCAGTTTGCGGTCGCATAAGCTCTTTCGCGATCGCATAACGATTTTGCGATCGCAGAATTGGTCGCATAATCGCATTCTGCCAGCCTTTGGTAATTTAGTTATAACTTCTTGTAGGGATGTCCAAATAATGAACGGTTTGAAGCGTTAGAAACTAGACTCAAAGATATTTTATTTGATAGGTAATACACCACATAAAACATCGTATCATGAGAGTTATGATCATTTGAATTTAGGTCTTGTACGAACTCACTTGAAACTTTAGTCTATTATGAAATTTCCAACTTCTACATTCGATGCTGAAACCTATCGAATCAAGTCCGATTGACCTCAAATTTTGCACACAAGTCATAAATGACATAAATGACCTATTTCAATTTCTAGAATCTCGTTATCAAATATTCAACCTTCGATCAAACTTTTCGAAAATCGTCTATTTTTCAACTTTCGCCAAAATGCGTCGAATTATCATATGGACTTCCAAATCCAAATCCAGACATACACCTAAATCTGAAATTCCCATACGAAGCTATTTACAGCAACAAAATTCCATTATGGGGTTGTTTGCTCAAAAGTCAACTCTTCGGTCAACTCTTTCTATTTAAGCTTCTGAATAAGAATTGTTCTTTCAATTTATTTTCAAATCTTCCGAAAATCAAACTCGACCACACCTGCGGGTCATAATACATATTATGAAGCTGCTCGAGACCTTAAGTCACTGAACGGAGCGTTAATTCTTAAAACGATAAGTCGGGTCATTACACCTCGTATATATGCCGCTACACATGAAATTTACGTAACACATAGTTCAAGGGTTCTATTCCCTCAAGTCAAGGTTAACCACGATACTTACCTTGCTTCGCAATTCAAGTGATCACTCGACCACGACCTTTCCTTTCGAATTAGTCTCCAAATCAATCAAACCTAGTAATTTATTGGCCAACAATTCAATTGGAGCTTTAGAAATTATTCACAATTCGAAAGAGACTTAATTTAAGTCATCTTCGGAAAAGTCAATCGAAAGTCAATGTGTGGACCACTTTTTGGAACCGACAAACATTTACAGAATCCAAACACCCGTTCCAATACGAGTTCAACCATACAAAAATTATCAAATTCCGACATTGGATCGCCTTTCAAATCTTCATTTTTCATTTTTGAATTTTTTTACAAAAACCTCATTTTCTTCCATTCAATTCATTAATTAATGATGTAAATAAGTATGGAACAATGAAATATAATCAATTTAGGATAAAGAACACTTACCCAGTTCAAACTCGTGAAAAATCCCTTTGAAATCGACCAAATCCTAGACTTAAAACTCAAAAATGAGCAAAAACGTTGAACTCCCGAATTTTAAGAAATCTACCCGGGCAAGCAGCATCTCTCAAATGCGACTTGTCTTATTATTTCCAGGCAAAAACTGCGGTACCAGTGTTCAGTAAATATTTCTGTACAAATGTCCAAATGATGAATGGTTTACCTTTCTGGAAACTAGACTCAAGCGTCTACAACTTTAAAGTTTTGATCATCTCCAAATTCTTTATATATTGCGAGATATAAGTTTCCAAAGTCAGCCCTGTGCAATAGAAATTTCTGCGATGCACACTGCTGTAGCCAAAAATCATCAGTTAAAAATGTCCTAAAAATGGTCTGAAATCACTCTGAAACTCACCCGAGCCCCTCGGGAACGCGTCCGGACATACCAATAAGTCTCAAAACATATTACGGACCTACTCGAGGTCTCAAATCACACATAACAACGGCAAAACTACAAATTGCGTTGATTCAGACTTATGAGTTTATGAAATTTTCAATTCTATAACTCGCGCTGAAATATGTCAAACCAATTCAGAATGAACTCAAATTTTGCGTACAAGTCCCAAATGTCATAACAAAGCTACCAAAATTTCCGGAACCATGATCTGAACCCGATATCATCAAAGTCAACTCTCGGTCAAACTTATAAATATTTCAAAATTTTAACTTTCCAATTTTTCACCAAAATGCGTCGAATTGTCCTACGGACTTCCAAATCCAAATCCGGACATACGCCTAAGTCCGAAATCACCATACGAAGCTATTGAAATCCTCAAAACAATATTCTGGATTTGTTTACATGAAAGTCAAATCTCCGGTCAAACTTTAGAAATTCAAGCTTTATAAAATCAAACCTTTTATTTTTTTCCAAAAACTAACAGAAAATGTGCCTACACACCTCGGAATAACTTCAAATTTTTTACACAAGTCATAAATATTGTTACGAAGCTGATTGAACTCTCGGAATTCAAATCGGGACCAAGTATCAACAAAATCCAATTATGGCCAATTTGGAAATTCTTTAAACCTTTAAATTTCTAGTTTCCGTCAAATGGCGATAATTCGAGCTAGGGACTTCTGAATTCGATTTCGGGCATACGCCTAAGTCCCAAATTAATAAATTAAACATGAAATTTGGGATAAGTTATATATTATAGTTCGTGGTGTTATGGGTAAAGTTTATCTTCAAAACAATTCGAAATCCGGGCACGTGGGCCCGATGGTTGTCTTTGTTGGCTTTTGAGCGGAGTTGGGAATCATTTTCAATTGTTAAATTATACGTATTGGGATATATTTTGATTGGGTTGTATGTTGTTTGACTAGTTTTGAAGAGACGGTCATCGATTTAAGGTGTTGAGAGGCGTGGAACCGATTTTGGAACTTCGGAGTGAGGTAAGTCTCATGTCTAACTTTGTGAGGGGGAAACTACCCCTAGGTGATATTTATTATTATGTGCAACTAGTTGTGGGTATTATGTACGCATGAGGTAACGAGAATCCGTACATAGCTACATCATGTTTATGTCCGGGTAGACTTAGGATCTTATCATGTAATATTTGAATTATTTGAACTCATTTTTTTGCCGGCTTAATTAATTGAAGTTATAAATGAAATTGATTTAGAAATAAATATATGTATACTAGAACAAGCCTTAACACTTTGAGTTAAGGGCAAGTCATTTGAGAAACAGTAAAAATTATATCCATTTTTGTACTCATGTACGATATTGTAAACACGTGTCTCGTAATTCGGTAACTTCCTTCCTTTTCTTGTGGAGCGGGCCGAATTCCTCGGCATTATATAGATGCATCTATGGTTCGTGCCGCACGACCCTCGGCAGTGTACACATTATTCCAGATCGGACCGAACGACCTCATCAGAATCGTGTGTTATATCTCTAGTAGACCGAATATTCACGAGCTAATCTTTCCACTAATGTCCAGCATTTTATATGGTATTCCTTATTTATTTGATAATGACACTTGACATTTTTCTGAGTTGTTAAGGTAGAATACAAGATTTAGAAATTCTTTCTTTAAAAGAAGTAATTGGAATATTATGTAACTTACAGATTTACCCCATCATTGTCGTATGCTTCATATCTGCTTATGTTTTATTATATTATTTTATTGGACCTTTAATAAGTATCAATGTCGACCCATCATCACTACTTCTCCGGGATTAGGCTAGATACTTACTGGGTACGCATTGATTTGCGTACTCATGTTGCACTTCTGCACTAAATGTGCAAGATCTGACTAGTTCATTTGATGATCACCTTGGCGCGTAGGTGCACCTGTTGAGGAGACTTTATGTGAGCTGCATTCCAGGTTATGCATCGCAGTCCACCGAGTCTCCATTGTACTGTTTTTTTTTATTATGTCTTATTACATTCGGGACAAATGTTGTATTATTATTGTACTCCTTAGAAAATGCTCATGCACTTGTGATACCGGATTTTGGGAGTTTCTACTAGTTGTTCGTTATTATAGTTCACGTAGTTATTATCTTTTACCATGTAAATTTCATTTCATACTATTTAAGTAATGGAGATTATGATCTCGAAAGTAAATAAAATTAGTAAATAAATTGATAAATTAACGTTAGCTTGCTTGACGGTGGCGTTAGGCGCCATCATGACCTATAGTGGATTTTGGGTCGTGATAGCCACCCTCGTGGTAAAGAGAGAGAATGCTGAAATTTTATTTTTATAACATTTTTATAAAATATACTATTTTCTATTTTTTCTTTTACCTTGTTTTTCTTTTCCTTTTCCTTTCTTTCCTCCAGTTTTGTTACTTGTATATTGGCCGGAGATTAGCTCTGACATTCTCCATATTTTTCGGCGAGATCGAGTTGAAGATTTTATTCTTTCCTCTCCATATTTCACTACACTTTTTAGAGGATTGCTATTATTTCTAATCTCTTTACTCACCACTTTTAAACTTTCAATTGAAATTGCTTCTCACAGAAAGGAATGAAACAATGTCGTTCCAAGATCAATTTTCGATTAAACCCAGAAGAAGCCCACAAAAGACTAAACAAGAAGAAGGGTTTTGATTGTTAGTTGCAAAAACTATTTTCGCCATGCTCACTGTTTACCGATTGAGGCTTTCGGTCTTTTACTGCTTCAGGTAGTGAGGTGGGGGAGGGGAGTCCTATTTTTTTAATTAATCAAATTTACATAAAAGAGAACAAGGAAGAAGAATTTGATTGCTGATTGTTGATTGCCAGAAAAACTTTTAGGAGCTCACCGTTTTTCGATATGCTTCTTCGACCAAAAACAATTCACTGCTTCACTTGTGGGTTGGGGGATGGAAGAAGGTGGAATGTGTGAAAGGGAAAAAGAATTTTAAAAATACAAAACGTGAGTTGAGAAAAGAAGTAGATGGGAAAACAATAAGAAAAAAATAATTTTAGTGAGAAATACATGTGTTAGGCGCGTGTATTTCACCACCAAATACAGATATAGTAGTGTAATTTCAGGGTGATAATAATTACATTTAAAAATAGTTCGGGGGGGGGGGGGAGGGGTAATAATCACCTCCGCAAAGATAAAGTGTGTAGTTGAAAATTTGATTATAAGTGAGGGGATAATTATGCATTTTCCCAATACAAAAACATAACATATCATATTATCTTCATAAAAATATATATAAATACAAAAGTTATAAATAATCAACTTACATGAATTCTTAATCGTTGCAAGTTTAGAAGATACCCAATAACTCTGCATTCAACTGTTTGGCCAATGTAACATTTATTTTGCAATTTAAATAAATATTGTATGTATCTCGACGTCAATTGTTATTGCACATAATTTATTCTTATTCTCAATTTTATGCACTTTTATTTATAGACGCAAAAAATATGTGCAACGTACGTTCACTAAAGCTAGTATTGATCAAATATCCAGAGTGAATAGGAAAGAGATCAGGCTCAAGGAGAGTGAAGTGATTAAGACTCAAAGAATCCAATTGATGAAACCTTGAAATCATATGGAAACTCAATTAATAATTATTTGAGCTGGCGGGATAGCTATTTTATAGAGAGTGAAATATAATTACCAATCGCACTTTTAATTAGTAATTAATTTGATAGTGATTCCACATAGATTATATCTTTTCCTGTTAGTGAACATATGTGTCCTAATACATTATTGAAAAAATCTTTTCAGAAAATGCTGGACATTTTAAACGATAACCATATTAAATTTTGAATCACTTCAAAAAAAAACCAACGACATAATACCGAGCAATCTTTATAGTGAACTAAATTGCTCGGACATGGGTGCCGGTGTCTAACACGGGTGCGGATCTAGAGATAGGATCTTTCGAAATATAAATTCTAAGATTCGGAGATATGGATACGGGTGCAGGGATTCGGCAAAAAATAATTCAAAAATAATAAAAATATAAAAATATCTCTATATTATGAGAAATTTGATGGAATACTTACCCATAACTTGTAAAATGTGGATTTCTTTTTTATTCTCAAGTTGTAGATAAGTAAAGAATTAATTTCCTAGATATGGTATGCTATTTTCTTTAAATTTACCCTAGTTTTGATTCTGATTTTGGAAATTAAATTATATCCCGTCTCGAATTTTTTCTTCTGTCGTGATCAAAGTATCCAAAATTATTTGACTAGATCCGATACGGATTCCATATCCACATCCATACTAGCTTCGTAGGTGCGGTACCTGTGTCGAAGCAAGTTAGGTAGTCAATTGCGAGATAAGAGCAAACAAGTGGTGCTGTATTGAAGTAAACAAACTAGACTTCTAATCATTGCTAATTTTGGCACGCATTGCTGCATTTGCAGTGAAATGTCCTATCTTAAATCAAGTTATTTTTCTGCTAAGATAGTTTACTGAGCAGTAAGCGGGGATATGTGTTTCTAGCTTTTGAGTCTGCCAATGGATGGTAGTAGTTCAAAAAAGTTATTGTCACGATCCAAAATCTAATTAGTCGTGATGACATCTAACCTTATCCGCTAGGTAAGTCAAATAACAATAATCTGATTTAATTAATATTTAATTGACTCTAATACACTCCCCAAGGACTGATAGTACAAATCATGAGCTTCTAAGATTAGAATTTACAAAGCTGGTGTGAAATAAAGATACATCATTTGTTTGAAATATATATATGAACAGATTAATAATTCTGGAGCTACTAAGAACAAAAGACAGTTGTGACTGGTTCGCATGTACATCCTCAATGTCAGCTCTCGCCATGTACAACATTATCAACATCCAAAATCTGCACGTAAGGTACAGAAGTGTAGTATGAGTACAACCGATCTCATGTACTCAATAAGTAACAAACCTAACCTTAGGCTGAAAGTAGTGATCAGTTGGAACAAGGGTCAGAGTCCAACTCCAATAACTAATAACATCTCATAACAATACAATTTAAAGCAGCATAACTAATAACTCAATAATAAAATGGCCAGCTCGTATAAAAATTCAGAAAAACAAACATTTTCTTTTCAATATAACAGTAAAACTCAAATCTTTTGCCGAAAGTCACCGTAAATATGAGTAAGTCTGAAATCTGTGATTTTTCTCAAATATTTTAACGACAAATAAGAAATCTCATTATCAGACGGCATGAGGAAAAATACTTCTCTATGCCTACATATCAAGTATGCATGTCTAATGTAATACACCACAATGATGAACTCATGTGCTTACACTCTCAGAGTACTCAATCTCACAGTACTGTATATGTTCAATCCAACCCAGGGAAGATCCATACCAAATATATATATACATAATAACTGACATTCAATCACTCAGGTATAGGGCAATCCAACCTAGGGAACTACATCCCAAATATAAATAAATAAGGCAACTCCATGCCCAGGGAAGTCCATCCCAAATATAAATAAATAAGGCAACTCAATGCCGAGGAAACTCCATCCCAAATATAAATAAATAAGGCAACTCCATGCCCAGGGAACTCCACCCCAGAAGTGAATATATATGGAAACTTCATACCCAGGGAACTTTATCCCAAATATAATATTACTGCGCTCACTGTGGGGGTGCAAACTCTGGAGGGGTTCCTTCAGCCCAAGCACTATAATAAATAAATAAATAAAAATATGATGCGGCGTGCAGCCCGATCCCATAATATCCTCAAAATCAGGCCCTCGGCCTCACTCAGTCATCAATCTCTCTAGTCTCTCGGCTCACAATGTCATGAAACTAGTCCAAAATGATGATATGATATATCAATAAATAACAACAGAGACTAAGATATGATATGCAATGAATGAATATGGCTGAGTATGAAATTACAGTTTGAACATATAATTTGACCGTAGAAATGACCTCAGTAGGTCCCAGTGATACCAGCATTTTTCTAAGCATAATTTCTAACATGAATCATAGCTAAGTTTCTCTAACACATAAAAAATACAAGTTAATTGACTACACATCTCTACGGAATCGACTGAGTCTCAATTTTTATGGTGCGCGCCCACACGCCTGTCACCTAGCATGTGCGTCACCTCCAAACAAATCACATAACACGTATAATCAGGGTTCATACCCTCAGCTCTAAGTTGAAAAGTGTTACTTACCTTGAACAAGCTGAATCCGATGCTGAGCAAGCTAAACATTACTCCGGAAATTCCATTCCATGCGTATCGACCTCCGAACGCCTTCCTATCTCCTCAATTCCAAGTCAAACGACCTGTATCTATTCAAACCACGTGCAAATTAATCACAATATACTGCAATGCTTATATTTAACAATTTATAAAAATTTCCAACTCCGCTCGAAAAGTCGACAGTGGAGCTCACGTCTCGGAATCCGATGAAACTCATAAAATCCGACAACACATTCAATTACGAGTTCAACCAAATCAAAATTAGTCAAATCCCATCACAACTCAACTTTCAAATTCTCTAATTATTGTTTATGAAGTTTTTACAATTTTTCTCAAATTTCTATTTCAAAAATAATAATTAAATGATGAAAACAATGATATATTCATGTATATTATCCAAATCCGAGTTAGAATCACTTACTCCGATGAATTCTTTGAAAATTCCACGACAAATCGCTACAAACCGAGCTTTCTAGGTCCAAAAATAAAAAAATGTGATGAAACCCTCATTTATATGGTACCAATATGATCTACCAATGTGCTGACCGCACACTTTTTATGTGATCCGCACATTCCAGGTTCCGCGGCCGCAATCCAAATTGTGCGGTCGCACTTCAGTAGTGACTGCACTATTAGACTTTAGTAAATTGGTCATAACTTTTGGTCTAAATGCCCAAATAATGAATGGTTTAACTTTATGGAAACTAGATTCAAAGGGCTACAACTTTCATTTTTAAATCATCTCCAAATTCCTTATAGATTAAACGATATAAGTTTACGAAATCAAACCATCAAACCTGCAGATTTTCCTTTCTGCGGCCACAAGAGGATTTCAGCGGTCCGCACATTTCCTCTGCGGTCCGCACCTGAGGCTTCGCCTCAACACTCCAAAATATGCCTTCCGCACTTCTAACTGTTCCAGAATATCATTAGAGTACCGAAATGCCTAAACTCGTTCAAAACTCACCCTGAAACACACCCGAGCTACGTGGGACCCTGTCCAAATATACCAACAAGTCCTGTAACATAAAATGGACCTACGCGAGGCCTCAAATCTTGTCCAACAATATAAATTCAATGAATCGCAACCCAATTCAAGCCCATAAAAACTAAGGCATTCCAACTTCTACATTTGATGCTGAAACCTATCAAATCAAGTCCGATTGACCTCAAATTTTGCACACAAGTCATAAATGACATAAATTCATCTCCCGGTCAAACTTCCAAATCTTCAATTTCTAACTTTCTCCATTTCCAAGCCAAAATCAACTACAATCTTCCAAATAAATATCCGGACACACTCCTATGTCCAAAATCACTATTAGGATCTAACGGAATCATCAAAACTCTGATCCGAGGTCGAATACTGAAAAGTCAAATCTGGTCAACTCTTTCAACTTAAGGCTTCCAACATGGAATGCGTTCTTCCAAATATGTTCCGAAACACTTGAAAACCAAAACCGACGATTCACACAAGTCATAATACAATATACGAAGCTACTCAATACTTCAAATAGCTAAAAAGAGCTTAAATATTCAAAAAAACCGGTTGGATTGTTACAGTTAGTATTTGCCAATTAAACAAAAGAACTTGAGATGGACCTAATTGCTTATATTTATTTCTTTGTTTTCTTTTTCTAGGGAGGAAATGATTTCTTATACTCATTTATAATTTGAATAGAAGAAGAAGACGGAGAAATAGACTCACAAGATCCCTTA
This sequence comes from Nicotiana tomentosiformis, assembly GCF_000390325.3. Lineage (NCBI taxonomy): Eukaryota > Viridiplantae > Streptophyta > Magnoliopsida > Solanales > Solanaceae > Nicotiana > Nicotiana tomentosiformis. The sequence goes on along the minus strand of NC_090815.1, from coordinate 17,200,031 downwards.
TCTTTGGGCATGGATTTATTTTAGTCCTTTAAATATAACAGTAAACAAAAATAATCCTTTATTTTGCAAAAACGTAGACACTTTTGGTATTAGGCCAACATTGAACGTTAATTTTAAAAGCTATTCGGCACATGATTTGCATGTGAGCGTGCTCCTTCCAGATAGTAATAAGATAACTGACCTTTATGTTTTAAAAAAATAGATAATTTCAGAGAACTCCCTCCAGGTTTTGCCCTATCACACTTAACTCTCTTGTGGTTTACAATATTACGTATACCTCCCGTATTTTGATTTTTTTGTAATCATTCTTTAAACTCATTTAAAATAAATATAAATAAATATAAATAAAATATAATTTGACAAATTTGCCCTTTTTAATGTTAATTTCTTTAAATTAATTTCCTTAAAAATAAAATCGCATTTCCTTGAGTGGGAAGTCCTCTTCTCTGCAAACTTCCACGTTCTTATTCTTGTTACTCTCCATTCATAAATGCAAATTCATTAGCCATCTTCCCTACAAAAGAAAGCAAATTAGTTATGCTTATGCAAATCTCATGTCTTTGCTTATGCAGATTATGTACTCATATTTTGTGGGTTTTGATACTAACATCGCATACATATGATTCCTTTTGCCCACTACACATCATGATCCTTTCCCCCCTAAGTAGTTAGTTTAGGTGTTAAAGTTTGATATTTCTCTAATCTAATAAGTCTACTCAACTTCTGTACTAAAATCTTTTCCGGTCGTTCTCATCAACTTCCTCTTTTGGGGAGTAGTTCTTATAAATTTTGACATCGGTCGCGAGAAAATGTTGGGTTGCCAAGAAAAATGAAGTCGTCGACGAACTGGTAAAGGTACAGAGAAGCTACCTGAGACCTTTCAGAAGTAACTAGTTTACTTTGTTTAATGGGAAAGGTATGTGCAGGCAGAATAGTGATAAGCTTTACACATGTATCTATATTTAAATTAACTTATTGGTGTAGGTTTCTTTTTTAAAGAATTTGTTAAGTAAGTTATGTTGATAATGTTTATTACTAATTGAATGAAATTAATATTAAAATGGGCAAATCTGTCAAATTATATTTTATTTATATTTATTTTAAATGAGTTTAAAAAATGGTTACAAGAAAATCAAAATAAGGGAAGTAGGCTTAATATTGTAAACCACAAGTAAAGTGGCGAAACGAGGTCTTTTATGTTTCACCAACTCGGCAATTCCCAACCTTTTTCATCGCCAATATGTGTGAACTCTGGCAAGCCGGTGTGACTCATCCACCAAGTTCAATGTCCAGTCCTTTCCCCGTGGAGGTACCTCGAAACCTAGTCTCTCAGCAACGTTAAGGTCTATTCGGCTATCTGGGCCTGGCAGAATTAGTATGAGGTGGTGGTGCCGATGCCGGATCCCGAAAAGTTTCTTATGAAAATGAGCTCATCTGCCGGCAATCTTGCTACCGGATCTTCGGTAGATTACACCAAACTACCAAAGTAATGTCGATTTACTCATTTCAGAACAACTAAATAAGCATATGAATTCTAAATACTAGAATTCCTATTAATATAGTAATAACATTGGAAACAACTTTCTTCAAAGTTGACATAAATTTTTTTTACTGTTATCATTTGTGAATAAATTTCACATGGAACTTTGATTGTGGTTCCTGCTTCTCTAGTCCCACTGTATTTTTCATGGATATATGCATATTATCTTCATATCTTGGCATTGAAAGATCAAAGAATAAAATGAAAGCAGAGGTTTATGAAAGGTGCAAACGCACGTTAGAACCAACCGTTAGTTTTTCACGTTTTTTTTTTTTTTTTTTGGTACGAAAGATAATTTTCATTAATTAAACTGATGCGTACAGAGACATTGGTGCCCAAGTTGTACCCTATTACAAACTAAGGTATTACTAGTAGTAGCGACATTGTTTGTGGTATTCCTAATGGAACTATCATCACAACAACATAAGGAGGTTGATAATAGCTGATGTGCATCCGTGTTTCCATTTTGTGGTTCGTTGCTGCTCCTGTCCACTGCTACAGCATGGTGATCGTCTGAGGCACATGCTGTCGATGGTAATGAGCGCATAATTGTTAGCCCTTGCTTATCAGCTTCCAAAATAGGTCTTACAAAAAGTGGTGGTCCATCAAAAACTCGCATGGTAAAGTTGCCTTCCAAAATGCTTCCTGCTTTTGCCAGTTGATCCGCAGCTCTATTTTATTCTCTGTACGCATGGTGAACCCTGGGATTATGGAGCCTCAGCAGAAGATGCCTGCAGTCAAATAGTAGGTTAGCATACATTATATTGTCACAATCAAGCATAGTGATTACCTCCTTTGCGTCGACTTCCACGTAAAGTGGTGATAGATTTTGTTGAATTGCTAGTCTAAGTTCCTGTATCAAAGCGTACAATTCTGCTGAAATAGAAGATTGGCTTGGGATGTTCCCTGAAAAACCCACGATCCAATCACCATTATGATTTCTAATTAGTCCTCCAATACCATCCGTAGTCAATGTTGACGAGTGAGCCCCATCTGTGTTTAACTTATATATGTTAGGCTTAGCCGCTTAGAGGGTATCCATTTAAGAGGGGTCATGATTCGCCTTGGCAATTTGTGATACGAAGCTGCCAGATAAGAAAATTCAGTGGCTTGTTGCGTTGTAAAGTTGATGCTTATACTGGTACGAATTCCATCATAAAGATTTCGATTATGAGTGATCCAAATGTTCCAAAGGCTTAAAGGTAAGTAAGTTTTTGAGTTAATGTTGTATGGTAACTTAGCTTCAAGCCTTTGTAATTGATTAAGGAGAGAAGCCATTTTTGTGGTGTATCCAAATGGAGTAGAGCATTAATATGTGTCCCCATTCCCAGATTATTCCAGTAGTGTTTAGCATTAGCACAAGTTAGAAAGAGATGATTTAATGTTTCATCTGCCTCTTGGCAGTATGGACAAGTGGCGTCAGTGATAATATTGAGTTGTTGAAGAAATTGTCGTGTTGGCAATCTGTTGTGATTAAGTAACCAAATGAAATGTTTTATTTTAGGGTGTATAGGTAGTTTCCATATCCATTTGAAGTTACCCAAAGGATTTGCACTATCAGTGAATTCGCTTTCCAAGGCATTATACATTGATTTAATCGTAAAGTTGCCATTTGGTGTTAGAGCCCAGTAAATATGATCAGCGCTTTTGTTGTCTAAGGAGATGTAAGGAGTTATGATAAGATTTTTTATATCTCCAGTTAATTTAAATGGTAACTGTGCCCAATTCCATCCTTGAGAATTATAAAGTGAAGCAATTTTGATGCTTTGATGGGTTGATGGTAAGGGCCCGTTTATGAGTGAACGAATTGTTGTCCCAGCTTTGACCCATGGGTCATACCAAAAATTAACGTGTGTGCCCGTTCCTATCTTCCATTGTAAACCAAGTTGACAGTGTTGCCATGCTTTTAGTATATTACGCCAAATTGGGGAGTGGTTTGTTGTTGTGGACATATTTAGGTACTTATTAATTAATATCTTGGCCCAAAGACTGTGCGGCAATTGAAAGACTCGCCATGATAGGCTCGCAAGCAAAGCGTTGTTCTTTTGACGTTGGCGCTGAATGCCTAATCCTCCTATTTCTCGAGGTGTAGCAATTTTCTTTCATTTTAAAAGATGTATCTTTTTCTTTGTTGTAGTAGTTCCCCAAAGAAAATTGCGTTGGTACTGTTCCATCTTATGTATGATGGTTGTTGGAATGTGGATGTATTGCATGACATGATTAGGTAAGTTATTAAAAGTTGATTTGATTAGAGTTGTTCGTCCTACCATAGTAAGGAAATTTGTTTTCCATCCTGCTAGTCTAGATTTAAAATTGTCTAACAAGAATTGGAAGTCACTCTTCTTTGGGCGTGACTGGAAAATAGGAAACCCTAAATACTTTTCAAAAGATGTTCCTTCTTTGATTTGGAAAGAATCCATTACAAAGTTTCGCGCATCTGTGGGACAGTTCTTTGAGAAGAATAATTTTGATTTTGCAAAATTGATTTTTTGTCCTGAATAATGACTGAAATGATTTATTACATCGATAATAGCATGGCAACTCCTAGTAGTAATTTTAGAGAACAAGATGATATCATTCGCAAAGAAAAGATGTGAGAGTTTTGGGCCTATTTTTGAAAGACGGAAAGGTTGTCATTGTAGATAATCAACTGCTAATGAAAGGCAACGTGAAAATATTTCCATACACATGATGAATATGTATGGCGGCAAGGGGTCTCCCTGGCGAATTCCTCTTGAAGCCTTGAAGGTGTAAAATATGGGGTACAAGTTCCATTGATTAGAATAGAAGTGGAGGTAGTAGTAATACAAGATATGATTAAACTAATCATGGGTGACGGTATGTTGAAATAGAGAAGTGTTTGCCTAATAAAAGACCATTCCATTCTATCGAATACTTTTTCAAGATCAAATTTTAAGAGCATATAACTAGACTTACCTTTCATTTTTGCAAAATAATTTAGCGTTTCTTGGACTATTATGGCATTGTCGGAAGCTCTCTTACCTTGTTGAAAGCTAGTTTGCATTGATCCTATTATTGTTGAAATAATGGGCTTGAGTCTGTTAACTAAGATCTTAGTAATAAGGTCTGTTAACTAAGATCTTAGTAATAAGTTTGTATATTGTGTTACATAAACTTATGGGTCTATATTGTTGAATTGTATGAGCATGCCTCACTTTTGGTATGAGGCAGAGATAAATCTGATTGAGATGAGAGGGTATGACCTTAGTATTGAAAATGTCGTGACAAAATCTTTTTACTTTAGGACCAACGTCGTGCCAATATTTTTGGTAAAAGAAGGGATGCAGTCCGTCGGGCCCGGGAGCTTTACAAGGGTTAAAACTATGTAGGGCACGAGTAATTTCATTATCGTTAAGAGGCCCATCTAGGGCTTGGAAATCAGTAGCACGTAATAAGCATGAATTAGAGTCGTCATGTATTTTAAGGGATTTTGCTTGTTCAGTAGTAAATAAATTTTTGTAGTAAGTTAGTATTTGATGTTGTATCTCAGTTTGGTCAAAAGTCCAATTGCCTACGGGATCTTTTAGAGAGGTTATTCTATTTTTCCTACGTCTATGAAGAGTTGACATATGGAAAAAATTTGTGTTAGCGTCGCCCTCGTTTAGCCAAGATAATCGTGATTTTAATTTCCAAAAATCTTCTCCCAATCGAAGAATGCTGCTAAAATCATTTGTCAGTTGAGTTTCAAGATTTTGGAGAAATATACTAGTGGGATAGTGAATAGAAGATTGGATTCCTACTAGTCTAGCTAGGATTTTTCTTTTGCGATGGAAAATGCTTCCAAAAGTATGCTGATTCCATTGGCTGGCAACTTCCTGGAAATTTTTAGTGGTTTCCATGAGGGATGAGTTGTTATCCCATATTTGATGCACTAATTGATGAAATTCTGGGTGTGAAGCCCACATGGTTTCAAATCTAAAAATCTTATTTAGTAGAGGGCGTCTGGCTTCTAAAGTGATTAGGAGAGGACAGTGGTCCGAATACGTTCGAGGTAGGTGTTGCACTGTTGCCTCGGGATATAAAGTTAACCAATCATAGTTAGCTAAAAAATGATCAAGTCGCTCTAGAATTTATTAGTCCATGTAAAGCGACTACCTCTAAAGCCTAAATCTATTAAATTACAATAGTTGAGGCAAGTAGCAAATCTGTCTGCTCTATTGTTACTAATAGGGAGCCCACCAAATTTTTCTCTTGAGCATAATATTTCATTAAAGTATCCCCTATTTGTAAGAATATTGAAAAGGAAAAGACAGTGATGGAAAGAAGTTTCGGTCTTTTTCACCCGTGCCTTAACATTCTTATTTACATAGCATATAAAAGAATATAAAAACAACTACTTTATTCAATAAATATACTATCCTTATTTGTGGGTCACGTGCTCACATGCACTAAAGTGAAAAGTGGACAATGTGGACAAAATGGACAGCTGTTTTGTATCAAAAGGAGATAAAGATTTTTGGTCAATGTGACCAAGCTTTGCTTCGTGCAGACCAAAGCTCCAATTTCTCTTTCATTGTCTCTTCTTCTTAATCTCCAACTTTCTCGGTCATGGAGTCTTGTTTCAAACAACCAGCTCCAACACCCCCCCCTCAAGTTGGAGGGGGATGTAACCACACCCAACTTGCTAATAATGGAGTTGTGTGCCGGTCCTGCTAAGGGTTTAGTAAAAATGTCAGCCACCTGAGAACGTGAAGGAATGTAAGAAAGAGAGATGATTCCGGCCAGAAATTATTGTCGGACAAAGTGACAATCTAACTCCACATGCTTGGTACGCTCGTGAAAAATCGGGTTTTTCGCGATGTGAATGGCGGCCTGACTGTCGGAGAAGAGATCTATTGGCAATGGAGGGGAAATCGAAAGATCAGTCAATAGACGAACTAACCAAGTAACCTCTGTTGTGACTCTCTGCATAGATCTATACTCTGCTTCAGTAGAGGATAATGACACTGAGGTTTGTTTCTTTGATTTTCAGGAGACGGGAGAACCCCCAAAGCTGATGAAGAACCCGCTAATGGACTTGCGAGATTGAGGACAAGATCCCCAATCGGAATCACAGAAAGTAAGGAGCTGATAATTAAGCTTTGAATTCAGAAAAAAAGCCATAATCCTGGGTCCTTGAGGAGATACCTGAGGCAATGAAATGCAGCATCTAAATGGGATTGACGGGGTGTTTGTATGAATTGGCTAAGATGTTGCACCGCAAAGGATAAGTCCGGCCTGGTGTGTGTTAGGAAATTCAACTTTCCTAACAACCGACGATAATAAGTGGGATCTTGGAGCAAAGTCCCTACCTCTGCTCACAATTTCTGAGTAGGATTCAAGGGAGAAGAAACTGGGCGCATGCTCATGCAATCAAATTCAGACAAGAGATCTAAGGTAAAACGCCTTTGAGTCAAAATTATTCCATGTGCTTCCCTTATAATCTCAAATCCCAAAAAATAATGTGCATCCCCTAGGTCCTTTATTTTAAATTCAGAGTGAAGGAAAGATTTGAGGTCTGCCTGCTCAGTAGAGTCATCCCCTGTGATTAGAATATCATCAACGTAAACTGCAACTATGGTAATCCTTCCTGCTGATTGTTTAAAAAATAAGGAATAATCATTTAAAGAATGTGAATATCCTTTAAAATTTAGGGCTGCAGTGAGCCTTGGATACCACTGCCTTGAGGCTTGCCGCAGTCCATATAGTGATTTTTTCAAAAGATAGACATGATTGGGTGAAGGTGGTGTTGTCCCTGCTGGAAATTTCATAAACACCTCTTCTTGCAAATCTCCATGCAAGAAGGCATTATTCACATCTAGTTGTGACACCTTCCATCCCTTTTTCACTGCAATAACAAGTAAGTACCTAATTATTGTCATTTTTACAACTGGGGAAAAAGTCTTAGTAAAGTCTATCCCTTCTCTTTGAATATTTTCCCTAATGACCAAACAAGCTTTGAATCTTTCCAAATATCCATCAGACTTGTATTTCATTTTGTAGACCTATTTGCAAGGAAGAACTTTCTTTCCACTAGGTAAAGGCACAACCTCCCAGGTTTTGTTAAGTTCTAGAGCTTCTAATTCTTTTTCCATTACTTCCTGCCACCCTGGGTATAAAGATGCATGTAAGTAAGAAGTATGTTCAACAAGGTAGGAAGTGGAATTAAGTATAGACTGATTGATAGGAGAAAGAGCTGTGAAGGGTAGAACCATGGGCTGGATTGGTGCAGTGAAGCAAGAGTTTGTGAGGTCTGTGAGAAAGACTTAGTTGCACACATATTCCTGGAGATATGAGGGTGGATTATGTGTTCTAGTGGATTTTCTGACTTCAGGAAGGAATATAGGTAAGGGTGAATAAGGAAATGATCTAGGTTAGGAAATAAAACTTGTACCTGAAGTTGAAGGAAGAGTGCTAGAGTTGCTTGGGTTTGAAAAGGTAGGCAGTGAAGGTAAGGGTGAGCTAGGAATAACGGGCTCATCCTTTATGTGTTCTGATGATGAGTCTACACTTTGTTCTAGGGATGATGTAACAGGAAAAAAGGAATCTGTAGGTGTAGAAGTAGAGGAAAAAGGGTAGTGATATTCATAGAAGTATACATCTCTAGATACACTTACTCTTCTTGTATCCAACTCTAGAACTTTATAACCTTTCTGCCCCAAGGGATAACCTAAGAACACACGGCTTTGCCCTTGGGTCAAACTTACCTCTTCCACTAGTCAAAGTAGATATAAAGCAAAGACAACCAAAACACTTCAATAGTTCATAAGAGGGTTTTTGTTTGAATAGAACAAAATAAGGTGTCCTTCCTTTAAGCACTCTAGAAGGTAACCTATTGATCAAATATGTTGCAGTTAGTACACATTCTCCCCAATAAGAAAGAGGAAGCTTAGATTGAAACAACAAAGCCCTTGCAATTTCCAGAAGATGTCTGTGCTTCCTCTCAACCACTCCATTCTGTTGAGGGGTTGCCACACACGATGTTTGATGTAGCACTCCTTGAGAGGCTAAAAATGATGCCTCCTGAGAACCTTCCCCAAGTTCAAAAGTATTATCTGTTCTTATTTTTGTACCTTTACACCAAACTGTCTTTCCACCATTGTGAGAAAAGTTTTAAGGAGTCCAAAAGTATTGCTTTTGGTGCTAATAAGGAAAGTCCAAGCTGCCCTACTATAATCATCTATAACTGTCAAAAAATACTTAAAACCATTGTAAGTTGACTCCTTGTAAGCCCCCCAAATATCTACATGGATTAACTCAAATGCCCTTGTTGATTTAATTTGACTTAATGGAAAAGAAATTCTGGTTTGCCTAGCTTTAGGACAAATTTGACAGAAACAATCAGAGTTAGAAGGTAAAGAAACAAAACTGAGACGTTTCATTGCTGAAAAGGGCAAATGCCCTAACCTAATGTGCCAAAGGCTTACATCTAAAACTGAGCTTGTAGATAAGACTGACAATTGACTAAAGACATTTTGATTTAAAACTGAAAGTGGTACCAGACTTGTGCTATTTCTAACTCCACTTGGTTCCAAAAGGTATAGCCCATCCCTTGCCTTACCAAAAACTTGTGCCCTCTTCACTAAAAGCCCCTGCAACATACAATTACTAGAGGTAAAAAAGAGGATAGAATGAAATTGTAAATAAAACCTGTTAACAAATAATAGATTATATCTGAAACTAGGTACATGTAATACATTTTCTAAAATAAAATCAGGAAGAATAGATATTCTTCCTATGTGAGTGACAATGATTTTGAAAGAATTAGGCAGATTTATGTTTAATGGAACTGGGAGAGGTGTCAAGGAAATAAAGGCATTTGAGTCAAAACACATGTGTTCAGATGCTCCAAAATCAATAATCCATGAACTAGAATTAAAAACTGAAAGACGAGTTCCAGAATATCTAGCAATAGTACCAGCCACAACATTTGCATTAATATTTGTTTCAGAATTTCCTGAATCTGCACCTTTAACCTGCTTGATTAGTTGTACCAGCTGTAAAAACTGATCATGTGAGAGGTGTTGATTGAGTACTTCATTTTGATTGCTGCTGTTCTGATCTGATTCTTCAATTTGAAATGTTCCATTGCTTCTAGCGTGAACTTGATTTTCCTTTGTGAATTCAAAGTCTTCTGGGAAACCTATAATTCTATAGCAATCACTGACAGTATGACGTACTTTCTTGCAATGACTGCATGTTACATTAGGGTTAAACTTAGTTTTCTTTCCCTTGAAAGTTGTGTTCCTTTGAGTAGAGTTAGTCACTTTTTGGATGTTGTTCCCAAACTTTTGATGTTGCATTTGGTTCCTTTGCATCTGCCTTGCACTCCTTTGTGCAAAGTTGTTTTGATTTGTTGCCATGAAAGATGAAGAATCTGGAGAAATGAGTGGGTTAGAAAAAATTTCTTTCTGGCTTTCATCTTGCAATACTAGGGAATATGCATGGTTTATGCTTGGTAGGGGATGGTTCCTCTTGCTTGGCCATAACTATCATTTAAACCCATAAGAAACTGAATAAGCTTTTCATCATCTAGTGACTTTTCCAATTTTTGCTTCCCTTCACAGACACACAAACAACTGCACTTCACATCACAATTAAGTGAATCCAATTCATCCCATAAACGTTTGAGTTTTGTAAAGTAGCTTGCTATGTCACTAGTTTCCTGTACTAACCTTGATAATTCCTTCCTCAGGTGATAGAGTTTAGCTCCATTTGATTGACCAAACCTATGTTCAAGGCTGGTCCAGAGATCTTTAATAGATTTAGAGTAAATGACATTGTCTCCTATGTCTTTGGACAATGAGTTGAGCAACCAGGATGTTACCATGTCAATACACCTGCTCCAAGGCTGATAGTCTCTGGAAGTGAGAGCTGGAGCAGGGCAAGCACCATTGATGAATCCTATTTTATTTTTAGCAGATAGTGTTATAAGCACAGACCTTCTCCATCCTTGGAATCCTTTTCCATCAAAAGTTGTGTTGACAAGAGACATTCCCGGTGCATCAGAAGAATGAAAAAAATATGTATGGTTTGAGTCGATGGTAGGGATTCCTCCAGTGGTATTCAGAGCCACTGTGTTTGCAGTGTTATCTGACATTGTTTACAATTGATATGAAGATGAGGAAGACGACTGATGGATCGAGCTTTTACTGCTCTGATACCATGTAAGAATATTGAAAAGGAAAAGATAGTGATGAAAAGAAGTTCCTGCCTTTTTCACCCGTGCCCTAACATTCTTATTTACATAGTATATAAAAGAATATAAAAACAGCGACTCTCATTTCTTCAAGAGCGGTTATTTGTAAGTTCTTCTTCGACCCAAATTTAATACATTCCAAATACTTTGCGATTGAGAACTTTGAGCTCAAGAACAATTGGGTGATTGAAATTTTGAATAGGAAGCACGAGATTATGAGATTAGAAACCTCCATTTCTCAACTAGTTCTTCTTGGAGTTGAAGAGTAGGAGGTTACCCGTCAGCAGAATCCGTGGATTTTACCTATTTGAGGTAAGAATCGGTCCTCAAGTTATGAATTTGGCTTATAATCTTATGGGTATCATTATGTTATGTATGAAGTATAATTGGGTTAAAGATTTAATTGGGAAATGAGAACTTGGAAATTGTGGGTTTTCATGCATATATGTAATTTTTTTTATAACAGTTGTTTTCGGACACGTTTGCACTCACATTGACAATATTAATGGACACCTTCTACCTTCTACCAATATAGGTGCTTTCAACGGATACCTCTGCTACCTTCCACCGTCACAATACATGTACGTAGAAACGAACTAGTGTTTTTTCCTCTGGTAGAATTTGGACTGTGTTGCTCAAGGTTTGCAACCACTTCATTGACTTCTAGGCTACACCTATCGATGTTGGACTGCATATTAATTGGATTCTTCTGTCTAATTGATATGGGCACCTTGGGTAAGAATTATTATGGAGACATTGATCTATTGATGGTTGACCTATGGATTGAGTATGGAGAAATTGTAAGGAATTTGGTTGAGAATAACTATGAAAAGCGTAGTCGAGGGAACTTTGAGTTAGCCAAGACTTCAGGTAATGTGCATTGTGACTTCCTATTACTTGAATTGATTAAAATATGAAGTTGGTAGGTTGTAACTCTAAACTATGTGTTGCTTTACAGATTCATTGACGAATTGAATAATTTTGTTGATCGGAAGTCAGATTTTAGTTGCACCCAAGGCAGTGGCATAATGGTCAATGAAGTGGGAGGAGAACTACAAGAAACCGATTCAAATCCAACGGAGGCAAAAATACTATGTGATTTATTTCCATCTTCCAAAGCTTAGGTGGTCAGAGTTACCTAGGTGACCATGCTAGAAGTCCACAATCACGGAGTGCCATTAAAAGTTCTTCATCGCGATCGCGCCACTCATACCGCGATCACAGGAGGTAGCAGGTACGCGCTGAAATAGTCCCAGGTGCTCGTAAGTTGATCCAAACACTATCGTCATAAAAAAAGTATGATTTGAGTTAATTGGCAATGGAGGTGAGTGATGACTTGAACTCTGACTTTTTCTTTATAAGGTAATGAAGGTGAGCAATGACTTGAACTATGACTTGTTTTATCATAAACAAGCATGATCAGGAAATTTAATTCCTAACTGAGCATTTATGTTCAATGATTTGAGTTTTTTTTAAAGATATATGCATTTGATATACTCTGGCATGTCAAGAAAAGTTTGAAATTCATACGTTGATGCTTGAATATGTATACATTACAAGATTGTTTATATGATACGAACTTGTGCGTTTTGAGATTACTACTATATGTTTTCCTATTTCATAGAGTTATATTAAGTTGATGTTAATTGCATATTAACTTTGAATGTGACTCGTGATGAAATTGGACATCAAGGTGAGTCGCTATGTATATACCACTGTATGTTTTTGTGAACTATTGTTCTGAATGCTTTGTTCAGAAATATTGAATGTTTCCATTCTCTAGAAAGGTGAGTCACTATGTATATGCCCTCAGTTGGAATAGAGTTAGCAAAATACATGTTCTCTAACTCCAGCACATACCGATGTTGGAACATATTACAGAGAGCACTGTCTTAAATGTGGATAAGCAAGATGACAGTGGAACAATTAATTAAGACAATACAAAATCATTATTGCATACAATCCCAAAAATAATTCTCTTCAAACCAATTCCACACTCAAAAGAGCCAAAACAAAAAGAAATTAAACACTCATAAAACAAAACACTGAAGGTTGAGATAAGCTCTCATTGACAGCCCTGAAATAATCAGTAAAGTGACAGAAAGCTGATTAATGCTTCCACAATCCAACTTCATCAATGCGAACGTCTTGAAGTGCTTGGCAAAAATACCCCATCTGCCATTTCATTTTCCATTAACTGCTGCGGTACAAAATTGGAATCAATAATAGTGTTTTTTATGTTGTCTCTAAATACGCTAATTTAGTTTTAATAAGTCATGAAATTGAAATATATTCACACTAAAATTAGCTCACTTGATACTTGTACTGTACTCTGATCATGTTATTCTTATTATTTACTTCCTCCGTTTCAATTTATGTGAACCGATTTAACTGGGCACGGAGTTTAAGAAAAGAGAGAAGACTTTTGAACTTGTGGTGTAAAATGAGACACATATATTTTGTGTGGCTATAAATCATTGCATAAAAGTAAATTGTTTCCAAATAGGGAAAGAGGTCATTCTTTTTGGCACAGACTAAAAAGGAAATAGGTTCGTATAAATTGAAACGAAGTGAGTATTTATTTTTGTGGGGGGTGGGGGGAGTAGTAATTTAATTTCTTAATTCTATGTCCCCTCTCAGGAATGAGTTCTTCTATCATTTTATTATTTGGGTATAAAGTTCTGTAAAATTATCAATGTGGTTGAAGTGGAGTCGCGCAACAACCAGATGTTTATTGATACGGAATAAAATTCGAATCTGAAGTGAGAGGTGCAATAGCCAAGTAAGGTATATGAGGCCATTTTCTAGTGCTGAACTTAAGTCTTTGAGATGTATTGGCGCTGAAACATATGATCAACAAACTATGCATTTGTTGCACAATTGTTTTCAGTGATCCTGCAGAAAAGTAGGGGCGGCCGGTGCACCAAGCTCCCGCTATGCGCGGGGTCCGGGGAAGAGCCGGACCACAATGGTCTATTGTACGCAACCTTACCCTGCATTTCTGCAAAAGATTGTTTTCACGGCTCGAACCCGTGACCTCCTGGTCACATGACTGTAACTTTACCAGTCACGCCAAGGCTCCATTTTAAAAATCATATTGAAAAGTGAAAAATGAAAAAGGAAACTAATTGGTAATATACTCTACTTGTTTTCCCTGCACATGTATTTATCAAAGAGCACAGACAGTGCAAGAAAATTTCTACAATATCAGTTCATTTAAAAGATAATTAAAAATAACTATAAAGTTTCTACACTATCAGTACATTTGATAGTATAACATCTTTTACACTGTCCAATGTATATAAGTTAAATTCTTTATCAGAAGTGTGAAAAAGGAGAAGTTTTGTACCCCTTAATATACTTGTATATACCTGCAACTATAAATCCAAGACATTCTTTCAAGTCACATTTTGAGATGATGAAAGGATGCATGAAGTCCATTCCAGAGATATGTTTTGGACTTACCTACTAAATAATGTGAAATGTGATGAGTTCAATGATAGCAGATTTCTCTCTCTCCTCTCTTCTGATGATTTGGAAATTGATGTAGATTTTCCTTTCTCTGGTTTTATGTAATATACAGTCACTTTCAAGTTTTCTGAGTAAAGTTCAGTGATATTAGTGATGAACTGCTAGCAGTTTAGTAATAGAGTGTGTGACTCTGGTCCCTTTCTCCCAAGTATTTATGGAGTAAAATTTCCTAATACCTCTCACAACTAGTTCTTGAAGATTGACCAAACCAACATTGTCAACATTTTTCCACTGGTCATAATGAATGTATTTAAGTGTTTGTAGACTCGAGAGTTTTTTCTGATTGATGAGACGCGAGGCAGTGATAACGAGAGGTTTGAAGGCAGACTCTGGAGTTTTTTCTGGAAAATTGTTTTTGTTTGTTTTCTGAAAACAGGTGTTCTGTTTTCTTTTCTAAACATGTCTTGTTTTGGAACAAAGAAATTAAAACTCTCAAAATACAAAATCAACAACAATCCAAACACAATTCTCTTCAAACCGATTCCAAACACTCACAAAAACAAAACAAAAAGAAAATGCCGAAGGCTGGGCAATCTCTCATCAATGCTAAGGTCTTGAAGTGCTTCTGTGTTTGCAAAACAAATGCCGCATCTTCCATTTAACTTCTCCTGTTTCACCTTAATTCTGAGAAACAATTTACGAATTAGTATTCGAGAAAAGGCAAAAAAAAAAAAAAATATTACCTAAAAATCATCATGACAGTATCAATTGTCGACGAAATAATTGATCGTCATCTATTACAACAGGTTAAACTCCTCTAATAATAGGAAAAATCTTTATATCTTCAGTATATATAACTTAATTCCATTTGTATGTACCTCTGCCATAGTGAAAGAGGTCGAAATTGATACCACATCATATATGCTTGAAAAGCTTCATCCAAAGCTAGTGACTCTGTAATATTCTCCAAACTCTTGATCAATACCCTTCAACTTCTCCAGGATAGCAACGTCTTTTATTCTCTGGGGAATCTCCTTCAACTTTGAACAATCATGGATACCAAAACCTTTAATGCGAGGCATGGAACTTGTGGATAAATGCCATCTTTCTAGCTTCTGAAGACCATCAAGACGAAGAAATTCTAGTTGATAAAAGCTGTTATTACTGCAGGTAATTTCTTTTCCTTCATAAGCTCCTACTAAATCAAGATCCCTTAGATTTGGCAACATTCCCAAAATAGGCATGGGATCCTCCATGAGTTCTGACTTCCAAAGGACCATCATTGTGATGGAATTTGGAAAATGGTCCAATTTTTCTATTCTCCCCTCTAACCACAATTTGTCGAGCTTTTGACAAGAACGAAGATATTCAAGGGTTGGGAATGATTCATCAACTTTACAACGCAACATGAGAGAGCTAAGGTTTTTCAAGCTGCCAATGTTATTTAGGGAGTAATTTTTCATAATATCATACATGCCTAATTCTTGAAGATTCACTAAATCAACGGGATCAACATCTCTCCACTGATCACAACAACTGTATTTAAGAACTTGAAGACTTGTGAGTTTGCTAAGTTGCAGAGGTCTTGAATACAAAGCAACTATGTGTCTTAGATTTATTAGGTTAGCTGTTTCGGGGGGTAGTTGGCATAAGTGTCTATAGTCATTCAAGACACGAAGTGTCTGTAAATTCTTGAGGCTGCCAATGGAGGAGGGAAGATCACGGATACCTCTCAAGCTTAAGAACTTGAGGTGGTACAAACTTCCTATGGCATCAGGTAGAATAGCGCCAGAACCAATCTCCAAGTATAACACATATATATGTTGGAAGACATCATGAAACTTTATAAGACACATCTTAAAAAAATCTCGATCAAGGAACATAATTGACCTTAACTTCAAGTTAGAAAGATCAAGTGAGAGGTACCTTTGTGCTTGACCATGAATGATGTGTCTAACACATAAGGAGGATATGGAATGCTTTCTTGGATCATAAATGTCAAATAATTTTACCTCCAATGCCTTCTGCACGGCAAGATCCCGAAGAAGATCGTGCATCTTGCATCTAACATCTTTTTTCCAACTTGTACCTACCACTTGAATCAAGCTTCGTCTTATTAGCTCATTCAGGAAGCCCTCAGCTACATCCTCTGTTTTTTCTTCTCCTTCTGGTATGAATCCTTCGGCCATCCACGACCACATTATGTTGTCAACATAGATCAAATGATCTTCTGGAAAAATACCAAAGTAAAGAAAACACTGCTTGAGTACAGTTGACAAATCATTGTAGCTCAGTGATAGTATGTAGGAGATTTCAATAGAGTCATCTTTCATATGCCGCCAAAGTTGTGCCTTCACCTTTTGCCATTCTTGTAGCCCCCTTTTATGCGAAAGTAGCCCGCTTAATACAACAATTGCAAGAGGTAAGCCTCCACACTTGTCCACCATATCTCTAGCTAGCCTTCCCATTTCTGGGACCATTGCCTGAACATCAAGTAGTTTCCTGCAAAAGAGGTCCCAACTCTCTTCTTTGCTAAGGAAACGAAGTTTATAGACAAAACCTTTGTCATCTGCTCTTTTAGCAACATCCTCCTTGCGTGTGGTAATAATAACTTTGCTGCCATTCTTGCTATCTGGGAAGGCTCTTTTCAAACTTTCCCATGCCTCTCTCTGCCATACATCATCAATAACCACAAGGTATTTGCGTTCTTCCAATAGGCCCCGAAGGTGAATTTCTAGATCCGTCTCTGTCAGCTTTTCCAACAAATCCAGACTTTCCTTTGTACGACCTTGGATAGATTTTATGATATTCCTAAGGAGATCCATGGTGTTGTACTCTTGAGAAACACATATCCAAGTGCGTGTTTGGAAGCTAGAGACTACATTAGGAGAGTTGTAGAGGTTTCTTGCAAGAGTGGTCTTGCCTAACCCGCCCATACCATAAATGGAGATGACACTTCGGCGAGGCTCTGCTTTGAGAAGTTCAGCTAGCAAGCTTTCTACAACATCCCGAAAGCCAACAAAAATATGATCGTCATCTATATAGGAGGTAGTTCTCCTCAATGTTCTGACCATGGCGGACTGATTACTTGTCCCTTCTCCTGCATTGTTGGTGTCTCTAATACCATACGTCTCCCGTTTGCGAGAGATATCCATGACTCGCTTCTTGAGGGATTGGATCTCCTTGCTGATGTTGTAGAATTTGGTCTCCTTCCTACATATGCAAGCGCAAGCCTTAAGACGACTAGCAAATCCATGGTCATCAGATTCTCCTGCCATGGAGATATAAGTCTCCAGTATAGCGACAGTGTCATTAGCAATAGAGTTGATTTCAAATACCCATTGTTGAACTCTTTTATCTTCAACTTGCTTTTGTTCTGCATCTTTGAGGAGAGATTGCATGAAGAGCAGCTCATTTCTCAGCCACTGCACATCCTCTCTCAGACTTATGCGCAATGCAACTTCTTGTATGAGAAAGTCACCCAGTTTTTCAACTGCAAATGACACAAAGGCATCAACCATCTTCAGGAGTCTTGATTGGTTTTCTCTTTAATCAGAGCTTGAAAAAGAGGGCTGTATAGAAGATATTGGAAGAAAGCTGGAGAAAGAGATATAGAAGAAAGCTGGTTTTCAATTGATATTGCTTTGAAGCTATTTGAAGAAAGCTGGAGAATGAGATATATATAGACAGAAGCAGCAAAGAAAATAAATTAACAACAAAAAGAAGGAAAAGGTCAAGTTGACTAAACTGAAGTTGTTTATCGTAAGTTTGGTTGCATAATCTAGGCAAGAACAAATACGCGGTGGCCTTTATTATTGAGTAGAAGTATCTTCTTGTCCTAACCAATCAAATTTGTTACAAGTTTCTACACCAATAGATATTGTTATAGACTTTTCTCTCTGCAAGGGAAGTTTAAATTAGTAAAAGTTTCTGTTTTCATCTTGATCATTACGTATTAAGTTAATATCTGGCGGGGTGCTTCCTCTGTATTTTGCAAACAATTTGCATTTGTTTTAGTGTATTTCGTACCTTTAGTAAAGTATACCTTCCGGCTTCCATCTTACTCCCTCTGTTTCAATTTATGTGAACTCATTTGACTGGACACTGAATTTAAGAAAAGAGAGAAGACTTTTGAACTTGTGGTGTAAAGTGAGACATATTTTGTGTGGCTATAAATCATTGCATAAAGGTAAATTGTTTTCAAATAGGGAAATAAGTCATTCTTTTTGGCACAGACTAAAAAGGAAATAAGTTCACATAAATTGAAACGGAGGGAGTATATACTATTAACAACTCTTTACATGATACAAGTTGATTCTTTCTCAACTTCATCCAACAAATTAACAGAATTTCTATGATATTGCTGGAGCAAGTGGTAATATATAGGAGGCCTTCACAAGTAGGGGTAAGGTCTGCGTACACTCTATCCTCTCTATACCTCACTACGTGGGATGACAGCGGGTTTATTGTTGTTGTAAGTGGTAGTAGGAGGAGTATCGTGTTTTAGAAGCAACAAAAAAATATTGTGTTTTAGAAACAACGATTTTCTTGTCTTAGTATAATTTATATGTATGTCAACAAACACCCATGGATGAAAATGAAAGAAAAATTAGAGCAACGAAAGTGAACTGTGCCTCATTAGACAAAGCAAGAGAATTTCAAAGTTCCTATTTTCTAAAGACAAATTTATTCTCAAAAGGTAACGATAAAGATAGCATAACGATTTTCAAAAGGGTTTTCATGTTAAGCCCTATTTTAGCTAACCAAAGACAGCTTTTATCATATTAATTTCTGTAATAATCAACCCTAAAAGGAGATGAAATTCCACAAAGTCAATAACTCTAGTATTCAGAGTAACTCTTGTTGGGATACATAACTACTCCTATGAGTTTAGATAAAGTATTCGTTATGGAATAATTTTTATTCAAATTTAATAAAGTTTCTTTTGCATTGAATAGATCACAATTTTGTAGCTGTCCATATGTAAATACGATTTGATGTATAAAATTTAGCTTATACACATAAGATCAAATCATAAAGTTTATATTCATAATTTAAGATGGAGATTGGACACGCTATCTTTGATTATAGTTATAATACAAGATTATATATAATTTATCTTTGATTATGAGAATGATACAATTTCAACTTCTTGTGCTAATACATTGTGAACGTATAGAATATGACCAGGTAGAGAGAAATGTTTTAACACTGACTTAGAAACATATCTCTAGTTCATTAAGTATACTTATACTCTTAATCTTGTTATAACTATTATAAATATTGTATATTATTTCTTAATTTATTAATGGGTGAGATATTTTTGGATCAATATGCTAATTGAGTGGATGATGATAATATACACTGTGAAGTAATAATTAGTAAATAGAATTTATGTAAAACATTTATCAAAATGATCCTTACAGGGGTTGGATTATTTTGGTCCTTTACCATGTTATAGAAATAGTCCTCAATGTTTGTAAAAAGTTTATGCATTTGTTTTAACACTGACTTAGAAATATATATGTTTACCCTGGCCTGAAAACGGATAACAATTAAATTTCTACGCGGTTTTAAGGATGTGTGAATTGATTCAACACAAATAATCAAAGATATTTAGGTAAACGAGTGAAAGACAAAATGAATAATCAAACCAGTTGTAAAGTGATGGCCCAACTTGAACTTGGATTGGGCAATAGTTTTGCCCTCGATCGGACCCTCAATTCGAAGCCAATAGTGAATGAATAACAAACAGTAAAGTAATAGCTTTGCTATAGCTAGAGAACAGTAAAATTAAATTGTATTATCTTGGTTTGCGTGTTACAATGTGTTTTATCAAAGAAAAACTTTCCCTTTATATAGGAGAGTTTCATCCCTAGTACAAGTCTAAAAAAAGTAAAAATCTCCCTTTCTCGCTAATTACTGATCCGTAACCGACACCTTGCGAGATTCGCACCGTGATATGCGGTTATGTACAGATATCACGTCCCTCTGTTAATCGTGCGTAACCGTTTGCCACATCTCCGAGATCCAAGAGCTCGATTTTGGTCCGAGGAGCGTTACCTTACCACGCCCGGCGATGATCCCATTGTCCATCTTTCATGGGTCTCGGTACGAAAAGCTCCCAGCCTCGATTTTATCCTCATGTGTTCTTGCTCTCTTCTGTCTTCTTCACCAGAAAATCGGGGTATGCATTGCCCCCCATTTTACCCGTATACAAATAGTCCCTTCATTTTTCAGAGAGCAGGTTCGTCGGATCGATGAGAAATGAATAGGTGAGTCCCGATTTCTTCCCTCGTACGTTGTAACTAAAATGACGGGTAAGTCGAAAACGTCCCATCAGTCGTGTCGCTCTGTCTTCGGACACATGTCGGTCATCGGCTGGCTGTCTTTGAATGTGAAACATCGCGTATTGACTGCGTTCTACTCTATAAACGCTTCAACCCTCTTCACTTCTTCTACTTTCCAATCCTAGCTTTTACCTTCGAACTTTCTAACGACTTTCAACCTTTTCAAATCTTCATACCTTGCTTCTTGAACCTTCATAACTTCATCTCTAACCTCCAAACTTTCACATTGTTTCTTGGATTTCTAACCCAGAACTTCATATCTTCATTAGTAATCCATCAAACCTTCATACGCCCAAATTCACGATGGCTAAAACTTCCAAGTCTGTACCATAACAAGCGGCCCCTTCATCTTCCCACCCGACCACATACATCGAGGCGACCGTTCCCGAGGTGGCTCCTGAGCCTCATATGAATAGCTTTATATCCGGGGATTGCTCTATTGGGGATGATTTCAAAGTCGATAAGGCCTCCGTCAAACAAGACCGAGGCGACGGAGCATAGAGATATAAATGCTTCAGTACTGAAAATCGAAAGGTAAAGACGCGGTCGTCCCCGGGCCTAATGGCGATATTACTACTCACGTGGAAAGGTATTTAAGTGTTTACACTTATCCCTTCATGATGGGCCTGGTAGATTTAGTAATCTTGGCCTTTTGTAAGAGGTACGAAGTGTGTCTCGGAAAAATTCACCCGTCCCTCTTGAGGATCGTGATCCTCTTACGCCATTTTGTGAACAACACCGAATCTCCTTGGTTCACCCTCGACCACCTACTCCGTCTGTACAGTCCCCAAAGTTTTCGAGGGGGACTAATCAAGTTTGTTCACCAAGCCAGCAAAGCCCCTTTTTCGAGCATTGACAAAGATCGAGACCGAGGTTGGCAGGGGCATTTTATTCGGGTAAAAACTGAAGACCTGATCCCTCCCGAGTTCCTGTCGTTCCCCGAGAAGTGGAATGCATCTCGTAAGTGTAGTCTTTCCTTAAGTGTCAATTTCCCTTTATTTGTTCTCTCATTGCCAGTATTTATGGTCGTGCAACTGTTGCCCGGGTTCCTAATGCGGTCCCCCGGCTCAAGGAGTGGATCGAAGGGATTTGCAAGCAGATGTCATACTCCGAGCGCACATGGAGCAAACTTTCGAATGGCAAATGGGAGGTCCGTTCTCATGATAAGGCTCTCCCCTGAATAGTTATTACTACACCCCAAACTTTCATAATGTTGACCTTTTCCTTTCCCTCGTAGGTTTTCCTAAGATCACCGAACTTAAGCCACTGAACGGGAATGACAATATGTCCTTACCCGTCGAACCCTCTATTTCGGGATAGCCCCAGGCTGTCGCGGAGGAGAAGAAGAGGAAAAGAAAGTCCTAGGGTTCCCAGATCCCGAGGCGAAGAGAAAAAAGAGAGCGGCCTCCCGGGTTCGTAAGTCCAAGAAGAATACTAAGTCTAGGGTATCGGACCCTGACTTCCTTTACCGGCTCAGAGATGAGCCCGAAGAAGTTGACATCTTTGTCGCCCATGGATCGACCCCTGCCGGGGAGCAAGCGACGACCGAGGAAAGGGGCCACAGCGCTGATCCTCTCCCGATTCGAGAGGCCGAAGTGGAGATGGAGGCTGTGACCTCCTAAGAAGACATTCCTGTTCTGAAGGAGGCTAGAAGTATGATCGATATCATCGAGACACCCTCTCATACCGAGTCCATGCTTGAAGATGCCCAAGCGGGTAAAGGAAAGTCAAGTGAGGAGTACAAGGTGCAGATGATCCTCTCCACTCCTTCATTGATGGTATGGACATGTCCACATTTGAAAATTTCTCCGGGCTGGATCACCTGGAGATCCCAAAGAAGGACGTTCCCTCAGGAGCTGGCGAGCTGAGTTCGAGCCCAAGATTGGTGAAGCAGTTTTCCGCGCCAAGCGTGGTTCCCGAGCACAAGAGGACGGTCATTCTCACAGTCCCGAAGGATGCCCAGGTCCTGTCTGCTCCGGTAGGTGTAGCCAACTACCTCCGATGCCTGATGACCGAGGAGGTCCAGGCAAATATGAACAAGGCGTGTACGTCAAGTCTCTTCAACGAGGCGCAGCATGCGCTGAACCGGGAAAGGCTCTAACACTTTCATACTCCCTTTATGAATCCCACTTAAAGTTTTCCGTTGATGTTTCCTACTAATTTCACCGTTTTACAGGCTTTAGTGCTTCACCATGAAAGCTTCCTCTGGTACCGCTTAGAAATCATCCAGATCGAGTTCGAGCTCAAAGAACTGGTCCGGAAGAAGAAAATGTATAGACTTCTTAGTGAGCAACAGGACGAGGCCCTTAAAGAATTCCCGATTCTCCAGGCCGAGCTGGAAAAGGCTCAAAAGTAAGCCTCGACCCTGAAACGGGAACATGCCAACCTGGTTGAAAAGGTGAAGGTCTTTGAAGTTAAAAACGAGCAGCTAGTCGTGGTGACTAACAACACAACTTCGCAGGTCTAACAGAAGATAGACCTGATCAACCAGCTGCGGGCTGAGATGGACGAGGTCAAGGCCCAAACCAAAGTATGGAAGGTCAGGATGGAGCGACTGGCCTCGGAGAAGGAATCCGCGAAGGCGGAGTTAGTGTCGATCTAGAACCAACTTCAGATGGCGAAGGACAAAGCCGACAAGTGATCTAGTTTGAACGACGATCTTCAGACACAGTTGAGCTCGGCCGTCGCGGAACGAGATGCTCTCAGAAGAGAATATGAAGCACTGAGGTCCTAATTGGACACAACCTCTGCCGATGCCGAGGAAATGGTGTCCCAGTATAAGACCAAGTGGTCCATTAGACCATGAATTACTATATTCGGTCATCTATTGAATAACAGAGAAGACCGATATATAATTAGTCGAACCGATAATCAATTCGATCCATAGCAGATTAAATTTCATCTATATAATTGACTCTTCATAATCCACTTGTGCCTCGAATATTTTTGGGCTTTTCTTACTTTTAGCCCGCGCCAGAAATTATTTATATTCGATAACTAAAAAATATATATATTTTGTATATATATATATATATTGGCTATTATTTTGGGAGCGACTATTTTTCCAATATTTGTTTCCACAAACCACATGGTCATGTCTCGGATTTTCTATGCTTTAATATCTAGGGAAAAAGACATAAATACTTCAGCGTAGCAAAATAATTCTAGTCGCTATCCCTTTTTTATAAAACGGGCAAAGGGCCAAATATACCTCTCTATTTTCGAAAATGGTCTAAGAATACCCCTCGTTATACTATTGGGTTATCTGTACCCCTGCAGTTATCTTCTAATTAATTAAAAAGACTCATTATCGACACCCAAAAAATATATTTTTTTTAAAAAAAAACTGAAAAAAACTAAAAAACGTTTTTTACTAAAAACTGAAAAAATTAAAAATATTTTTTTTCCAGTTTTTACAAAACAACTGCTTTAAAAAAATTGAAAAATATTTTCTAAAATAATATTTTTGTAAAAACTGAAAAGTAATTTTCTAAAGCAATTAAAAACTAGAAAAAACTGAAATATTTTTAACTAAAAACTGGAAAAAAAAGAAAGAAAATATTTGTTTTTTCAATTTTTACAAAAATATTGCTTTAGAAAATTACTTTTTAGTTTTTTTTCCAGTTTTTACAAAACTATTATTTTAGAAAATATTTTTCAGCTTTTTTTAAAGCATATTTTTGTAAAAACTGAAAAAATATATATTTTCGTTTTTTTTTCAGTTTTTAGTAAAAAAAAATTTAGTTTTTTCAGTTTTTACAAAAATAATTGCTTTAGAAAATTGATTTTTAGCTCTTTTTTTTTCCAGTTTTTACAAAAATATTGTTTTAGAAAATATTTTTCAGTTTTTTCTAAAGCAGTTTGTTTGTAAAATATGAATTTTTTTTTCTTCTAGTTTTTAGTAAAAATAATTTTAGTTTTTTCCAGTTTTTACAAAAAAAAATATTATTATTCGGGTATGGGTAATGAGTATTTTTAATTAATTAGGAGATATTTAGAATTGACCAACAGGACGATGAGACGTGTCCCTCCATTTAAATGAGGGGTATATTTGAACCCAAAGTATGACCGCAGGGGTATAGATAACCCAATAGTATAACGAGAGGTATTCTCAGTGGTGAAACTACAGTATAGCAAGTGGGTGGTCAACTGACCACCCTTCGTCGGAAAATATCGAAAAATTAATACTGTGTATATTGGTAAAATTTTGGATTTACATGCATGTAATACATATTGAACACCCTTGCAACAATAAAGAGTCATAGCTCAGTGGCAAAGGTTGGTCAAGAGGGTCTCATGGGCGCGGGTTCGAGCTTCACTCTCCACAATATTTATTTTTCTTGTTCAAATTTGAACACCCTTGAAATATTTTCTAGCTTCGCTTTATTCTTAGACCATTTTCGAAAGTAAAGGGATATATTTAGCCCTTTGCCGTTTATAAAATTACCGGCGTTGCTCCTAAAAAGTTTGAAAAGTAGGAAAAGTTTAATAATCCAGGCTCTTCGATACCATGAAAAGTGGGAGAAGCTTAAAAAATAAAGAGTTGTGACTTGGGTAAAAGCTAAAAGCGGCCATTTTCTCGTATTCTTTTTCTTCCTTTTTTGTCTATAGAAACCAATCGCGTTTCAGGAAAAAATCTCAATATCCTATTCGTCTAGAAGAAAATTTTGTTATTTTAGCACTTCACAAGTAAAATTCATTGCAGCAACTTTTAGCATAGGGCCTTAGGTGGAGTTTGGACATAGGAAGGGAAGGAGCATCAATTCTTCAAAAGGGATATGTTCTACTATTATTTTTTTTTAAAAAGAGCATTTTAGGAGAAAAAACAGAAATAGCCAGATTTACAACTGGTAATCAGGAGCGGCCCAACGAGTTCTGTAGCCTAAAGTCAAACATTACGAGGGGCCTTAACTTTTTTTAAGATTTTTTATTTATTTATTTGAAATCTATTTTTCTAGCGTTTCTTAGATACAAAGTTATTAATAATTTTCTTATAATCAATAACTCCTAATAAGCCTTTTTTATTTGACAATATACCTAATCCATTTAACCTTTCTTGACATTGATGATATTAGGTAAGATTTTATCAGTTTTAGTTTTGAAAATTTCTTTCCGCTGAAGCGACGGTTACAAGAGTTATTAACATTATTTCATACGTAATATAGGCATTGGAAAAAGATCAAATCTTTTTATTTGACTGAGTGTATCAATTAAGTTGTTATCTTCTAATTTGTACTATTTTTCTTAATATTTTTAATTTCAAAAATAAATCTAAACCACCAATATCGAATTGATTATTATGCTTTAAGGAACATTCAAGATTAAGGCAATATTTTTTCAATTTTCCATCATCTAGTGATTTTAATTTTTACCGCTAAGTAGAAAACCAAAAATATTTTCATATACTTCGAATTGTTCAAATCTATTTTGAAGTGCAAAAAAATAGCCTTGTCTACTATGTATAAAGTAATCAACTCCAAAGGACTCTTCGAAAGATTTTGAGATTTTATTATCAACATTCTCGTCAAATTGTTACTTCCTATATATCATACGTTTCTTACGAAATTCGGGTTTGATATTCATTTCAATTGCAATTTTCGTGGCAGAAATCATAGCAGTTGCAAATCCTTCTTCTCTATACTTGTTAAAGAAAGAAATCAAACTTTTTCACTTCACGGAACCTTTTTTAAAACTTATACATAACCAATTAGGTATAGCAAAAAATGGGCCTCCACAAATGTGGGGCCTAAAGCAGTTGGTTTTCTTGCTTTATGGAAGGGGCTCCCTGCTGGTAACTGAAAAATAACCAAAATTTCAAAAGTAAACGAAATTTAGCCATTTTTTCATGTAAAAATATAATATGAATAAAAACACCCTTAAAAATTCGGAAACAATCCAGCATAATATGTTGGAGTTCGAATTTTTTACATATGAGATTCACGTATAATATACTGGAATTTCATAATGTGCTGGAGTCCCAACCTAATATGCGAGAATTTTAAATGGAGGAACTCCATAATCCTGCATATTATGGTGAAACTTTTCGTAGTGGAGTTCCAACATAATATGCGGGAAGCTTACACGCAGGAGCTCCATAATCCAGCATATTATGCTGAAACTTTCCGTATTTCAACAAAACAATGACTATTTTTCAATGACTTTGCAAACGCTGGCTGTTTTTCGGTTACGAATCTGAAAACTGATCGGGCCGTGCTATTTTGTTAGGGTGGTAATTTGAGCCCAAACCCATTTATAATTTTGCTATTTTTCTTTTCATTTCCTCCGTTGGCAGTGACATATATAAAACGTTCTGGTACAAAAGCAGAAATGACGAAGACAAGAAAGTTGTTGTGTATAAAGCACGATACTCCTCCTATTACCACTGACTCCGGCAATATCATAAAATTCTCTGCTGGTTGAAATTGTGAAAGAATCTATTGTTATTAATTAAAGAGTTTCTAACATTATCTGTGATGTAACGATGGAAGGTATATTTTACAAAAGGCACGAAATACGCTTAAAAATTTGCAAAAATGGTGTGATCTTGCAAAATACAGAGTGATGCACCGCACCAAATATCAACTTAAAAATGATCAAGAAGAAAACATAGACTTTTATTAAATTAAATTTTGCGTAACGTGAGAAAATTAAATTAGTCTATAACAATATAAATTGATGAAGAATTTTGATTGGTTAGAACAAGAACATACTTCTACACGATGATAAAAGTCACCGCGGACTTGTTCTTGCCTAGATTATGCAACCAAACTTACAATAAACAGCTTCAGTTTAGTCAACTTGACTTTTTCCTTCTTTTTGTTTGTTAATTTATTCTCTTTACTGCTTCTGTCTATATATCTCATTCTCCAGCTTTAGTTTCTTCAAATATCTTCAATATTCAATATTCAATAATACACTATCAATTGTAAACCACCTTTCTTCCAATATATTCTATACAGACACCTGAAGATGGTTGATGCCATTGTATCATTTGCTGTTCAAAAACTGGGCGATTTCCTCATACAAGAAATTGCCCTGTTCAGAAGTCTGAGAGAGGAAGTGCAGTGGCTGAGAAATGAGCTGCTATTCATGCAATCTTTCCTCAAAGATGCAGAACAAAAGCAAAATGAAGATCAAAAAGTTGAACAGTGGGTGTTTGAAATCAACTCAATTGCTAATGACGCTGTTGCTATACTCGAGATTTACACCCTCGAGTCTGATAAAGGTAGTGACCCTGGATTTGCTAGCCATCTGATGACTTGCGCTTGTATTTGTAGGAAGGAGACCAAATTCTACAAAGTCGTCAAGGAGATCCAATCCCTCAAGCAGCGAGTCATGGATATCTCTCGCAAACGGGAGACGTATGGTATTAGAGACATCAAGAATACACGAGAAGGGCCAAGTAATCAGTCCGTTATGGTTAGAACATTGAGGAGAACTACCTCCTATATAGATGACGATCATATATTTGTTGGCTTTCGGGATGTTGTAGAAAGCTTGCTAGCTGAACTTCTCAAAGAAGAGCCTCGCCGAAGCGTCATCTCTATTTATGGTATGGGTGGTTTAGGCAAGACTACTCTTGCAAGGAACCTCTACAACTCTCCTAATGTAGTCTCTAGCTTCCAAACACGCACTTGGATATGCGTTTCTCAAGAGTACAACACCATGGATCTCCTTAGGAATATCATAAAATCCATCCAAGGTCGCACAAAGGAAAGTCTGGATTTGTTGGAAAAGATGACAGAGACGGATCTAGAAATTCACCTTCGTGACCTGTTGAAAGAACGCAAATACCTTTTGGTGGTTGATGATGTATGGCAGAGAGAGGCATGGGAAAGTTTGAAAAGAGCCTTCCCGGATAGCAAGAAAGGAAGCAGGGTGATTATTACCACACGCAAAGAGGATGTTGCTAAAAGAGCAGATGACAAAGGTTTTGTCTATAAACTTCGTTTCCTTAGCGAAGGAGAGAGTTGGAAACTTTTTTGCGGGAAACTACTTGATGTTCAGGCAATGGTCCCAGCAATGGAAAGGTTAGCTAAAGATATGGTGGACAAGTGTGGAGGCTTACCTCTTGCAATTGTTGTATTAAGCGGGCTACTTTCTCATAAAAGGGGGCGAGAAGAATGGCAAAAGGTGAAGGACCACCTTTGGCAGCATATGAAAGATGACTCTATTGAAATCTCCTATATACTCTCATTGAGCTACAACGATTTGTCAACTTCGCTCAAGCAGTGTTTTCTTTACTTTGGTATTTTTCCGGAAGATAGTATGGTCGGTGTTGAAAAGATAATGTGGTTGTGGATGGCCGAAGGATTCATACCAAGAGGAGAAGAAAGAATGGAGGATGTTGCTGAATGCTTCCTAAATGAGCTTATAAGACGAAGCTTGATTCAAGTCGTAGATACATTTTGGGAAAAAGTTATTAAATGCAAGATCCATGATCTAGTTCGGGATCTTGCCATACAAAAGGCATTGGAGGTGAACTTTTTTGACATTTATGATCGAAGAAAGCACTCCATATCCTCCTTATCTCTCAGACATGTCATTCATGGCCAAGCACAAAGGTATCTCTCACTTGATTTCTCCAACTTGAAATTAAGGTCAATTATGTTTCTAGATCGAGATTTTGGTAAGCTGGATCTTTTAAAGTTTCGTAATGTGTTCCAACATTTATATGTGTTGAACTTGGATCTGACGATTTGTCATGGCACTAAACTACCTGATGCCATAGGAAGTTTGTACCACCTCAAGTTCTTAAGCTTGATAGCTCCCGATCCGATTAATCTCCCCTCCTCCATTGGCAATCTCAAGAATTTACAGACACTCATCAATCTCTTTGACAATGGAAGTGGTTCAAAAGCCTACGGCTCACTACCTCCCGAGACATCTAACCTAATTAAGCTGAGACATTTAATTGCTTTCTATTCACAACCTCTGCAACTTAGCAAACTCACTAGTCTTCAAGTTCTTAAATACATTTGTTGTGATCAGTGGAAAGATTTTGACCCTGTTGGTTTAGTCAATCTTGGAGAATTAGACATGCGTAATATTAAGAAATCTTACTCCTTAAATAACATTAGCAGCTTGAAAAACCTTAGCACTCTCATATTGGGTTGTGCAAGTGGTGAATCATTCCCAGCCCTTGAATATCTTACTTCTTGTCAAAACCTTCGCGAATTGTGGTTAGATGGGAGAATAGAAGAACTGCCTCAGTTTCCAAATTCCATCACAATGGTTGTCCTTTTGTATTCGAAACTCATTGAAGATCCGATGCCTATGCTGGGAATGTTGCCAAACCTAAGGAATCTCGATCTAGTAGAAGCTTACGAAGGAAAAGAAATAACTTGCAAAGGTAACAGCTTCAGTCAACTGGAGTTCCTTCGTCTTGATAGTCTTTGGAACTTAGAAAGATGGCATTTAGCCACAAGTGCTATGCCTCTGATTAAAGGCTTTGGTATCCATGACCGTCCAAAGCTGAAGGAGATTCCCAAGAGAATGAAAGACGTTGCTAACCTGGAGAGGTTGAAGTCAATTCCTGTTGAGGTATATTTTACTTACAAATAAATTCTTATCCATAATAACCATACAATTTAATGAATAAAAATGATCCAACAAGATGTTTTTACGTGCTAATTAAGATTAATGTAGTTGGAGCAACTAATATGAAGGTAAAAATTAAGATAGTTTTACGGAGAAAGTCATTTTCCCCATTTTGTTGGAAAATGTTCCGATAGGCAAACACTAGAAAATGACTCCCAGTGAAAAACATTTTGTGAAAAAGTAACCCGAGTTTTATTGGCAATCCTTTTTTTTTTTTTGGTAATCAGTTTTATTGGCAAAATATTATTTGGTTGACACTTGATACTATCATAATAACGATTATAATGAGTCATTTTAGGTAATTCATAATTTTTTTGTATTTTCTTGAATACTAATTATGAATATTAAATAGCTTTGGATTTAGGTGAAACTGGAGAAGCAGCAGTTAATGGAAAATAAAAAGGCAGATGCGGACTTGACGCAATGGTTATTTAAATAATAAATAAAAGGAAGATGCGGAATTTTTGCCACTTTACAGAGTATTTCAGCGCTGTCAATGAGAGCTTATCTCAACTTTCAGTGTTCTCTGCTTAGTTTCTTTTTGGGTGCTTGAAATTGGTTTGAAGACAATTGTTTTTGAGATTGTACTCGAAAAATTATTTTCTATTGTTTTAAACTTTAATTGTTCAACTGTTATCTTGCTTATCCACATTTAAGGCAAGGCATTCTGTAATATATTTCAACATCTGTATATTCTGGAGTTAGAGAACATCTATTTTGCCAACATATTTGAACTCTCATCCTCAGTTGGTGGACTCAAACGCCTACAAGTCACAAACAAGCTTGATCCAGAGCTCAAGCAGATTAGCTTGATTAACTTACGAAATTAAATTTAGCTGCTCGATATGGAGAAACTCTGCAAGTCGGCAAACTCACAAATCGGCAAACTCTTAAATATATTTATTATGATCAGAGGAAAAGTGTTAATGGTTTTGGCAGAGGCGGGGCCAAGATTTCAAGCTTATGGGTTCAAGATACTAATCCTTTTAAGTTATTGGATTCTAAGTTAATATTTTTTACATATTCAATGAATTTTTAAGATAAATATAAGGTTTGAACCAAAGCTACTGGGTTCGGCCGAACCTGTTTCCGGCACTCTAGCTCTGCCCTTGGGTGTTTGTTTGGTCAATCCTCAAGAACTAGTTGTGGAAGTATTTGGAAATCTTACTCCTTAAAAACCATTAGCGACTTGAAAATTCTTAGCACTCTAATGCTATGTTGTAAATCTTGGGGAATATTTCCAACCCCTGAACCACTTTCTTCTTGTCAATACCAAACTAGTAAAAGGAAAAGCTCTAAACCTAAGCTATAAAAAACCAGCCTACTTGGATGGAGAATATCACCCTCCTACAAAAGGGGAAACATTTCTGCATTTCTGAACATAACATTTAGATCATAAGTTCAGATAAATATACCATGACATATATATAGCGACTCACCTTGGAGTCCAATCTCATCACAAGTCACAATCCAAAAGTTAATATGCAGTTAACATCAGCTTAATGTAACTCAATGAAATAGGCAAAAAATTACTATAGTAATCTCAAATAGGATAAGTTCGTATCATATCAACAATCTCGTAAGACATACTTTATACATATTTCAAGTATCAACTTACGAATCTCAAACTTGTCCCAACATACCAAAGTATATCAGATGCATATATCTTTACAGAAAAACTCAATTCTGTCGAACATAGAAGTTCAATTAAGAATTAAATTTCCAAATCATGCTCTTTATGGGAAAAAAAATTCATAGTTCAAGTCATCACTCACCTCCAGATGCCAATTACTCAAGTTCAACTTCTGATCAACCATGTTACTCAATTCGTCAACAAATCTATAAAGCAACCAATAGTTTAGAGTTACAATCTATCAACTTCAACTTTTTAATTAATTCAAGTAATGGAAAGGCACAATGCACAT
Source organism: Nicotiana tomentosiformis (assembly GCF_000390325.3). Classification (NCBI taxonomy): domain Eukaryota; kingdom Viridiplantae; phylum Streptophyta; class Magnoliopsida; order Solanales; family Solanaceae; genus Nicotiana; species Nicotiana tomentosiformis. The sequence continues at coordinate 17,167,946 of NC_090815.1, read as the reverse complement.
TACCTAAAGTATTGGCTAACACAAGGTTCCCTCAATTATGCTTTTCATAGTTGTTCTCAACCAATTCCTTAGAATTTCTGCAAATCCAATCCACAGGTCAATCATCAATAGATCAATTTAATCATAATAATTATTACCCAAGGTTACCCATATCAATTAGACACCAAAATACAATAAATATGCCTTAAAATCCAATATCGAAGAGTTTGGCTCAGCGGTGAACTGGTTGTAAACCTTGAGGACTAGAGTTCAAACCTTAGCAGAGACCAAAACACTAGGAGTACGACACTTCTTCTTTTTTCACACTTTCCATAAAGAATTTAACCTATATCCAATCGACAGTGTAAAAGTTTTACACTATCAAATGTACTGATACTGCAGAACTTTTATAGATATTTTAAATTATCTTTTAAATGAACTGATATTGTAGAAATTTTCTTGCACTGTCTGTACTCTCTGATGAATACATGTGCAGGGCAAACTAGTAGGGTATATTACCAATTAGTTTCCTTTTTTCATTTATCACTTTTCTATAGGATTTCTGAAAACAATTGTGCAACAAATGCATAGTTTGTTGATCATATGTTCCAGCGCCAATACATCTCAAAGATTTAAAGTTCAGCACCAGAAATGGCCTCATATACCTTACTTGGCCATTGCACCTCTCTACTTCAAATTCGAATTTTATTCCCTATCAACAAAAATCTTGGCCGTGGCGCCACTCCACTTCAACCACATTGATAATCTACAGAACTTTCTACCCCTTTTCAGCTGGCAAATCTCATTCTTCTCCAAAATGCTGTAACTAAGTTGACAACTACCTAAACACAAATAATAAAGTAATAGAAGAACTCATTCCTGAGACTGAGAGGGGGCAAAGAATTAAGGAATTAAATTAACCTCCCCCCCCCCCCCCCCCCCACCCACCAAAAAAAACACAAAAATAATAAGAATAACATGATCAGAGTACAGTACAAGTATCAACTCAGGTAATTTTAGTGTGAATATATTTCAATTTCATGACTCATAAAAACAAAATTAACATATTTAGAGACAACATAAAAAGCACTAATAGTGATCCCAATTTTTAACAGCTAAAAATTGATAAGAATGTATTATCAGAACAGTTTAACTTTGTGAATAGTAATAGAAGCACCCAATTCAGTGACAAAGGGAGTACCTTTTTTTGAAGAATTACAAGGAAGATTAGCTGAAGAAGAACAGTAAATGTCTTGGAACCTTCCTTTCATTTTCGTCAAATGGAAAAATAAACAGTTTAGACTTTATTCTTTTTTAGATTCGGAAGGTTATTGGGTTCCCAGATCAGAGCATTGGAGTTGAGATTGAGATTTGAGAGTGAAATTGAGGGGGAGGAAATTTTATGTAGCTATACGTCGAAATTTTTCTTTCTTAAACTGCAAAATCATTTCATAGTGTATGATTGTTAATTGTAACATACACCATTATTTATCGTAATTTGAAGTTAATGATAATACTTACATTGTATAATTAATTTTTAAAGTAGCTTAATCATAAAAATATCTATTTGTTTACTGATGCAGAAAACTTAGATTTAATATAATAACTAGGGCGAAAATATTAGAATGTTCTCACGCTATTTATATACGTATGTCATACATTTCTTAGCATAATATGTATTCATTTCGTTCACTTTTACTTGTTCATTATAGCAAATGAAGAGAAAGATAAATTTTTGTTTCTTGTTCTACCATCGTCATTAATTACTCAATCCCCAAATCATCTCTCAATACGTTTTGAAATTTTATCATTATTATGAGTAAAATTATAAAATACATACTTCATTTATCATTTCTTAAACAGAGTGCAAAGTTAAAAATTAAAAGTGTACAACTAAAATTAAATCTACGTAATATTATTCTGCAGCTAAAGTCAAAATCAACGGCTTCCGTTACTTCTATTTGATTTTTGTTATTAATTTTATATGTTCTGCTTCTGTGTCTATATCTCTTTCTTCCGTTTTCAAATTTGTATTCCAGTATCTTCTGCACATCCCTCTTTATCCAGCTCTAATTAGAGTAAAAACCACGACTCGTGAAGATGGTTAATGACTTTGTATGATTTGCAGTTGAAAAACTGCAAATGAAGCAAGTTGAAGATCAAAGAGTACAACATTGAATATTTGAAATCAACTATGTTGCTAATGACGTTGTTCGTCTAGAATTTTAGGCGAACATTAAAGAAATGATAAAGCAAACTTTTTCTTCGTGGACAACTCCCAACTGCGATGAACACACTAAAGAGCATAACTTTTTATAAGTGCTTTCAATATCAGGAGTTGCTTTGAGCTCACCAGACGGACGCTCTCTTCGACACCTCTTCATTTTACAATCAAGATTGCATCAATCTCACAAGCTCCCAAAACATTCGCTTTTGGCCCTTCTACTTTCATTTTCCTAAAAGCTGCCAATGCCTTAGCATATTCCCCTTCCATAAAATACCCATCAATTAACGAGCTCCACGACACACATCTTTGTTGAGCATTAAATCAAACACCTTTCTCGTCAAAATCACATACCCACATTTCTCAATTCCACCCAACATAGACTTCCAGGACACTAAGTTCCTCACAGACATTTCGTCAAACATCTTCAAGGCACACAATATGAATCGAGGTATTCAAAACATACCGCTACCAGTTTTAAGGAACCTGGATATATCTAATGTGATCCTGGGCAACGTGTTTTGCAACACTTCAACAAATAAAGACAAAGATTTACATGGATAGTCCGTTTGATGATCTTCAGTTCGTAGAAAATATTATGAGCATAATCGTGACTCAATAAAACTGGTAAAATTTAATAATAGCAACTTTTAAATAACGTTTCCTATATAAATTTTATTTTTCTTGCCTTTTGAGATTTAAAATTGCAATTATTTTTATATATAAGCTGCTCTTTTTCCATCACCATCAACTTGAAAATTTGACGGAGAGTATTTATGACCAAAAAGGTTAACAAAGCGTATTTGTCAATTATTTTCAATACGTTAGTTGTATTTTTGGCTCGTAGAATTATTACCAATAAGTTCTGGAGCTCAAACTTTTAGGATTATATATATATATCCAATGCGAATTGCCTTAGCCAGTTTGACAGAGCTTGCATTACTTTAGGCTCTTGTTTGAGGCAAATTTAAAAAATAGTCATCTTATAATTGAAAAATAATCACAGTTTCAAAATAATCAATATTTAACCCCTTTTTCATCTAAAGATAAAATCTGAAAAAAAAATATTATTAAACAAAATTAACATATTTAGAGATAACATAAAAATCACAATTAGTGATCCTATTTTTTAACAGTTAAAAAATTGATTACTATTACTTTGTGAATAGTAATAGAGGCACCCAATTCAGAGACAAAGAGAGTACCTTTTTTGATGAATTACGAGGAAGGTTAGCTGAAGAAGAGCAGTAAATGTCTTGTCTTGGAACCTTCCTTTCATTTTCTTCATCATTATTATCTCTTCAACTATAATTACAAAAAAAAAATTAATAATAATAATAATAATAATAAACTAGATTCTAACGCTGTTGAGAGACGAAGGTAAGGGAAGAGAAAAATACTTTTTCAGCATTCCAGTAAACAGTTTAGACTCTATTCTTTTTCAAATTCGGATGGTTATTGAGTTCCCAGATCAGAGCAACAGAGGATGCCGGCGGTGGAAGTACTTCAGCTTCTGGTTGAGAGATGGAGAGTGAAATTGAGGGATTTACATATGTTTGTAGAGAAATGGAAAAACGAGGGGAAGGTGGCGGGTAAATTTTATGTAACTATACATCGCATAAATTGTATGCGACCTCCTTTCATTTGCATTTTCTTTTTGGGTCAGTATCACTTTTACCCCGCGCCAGAAACTTTTTATATTTGGTAGTCGAAAAAATATATAAAATTTATATAACTTTTATATATAACATACCAAACATATATATATATATATATATATATATATATATATATATAATACAAATTTTATATAAAGGCCTTGTAATAGACATATTCAATGACATATTTTTCTTCACTTTTCATGCTTATATAAAGGTCTTGTAATAGATAAGAAAATACACACAATTGAAGAAGAAAATCTCTTCCTTCTCTCTATCTTTATTTCTTATTCATATTTTATTAAATTGCTTTTATTTCATAACAACACGTCTTGTTCATGTTTTACTAAATTGCTTTTATTTTACAACACGTTATCAGCACGAAATCTCTAACCTCAAGGTTAAATTTCACTTCTGGTAAGGTATATCTCGATGATCTATTTGTCAAAATTATCAAGCCTAACAATTCTTTTAGATTTTGATATCAGATATACATATGAGTATATTCCACCGAATGAATGTTGGTTCTTTCATTTTTGTTTTGTTGTGATATTTCATCATAATATAAACTTGAGCATCTTGTTCATGAATATAGTATTGTTAAATTTTCATGAACTAAATAATAGGTGGCATGCGGTATACTAAATAATCTACAAAATTAAAATTATACTTTATTATGTATGTGTAATGACCCGACCGGTCGTTTTGAGTATTACAACCTTGTTTCCCCATTTACTTCTCAAATTGTACTTTACAGTTGTTGTGTGAATTGCCGGGGTAATTGGTTCGGGTCTAGTGAGGTTTTGGAAGGAATTGGAACACTTAGTTGCAAGGTTTAAAGCTTAAGTTAAAATAGTGATCGGATGCGGACTTATGTGTAAACGACCTCGAATTCGAATTTTAATGATTCCAATAGCTCCGTATGGTGATTTTGGATTTAGGAGCGTGTCCGAAAAATTATTTGGAGGTCCGTAGTGGAATTTAGCTTGAATTGCCGAAAGTTGAATTTTTGAAAAGTTTGATCGGGGGTTTGACTTTTTGATATCGGGATCGAAATTCGATTTCGGGAATTTGAATAGGTCTGTAATGTGAAATATGACTTGTGTGCAAAATTTGAGGTCAATCGGACATGATTCGATAGGTTTCGGCGTCGTTTGTAGAATTTGGAAATTTGGAAATTTATTAGGCTTGAATCCGTGTGTAGTTCGTATTTTTGAGGTTGTTAGGTATGATTTGAGGCCTCGAGTAGGTCCGTGTTATGTTATGGAACTTGTTGTTATGTTCGGACGGGGACCCGAGGGCCTCAGGTGAGTTTCAGATGGTTAACGAATTGATTTTTGAATTTGGAAGATTGCTGAAACTGAAGTCTTCTAGTGTAATCGTACCTGCGGAAAAGTAGTCGCAGGTGCGAGAAGGAGTGCGCTGAATCGAGGTGCGAGAAGGAGCGCAGATGCGGGCAGAGGGCTGTGAGGCATTGGTCGTAGGTGCGAGGGAAAATTCTGCACCTGTGTGAGCGCAGATGCGGACGAATGCACGCAGAAGCGGAAACTGGACAGGCGAGTGGAGTCCGCAAATGCGACGTTTTGCTCGCACAAGCGGATGTGCAGGTGCGCAAATTTTGTCTGCAGATGCGGAAATCGATGGGGCAGAACCTTAAAATTCTACGGTTCAACATTTTCACCCATTTTCATATTTTGGAGCTCGGGTTGGGCGATTCTGGAGAGAAAATTTTCCACACAACATAAGGTAAGTGTTCTTAATTCCCTTGTGATTATATTCCATGAATTAATCTTTATTTTTGGTGTAAGATTATTGAATATTCAAGAAAAACAGAAGGAAATTTCTATAATGTCACAAAACGAATTTTTCAAGTTTGAATACCGATTTGGAGTCGGATTTGAGTGAAATTAGTATGGTTGAACTTGTAATTGGATGGGTTATCGTATTTTGTGAGTTTCGACGGATTTCGAGACGTGGGTCCCACGGGTGATTTTTGGAGCGTAATTTCGGATTTTTGTGAAAAATATTAGCATTTTTATTTGAAATTAATTTATATAAATTGTGTGGACTAAATCAAATTAATTGTTACTAGGTTCGAGCCGTTCGGGAGTTGATACGCGCATAATGGGATTTCTGAAGCATTGTTTAGCTTGCTCGACATTGGATTCGGCTTGTTCGAAGTAAGTAACTCTTCTAATCTTGGAGTTGAGAGTATGAACCCTGAATATATGTATTTTGTGAATATTTGGGAGGTGACGCACATGCTAGGTGACGGGCGTGTGGGCGTGCACTGTATAAATTGTAACATAATTATTTCTGTGGAAATTTTATAGTTAAATAATCTTGGCATTTTTTTCATGCGGTTTTTTATGTGTTAAAGAAATTGAGCTGAAAAGCATATTAAAAATCATGTTGAGGCTATGTGCCAGTATTATTGGGACCCACAGAGGTCATATTGCTGTGAATTATTGTGTTAAATTGAAAATTCATACTCAGTCGTATTCATTTCATTGCATATCATATCTCAGTCTCTATTGTTATTTATTGATACATCATATCATCATTTTGGGCTATTTTTCATGACATTGTGAGCCCGAGAGACTGGAGAGATTGATCACTGAGTGAGGCCGAGGGCCTGATTTGTGAGGATATTTATGGGATCGTGTTGCACGCCGCAGCATGGTGCATATTTTTGGGATCGGGCTGCACGCCGCAGCATGTTACATATTTATGGGATCGGGTTGCATGCCGCAACATGTTTGATATCGGCCGAGGGCCTGATTGTGAGGATGAGTGTGGATCGGGGCTGCCCGCCTACAACATACTTTATTATTATAGCGCGTGAGTTGTCCGTGCAGATTATAGCGCTTGGGCTGAAGGAGCCCCTTCGGAGTCTGTACACACCCCTAGTGAGCGCAGGTACCTAATGAGTATGAGTGCCGAGTGTTGAGTGACTGGGAGGCATGAGTGATTGTGAGGTATGCCCAGTGGCAAGAGTGATTGTGAGGTATGCCCGAGTGGCACGAGTGACTGTGAGGTTTGCCCGAGGGGCTGTATATGAGTGATGTTCTGCCCGAGGGGCTGTTTATGATTTTATCATTGAGTTGCATCGCATTGGCATGCACACAAGACATACATGCATAGAGTTGTATTTTCTCGTATTGTACTGCATCACATCATTCATGATTTTTCACATATTTTTGACAGATGGGCATAGTGATGCATTTGTTTTTTACACGGGTTATCCGGAAGGAAAATGAAACATCTTATTTATTATTGACAAGATTTTGGGAGAAATTTATTGTTTTCAACCTATTCATATTTTTGGCAAATCCGGCAAACGATTTGGGTTTTCACTGATATATTTGAAAGGAAGAACTATTATTTTTGAAATCATGATTTGGCTGAGCATTTTATCTCTGAGTTACTTCTGGTATTATTTGCTTTATGTTATTATGGACTGTTGTGGACTATTGGTTATGGACATGACCTTGGTAGAAGCTAGTCACTACTTTCAACCTACGACTAGGTTTGTTACTTACTCAGTACATGGGGTCGGTTGTACTGCTACTACACTTCTGCACATTGCGTGCAGATGTTGGCTGCTGTCATTGTTGTGCTCGATGGTTGCGGGACTTGAAGATATACCTGCGTTCCTGTTGTAGCTGCCTCTTATTCAGGGTAGCCTTAGATTTATAAAAGCTCTGTTTATGTATTATTCAAACAGACTATGTATTTATTTCATTTCCGCTTTGTATACTTTATTCTTAGAAGCTCATGATTTGTACTACCAGTTTTTGAAAATTGTACAAGATTAAGACCTTTATTCACTTAAACTGCTTTAATAATTATTATTGAAATTGGATAGTTGATAATTAGCTTACCTAACGGGTTGGGTTAGGTGCCATCACGACTAGTTGGATTTTAGGTCGTGACAAGGTGGTATCAGAGCTCTAGGTTCATAGGTTCTACAAGTCATGAGCAAGTGTCTAGTAGAGTCTTGCGGATCGATATGATGACGTCCATACTTATCTTCGAGAGGCTATAGGGTATTTAGGATATATACTTCCCATCTTTCCTTCCTTATCGTGCGGAATTGATTCAGCTTGAGATATAACTTTTTGAATTCCTTACACATATTTGTATGCGCACATGAGCGCTCAGTATCAGCTGTGCATTGACGGCTTGTGATTTTATGAACGAGGTTCAAGATGTGTATTCTGTATTTTGGTGATGGGCCAGTCTGGAGGACTTGAGGCCAGGTTTAGACCGCAGCTTAGGCTCGGTAGCTTCGGTTGTAACCTGTACATTTAGACTCATATATCCGGTAATATCCCTATGAGTGGAAGTTGTGGCTCGATGAGTGGTGGAATGGCTTTGTGATGAGTATGATGTAAATGCGGGATGTGTTAAGACGATTCGAATATGACGAGAAGTGTTTCCTTGAAATGTAAAGGAAAGGCCATTGGATGCTTGATTTTCGAATTGATGTGGCGTACAGTCTCCAGTATGAATGTTTTGAAGGATCCCTCACATTGTTAAATTTTGGGGTAAAACTAAATTCTCACGTCTGGTTAATGAGTTTGGACTCAGATAGACTAAGTGGTTGCATAGTAATTGTGAATGCGAAAGGGTATAACAAGATACCAGATTAAGGCTAAGCAGGTAGATTATCCCCTGCGGAGTAATCTACGTAGGAGTATTCCTTATGATGTGAGTAGAGAGTTTCTTTTCTGCCGACGGGGTGTATGGGTAGAGATTTGAATCTGAATCTGGTTGAGAAAGTTGACTTGTGTGTAAAAAGGATGAATACGAGCTTAGCGGATGATTGAGGTATGTTTATGGTTGGCGTTGTATGAACTTGGGAAGAAGTTTTGTTGGACCGATGGTGGCATTATGGCAGTAAGAAAGTATTGGTATTGTGAGTTATGGAATGTTTTAGTCTATGGCTTTGAGCCAAGTAGGGGAGTGTGCTATTGACAATTTGATTTCATGGTTAGGTGTTAAATTTTAATTTTGGTCTGAGGCATACTCTTGGGTTAGCTATGACTTGCAGAAGTTGAGATTGAGGATGACTCACATAAGGAAATTTCTGGTTAAGGATTATATTGCACGTATGAGTATATAAAATTCGTGGGATGAGTGAGTTGTTATTGGTGAATGACGTAGTGCGCACGGAGTATGAATTTGATTGGGGGTATTAGAGTATAGTTACTTCTTTGAATGTTGTTGTGATAATGGGGCACGTGTCTTTTGACCCATTTGGGGGGTGCAATTAGATTTGAGCAAAATGGGTGACTCCCGAGAAAAATTTCAGTGGGTTTGAGAATTATATATAGCAATTGAGAATGTTTCCGGACTTGTGTATGGATAAAATATGAGATTTGCGTTTGATGATGCCTGGACTTGCGGGAATTCTATATGACTATGGATTCTACATTTTTGTATAAGGAAGGTAAGAAGAACAATTTCAAATTCACACAAAGTATTCTCAGAGTAAGTGTTATAGTTGTGGTATTTTTGAAGGTGCTTAAGAAGAATACAATTGCTTATGGGTCGTAGGGCATTGTGATTCTATGCTAAGGTTTGTAGGGTGAGTTGTGGTTAAAGATCGTGGTATTTTAGCAAGAAGAAGTATCAATCTGAAGACAAATTCGGAAGGGACTCAGAGAAAATAGGACAACTGGGTAGTAGGTTGGATCAGTATGGTAATGGATATGATCGGTTCTTTGGGTGCTTATGATGTGTGGGTTTTCTACAGGTGCTTTGTGGCAATACACCTGGACTTGACGACCTGCGTGGCTTGGTCGAGTTAGAGGAATTTAGTTTTAAGGGCTTGATTATGTGCAAATGGATTGCAAAGTATTCTTGATGGTTTCTACCGGTGTGGAGAACGTGTTGTGTATTGTGATTTCCTCCTGGAAAGAAGCAAGAGAAAGGTTACTAACTAAAATGGTATGTAAATTATTGGTGACTCAAAGTTGATAATAAGATTCTTGTTCTTTTCATATGATGTCAAGATAGATGTTATGTGTTGTACGAAAGATAGATTTTCATGTACAAGGTGTCAGTACAGTCTTGAAGAGAAGGTAACGAATGTTGGACAACATGGGCGGTTTCAAATAACTAGAGGAATACTATTACTACTTGGTGTTGTATGAGAAAGGGGCGGACTTCAGAAGGCGCATTGTATTTTGACTTACATATGTATAAATTAGTATTGCGGTACTCACATGGTTGATAGACTGTTGATATTCAAATTTTGTCAAGTGGCACAGAAGAACTATTAAAGTATTTCTCGTGGAGTGATCGTGTATGAGAGAGGTGTTAGGCATTCGGGCGGTGGAGATGGAATCAAATATGGTGATTCGCGTGTTCTATGGATTTGGAGATTGGGAGTTCTCAGGAGCGGATTGTTTCATGGTTGTGGACTGTGAAGTTGTGGTCGGAGCTAGCCAGATGATAGAATGTGTTATGATTCAGTCATTATAGATTTTTGGAAGAATTTTTATCTATTTGTGGGTAACCTGAGTTGATTTGGTGGTCCATTGGTAGGCCCAATTAAGATGTGTATTCTATACCGAGCCAGAATGGTTGGCTCCATACTGCTATTGTTGAGGGATGTGTCATTCGGGTGATGTTGAGCTTATTCGTGTTCTGAGATGATCTGTGAGTTACTCCTTTATGCTACGAGGAGTTGTGATTCATTGGTTATGTGCACAGATGATGCGGTTCTATTTGAGCTTTATAGTGGATTTTGAGCATGATGAGTATTTGGGTATTGCATGATCGATTGCGTAATGGTTATGTTCTTTCAGGTTTTGTGTGGCATTTTTGTCATTTGCCTCTTCGTGGTTATTGATTTTGAGCAGGGTGATATGGACCAACGTTTGGATGGGGACACCTATTGCAGCAGAGCTATGTTAAGGTATGAACCTTGTGTTAGAATCGGGTGATTGTTCTACGGTGTATGATGAATTTTCAGCGTTTTGTTGTGGCAGTACTTGTTAATCTTGTGAGGCAGTTCTCTCATTTGAGTCATTTTCATGACTGAGTACATTTGAATTGTTGCATATTGGTGCTGGATGGAATGGGATGTGGCTCTGAGTTATATTGGTGCGACATGTCTGTGGAATAGTTGTGTTTAGTAATATAAGGTCATTGGACCTAGAATGGGTACTATCAGGTTCGATTACGGTATGTTCAGAAGTATAATATTGAAAGTCAGCTCAGAAAGGGATTATGGTTCTGGTTGGGGCGAGAGGGCTCCGTGACTTGTTGATCAGGTAAGTGGTCATGAAATTTTGCGTGTTTCTTTTATTATTAACAGTGTACGAAGGTTTTGGGATGAGGTTTGGTTCGATATGGGTTTAATACTAGTATGCGGTTGGTTTTGGAGTAGTCACTGCGATCAGGAATGGTGCTACGAGCATGCGAGTTGTGTAATATGTTAGGTGATTATGTTCGTGGTTATGGTAATAGTTATGGCTTGATACAGCTTGTTCAAACTCATAAAGTATGTAAATGTAAGATTCGTGTCTTGAAAGAAATTCTAAAGGTTGGAAATTAAATTCCAAGGTTTATGGGCTACAGTTAAATTAATGAATTCAGTTGGTTTGTGTTGTCAAGCCTATATGGAATAGGGTGACGTGGGTTCACCCCCGGGTATGTGTGTGGTAAGATGGAACGGTGGTTTGATGGCTTGGAAACAACTCTTGGCACGTTCGAGGACAAACGTATGTTTAAGTGGGGGAGAATGTAATGACTCGGCCGGTCGTTTTGAGTATTACAGCCCCGTTTCCCCATTTACTTCTCAAATTGTACTTTATAATTGTCGTGTGAATTACCAGGGTAATTGGTTCGGGTCCAGTGAGGTTTTGGAAGGAATTGGAACACTTAGTTCTAAGGTTTAAAGCTTAAGTTTAAATAGTGACCGGATGTGAACTTATATGTAAACGACCTCAGATTCGAATTTTGATAATTCCAATAGCTCCGTATGGTGATTTTGGACTTAGGAGCGTGTCCGAAAAATTATTTGGAGGTTCGTAGTGGAATTTGGCTTGAATTTTCTGAAAGTTGAATTTTTGGGAAGTTTGACTGGGGGTTTGACTTTTTGATATCGGGGTCGAAGTTCGATTCCGGAAATTTGAATAGGTCTGTAATGTGAAATGTGACTTGTGTGCAAAATTTGAGGTCAATCGGACGTGATTTGATAGGTTTCAGCGTCGTTTGTAGAATTTAGAAATTTAGAAATTTATTAAGCTTGAATTTGTGTGTAGTTCGTACTTTTGAGGTTGTTAGGTATGATTTGAGGCCTAGAGTAGGTCCATATTATGTTAGGGAACTTGTTGGTATGTTCGGACGGGGACCCGAGGGCCTCGGGTGAGTTTCAGATGGTTAACGGATTGATTTTTGAATTTTGGAAGATTGCTAGAACTGAAGCCTTCTGGAGTAATCGCACCTGCGGAAAAGTAGTCGCAGGTGCGAGCTCGCAAGTGCGAGCAAGGGTGCGCTGAAGCAAGGTGCGAGAAGGAGCACAGATGCGGGCAGAGGGCTGTGAGGCATTGGTCGCAGGTGCGAAGGAAAATTCCGCACCTGCGTGAGCGCAGATGCGGACGAATATACGCAGAAGCGGAAACTGGGCAGGCGAGTGGAGTCCGCAAATGTGACATTTTGCTCGCACAAGCAGATGCGCAGGTGCGCAAATTTTGTCCACAGATGCGGAAATCGATGGGGAAGAACCTTAAAATTCGAGGGTTCAATATTTTCACCCATTTTTGGATTTTGGAGCTCGGGTTGGGCGATTTTGGAGAGAAAATTTTCCACACAACTTGGGGTAAGTGTTCTTAACTCCCTTGTGATTATATTCCATGAATTAATCTTCATATTTGGTGTAAGATTATTGAATATTCAAGAGAAACAGAAGGAAATTTCTATAATGTCACAAAACGAATTTTTCAAGTTTGAATACCGATTTGGAGTCGGATTTGAGTGAAATTATTATGGTTGAACTTGTAATTGGATGGGTTGTCATATTTTGTGAGTTTCGTCGGATTTCAATACGTGGGCCCCACGGCTAATTTTTGGGGCCTAATTTCAGATTTTTGTGGAAAATATTAGAATTTTGATATGGAATTAATTCCTATAAATTGTGTGGACTGAATCAAATTACTTGTTACTAGGTTCGAGCCATTCGGGAGTTGATACGCGCATAATGGGATTTCTGAAGCATTGTTTAGCTTTCTCGACATTGGATTCGGCTTGTTCGAGGTAAGTAACTCTTCTAATCTTGGAGTTGAGGGTATGAACCCTGAATATATGTATTTTATGAATTTTTGGGAGGTGACGCACATGCTAGGTGACGGGCGTATGGGCGTGCACTGTATAAATTATAACATAATTATTTCTGTGGAAATTTTATAGTTAAATAATCTTGGCATTTTTTCCATGCGGTTTTATGTGTTAAAGAAATTGAGCTGAAAAGCATATTAAAAATCATGTTGAGGCTATGTGCCAGTATTATTGGGACCCACAGAGGTCATATTGCTGTGAATTATTGTGTTAAATTAAAAATTCATACTCAGTCGTATTCATTTCATTGCATATCATATCTCAGTCTCTGTTGTTATTTATTGATACATCATATCATCATTTTGGGCTATTTTTCATGACATTGTAAGCCCGAGAGACTGGAGAGATTGATCACTGAGTGAGGCCGAGGGCCTGATTTGTGATGATATTTATGAGATCGGGTTGCACACCGCAACATGTTTGATATTGGCCGAGGGCCTGATTGTGAGGATGAGTATGGATCGGGAATGCCCGCCTGCAACATACTTTATTATTATAGCACGTGAGTTGTCCGTGCAGATTATAGCGCTTGGCCTGAAGGAGCCCCTCCGGAGTCTGTACACACCCCTAGTGAGTGCAGGTACCTACTGAGTGCGAGTGCCGAGTGTTGAGTGACTGGGAGGCATGAGTGATTGTGAGGTATGTCCGAGTGGCAAAAGTGATTGTGAGGTATGCCCGAGTGGCACGAGTGACTGTGAGGTTTGCCCGAGGGGCTGTATATGAGTGATGTTCTGCCCGAGGCTATTTATGATTTTATCATTGAGTTGCATCGCATTGGCATGCACACATGACACATGCACACACATGATGCATTTGTTTTTACACGGGTTATCCGGAAGGAAAATAAAACAACTTATTTATTATTGACAAGATTTTGGGAGAAATTTATTGTTTTCAAACTATTCATATTTTTGGCAACTCCGACAAACGATTTGGGTTTTCACTGATGTATTTGAAAGGAAGAACTATTATTTTTTAAATCATGATTTGGCTGAGCATTTTATCTTTGAGTTACTTCTGGTATTATTTGCTTTATATTATTATGGACTGTTGTGGACTATTGGTTATGGACCCGACCTTGGTAGAAGCTCGTCACTACTTTCAACCTACGGCTAGGTTTGTTACTTACTCAGTACATGGGGTCGGTTGTACTGATACTACACTTCTGCACATTGCGTGCAGATGTTGGCTGTTGTTGTTGCTGTGCTCGATGGTTGCGGGACTTGAAGATGTACCTGCGTTCCTGTTGTAGCTGCCTCTTGTTAAGGGTAACCTTAGATTTATAAAAGCTCTGTTTATGTATTATTCAAACAGACTATGTATTTATTTCATTTTCGCTTTGTATACTCTATTCTTAGAAGCTCATGATTTGTACTACCAGTTCTTGGGGATTGTACAAGATTAAGACCTTTATTTACTTAAATTGCTTTAATAATTATTATTAAAATTGCATAGTTGGTAATTGGCTTACCTAACGGGTTGAGTTAGGTGCCATCACGACTAGTTGGATTTTAGGTCGTGATAGTATGCTTATGGTTTTACCTTATAATACGATTTTAGTATGCCTAGTATAGTGATTATATATTAGTTTACTGTCAAATATAATGTAATAATAATAATAATACTCGTAACTATCTTTTTAATAAGATAAAATATTAGTACAAGAATTATGTACTACACCAAATATTTCGTTGATTATAGTTGTTATCAAATTAACATGTTGAATCATTTCTATATGGAAAGCATATAGTAGTAGATAGAGATTTGTCCATTATTTTTTTATTCCCTGATTGACTTAAAGGTTCTGCTATATCTCTTTATTTTTCTAGAGAGCATAATACTTAGTTTCCACAAAAGTGTATGGTAACTAGTAGTACTATTATTCTATTTGATACATTATATTTCTTAATGTTCTAGTCATATCATTTTCATCTTAAAGAAGGCTTATTGCAGCAAAGATCACATGTGAATTTTCAATATTATTTTATATTTTCATATATTTGTTTGACACTAAAAACTTAGCTGATTTGAGTAAATGAAAGTCTATTATTGAGAATTATATCCAAATGATATTATGAAGAGTTTAACTCAAGAGGTAAGCATTTCCTCCGTATTTGAAATTATTTTTGTCCTTTGCTATTAATGATATCAACTTCAATGAGTTCAAGTCGCAATGCACCATAAGGGTAAGACATCGAGATCAAAACCTAATGCTCCATGATGATAAGAGTTGGGTTTGAGTCTCAATTCATTATGGCCTAACATGCCTTTATAATGGTAAGATATTGGGTTTGAGTCTCACTGTACCATATTGATTATATAATGATGACTAAAGAAAAATAATATAGTTTTCATGAAAAAGCATGAAGATTGTCCCATTTAATTTGCTCCATTCTTGAAGTGAATTTGGTAGCGGCACATAATAAGTCTAAATGAAGACAAGTGGTTGAACAATGAATGTGGGCGTTCCAAAGATCAAAATAATAATAATCATCACTATGATTATAAAAGGAGAACAATAAGGGTTCTCAAAATAGTTCTTCAAAATGTGAAGGCAATATTTACCATCAAATTGGTATGAAAAATAATAAAGCACGCCGCTGATTATGATCCATTCATTGAAGAGAATGTGACTTGTGATAAGCATTGAGAATGTAGACCCATTCCTAAAGGTGAATGTTGCAATATGTGATAAAAGTAATGAATAAAGACATGCAATGCATGATTGGATGAATACCACACAACTTATCTCTAAGGGAGGTTTGAGTGAAATAAAGAGAATAAATATTATTGTGTGGTTACATGAATATGTCATTGGTCGCGTATATGTGATACGCCAAAAAATATTTTGTTGTGCCTTATAAAAGGTTATTAAAGGCAAAATTAAAGCAAGGAATAATTTTGCTTATGATGATTTTGACCATGACAATTTATTATGATATAATTTTCTCCATGAAGGAGACATTTACCATATGAATGGTGTGACAAAAGATCTTGTATTACAAAAATTGTTAAGAGCTCCAGAAAAATTAATTTGTTACTACCCGGATGAATAAAATTAATCACGATATTGATATTGTAAAGTTTCAAAAGAAACTTTTTGAGTTTCAAATTTATAAGTCAAAGTGGTTGGCATATTGAGACTATAAATAAAAGAAATATTGAATATTTTCATATTTCTATAATCATAACGGGTAATATGAAAGAGTACCCAATTTTCTTTCTATTTGTACTACACAAATATAAGCATGATGATGGAATCATATGTCACAAGTAAACTAGAGGTTTACTGAAACAAATATTAGTTGGCATGATCGGTTGACCATCTTGGTTCAAATATGATGCGAAAAATTAATTGAGAATTGCATTGACATATATTGAAGAAATATAAGATTCTTCAAGAATTTTCTTGTGCTGCTTATTCTCATGATATACCAGTTAAGGTTAGGATTGAATCCTTTGATTTCTAGAACTAATAAAAGGTGATAAATATATGGGCCCAGTCGCCTGCCATGTGGACCGTTTACTATTATATGATTTTAATAGATGCATCTATTCTATGGTCACATGTGCATTTTTTATCAACTTGCAGTTTGGCTTTTGCAAGATTGATTGCTCAAATTATTAGATCACAGTTCCAAAATATAAATTATGATTATTTATCTTGATAATACTGGTTTAAATCCAAGTTGGTTTAGCCGAAATTGTATGCCTCCAATTATAGCTAAACCATTGGTTATGAGAATAAAATTGCCAAAATAAAATTTGGTATGTGATGTATTGTTTAATATACAACAACACTTGTATGCATCTAGCCAAATTATGATAAATTCTCCCTATCACAATCAGTTCAGGGTCAGGAACCATATAACTTTTATCTAGAAATATGAATGTGTTATATGATTTAATTGTTCCACCACAATACACAAAAATGGATCCCCAAATAAGGCTATGGATATGTGTTGGTAATTCCAACAATAGGGGAAGAAAATGGGTAGCTAAAAAAGTAACGCATGTAATGAATTATTATGAGTACATCTAAATCCCCGTACGAGAAAATGTGAACTTGAAGTTCAAGTGATAATTCATTTGCAAAATATTGCCAGACGTATTTGCTGACCCAAAGCTAAATGTCATATTCATCTACTAATGCTCCAAATAAAATAAAGTTCATAATGAATAGAGTCTATGGCATGCATGAAGCATAATACACTAATCGGTTCCAAAGATAAAACTCCTTGAAAAAGGAGAAGAACAAATGTTCAAGATGGTCATAATAAGGAGGCAAGTGCTCTAGAAGAGCACCACGACATAACACTTCATAAGACCTCACGGGAGAGGCTCAACTACCTGAAATTAATAAGATAAAGAGATCTCAATAAGTTATGTCTTTATTAGGTAATAGTAGAACCGATATAAAATGATCGTCGACGATATTGTTAATATAATGTAGCGCTCAATATTATTAATATTGACGAGGATCTTGATCTCAAATCTGTCATGAAATTTGGATAGATAAATGATTGGCCAAATGAAAAATACGCAATGAAAATTGATTTCACCTGAAAAATATGAAGTTGGACAGATAGTCCCAACACCTGAAATTATAAAGTCAATGGAGGTATAAATGCGTTCTTGTGCGAAAAGTTCAAAGTCGATAGACATAAAAACGACGTGTGGCACAAGAAAATTTGTAAATATCCTCACATTGATTATATGGAGACATGTTCTCTTATGGTGGATGTGGTCATTTCAGGTTTTAATCTGGTAATACATGAAAAACTTGATATGCGTATAATGAAAATCATTGAAGGATTTAAGTTGTTCTGAAGAATATTAATGTTTCCAAGAAATTTATTAAATAAATCTTAAAAAATACTTATATGAATTGAAACAATCAGGGCGCATGTGGTATAATCGCCTGTATGAGTACCTGTTGAAAGAAGGGTACAAGAATCATTCAATTTGTCCTTGTGTCTTTATAAAAAGATCTGGATCTGAATTTGTTATAATCGCTGTGTATGTTGATGATTTAAATATCATTGGAACTCATGGGGAGCTTCCTAAAGCAGTAGACTGTTTAAAAAAAGAATTTGAAATGAAAGATCTTGGAAAGACAAAATTTATCTTGGTCTACAAATTGAGTATATGAAAGATGGAATTTTTTTCCATCAATCAGCATACACTAAAAAGATTTTAAAGAAATTCTATATGGATAAAGCACATCCATTTAGTACCCCGATGGTTGTGAGATCACTCGATATAAATAAAGATCCATTCCAACCTCATGAAAATAATGAAGAGTTGTTTGGTCCTGAAGTACCATATCTTAGTGCAATTGGTGCACTAATGTATCTTGCTAACACTACAAGTGTCACGACCCAATTTCACCTATAGGTCGTGATGGCGCCCAACACTACAGCTAGGCAATCCAACTAATAAGTCAAACATACATTGGTTAAACTTTTATTCCAAGAAGATAATAAAATATCAATTTCTACCAATGTGGGTGCCAAGACCCGGTGTCATAAGTGCATGAGCATCTAGTAGATTATACAAAATTCCAAATACTGTCTGAAATAAAATAGACAGAATATAAATATCAGAAGAGACACTGATAGCTGCAGAACGGCTCAGAAAGGCAGCTCACCACTATGCGTCGGGATGACGTGGGTATGTGATGATAGGTCTTCCACTAGTACCTGTCTCAGATCCTATACAAAAAGTGCAGCAAGTGTAGTATGAGTACGTAAACAACGTGTACCCAGTAAGTATCAAGCCTAATCTCAAAGTGGTAGAGACGAGATGGCTGACTTTGACACTCACTATAGGTCAATAATAATTGAAATAAAACTAAGATATTTAAATCAGCATGATTTACAGAATTTACAAATAATTTATTTACTCAGCGGAAATAATCAAATTCCTTCAAATGTAACAATTCTCAATATTTTAATTAAATTCCTTCAACTCAAATAATTTCCAATTTATCAATTAAATCTCATTTACAGGAGTAACAATTAATTCCTTAACAAGCAAGAATAATAATTTATTAAATTCCAAGGATTTTCCAATTTATTAATTAGCTTCACGAGCTGAAATAATTTATTAAAGTATCGTGTAATTATTATTATTAAGCACGATTTCTGCCGAGGACGTACGACCCGATCCAGAGTGTCGTGTACACTGCCGAGGGACGTGAGGCGCGATCCATATATGCATCTATCCTGCCGAGGCATTCGGCCCGCTCCACAAGAAAGGAGGACATTTTCTTATGTGCCTCCGGAAGGAGAGTATATTAATTATGAGATAAATTTGGGAGGAGAACAATTCCTTTTAAAAATTAATTGATTTAAACAGACAATAAAGCTTATGAGGTTTCCATCCTTTAATATCTTTATCTAACAATTCACAATATATTCATATAGATATCAATTAATATAAATAAATCAAAGAATACAATTTACACAAGTAAGGCATGCTTTGAGTCCTAAACTACCCGGACTTTAGCATTAATAGTAGCTACGCACGGACTCTTTTCACCTCGTGCGTACGTATCCCCCCCACAATTAGCAACAATTATTTAATTTTTAATCACTTATGAGGTAATTTCCCCCTCACAAGATTAGACAAGAGACTTACCTCGTCTTGCTCTAATTTAATCCACAATTCTGCCTTTTCCAAGATTATCCAACTCTGTCTGGCTCGAATCTAGCCAAAATAATTCGATACAATCACTAAAAATTATAGGAAATAAATTCTATAAGGAAATACTACATTTTTGATAAAAATCCCGAAATTAATTAAAATTTCGCCTGCGGGGCCCACATCTCGGAATTCGGCAAAAGTTACGAAATCCGATAACCCATTCAATTACGAGTCCAACCATACCAGTTTCACTCAAATCCGACTCCGAATCGATACCGAAATCTCAAAATTTCGTTTCTATGAGATTTCTAAACTTTTTCGAATTTCAATCTCAAAACACTAATTAAATTGTAAAAATAATGATATACTTGTATATGTAGACCAAATCCGAGTTAGAATCACTTACCCCCAATGTTTTTCCCTTGAAAATCTGCCAAAAGTCGCCTCTGCTCAAGCTCAAGTTCGCCAAAAATGGTAAATGGGACGAATGTCCTCTGTTTTTATAACTTACAGCTCTGCCCAGTTCGATCAAGGAGCTCGATCAGGGGAGCTCTATCTCAGGGAGTTCGATCAAGGAGCTCGATCTCAAGGAGCTTGGTCTTAGGGAGCTCGATCTCAGGGACATGGTCATGGCCTCGATCAGGGTATCGAGGTTGGGCCTTCGATCATAGCCTCAATCATTGCATCGAGCTTGAGCCTTCGATCAGGGCATCGAGCATGGGTCTCGATCCTAGCCCTCGAGCCTTGCCTTCGATACTGAGCCTCGTCCCTGGCTTCGACTCAGGCCTCGATCGTGGGCTCGATATCTGGGGCTCAATCTGAGGCTCGATATCTGGGGCTCGATCTGAGGCTCGATCACAGCCCAGAATATGCAGCAGAAGAGAAAATTGCAGCAGCTTTTTAAGTCCAACTTTTGATTCGTTAACCATCCGAAACTCACCCGAGGCCCTCGGGACCTCAACCAAATATACCAACAAGTCCTAAAACATCATACGAACTTAGTCGAACCTCTAAATCACATCAAACAATGCTAAAACTATGAATCATACCCCAATTCAAGCTTAATGAAACTAAGAGTTTTCAACTTCTACATTCAATGTCGGAACTTATCAAATCAACTCCGATTGACCTCAAATTTTACACACAAATCATAAATTATATAATGGAGCTATGAAAATTTTCGGAATTGGATTCTAACTCCGATATCAAAAAGTCAACTCCCCGGTCAAACTTTCAAACTTTAAATTTCTATTTTAGCCATTTCAAACCTAATTTCACTACGGACTTCCAAATAAAATTTCGATCACGCTCCTAAGTCCAAAATCACCATACGGAGCTGTTGGAATCATCAAAATTCTATTCTGGGATCATTTTCTCAAAATGTTGACCGAAGTCAAACTTAGCACTTTAAGGCCAACTTAAGGAACCAAGTGTTCCGGTTTCATCTCAAACACTTTCAAATCCCGAACCAACTATCCCCGCAAGTCATAAATCATTACAAACACCTACGAAAAGTTTTATTTTAGGGAACGGGGTTCTAAAAGTTAAAATGACCAGTTGGGTCATTACAACAAGGCCTGACATAATCTTTTCAGTTAATTTCTTAGCAAGATATAGCTCTGCTCCTACAAGGAGACATTGTAATGGAATCAAACACACATTGCGGTATCTAAAAGAGACTATCGATATGGGATTATTTTATGGCAATGATTGCAATCCTGATCTTGTTGGTTATGCCGATGTTGGGTATTTATCTAACCCACACAAGGCTCGATCTCAAACAGGCTATGTGTTTACATGTGGAGGTACTGCTATATCTTGGCGATCCACTAAGCAATTAATCCTGGCTACTTCATCTAATCATGCCGAGATAATTGCTATTCATGAAGCAAGTCGAGAATATGTATAATAGAGGTCTATAATACACCTTATTCGAGACAAATGTGGTATGAAGTGTGACAAACTACCGACAATTTTGTATGAAGCTAATGCTGCATGCATATCCCAATTGACTGTAGGATTCATAAAAGGGGATAGGACAAAGCAAATTTTACCAAAGTTATTTCTCACCCATGATCTTCAAAATAATGGTGATATCAATGTGCAACAAATCCATTCAATGATAATATGGCTGATCCGTTCACCAAATCTCTACCGACGTCAACCTTCAAGAAACTTGTGTACAAGACTAGGATGCGGAGGTTCAAGGATGTGAATTGATGCTCTCATCAGGGGGAGTTAATATGCGTTGTACTCTTTTTATCTTACAAGGTTTTGTCCCACTGGGCTTTCCTTGCAAGGTTTTTAACGAGGCAACCAAAAGGGGTATTTCTAAACATGTGTACTCTTTTCCTTCACTACGATTTTTTTCCCATAGGGTTTTTTCCTAATAAAGTTTTAACGAGGCACATTATCTATGGATATCCAAGGGGGAGTGTTATAAGAAAAATCAAATTATGGTGGATGTCTACTCTACCTCCATGATCTTTTCAAATGCTTAATGATATATTTCTATGCTTAATGCCATATTTAATGACATATTTTTCTTCACTTTTTATATCTATATAAAGGCCTTGTAATAGATAAGAAAATACACACAATTGAAGAAGAAAATCTCTTCCTTCTCTCTATCTTCATTTCTTGTTCATGTTTTACTAAATTGATAACAACATGTCTTGTTCATGTTTTACTAAATTGATTTTATTTTATAATAAAATGCAATTAATCAAATATCATACGTGCTTAAGCTAGAATAAAGCAATAACTCATACGTCAAGATTTTATATTTTTCTTATAAACTATGTATATCTTTGTGAGTTTAACTAAAACCTCAAATTCAATACACATAGAGAAATCTTTGGGCTTTGATGGCTTCTACGGCCATGGCTGAATCTTGCGCAATTTGTTTTCGGGGGCGGCTCAACGGATCTCGTGGCTAAGGCGAAACCATATTGAAAGTTCCTTAAACTTAATCTTATGAAATTTGTATACTAATAAAAAAAATCTTTCTAAACAACAAATTAATCATTTAAGACAAAAAAAAAAGTAAATTTCAAAAAAAGAAGAAGGAAGAAGAGCACAAAGAATAAAGTGGTGGATTGATAAATATAAATTATTCATGTAATTTCATATGTAGAAAAATAAGATTTTAAAATAAATTATGAATAATGATATCCTATCCTCTTTCTAACAAATCGTGTAGGAATAAGAAATAATGAAAAATAAAGGAAAGAGGCTAAAAGACAAGAGAATAAAGCAAAGCTAGAGTTGCACACATCATCTTCATATTCACAAATGTGGAATACACATATGGGCTTATGGAAAGAGACTAGAGATGAAAATGAACATAGATGCATGTGTGGAATCTATATACGTGTTGCGGCCAAACACACATGCAAGCATACGCGGTCGTCAAGTAATAAAGTGATAAGATAGAGTGTCGAACCCACGAGGACTTATTATTAACTATTAACTAGATTAGACAGTCCTAATTATCTAAACAAGGATTAAACACAAAAGTAGTAATGCTAAAGTAATTAAAATAAAAAATAAATAAATAATGAACTCTAAACAAAGGAAAAATATATTTTTATGTATCAATGTAATGAAAACAATCTAGGTTATGAGCTATCTAACACTCATGTTGTATTCTTCAATTGACTTGACTAACTAATTTATCTAGTTTATTGGTTGACAGGCTTAATATTACTCGGAAGAATCCGTCGAGTTCTTACTCGCATATTCAAGTTAACCTAACACCCATATGTCTATGGAATTAGAACTAACAAGAACGCATTTATAATTCTTGTACGTAAACCAAACAAGAAAATTAGGTATATGTCTATCCTAACCACAAATCCGTTCCCCGATATCCGGGTTCAAGAACTTGCTCTACTCAATCCTATATGTAACCTAGAATTCCCACTTTCGAGATCAACTAAAGATTCGTAGATAGTATTTAATTGTAGATCAAGCAATCAAATAATTATGCGCAAGATTGAATAAATAAACTAATATGATAAATAAGAAATCAAAATCAATATTCAAATAATAACAGTCATGAAAGAACCACAACCCTAGAACGTGAAGTTACAAATCATACAAAGAAATATAAAAATTACTAAGTTTGGTGAAAGAAAAGATGAAATCGCGCCTCCATGGCAGCTCTGTGCTCTCCCTTGGTCAAACGTTCCTTTCAAAAACGTCCTCCCCCCCTAAATAGGTTTGGACCCCTTTTATACGAGTTGAGACCATATAGGAACGAAATAGCCTTGTCCCGAACGAAGTGGGAAAAACCCCGCACCCAACGTCCAGGCTAGCGCGTGGCGCAGATTCTAGTGAGTTTCCGCCTTCAAATCCTTGCTTTGAATTAAATTGTAATTCCTTTCTTTTGCTTGTCTTCCACTTGAGTGGACAAACACCAAAGGTGTCCCCTCTTTGTCCCCTTATTTGTTTTATTCATTTATTTTCCTTTTTTTTCTTCTGCGTTTTATTCAATTTTTTTTCAAATCTATTCATCTTCACACCGCTTATTCCTATACAGTTAAAATATAATATTAAGCATAAAATAATATAATTAATACTCAAAAGACGATTAAAAGTACTAGAACATGAGGCAATAATGATTAAATATATACATCTTTTGGCCGAACATCAATACACAAGGTCACATTCGCATACATGGAACCTACATTTGCAAGTCTAACTAATAAAGTTAAGAATGGAAGCAAAAGAGTCATAGATGCATGTGTGGAATCTATATTTGCAAAGATCATATTCGCATAAATGGAACCTACATTTGCAAGACTAACTCATGAAGTTAACAGTGAAGCACAAGTACCATAGTTGCATATATGGAATCTGCGTACACAAAGGCCACATTTGCAATCATGGATTTCACATTCGCAAAAGTGGAACATGAAAAAAACTACTCATCATTTCCTATAAATAACAAGCTCTCTTTGTATAATGAATTCAATCTTTGTAAGACAAGAACTAGTCTTGGTCTTCTTTCTTTGTAGTAAAAATATTTCTTTAGTCTTTTCGATATTTCTTGTCTTCTAAATATCGTTTTTAGATTTTTTACTCCATAATGGAGTAATCTCTTTTCGTTGGGATAGTTGATGAAGCTTGATATATTTTATAATACTATGTCAGTTTTTATATATTCTTGGCTTGAAACTTTTTATTTACATTTCATACTATGATGGAATGATCTTTTAATTACTCTATTAACACGTCTACATATTTTATCTCTAAGTTATTCTTATATTAATTTTGTAATTGTTACGGAGCAAAATAAATATATAATAACTAATGAATAAAATAGTAGAGTGAGAGTAATGTTTTAGTAAACTATAATTTCAAGTCAGTAATGTTGCTTGCCTCAGTTTTTATTTCTCATGGAAGAATTGTTGTAGGCAAGATTATTGATCCTTAGTAAAACTATTATCACAAAGTTTTTACTTTATTTTAGCACAA
Organism: Nicotiana tomentosiformis; assembly: GCF_000390325.3. NCBI lineage: Eukaryota > Viridiplantae > Streptophyta > Magnoliopsida > Solanales > Solanaceae > Nicotiana > Nicotiana tomentosiformis. The sequence continues at coordinate 17,142,605 of NC_090815.1, read as the reverse complement.
TTCAAGCAAGAAAAATATTTCGGTTTAAACATCACTAGTCTTAAGTTGATTAACTAACATAATTCTCATGGACTGTTATTAATTGGTTATTTCTTAGTGAGCAAAATATAATTATATTAGAAATAAGAAATTATTCTTTAAATAAATAAATGTAAAAATTGAGATTTTATTATAGTAATATTAATAAGTGAATTCAATTATTCCCAATTTTTTTTAATTATAAATCTTCCAAAAGTTATTTGTTTTGTTTAAGTAATTAACAAGTTTTAAATCTCACTCACTTTTAATCAATTTGATTCTCTCAAATAGTAGTTAAAATATTACAAGCCTGTAGCATAGATTATCCAGTCTCTGTGGGACGGTATCTTAAACTATACTAGAATTTGACAGAGTATTGTAATGACCAAACCGATCGTTTTGAGAATTACCATTCTGTTCAGTGGTTTAAGGTCTCGAGAAGCTTCGTATTAAGTATTATGACTTGCGTGTGTGACCAGGTTCGGATTTTGGATGATTCAGGATTGATTTGGAAGAACAATTCTTGATTTGGAAGTTTAAGTGAAAAGAGTTGACCGTAGTTTGGATTTTGTGTAGACAACTCCAGAATGGTGTTTTGATGATTCCAATATCTTTGTATGGTGATTTTGGACTTAGTCGTGTGTCCAAAATTGGATTTGGAGGTCCGTAGGTTGATTTGATGTGTTTTGGCAAAAATTGGAAAGTTGAAGGTTTGGAAGGTTGAGAGGTTTGACTGGGAGTTGATTTGATTGATATCGGGTTCAGATTGAGATTCCGAGAGTTGGAATAGGTTCGTTGTGTCATTTATGACTTATGTGCAAAATTTGAGGTTAATCGGAGTTGGTTTGGTATGTTTCGGCATTAGTTTTGGAAGTTAGAGGTTCATGAGTTCATTAGGCCTGTATCGATGCGCGATTCATGGTTTTAGTGTTGTTTTGTATGATTTGACGCTTCGAGCGATTTCGTATGATATTTTAGGACTTGTTGGTATATTTGGTTGAGGTCCCAGGGGCCTTGGGGAGAGATTCAGATTGTTTACAGATTGAATTTGGCCATGTCGAATTGCAGAAATTCTGATGTCTGGTTTCCTTCTTCACGTTCGCGAGAGATGTCTCGCGTTCACGAAGGGTATCTGCGAGGTAGGTGAAGTTTGTTCTTCGCGTTCGCAAAGATGGCCACGCGTTCGCGTAGGCCTTGGTTCATTGTTCATAGCATTCACGTGGGGGCTCTCGCGTTCGCTGAGAGGAATTTGGTAGCTTAGTATTTTGTGCTTTGCGAACGTGAGGCACATTCCGCGTTCACGAAGAGGGGCATCTGGGCAGCAACTATTAGTTTCAAAATCGATGGTTTGAACCCATTTTTCATACTTTGAGCTAGAGACCTCGGATTTGCGCGATTCTTAAAGAGATTTTCAAGAAGTTGATTGGGGTAAGTGATTCTAACTCGGATTTAGTTGTTATACATGAATCTATCATTATTTTTATCATTTAATTAATTATTTGAGTGGAACTTTGGGAAAAATTTATGAAACTTCTTAGGCTAAATTTTGGGGATTTGAAAGGCGATTTGAGTAATTATTGTATGGTTGGACTCATATCGGAATGAGTGTTCGGATTTTGTGAATTTTTTCGGGTTTCGAGGTGCGGTCCCGGGGTTGACTTTTAGTTTTTATTAAATATCGAAGCTTTATTATTCGGAATTATTTCCTATGGTTTTTATTTATGATATTAAGTTATTTTGGCTAGATTTTAGCCGTTCGTAGGTTGTTTCACATAAGAAGGTCATTTTAGAGTATCGATTTAGCTTCTTTAAGGTAAGTATCTTGCCTAACTTTGTGTGGGGGAAACTACCCCTTAGGATTTGATTCGTTTGTGTGCTATCTGTGTCATGTGAAGGCTGTGTACGCGAGGTGACGAGTACGTACTCAGGCTTATTTGTGGAAATTTGATTGTGTTAGACTCTTAGGTTCTTATGTTCATTAAAAATGAAGTTGTCTTATCATGTTAAATCCTCAATTTGCTAAATTCACCCCTACGTACCTTATTTGGAGTTGATTGATTTACATTCTACCCTTGTTGCCAGATAAACTCTTATGTGCCTTAATTGAAGTTGTTGCATCTTTTATTGCCATTTTGTCTCTTTCCATAGTTACTTAACCTTAGTTGAAGTTTCTGTCATTCCTTCAATTGTTGACTTATCCTTATTTGGAATCATTGTTACCTGATATCTATCTTATTGTCGAGTCGTGCTTATTTGGAAACATTGTTACATGTTATCCATTCAATTGCTGAGTTGCTCTTATTGGATATCGTCGTTACACATTATCACTCCCCTTGTTGAGTTATTCTTGTTTAAAACCATTATTATTTATTGTGCCTTTCATTGTGAGCTCGTTCTTTCTTTTCTTTGTGTTCTGTAAATTCTGGTGTTGATTCACTTGTCGTACTCTCGTGTTATTGTTGTTTCTTTTGTTGTACTCAGTGTTTTTGAGCCGAGGGCTATGAGTGGTGTGGTATTGGATTTTTTTTAAGGAAATGTTGTGGCGCATGGGCACATGTGGTGAAAGTCATTATATTGTGTTGTTATGTTTTGGAACACGTGGTATTGTTGAGAGCATTGTTGTGGTGTTCGCACGTGAGTTTCCCGTGCTATTGTTATTATTGATATTTGCACATGCGTCGTGACAAGAGGGCTATATATATGGGTTTGCGCATGTGGCGAGACAGGGCGGAAATAATATTATTATGTATATGCGGCGAGACAAGGCGGACATTTACTTTATTATTGCGCATGTGGCGAGACAAGGTGAGCTATGTTGGGGATGATTTATGATGGCATGTGGGCATTGTTATTGATGATATTTGTGTAGTGGTGTACCTAACTTGTGTGACTTGTACATTTTATGTTTTTTGTGTTATTTCCTATGTGCCCTTCGTTGTCTCCACGCTTACTTGTTGACTTGAGTTGTGATAGAACACTTGCACAACCATACATGTAATTAATCACCCATATCGGTTTAAGAATATGAATCCTGATGTTATTGACCATTTACATAAACTCTTGTTTACTTACCTTCTGTGTGAGAGTTGTTCTATTGGCACGTGAGTTGTCTGTGCAATCATGCGTCATTGTATTTGTAGGCACGTGAGTTGTCCGTGAGGATATGCGATATTGTCACTCCCTTAACACGTGAGTTGTCCGTGCGGATATGAGGTATTAATGGTATTGGCACGTAAGTTGTCCATGCAGCTCGTGAGTTGTCCGTGCGCTTATAAATTGTAATGTGGGCACAAGATGCCATGTGATTAGGGTTCATGAATTGGGACTCGTGAATTGTGACTATGAGATGAAGTACCTCGGGGAAATTCTTAAGTAAATCTTGTGTGAAAGCGGATGCTCTTATTGAGTTGCTACTTGTTTTCCTTACCTGGTTCACCGGACTAAAACTGTGTTCAGCTTACTCTACGACATTATTACCTGTTTGTTCCCCGTTGCTCATTGTTGTTTCTAGTGTCCTCTTGTGAGTATTGTTTTGCTATCTTTACCATGCTTAACTTTATATTGACATTGTTTCCCTGTTAGTTTCACATTCATACTTGTATAGCTTGTTAACTCTAGTAGGTGTCTTCACCGTCCCTCGTCACTACTCCACTGAGGTTAGTCTTGATATTTACTGGGTACCGCTGTGGTGTACTCATGCTACGCTTTCTTCAAATTTTTGTGCAAATCCAAGTACTTCGGAGTTGGTTGATCACTAGTTAGTTGTTCGGGTTTTGCTGTGGAGACTCAAGGTATACTTGTTGTCGCGTTCGCAGGCCCTGGAGTCACCTTCTGATTTTGTACTCGTACTGTTTATTTCTATTTCGAAACAGTTGTACATAAAGATTTTCTAGTGAACTCAGTAGAGCTTATGACTTGTACTACCTATTTTGGGATTGTTGGCTTTATATTGAATTTTATGCTCGTATTTAATAGTTGTTCATTAAAATACCATTAATTCAGTAAGTGTTAGGCTTATCTAGTCCTGAAGACTAGGTTCCATTACGACATCCTACGGAGGGAAATTGGGGTCGTGATAAGTTGGTATCAGAGTTCTAGGTTCATAGGTGCTATGAGTCATAAATGAGTTTAGTAGAGTTTTGTGGATCGATATGGAGACGTTTGTACTTATCTTCGAGAGGCTATAGAACTATTAGGACAATTTCACTTCTTTCATTCCTATCGTGTGAATTTGTTGATTTCGAAGTTTGAACCTTTGCATCTCTATTCTCTCACAAATAGTGAGGAAACGTGCTATAGGATTAGCTGAGCAGACACCCGCACCCCCTGCTAGAGCCGCGAGATACCGGTGCCGAGGTAGAGGCCGAGGAGGGGCACACACCGCAGCTAGAGCAACTGTCAGAGCAGCAGTTGAGGAGCAGCCAGTAGCTTCAGTTGGGGGGCAGGCACTGGAGGTGCCTGTTGTTACCCCCAGACTTCAGGAGGCTTTAGCACAGTTCCTGAGCATGTTTGGTACATTGGCTCAGGCGGTATTGATCTTCGTTAAACCAGCTACTTCGCAGATTGGGTGAGGAGCTCAGACTCCCGCCGCCCGTACTCAAGAGTCGCGAGTCCACGTAAGTCAGGTTCCAGGTTTCATGCCAGCATAACTTGTTGCCCCAGTTTAGCCCGCAGTTAAGGCAGAAGCATCTGAGGAGGAACAACTTAGACTTGCGAGGTTCAAGAAGTACCACAATCCTACTTACAACATCTTAGCTTTAGAGGATGTACATGGTTTTCTTAAGGAGTGCCATCGTATCCTCCGCACTATGGGTATTGTGGAGTCAAGTGGGGTTGATTTCACTACGTTCCTGCTTAAGGGAGCGGCTTATCAGTGGTGGCGAGCATATGAGTTAGTCCTTCTCAGTCACCAGGCATCAGAGGTAGCTGGCTACTCCCACCGGAGCAGATAGGACCCGAACATCCTCCAGGACTAAAAGAACGATCGTTCTCTCATGCCCGAGATCTACGCTTGGTGCGGGAAATTGCTTTACTAGGTTAGGGCTCGAACTTGGCTCGCCAGCTCCCGAGGGCACGTACTTCTTCTGGATTTCTAGGTGGCCCATCCTGGAGAAGTCCTCCAATGTGGACATGTCCATACCATCGAAAAAGGAGTTGATGGGATCATCTAAACCTTGCACTCACTTACTTGACTTTTCTTTGCCCGCTTGGGCCTCTTCGAGCGTGGACTCGGTATAGGAGGGTGTTTCTATGATGTCAATGACACTGCTCGCCTCCTTCGGAAAGGGATCGGCTTCCTAGGAAGTGACAACCTCCATCTCCCCCTCAAGTTCTCGAGCGTGAAGAGGATCGGCCTCGTGTCCCCCTTTCTCGGTCGTCACCTGCTCCCTAGTGGGGATCAATCCATGGGTGACGAAGATGTCATCTTCTTCAGGCTCATCCCTAAGCCGGTAGAGATAACCAGGATCCACTGCTGTGATGACCTAAAATGTCATCTTATGTTTTAGAACTCGATTTTGCACTCTTAAGCCTTAAAAATCTTATTTTTTACCCTCATCGATTTGCGTTCACAAACCGGGTATTGACTTGGAAGGCTTATATGTTAAAAATTGATAAAAATAAGCACTTTTGCCTAAAAACTTCAGTTGAGTTGACTTCGGTCAACATTTTTGATAAACGGGCCCAGATCCATATTTTGACGGTCCCGGTGGGTCCGTATTAAATATGGGGCCTGGGCGTATGCTCGAAATTGAATTCGGAGGTCCCTAGCTTGAGTTATAAATTTTTGATGAAAATTAAAAGTCTGAAAATCTAATGTCTTTAAGAATTGATTGATGTTTGGCATTGTTAGTACCGAGTTCGTATTTTGGTTACGGAGCCCGGTACATGTTCATTATACTATTTAAGACTTGTATGTGAAATTTGGTGAGAAATGGAGTTGGTTTGACGTGATTCAGACGTCCAGTTGAGAAAATAGAAATCTTAAAGCTTTCTTGAAAATTTCATTCGATTTGGTGTTCAATTTGTAATTCTAGGTGTTATTTTGGTGATTCTATCGCGCGAGCAAGTTCTTATGATGTTTTTAGACTTGTGAGCATATTTGGTTTGGAGCCCCGAGGGCTCAGGTGAGTTTCGGATAGGCTATGGAGTGAAAATTTGACTTGGTGAAAGTGTTGGTGTAACTGATCTTGTTGCAGGCCTCTGATCTCGCATTTGCGAGATCAGGCATCGCAATTACGACAATCGAAAGTTCCACATTTGCGAGCTTCTCATCATAAATGCGAAGAGATGTTGGGCCATGCAGGTTTCACAATTTTGAAATAACCTTCGCATTTGCGAAGTTTCTGGGAAAGGTAGTCTTCGCATTTGCGGTCATCCGGAGTTCGCATTTGCGAGCCTTGCTTCGCATTTGCGAAGGCATCAGAAGTGTGAAGGGCTTCGCATTTGCAATCGCTCCTTCGCATTTGCGAGCTTCGCAATTGCGAAGCTCAGGTCGCAAATGCGACATCTGCAGCTGATCAAAATGACATTTGGACGGGATTTTTGATTCATTTCCCAATTTTTCAAAACCTAAAACACAAGAGGCAATTTTCAAAAGACCATTCCTTCCCCAAATCATAGATGAGTGATTTTAAACTAGTTTATTTCAATCTTTCACTACATTTTACAAGATTTCAATCAAAAATCTAGAGTTTTTATGGTAGAATTAGGGGTTTGGGTAAAAACTAGGGATTTCGGAAATATGATGATTTAGACCTCAATTTGAGGTCAAATTCCAAAACTAATTATATATCCAGGCTCGGGGGGTGAATGGGTAAATGAATTTTGGTCCGAACCTCGGGTTTTGACCAAGTGGGCCCGAGGTCGATTTTGACCTTTTGGAGGAAAATTTGAGAAATTTAAATTTATGCAATGTAATTAATTCCTTTAGCAATATTTGATATTATTGAGTCATTTTTGAATAGATACGAGTGGTTTGGAGGTGGATTCTAGAGGAAAAGTTGTGACTGAGTATTAAGTGACCTTCTGAGCGAGATAAGTGTTGTGTCTAAATTTGACTTGAAGGAATTAGGAACCTCAAACTATTTGTTATGTGAAATTCATGTGAGCGGCATATATGTGAGGTGACGAGTACTTATGCGCCGCCAATTTACCCGTTTTTCATGTTTCTCCCATTTTTCTTATATTGTCTCTTTCCTATGCCTAATTGCTATGTGTTTATACTAGTGTTGTTAAATTGATCGTTCTTATCATGTTTACGAATTTTCTGGTGATAATTGAGTATTTATTTCAAAGTTGAGATTGATATTGTGGAACCAAATGTTGAAGTAAGGCTTGTACTTGTTATTCTATCTCCATGTTGTTATTTATGCATTGCATTATGGTAAGGGAGAGTGTTAATGCATGAAGGGTGATACCGTGCCATATTGTGAGTATAAAAACACGAAGGGTGATGTCATGCCATATTGTGAGTGTTAATGCATGAAGGGTGATGCCATGCCATATTGTGAGTGTTAATGCACGAAGGGTGATGCCGTGCCGTATTGTGAGTGTAAAAGCACGAAGGGTGATGCCGTGCCACATTGTGAGTGTTAATGCATGAAGGGTGATGTCATGCCATGATATGAGAGTTAATGCACGAAGGGTGATGTCGTGTCGTTTCTATTGATTTATGGTGAGATTGAGAGTATAAGCACGAAGGATGATGCCGTACAATCTTTCCTTTACTGTATTCGTGTTCCTGTTGATTCATAGTACATTGGTTGTTCCAGTTATCATTCTGCTGTAGTTCTTTATCTCGTATTTCCCCTAGCATGTTTCCCTCTCCCGATATTTCCTGTCTAGCTCTTCATTACTATTATTTGTATATACACTGTTAAATTGTACAGGTTGATTTGTAGGTGCCTTGCCTTAGCCTCGTCACTACTTCGTCGAGGTTAGGCTCGTCACTTACCAGTACATGAGGTCGGTTGTACTAATACTGCACTCTTCACTTTCCGTGCAGATTTTGGTACGGGCTCAGGTTGATCGAGATTTTTTGCTGTTGGACCCGCTATCCGGAGACTCAAGGTAGATCTGTCGGCATTCACAGACCTTGAAGTCCCCGTCTATCTTTTATGTTTTACTGTTTCCCTCATTCAAACAGTTGTATTTTTCTCAGACTATTATTTGTAGTAAATTCTAGAATGCTCGCGGATTGTGACTATAGATCCGGGTGGTAGTAATTAAATGCAGTTTTTATATTATTCCGCACTCACTATATTTCATCTTAGTTAATTGTGGTTATTTACTGAATGGAGTAAGAAATGGTTTAATGATTCTCTAACGTTGGCTTGCCTAGCAAGTGAAATGTTAGGCGCCATCACGGTCCCGACGGTGGGAATTTCGGGTCGTGATAAGTTGATATCAGAGCACTAGGTTGCCTAGGTCTCACGATTCACGAGCGAGCTTAGTAGAGTCTGGAGGATTGGTACAGAGACATCTGTTCTTATCTTCCAGAGGCTATGAAGTTTAGGAATAAATTTCACTTATATTCTTCTCTATTGTATGATTTTGTTTTCTCAATACTGATTGAACTATTCTACTCTTATTCTCTCGCAGATGGCAAGAACACGTACCTCTTCCTCAACTGAGCAGCAGCTAGAGCCCCCAGTGGCAGCTCCTACGCGGGGCAGAGGTCGAGGCTGAGGCCATGCCAGAGGCCGAGGTAGGGGCATGGCTCAACCCATAGCCCGAGCAGAAGCCCCAGCAATGGAGCCTCAGTTTGAGCTTGGTGAGGAGGTTCCAGCCCAGACTATTCCTGCTAGATCAGCTCAGGTTCCGGAGGGGTTCATTGCCACCATAGTACTTCAGGACGTTTTGGTCCGTTTGGTGGGCCTTATGGAGAGTGTGGCCCAGACTGGCGCATTTCCTATGGCACCAGTTGTCTCTCAGACTGGAGGATGAGCCCAGACTCCCACTACCCCCGCTCTGGAGCAGATGGCTCCCCAGTATCAGGCTCCAGCAGCTCAACCAGTTAGAGTAGTTCAGCCGGTTGTTACGGCACAGACCGGAGATGGGCCAACTATGTCTTCTGAGGCTTTATAGATATTGGACAAGTTCAGCAAGCTCTTTCTAGTTCACTTCAGCGGTGCTTTTTCAAAGGATCCCCAAGAGTATCTTGACAGCTGTCGTTCTACAGAACATGGGCATAGTGGAGACCAATAGGGTCGATTTTGCTGCATTCCAGATGACTGGTTCTGCCAAGAAATGGTAGAGAGATTATTTGTTGACCAGACCAGTTGGGTCGCCTGCTCTTGCTTGGGACTAGTTCTCTCAGCTCTTCCTAGAGAAGTTTCTTCCTGCCACATTGAGAGAGGAGCATCGCTGTCAGTTTGAGCGTCTCCAGCAAGGCAGTATGACTGTTACTCATTATGAGATCCGTTTTGTGGATTTGGCCCGTCATGCTATTCTTCTGCTTCCCACCGAGAGAGAGAGGGTGAGGAGGTTTATTGACGGACTTGCTCAGCCTATCAGGTTGCAAATGGCTAAAGAGACTGGGAGTGAGATGGTTCTTGCTCAGGGGAGTGGCCAGGGGTCTGACAAGAGGCCTTGTCACTCCGGTGAATTCACCGGAGCCTCATCTGGATGTCGGGGTACTTATGGCAGAGGCCATCCTCCCAGACCATTTCATTTAGCACTCCAGGCATCCCACGGTGCCTCATGTGGTCGTGGTCCTTATATGCCTTATTCCGACCAACTAGCCTACAGTGCACCACCAGCTCCTATTAATGCACCTCCACTCCAGAGTTATCAGGGTGGTTACTCAAGTCGACAGGGTCAGTTTCAGGGTCAGTAGTCATAACATCCAAGGTTATGTTATACTTGTGGTGATCCGAGTCACATTGCTAGATTTTGCCCTTGGGCAACGGGTAGCTCACAACACCAGAGTTCTCGTGCCATGGTTTCGGTACCAGTTACTGCACCTCCTGCTCATCCAGCAATAGGTAGGGGTTAGGCAGCCAGAGGTAGAGGCCAGACTGTTAGAGGTGGAGGTCAGGCCATTAGAGGTGGAGACCAGTAAGGGCCATCCCAGGGACGTAGTTCAGAGTGGTGGGGCCCAGCCCCGATGTTATGCTTTCCCAGCCAGGCCTGAGGCTGAGTCATCTGATGCTGTTATCATAGGTACTGTTTCAGTTTGCAGTAGAGATGCTTCAGTTCTATTTTATCCAGGGTCTACTTACTCTTATGTGTCATCCTATTTTGCTTCGTATTTGGTTGTGCCCCGTGATTCTTTGAGTGCTCCTATGTGTGTGTCCACACCAGTGGGAGATACTATTGTTGTAGATCGTGTTCATCATTCATGTGTGATCACCATTGGGAGCCTTGAGACTCGTGTAGATCTCATACTTCTCGATATGGTTGATTTTGATGTCATTCTGGGTATGGATTGGCTGTCACCTTATCATGCTATATTAGATTGTCACGCCAAGATGGTGAGCTTAGTCTTGCCGGGATTGCCTTGAGTAGAGTAGAGAGGGACTCCTGGCCATTCTACCAGCAGGGTTATCTCTTATGTAAAGGCCCTGCATATGGTCGAGAAGGGGTGTCTAGCTTATTTGGCTTATGCCCGCGATTCTCGTGTGGAGTGTTCCTTCCATGGATTCAATGCTGGTTGTTCATGAGTTTCCAGAGGTGTTTCCTGCAGACCTACTGGGGATTCCACCCGACAGGGATATTGATTTTTGCATTGATTTGGCTCTAGGAACTCAGCCTATTCCATTCCTCCATACCGCATGGCCCCGCTAGAGTTGAAAGAATTGAAGGAACAATTGCAAGATCTGCTTGATAAGGGATTCATTAGACCTAGTGTCTCGCCCTGGGGTGCACCTGTGTTGTTGGTGAAAAAGAAATATGGATCGATGAGGATATGTATTGATTATCGGCAGTTGAACAAAGTCACCATCAAGAACAAGTATCCATTGCTGAGGATTAATGATTTATTTGATCAGCTTCAGGGTGCCAAGGTATTTTCGAAGATTAATTTGAGATCTGGTTACCATTAATTGAGGATTAGGGCATCCGATGTCCCTAAGACAACTTTTCGGACTCGGTATGGACATTATGAGTTTCTAGTGATGTCATTTGGGTTGACAAATGCCCCAGCAACATTCATGGATTTGATGAACCGGGTGTTCAAGCCCTACTTGGATTCCTTTGTGATTGTGTTTATTGATGATATCTTGATCAACTCCCACAACCGAGAGGAGCATGAGCAGCACCTTCATATCGTTCTTCAGACTCTGAGAGACAGCCAATTATATGCTAAGTTCTAAAAATGCGAGTTTTGGTTGAGTTTAGTTGCTTTCTTGGGTCACATTGTATCAGCAGAGGGTATTCAGGTGGATCCTAAGAAGATTGAGGCAGTCTAGAACTGGCCTAGACCCACATCAGCTACAGAGATCCGTAGTTTCTTGGGTTTGGAAGGCGACTACCGTCGATTCGTGGATGGTTTTTCATCTATAGCAACCCCGTTGACCCAGAAGGGTGCCCCATTCAGGTGTTCAGATGAGTGTGAAGCGAGTTTTCAGAAGCTCAAGATAGCTTTGACTACAGTACCGGTATTGGTGTTACCCATAGGTTCATGATCATATACGGTATATTGTGATGCATCTCGTATTGGTCTGGGTGCGGTATTGATTCAGGGTGGCAAGGTTATTGTATATGCTTCGCGGCACCTAAAAGTTTACGAGAAGAATTACCATGTTCATGATCTAGAGCTGGCAACCATTGTTCACGCCCTGAAGATTTGGCGGCACTATCTTTACGACGTGACATGTGAGGTATTCACAGATCATCGGAGCTTGCAGTATTTGTTCAAGCAGAATGAGCTCAATTTGAGGCAGGGGAGGTGGTTAAAGCTATTGAAAGATTATGATATCACCCATCCCGGGAAGGCCAATGTGGTGTCCGATGCTTTGAGTAGAAAGTCAACGAGTATGGGCAGCCTTGCATTCATTCCAGTCGGTGAGAGACCGCTTGCATTGGATGTTCAGGCCCTGGCCAACCAGTTCGTGAGGTTGGATGTTTCTGAGCCCAGCCGTATTCTAGCTTATACAGTTTCTCGGTCTTCTTTGTTTGAGCGTATCGGAGATCGGCAATATGATAACCCTCATTTGTTGGTCCTTATGGACACAGTGCGGCACAGTGGTGCCAAGCAGGTTGCTGTTGGAGATGATGGAGTTTTGAGGATGCAAGGTCATATTTGTATGCCTAATGTGGATGGACTTCGTGAGTTGATTCTGGAGGAGGCCCATAGTTCCCGGTATTCTATTCATCCGGGCTCCACCAAGATGTATCAGGACTTACCACAACATTATTGGTGGAGGAGGATGAAGAAGGATATAGTTGCATATGTAGCACGGTGTCTAAATTGTCAGTAGGTAAAGTACAAGCATCAAAGACCTAGTGGTTTGCTTCAGAAGATAGAGATTCATGAGTGTAAGTGGGAGCGTATCACTATGGATTTTGTTGTTGGACTCCCACAGACTCAGAGGAAGTTCAATGCAGTTTGGGTCATTGTGGACATGCTGACCAAATCAACGCATTTCATTCCTGTGGCAGTTACCTATTCCTTGGAGCGGTTGGCAGAGATTTACATCCGCGAGATCATCCGTCTTCACGGTGTGCCAGTGTCTATCATTTCTAATCAAGGCACGCAGTTCACCTCGCATTTTTGGAGGGCAGTACAACGTGAGTTGGGAACGCGGGTTGAGTTGAGCACAATGTTTCATCCTCAGATGAACGGACAGTTCGAGCGCACTATTTAGCTCTTGGAGGATATGCTCCGCGCATGTGTCATAAACTTTGAAGGATTGTGGGATCAGTTCTTACCCCTTGCAGAGTTTGCCTACAACAATAGCTACCAGTCGAGAATTCAGATGGCTCCCTATGAGGCATTATATGGTAGGCGGTGCCGGTCGCCAGTTGGGTGGTTTGAGCCGGGGGAGGCTCAGTTATTGGGAACAAACTTAGTACAGGATGCCTTGGATAAGGTTAAGATTATTCAATATTGACTTCGCGCAGCTCAGTCCAGGCAGAAGAGTTATGCTGATCATTTAGTTCGTGATGTTGCATTCTTGGTCGGGGAGAGAGTGTTACTTTGGGTATCACCCATGAAGGGTGTAATGAGGTTCGGAAAGAAGGGCAAGTTGAGCCCTAGGTATATCGGACCTTTTGAGATTCTAGAGAGAGTAGGAGAGGTGGCATATAGGCTTGCGTTGCCACCAGGGTTATCGTTAGTTCATCCGGTGTTCCATGTGTCCATGCTTCGAAAGTATCACGGCGATCCGTCCCATGTGTTAGATTTCATCTCTATCCAGTTGGACAAGGATTTGACTTACGAGGAGGAACCGGTGGCTATTCTAGCCCGGCAAATTTGCCAGTTGAGATCAAAGAGTTACCCTTCAGTTCGAGTGCAGTGGAGAGGTCAGCCTGTTTAGGGAGCTACTTGGGAGTCCGAGTCCGATATGCGGAGTAGATATCCCCACCTTTTCACCAGCTCAGGTACTTTTCTATGTCCGTTTGAGGACGAACAATTGTTTTAGAGGTGGAGAATGTGATGACCCAAAAGGTCATCTTATATTTTAGAACTCGATTCTGCGCTCTTAAGCTTTAAAAATCTCATTTTTTATCCTCCTCGATTTGCGTGCACAGTCCGGGTATTGGCCCGAAAGGCTTATATGTTAAAACTGATAAAAATAAGAATTTTTGCCTAAAAACTTCAATTGAGTTGACTTCGGTCAATATTTTTGATAAACAGACCCGGATCCGTGTTTTGACGGTCTCGGTGGGTCCGTATTAAAATATGGGGCTTGGACGTATGTTCGAAATCGAATTCGGAGGTCCCTAGCTCGAGCTACGAATTTTTGATGAAAATTAAAAGTATGAAAATCTAATGTCTTTAAGAATTGATTGATGTTTGGCATTTTTAGTACCGGGTCCGTATTTTGGTTTCGGTGCCCGGTAAATGTTCACTATAATATTTAAGACTTGTCTGTAAAATTTGGTGAGAAACGGAGTTGGTTTGACGTGATTCAGACATCCAGTTGAGAAAATAGAAATTTTAAAGCTTTCTTGAAAATTTCATTCGATTTGGTATTCAATTCATAGTTCTAGGTGTTATTTTGGCGATTCAATCGCGCGATCAAGTTCGTATGATATTTTTAGACTTGTGAGCATATTTGGTTTGGAGCCCCGAAGACTCGGGTGAGTTTCGGATAGGCTATGGAGTGAAAATTTGACTTTGGTGAAATTGCTGGTGTAACTGATTTTGTTGCAGGCCTCTGATCTCGCATTTGCGAGATCAGGCATCACAATTGCGACAATCGAAAGTTCCGCATTTGCGAGCTTCTCATCGCAAATGCGAAGAGAAGCTGGGCCACGCAGTTATCGCAATTTCGAAATAACCTTCGCATTTGCGAAGTTGGTCTGGGGAAGGTAGTCTTCACATTTGCGACGTTTGTGTTGCATTTGCGGTCATCCAGAGTTCACATTTGCGAACCTTGCTTCGCATTTGCGAACCTTGCTTCGCATTTGCGAAGGCAATAGAAGTGTGAAGGGTTTCGCATTTGCGAGCTTCGCAATTGCGAAGCTCAGGTCGCAAATGCGACATCTGCAGTTGATCAAAATGAATTTTGGACGGGAATTTTGATTAATTTCCCAATTTTTCAAAACCTAAAACACAAGAGGCGATTTTCCAAAGACTATTTCTTTCCCAAATCATAGGTGAGTGATTCTAAACTAGTTTATTTCAATATTTCACTACATTTTACAAGATTTCAATCACAAATCTAGAGTTTTCATGGTAGAATTAGGGATTTCAGAAATTTGGGAATTTAGACCTCAATTTGAGGTCGGATTCCAAAACAAATTATATATCCGGGCTCGGGAGTGAATGGGTAAATGGATTTTGGTCCGAACCTCGAGTTTTGACCAAGCGGGCCCGAGGTCGATTTTGACCTTTTGGAGGAAAAATTGGGAAATCTAAATTTATGTAATGTAATTGATTCCTTTAGTAATATTTTATATTATTGAGTTTTTTTTAATAGATACAAGTGGTTTGGAGGTGGATTCTAGAGGAAAACCTGTGATTGAGTATTAAGTGGCATTCGGAGCGAGGTAAGTATTGTGTCTAACTTTGACTTGAGGGAATTAGGAACCTCAGACTTTTTGTTATGTGAAATTCATGTGAGCGGCGTATATGTGAGGTGACGAGTACTTATGCGCCGCCAATTTTCCTGTTTTCCCTGTTTCTCCCGTTTTTCTAATATTGTCTCTTTCCTATGCCTAATTGCTACGTGTTTATACTAGTGTTGTTAAATTGATCGTTCTTATCATGTTTACGGATTTTCTTGTGATAATTGAGTATTTATTTCAAAGTTGAGATTGATATTGTGGAACCAAATGTTGAAGTAAGTCTTGTACTTGTTATTCTATCTCCCTGTTATTATTTATGCATTGCATTATGGTAAGGGAGAGTGTTAATGCACGAAGGATGATGCGGTGCCATATTGTGAGTGTAAAAGCACGAAGGGTGATGCCGTGCCATATTGTGAGTGTTAATGAGCGAAGGGTCATGCCGTGCTATATTGTGAGTATTAATGCACGAAGGGTGATGTCGTGCCATATTGTGAGTGTAAAAGCACGAAGGGTGATGTCGTGCCACATTGTGAGTGTTAATGCACGAAGGGTGATGCCGTGATATTTTTCCTTTACTGTATTTGTGTTCCTGTTGATTCATAGTACATTGGTTGTTTCAGTTATCATTCTGCTATAGTTCTTTATCTCGTATTTTCCCCAGCATGTTTCCCCCTCCCGATATTTCTTGTCTAGCTCTTCATTATTGTTATTTGTATATACATTGTTAAACTGTACAGGTTGATTTGTAGGTGCCTTGCCTTAGCCTCGTCACTACTTCGTCGAGGTTAGGCTCGACACTTACCAGTACATGAGGTTGGTTGTACTTATACTGCACTCTTCACTTTCCGTGCAAATTTTGGTACGGGCTCAGGTTGATCGAGATTTTTTGCTGTTGGACCCTCTATCCGGAAACTCAAGGTAGATCTGTCGGCGTTCACAGGCCTTGAAGTCCCCGTCTATCTTTTCAGTTTTATTGTTTTCCTCATTCAAATAGTTGTATTTCTCTTAGACTATTATTTGTAGTAAATTCTAGAATGCTCGTAGATTGTGACTTCAGATCTGGGTGGTAGTAATTAAATGCAGTTTTTATATTATTCCGCTCTCACTATATTTCATCTTAGCTAATTGTGGTTATTTAATGAATGGAATAATAAATGGTTTAATGATTCTCTAATGTTGGCTTGCCTAGCAAGTGAAATGTTAGGCGCCATCACCGTCCCCGACAGTTGCCCTGGACTTGGTATTCTTCTTGGGCTTTCGGGTCCGGGTGGCCGCCCTCTTCTTTCTCTACCCCTCGAGGTCCGGGTAACCTGTATACTTTCTCATTTTCTTCTTCTAATCCTTTGCGGAATCCCCGAGCTGTCCCGAGACGGAGGGCTCGGCAGGCAAGGACGGGTCCTCATCCTCATCAATCGGCCTAAGTTTAGTGGTCTTAGGCTGACTGCAAGAAAAAAATGAAAAGTTAGCACTATGTAAGTAAAAAGCGTGATATTAACAGTTTTAGGAAAGAACCTCACCATGAGAAAGGGCCTCCCATCTTCCCTTCGAAAGCTTGCGCCATGCGCGCTCAGAGTAAGGCATCTACTTATAAATCCCCTCGATCCACTCGTTAAATCGAGGGGATTGCATATGGAACTCGGGCAACGACTGCATGACCACAAACACAAGCGATGAGAAAAAGAAATATAAGGGAAGAAATACCCAAGAAAGACAATACTTAGGGGATGCGTTCCACTCCTCGGGGAACGACATAAACTCGGGGGGAATCAGGTTTTCGATTTTCACCTGAATGAACCATCCCTGCCAGCCTCGGTCTCGGTCCTCGTCAATGCTCGAGAAAGGAGCCTTACTTTCTTGGTGGACGAGCTTGATCAGTCCCCCTCGGAAGATTCAGGGACTGTACAAACATAGTAGGTAGTCGAGGATGAACCGATGAGACTCAGTGTTATTTATGAAGTGACACAAGTGGATCACAATCCTCCAGAAGGATGGGTGGATTTGCCCAAGGCATACCTCGTATCTCTTTTATAAAGCAAGAACTACAGGGTCTACAGGGACGAGCGTGAAGGGGTAAGTGTAAACACTCAGATACCCCTTCACGTGAGTAGTTATATCATCATTGAGCCCGGGGACAACCACGTTTTTACCCTCCCACTTACAGTCTGCTAAGACTACATGTAGGGTTTCTTCGGTGACATAGCATATCTATCTCGATGCTCCCTCACCCCGGTCTTGTTGGCTAGAGGCCTTCACGACTTGAAGTCATCCCCGATAGAGCAACCCCCCGGGTATGAAACTTTTCATGGGGAGCTCCGGAGCTGTCACGACCCAAAATCCACTATAGGCCGTGATGGCGCCTAACACCACCGTCAGGCAAGCCAACCGTGATTTATCAATTTAATTACTCGTTTTATTACTTTCGAAATAATAGATTTTAATAAGAGAGAGATGTACACTTCTAACCCCATGGGAACGTACAACATTTGTAGTTTATAAAAGAAATGAATGGCGATAATAATATACGAAACCGTGAGCATCAACTAGTATAGCCCTAAAACTCGGTGTCATAAATGTATGAGCATTTTCTAAAGAGTACAATAATAATACAATATCTGTCTAGAATGTAGATAAGACACGATAAAATAAATAGTACGATGGAGACTCGGTGGACTGCGATGCGTAGCCTGGAATGCAGCTCACGTAAGGTCCCCTCAATAGGTGCGCCTACGCGCCAAGATGATCACCAAATGAACTTGTCAGATCCTACACATTTAGTGCAGAAGTGCAGCATGAGTACGTAAATCAACGTGTACCTAGTAAGTATCTAGCCTAAATCCGGAGAAGTAGTAATGAGGGGTCGACATCGACACTTACTAGAGGTCCAATAAGATAATATAATAAATCATAAGCAGATATGAAGCGCACAACAATAATGGGCTAAATTTGTAAGTTACGTAATCTTCCAAATATTTCTTTTAACGTATGAATTTCTCAATCTTGTATTCTACCTTAACAACTCAGAAAAATGTCAAGTGCCAATATCAAATGAATAAGGAATACCATATAAAATGTCGGGCATCAGTGGAAAGATAATCTCGTGAGTGTTCGAGCTACCAGCTATATAACGCACGATTATGCCGAGATCTTTCGGACCGATCTAGAATAATGTGTACACTGCCGAGGGTCGAGTGACATGAACCATAGATGCATCTATTATACTGCTGAGGCATTGGCCCATTCTACAAGAAAGGAAGGAAATTACCGAATCACGAGGCACGTGCTTACAATATAGTACATGGGTACAATAATAAATATACTCCTTTACATTTATCAAATATCTTAGCGACAACTCAAGGTGATAAAGCTCGGCCTAATATGTTTATATGTTTCTAAATCAATTTCAGTTAAAATTTTAATTAATTAAACTATCAAAATAAGTCCAAACAATTTAAACATTATATGATAAAGTCCTAAGTCTACCCGGACATAATTATGCTTTAGCTACGTAAGGACTCTCGTCACCTCGTGTGTACGTAGTACCCACAACTAGTTGCACATACTAATAAATATCACCTAGGGGTAGTTTCCCCCTCACAAGGTTAGACATGAGACTTATCTCGCTCCGAAGTTCCATAACCGGCTCCAACGCCTCTCTAACTCTTCAGTTTAAGGCCAAACGATCCGACACTAGTCAAACAAATATGCAAACCAATAATAATATACTCCAATACTCGTAATAAATCATTTTAAACAAATTTCCAACTCCACCCGAAAAGTCGATAAAGTCAACCATCGAGCCCACATGCCCGGATTCCCAAACTTTTTGAAGATAAACGTTACTCATAACAATACGAACTAAAATATATGATTTATTCCCAATTTCATATCCAATTTCGTGGTCAAAATCCAAAAATACCAAATTCTAGGTTTTCTACCAAACTCCCAACAATTTCTACTAATTTTCATGTTCAAATCCATATATAAACCATGTATTCAACTCACAATATGTGGGAATTACTTACCTTGACATAGATGGTGAAAATCTCCAGTTGAAGTTCTCCAAAAATCGCCCAAGCCAAGAGAGAATGAGAGAAAATTCACCAAATCCTGTATAAAAATCAAGCTGCCCAGCGCTTCCTCGCACCTGCGGAACAGTGGCCACTTCTGCGGCTCTGCACCTGCGGAAGACCCATCGTAGATGCTGCTCTAGCTCAAACCAACAGCCCTCACTTCTGCGCCCCAAGCAGCGCACCTGCGCTTCCGCTTCTGCGGGCCTCAAGCGCTTCTGTGCTCGCGCACCTGCGCTTCCAAGCCCACTTCTGCGGCCCAGACCTTCTTGGCCAACCTCCGCTTCTACACTCCAAAGGTCGCATCTGTGATCACGCAGGTGCGGGAATTCCTTCGCACCTGCAGCCTCTACTCAGTTCACTTCCAGCCGCTTCTGCGATGAAGCTTCCGCAGAAGCAGTTCCATTAGCAACCAGAATTCTCTAGCTTTTCCTTAAGTCCAAAATCTGATCCGTTAACCATTCGGAATCCACCAGAGGCCCCCGGGACCTTGACCAAACATACCAATGCATCCCAATATACATTATGAACTTAGTTGAGGTCTCAAATCATGCCAAACAACATCGAAACTATGAATCATCGATCAAAATCCTTCTTTAAGCTTTCAAACTTCGACGAACGCGTACGAACCGTACCAAAACATTTCGGAATGAAGCCAAACTTTGCGTACAAGTCATAAATCACAATACAAACCTATTCCAAGGCTCGGAATCCCAAACTAACATCAATAACACCAAATCCCACTTCAAAGCAAACATAGGAAATCCTTAAACTTTCAAAATGCCAACCTTTCATAATAAGCACCGAAATGCTCTTGGGCGATCCGATACTCAACTCGAACATATGCCCAAGTCCGAAATTATCATACAAACATATTGGAACGTTCAAATCCCAATTTCAAGGTCGTTTACTCAAAAGTCAAACCTTAGTCAATTCTTTCAAATTAAAGCTTCCGAAATAAAATATTTCTTTCCAAATCAACTCCGAACTCCCTGAAGTTCAATTCCGACCACCCGTACAAGTCATAAAATATGAAGTGAAGCTACTAAAGGTCTCAAACCGCCGAACAATGCGCTAGAGCTCAAAACGATCGGTCGGTCGGGAGTAGCCACATCGACATATGAAGCCAGGTGGAAGATGAATAAGGAGCCTACTGAGGCACTAACTTGGAAGTTTTAGCCATCGTGATCTGGGAAATATGAAGATTTGAAGGGAAGTATGAAGATTCGAAGGAAAATGTAATTACCCGACTTATTATTTTAAGAATTAATGCCCTGTTTAGTGACTTAAGGTCTAGAGAAGCTTCATAATATGTATTATAACCCGCGGGTGTGGTCGAGTTTGATTATCGGAAGATTCGAAATTTAATTAAAAGAACAATTCTCATTTTTGAAGCTTAAATGAAAAGAGTTGACCGGAGATTTGATTTATGTGTAAACGACCTCAGATTCAAATTCTGATGATTCCAATAGCTCCGTATGGTGATTTTGGACATAGGAGCGTGTCCGGAAAATTATTTAGAAGTCCGTAGTGGATTTTGGCTTGAAATGGCGAACATTTTGATTTTTCAAGAAGTTTGACCAGGGAGTTGACTTTTGATATCGGGGTCGGAATCTAGTTCTGAAAATTTGTATAGGTCCATTATGTCATTTATAACTAGTGAGCAAAATTTGAGGTCAATCGGACGTGATTTGATACGTTTCGGCACAAAATATAGAAGTTGGAAGATTCGAAAACTCATAATTCGATTCGAGGCACGATTCATAATTTCGACAATGTTTGACATGATTTGAATCCTCCACTAAGTTTGTATTGTGTTTTGGGACGTGTTGGTATATTTGGTTGAGGTCCCGAGGGGCTTGGGTGTATTTTTGGGTCATTGGTTGAGATATTAGTAAAGTTAAGAAATTTTGGAGTTTGACCATGGTCAATATCGGGTCAAGTCGACATCTTTTCAGTGTTTTGAGTGCGCGAGCAGGTCCGTAGCGTGCTTTATGATTGAAATTCATATATGGTTTGTGTCCGGGAGGTTCCAAATGAGTTTCGGGGTGAGTTTTGAGCGAGATAGGACATTTCGGCACTCTAATGTTGTACCCGAACTTTTAAAAAAGTGCGGACCGCACAATTTTGAGTGCGGCTGCACTTCAGAGGGAAAGTGCGAACCGTAGAGGACAAGTGCGGACCGCACAATTTTGTGTGCGGCCGCACCCCAGAGGAAAAGTGCGGACCGCACAATTTTGTGTGCGGCCGCACATCAGAGGTTCTGCAGGTTCGATGGTCCAACTTCGGAGGCTTATATCTTTTAATCTACAATGAATATAGAGATGATTCAAAAACAAAAGTTGTATCTCTTTGAATCTAGTTTCTAGAATGGTTTAGAACGAATCATTTGAACATTTGTATAGAAAGTTATGGGCATTTTACTGAAGCCTGGTAGTGTAGAGTGTTGAAGTGCGGCCGCACAATTTGGAGTGTGACCGCAACACCTGGAATGTGCGGTCAGCACAATGAGGGGTCAGATTGCATATTATAAAACCGAGGGTTTGGGTATTATTTCACATTTGGACCTAGGGAGCTCAGTTTGTGGCGATCTTTCGTGGGATTTTCAAGAAATTCATGGAGGTAAGTGATTCTAATTCAGATTTAGTTAACATACATGAATATATCATTGCTTTCATCATTTAATCAGTATTTTGAGATGGAAAATTTGGGAAAATTTGTAGAAATTTCATAAAAATAATTTTTTGGGATTTGAATACCGATTCAGAGTCAGATTTTGGATAAAATTGGTATGATTGAACTTGTATCGGAATGGGTGTTAGGATTTCGTAAAATTTATGTCGGGTTCCGAGGGCGGGCCCCCGCGTTGACTTTTTGGAATAAATTTTTAAGTCGATGTATTATTATCTGGAATTGTTTTCGATAAATTTTAATGAAGTTATACAATTAATTTGGATAGATTTGAGCTGTCCGGAGGTCAATTCAAGCAAGAGGGCGATTTTGGAATATCGACATAAATTCAAAAAGGTAATTGTCTTGCTTAACCTCGAGTGGGGGAATTATCCCTTAGGCATCGAGTCTTATGTGCCATTTGTGAAATGTGAAAAACCGTGTACGCGAGGTGACGAGTACGTACTCGGGCTTATATGTGCAAAATTTATTGAGTTAAAGTCTTGGGCATATTGTGTAGTAAATTGGATAATTGTTAGCATTTATTTAATCATCTATTTGCCATACCTCAATTCGCATTTATTGAATTTGTTTTTATATGATGATTTGATGTGAATGTTATTTATATATTTATGTGAATTCCGTGAGATTGATGGTTTGATATTTCTTGGAATTTAATTTCATTATGAATTTTTCCACTGCAAATAATAAATTAAATAAGCTTAAGAAGAGGTGTTTATATAATTATTGAGAATTTGGATTAATGAAAGCGTTGCCCTATGCTGTGTAATTTCTATCAATGTTGATTGTTTTTGAGGTCTTATACACATTGTGTGGAGCCTTCGGCTATTTATTGTGAAATTAATTGATTTGTTATATCTTTGGAATTGGTTGTGGCCATTGGGCAAATTGTGCTATAAATTAATTTTTGTTATGTTGCTATGATAATATTTTGTGTAAATTGTTGAGTTATTATTTTGAGGATATAAGGGTGGCATTCCACTGTTGATATTATGTGGGTATAAGGGTGGCATTTTACTGTTGTTATGTGTGTTGGGATATTGTCTAGGTGGAGCGATAAGAGTGGCTATATGAGCGATAAGGGTGGCTATTGATATTGTCAGGGCGGCGGGATAAGGGTGGCTATTGATATTGTCATGGCGGAGGGATAAAGGAGGCTATTATAGGAGTGATAAGGGTGGCTATAGGTGTCACGACCCAATTTCCCCTCTGTTTGGGTATCGTGATGGCACCTAGTCTTAAGGACTAGGTAAGCCTAACCATAATTAAAAACAACAACATTAATTAAATAGAATCTCTTAAAATTCCCAAAATCGGTAGTACAAGTCATAAGCTCTACAGAGTATTTAATAGAAAACTTCTAAATACAACTGTCCAGAAATAAGAATAAACAGTGCAAAACGAAAAGTTGAAGGTGACTCTAAAGCCTGCGAATGCAGCAACAGGTTTACCTTGAGTCTCCATAGCAACAATTCACACAGCTAGCTAACGAACAAGTACCTGGTTCTGCACAAAAATGTACAGAAGAGTAGCATGAGCACACCACAGCGGTGCCCAGTAAGTATCAAGACTAACCTCGGTGGAGTAGTGGCGAGGAACAGTCAAGACACCCACTGGTCTAATAAACTGAACAAATATAAGTACATGAACAACAGAAGTATGATGTCACATAAAGACTATGCAATATGGCTTACAGTAAAGTGATAGCAATAAGGAAGGAAACAATAAGTATCAGCGGAATATCATGAAAATGACACAGAAAGGTGAATGGAACACAATCTAAATCCGAAATCACAAATACAGCAAGGACAAGTAATAACTCAGCAACTACAAACGCTTTTACATCAGGTTTTTGTCAATAACTCCACGGGGTACCGAACCTCGGACAAATCACAACTCACGGGTCTCAATACCTGAATTCTAACACTTGGCATCCTGTGCCCTCATAACATCTCATAACCGCACTGACGACTCACGTGCCAATAGAGCCATTCTCACATAGAAGGCAAGTAAACAATGGTGAGCATCTATGCTCAACAATATCAAGAACACCTCTTATCCGATAAGAATGCTTAACTACGTGTATGCTTGTGCAAGTATCCTACCATAGTCCATATCAACAAATAAGCATAAGAAAAAAGAACGGACAACATGTATAATATTTTCTCACAGCTTTCACAAGATAAAGCTCACACAGGTATGTATACCACTTCACAAATATCAACAACAAGAATGCCCCCAGGCCACAAATCATCACAAATCAATCCCTGACACAACCCACCTTGTCTCGCCACGTATGCAATAGTAACATAAATGCCTGCCTTGTCTCGCCACACGTGCATAATAATGTTCCCACCTTGTCTCGCCACATGCGCAATCCACATATAGATATATATATATATATATATATATATATATATATATATATATATATCCCGCTTTGTCACGCTGCATGTGCATATATCAATGGTAACAATAGCACGACAGAAACCTCGTGCAACCCCATAATAACAACCGCACGGCAGAAACCTCATGCATCACAATAATAACAACCGCACGGTAGAAACCTCGTGCATCACCACTACAAGTACAACAACAACAATGACAATAATACAAAGTACGACAAGTAAATCAACTCAAGAACTTTAATTCACAAAGAAACGATAGAACCAATTCACAAGGAATAACCACAATAAAGAATGCTAGGCGTAAAAAGAACATCTCAACAAAGGGAAAACTAATGTGTAACAACGATCCCACAATATACACTTCAACAACATAGAAGCTAACACGAATCAAATAATGCCAAATAAAACAAGTCGACTAAGATATAGGATATCTAAACTTCTTTTAAGGTTAAGGAAATTACGAAGGATATTCAACAATTCAATTAAGGATAAGCAGCGGAAAAATAATCATAACCTCAATTAAGACTGAACAATTATAGGATGAAATAATATAAATTTTAAATAAAGATAAGCAGTTATGAAAAGATAGCATGGCAATAAAAGAGATAACAGTTTCAATTAAGGCACATATGAATCAAGTAACAATAATAGTGGAATTGATTCTAATTAAGCAGGTAGATGTGAATCTAGTACTTAAGATATATAATCATAACAAGAACAACTGCATATTCAATGAATACAAGGACCTAAGAACCCTAAAAGGACAACTTTCCACAAATAAGTCTGTGCACGCACCCGTCACCTCGTGTACACGGACTACAATCAACATAGAAGACTCAAATCCTAAGGGGAAGTCCCCACACAAGGTTAGGCAAGATACTTACCTCGAACCAAGCTCAATCAGTCCGTAAGAATGCCCTTTCCTCGATTATCAAACTCCGAATGGCCCAAATCTAGCCAAACGCAAATTGCACATCATGAATACAACCATAATAGACTCATCTAATTAGTGAAATCAATATTTTAACAAAAATTCTGAAACCGCCCTAAAAAGTCGACCCGGACTCACATCTCGGAATCGGGTAAAAGTCACAAAATACGAACACCCATTCACTCACGAGTCTAACCATACTAAAATCATCAAATTTCGATACCATTTTGTCCCTCAAATCATGATTTTTCATTTTAAAAATTTTCTTCAAAAACCACCATTTTCCTCAACTCAAAACACAAATTAAATAATAAAAATAAAGATAGAATCGTGGAAATAAATAAATTCTAGTTGTAGAACACTTACCCAATCAATTTGCTTGAAAAACCCATAAGGAAGCTCCCAAAACCGAAGTCTAAAACTCAAAATATGAAAAAACAATGGCAAAACCCTCGACTTAATGTTTCTGCCAGGATTTCCACATCTGCGGACTGGGAGACGCACCTGCGCACTCGCATTTGCGAGAAAGAGTCCACATCTGCGAACTCAGCTGGCCAGGCATGGAACCGCATCTGCGGATTTACAGCAGCACCAGCGGCACCGCAGAAGCGAAAGGGGGGAACGCAGAAGCGAGCTTCTTCGCAGATGCGATCAAGGGACCGTAGAAGCGGCCTTCGCACCTGCGTGCAAGCTTCCACAAAAGCGAGCAAGCTCCCAGGCCTCAAGGATCGCAGAAGTGACCAGGCTCACACAGAAGCAGATCCGCACCTGCGCTCCAAGCGTCGTAGGTGCGAAAACACCCAGAACCAGACCTGTTCAAAACCATGAAAAACATCTGAAACTCGTCCGAAACACACCCGAGGCCCCCGGGACCTCGTCCAAGCATACCAACAAGTTCCATACCCTAATACGGACTCGCTTGAGGTCTCAAATCACATCAAACAACGACGAAACTACGAATTGCACCATGAATCAAACTTATAAATTTTCAAATCTTTCAACTTCTAAAACTCGTGCTGAAACCTATCAAATCAATCTGGAATGACGTCAAATTTACAGGCAAGTCCCAAATAACATAACGGAGTTGTTCCAACTCTCGGAATCGCATTCCGACCCCGATATCAAAAAGTCCACTTCCGGTCCAAATTTTCAAAAATTTGACTTTTGCCATTTCAAGCCTAAATCAGCTACGGACCTTGGATTTACAGTCCGGACACGCTCCTAAGTCCAAAATCACCCATCAGAGCTAATGGAACCGACAGAACTCTATTCCGGAGTCGTTTTCACATAGTTCTGACTACGGTCAAAATCCTAAGACTTAAGCTTCCGTTTTAGGGACTAAGTGTCCCAAATCACTCTGAAACATCCGGTAACCGAATTCAACCACGCACGCAAGTCAACACACATAATATGAAGCTGCTCAGGGCCTTATGCCGCTGGACGGGACTTAAATTCTCAAAACGATCGGCCGGGTCGTTACAATAGGAGAGATAAGGGTGGCTATTGTCAGGGATGATATGTGATGATGTGGAGTGGTTGCATTGGTAATTTTCATGTGATGTTGTGATTTTCCTTGTGTTTATTTTTATACCTTGTGCAATTTGTCTTGTTGTTGGTAAATTGATAATAGTCTGATTTATGTTGAAATTGGGAGCATGTGGCTATTGCCAGGCGGATTATGAAAAGAAATGTGGGAACGAGGTGCCATGAGTAAATAATGATGATATTGGCACATGAATTGTCCCTGTAGTTGAGATATTACGTGAGCACGAAGTGCCGGGGAAAATATGATGGTTTTTATTATTGGCACGTGAACTGTCTATGTAGATGTGATATGAAAAATGGGCATGAGGTGCCGGGGAAATATGATGATTTAATTATGGGCACGAAGTGCCGTGAAAATATGAAAAGAGCTGAGACCCGTATTTTTATGATTATGAAATGAGGTATCACATGGTGATTTTTAATTGAAAGAATTATATTCAAAATATTTATTTGGAAGGATTTTTATTCAAAAAGTAGTATTTGAAGGAATTGTATTTGAAAGATATTTATTTGAGGAAATTATATTTGAAAAAGATTTATTGAAAGAATTATATTTGAAAGATATTTATTTGAAGAAATTGTATTTGAAAGAGTTTTATTCGGAAGAATTATATGTGAAAGATATTTAATTGAAGGACTTGATTTAATTGGGTGTACTTATATTTATTAATTGTTGAACGATATAACTGGTTGATTTGTGTTGCCCTTATTGTTATTTGTTTACTATTATTTTCTATATCATATTGCACATGTTATTAGACTAGTGAGTGTCTTGACTATACCTCGTCTCTACTCCACTGAGGTTAGTCTTGATACTTACTGGGTACCGACCGTGGTGTACTCATTCTATATTTTTGTACATTTTTGTGCAGAGCCATGTATTGGAAATATCAGACTCGGACAGAGTTAGAGTGGGATCTCAAGGATTCAAGGTAGAGCTGCTTGGTCGTTGCAGTTCCTTGGAGTCTTTTCATTTTATTGTACTGTTATTTATTATTCAAATAGTATTGGGTATTCGATCCTTGAGATCATTTCATGTATTCAGTTAGAGTTCGTGACTCAGTACTACCTGTCTTGGGAGGTTGTTATATTTATATTTGTTCTTCTGTTGGTTTTGATTACCTATTTAATTCATATTCAAAAAAGAAAATGGCTTCGAAATGTAATGAAAATCGGCTTACCTAGTCTTAGAGACTAGGTGCCATTACGACGCCTGTGGTGGGATTTTGGATCGTGACAGAAAAGTATAAAGGTTTGAAGAAAAAAGTATGAAGGTTTGAAGGAGGGATGAAGATATGAAGATCTGGACCAGAAATCTAAGAACAAATATGAAGATTTGAAGATCAGAGATGAAGATAGGAAGATTGAAAAAGTTGAAAACCGCTAGAAAATTCGAAGGTAAAAGCTAGGATCGGAAAGTGAATGAAGTATAAAAGGTCGAAGCTTTTATAGGGGAAAATGAAATCAATACGCGATGTTTCACATTCGAAGACAACCAGCCGATGACCAACACGTGTTCGAAGTCAGAATGATATGACTGATGGGACGTTTCGGCTTATCTGTCACCTCGGTTGCAACGTATGAAGGAAGGAATCGGGGTTCATCTATCATTTCGGCAAAACCTACTCTCTGAAAAATGAGGGGACTATCTGTATACGGGTAAAATTGGGACTAACGCACACCCCGATTTCCCGGTGGATCAAACGAAGTAAGAGTATGAATATATGAGATCGAAATCGAAGCTGGGAACTCTTTGTATCAAGGCCCGAACGGAGTGCTCACCATCAGACTTGATAAGATGATGCACCCCGGACTCGGGACGAGTTCTGAGACTTCGGGGAGCGCAATGAACAGTTGTAGGCGACAGATAGAGGGCCATGATATTCGGAACCAACCGGATATCACAGTGTGGATCTCGCTCGATGAGGAGTAAAAATATTTCCTTAGTCTTTTAAATATTAAGTCTTCTAAATATCCTTTTTAGCTTTTCTTACTCTATAATGGAGTAATCTCTTTTCGTTGGGATAGCTGATGAAGCTTGACATATTTTATAGTACTATCTCAATTGTTATATATTCTTGTCTTGAAACTCTTTATTTACATTTCATACTGTGCTGGAATAATGGTTTTTAATTACTCTATTAACACATCTACATATTTTATCTCTAAGTTGTTCTTATATTGTAATTCTCACAGAGCAAAATTAATATATAATAACTAATGAATAAAATAGTAGAGTGAGAGTAATTTTTTAGTAAACTATAATTTCAAGTCATAAACTTGCTTGCTTCAGTTTTAATTCTCACGGAGGAATTGTTGTAGGCAAGATTATTGATCCTTAGTAAAAATATTCTCATAAAGTTTTTACTTTCTTTTAGCACAATTCAAGCAAGAAATATTTTGGTTTAAACGTCACTAGTCTTAAGTTGATTAATTAACATAATCCTCACGGAGTATTATTAATTGATTATTTATTAGTGAGCAAAATATAATTGTATTAGAAATAAGAAATTATTTTTTATAGAAATAAATGTAGAAATTGAGATTTTATTATAGTAATATTATTAAATGAATTCAATGATTCCCAACTCATTTTTAATTAGTAATCTTCCTAAAGTTATTTGTTTTGTTTAAGTAACTAACAAGTTTTAAACCTCACTCACTTTTCATCAATCTGATTTTCTCAAATAGTAGTTAAAATATTATAAGTCTGTAACATAGATTATCCAGTCTCCGTGGGATGATATCTTAAACTATACTAGAATTTGTCAGAGTACGAGTAGGAAATTTCAATACACATTGGCCTCGTCATGGATTATCGGATGTTGAGGTACAGAACTTAAAGTGAAAATTTTGATTTGGTTATCATCACAAACAAGAAAAAGAAAAAGAAATGAACGTACATAACATAATAATTTAAGTATTGAGCATTGATATGTTCAATATTATTTATACCTTATAATCAAACTTAAACAATAATTGTAGTTCATCTTATTAAGTAGCACGCATTAGTGAATATCAAAAATAAATTGTAAATAACCTAATATAATATATTGAATTGGACAAAAAATAAATCGGTGCATAAATTCTTTTGTGTTCATGCAGTTCCAGAGAAGATTGTAAAAGAAATTCATTATGTTGTCGATGTAAAATTTAATTCCTATATAAAAAGAATAAAATAAAAGTTGAAGAGTAAAGTAGATATACTAATTAATGAGTGAAGAAAATTATCATAATTTATGAATTTATTGGTATAAAATAATCTCAATCAAATTACAAAAAATCTACATTGTAACACATTAGTGGTCATGGGAACAGTTTTAAAGATATAAAGGTTTAACATGCGACATCAAATAACAGGCTTAAGAGTAGAAAGGGAAAAAATCTACCCAATTCTGCTGCGCATGTACCAACTGATATTAATTTTTCATGGTGATAAATTGAGATAAAACTACATAAATTATAAACTATGGCTGAGTGATAAAACTTATTTAAATGAAATTATCATGCATTTACTATTTTATACATTTCCTGAAAAATAAATGTTCGTAAATAGTGTGATTCGAAAGGTAGCTGGCACATTTCCTAGTTTAAAAATTAATTTTCAACAATTTATTTTAAAAAAATGACAACCTGCAAACTTTTTTATTTATTGGTTAATCCCTATAACTATGCAATGATAGTAAATTATATTTATACAAGCAGATCACTTAGAAGCATGAATTAATAACCTAGTAAAAATGGAAAATTTCCTACTTTAAGGGTTAAAATATGGTGAAAATGTAATAAAAAAAAAAAAAAAAAAAAAAAAAAAAAGGGGTCTTTGCGTTATTTAGTTTAAAAAACACCAAAATATTTGTTTTGTAGTTCTTATGCTGAACATCGAAATTCATAATTCAATAAAACTTGTGACTTTTTGTATGATGATTTCATCACTTTTGTATAGTATCATTTGATGTGTTAGAAATAATCCTATGTTATGAAAATATTATATTGTGCATGTCCATTTATTACTCAGTTGTAGATAATCTTCCTGAAAAAGAATATCCATTTAGTCCTCTATTGAAATTTATATACAAGCAGTTGATGCAGGCAGATTGCAAGCAACTCAACTGTCACGGCCCAATTTCACCTATAGGTCTTGATGGCGCCCAACACTATAGCTAGGCAAGCCAACAAATAAATTAAACATATATCAATTATTTTCAGAATAATTCTTTTAAAGTAATTTTATTATTTTACTAGCAATATTCAAGAAATTAGAAAAGATACTGATTTAACTTAAATAATAAAATTTCAAATTCTACCAATGTGTATGCCAAGATGTGGTGTCACAAGTGTATGAGCATCTAGTAGATTATACAAAACCTCAAATACTGTCTGAAATAAAAATAGACAGAATGAAAATACAAGGAGAGACACTGATAGCTGCAGAATAGCTCAGAAAGGCAGCTCATCATTATGCCCTTGGATAATGTGGGTGTAAGACGATAGGTCCCCCACTAGTACTTGCCTCAGGTCCTGCACAAAAAGTGTAGCAAGTGTAGTATGAGTACGTAAACAACATGTACCTAGTAAGTATCAAGCCTAATCTCAAAGTGGTAGAGACGAGATGGCCGACTTTGACACTCACTATGAGTCAATAATAATAATTGAAATAAAACTAGAATATCTAAATCAACATGATTCACAGAATATAACAATAATTTATTTAATTATCAGAAATAATTAAATTCCTTCAATTCCAATAAATTTCCAATTTATCAATTAGTCTCATTGACAGGAATAACAACAATTCCTTAACAAACAGGGATAATAATTCTTTAAATTTTAAAGATTTCCAATTTATCAATTAGCTTCACAAGCTGCAATAAACTATCAAAGTATCGTGTAATTATTATTATTAAGTACGATTTCTGTCGAGGTCGTACGGCTCGATCCAGAGCGTCGTGTATACTGCCGAGGGACGTGCGGCACGATCCATAGATGCATCTATCCTGCCGAGGCATTCGGCCCGCTACACAAGAAAGGAGGACATTTTCTTATGTACCTCCGGAATGAGAGTATATTTATTATAAGATAAATTTAGGAGTAAGAACAATTTCTCTTAACAATTAATTAATTTAAACAGAAAATCAAGTATATGAGATTTTCATCCTTTAATATTGTTATCTAACAATTCACACACACACACACACACAC
This sequence comes from Nicotiana tomentosiformis, assembly GCF_000390325.3. Lineage (NCBI taxonomy): Eukaryota > Viridiplantae > Streptophyta > Magnoliopsida > Solanales > Solanaceae > Nicotiana > Nicotiana tomentosiformis. Next base: position 17,110,563 of record NC_090815.1, on the reverse strand, counting down.
ACACACACACACATATATATATATATATATATATATATATATATATATATATATATATATATATATATATATATATATATATATATAATATTAATTAAACAAAGAATATAATTTACACAAGTAATCCATGCTTTAAGTCCTTGTCACGACCCAAATTAACCCTCCGTAAGGTGTCGTGATGTAACGACCCGGCCAGTCGTTTTGAGTATTACAAACCCGTTTCTCCATTTACTTCTCAAATTGTACTTTACTATTTGTTGTGTGAATTGCCGGGGTAATTGGTTCGGGTCCATTGAGGTTTTGGAAGGAATTGGAACACTTAGTTTCAAGGTTTAAAGCTTAAGTTAAAATAGTGACCGTATGCGGACTTATGGGTAAACGACCTCGGATTCGAGTTTTGATGATTCCAATAGTTTCGTATGGTGATTTTGGACTTAGGAGCGTGTTCGGAAAATTATTTGGAAGTCCGTAGTGAAATTAGGCTTGAAATGCCAAAAGATGAATTTTTGGGAAGTTTGACCGGGGGGTTGACTTTATGATATCGAGGTCGGAATCCGTCCAAAAATTTGAATAGGTCTGTAATGTGAAATGTGACTTGTGTGCAAAATTTGAGATCAATCGGACGTGATTTGATAGGTTTCGAAGTCATTTGTAGAATTTGGAAATTTGGAAATTTATAAGTCTTGAATCTGTGTGTAGTTCGTATTTTTGAGGTTGTTAGGTATAATTTGAGGCCTCGAGTTGGTCCGTATTATATTATGAAACTTGTTGGTATGTTCGGACGGGGACCCGAGGGCCTCGGGTGAGTTTCGGATGGTTAACGGATTGATTTTTGAATTTGGAAGATTGCTGGAACTAAAGCTTTCTGGTGTAATCACACCTGCGGAAAAGTAGTCGCAGGTGCGAGCTCGCAAGTGCGAGCAGGGGTGCGCTGAAGCGGGATGTGCAGGTACGGAAAATGCTTCACAGGTGCGGAATCGCACCTGTGCGAGAAGGAGCGTAGATGCGGGCAGAGGGTTGTGAGGCATTGGTCGCAGGTGCGAGGGAAAATTCCGCACTTGCGTCTGCAAATGCGACGTTTTGCTCGCACAAGCTGATGCGCAGGTGCGCAAATCTTGTCCGCAGATGCGGAAATCGCTAGGGCAGAACCTTAAAATTCGAGGGTTCAACATTTTTCACCCATTTTCGGATTTTGGAGCTCGGGTTGGGCGATTTTGGAGAGGAAATTTTTCACACAACTTGGGGTAAGTGTTCTTAACTCCCTTGTGATTATATTCCATAAATTAATCTTCATTTTTGGTGTAAGATTATTGAATCTTCAAGAGAAATAGAAGGAAATTTCTATAATGTCACAAAATGAATTTTTCAAGTTTGAATACCGATTTGGAGTCGGATTTGAGTGAAATTAGTATGGTTAAACTTGTAATTGGATGAGTTATCGTATTTTGTGAGTTTCGTCGGATTTTGAGACGTGGGCCCCACAGGTAATTTTTGGAGCGTAATTTCGGATTTTGTGGAAAATATTGGCATTTTGACATGGAATTAATTCCTATAAATTGTGTGGACTGAATCAAATTAATTGTGGTAGATTCAAGCCGTTCTGGAGTTGATACGCGCAGAATGAAATTTCTGGAGCATTGCTTACCTTGCTCGACTTTGAATTCGGCTTGTTTGAGGTAAGTAACTCTTCTAATCTTGGAGTTGAGGGTATGAACCCTGAATATATGTATTTTGTGAATTGATGGGAGGTGACGCACATGCTAGGTGATAGGCGTGTGGGGGTGCACTATAGAAATTGTGACGTAATTATTTCTGTGGAATTTTATAGTTAAATAATCTTGACATTTTCCATGCGGTTTTATGTGTTAAAGAAATTGAGCTGAAAAGCATATTACAAATCATGTTGAGGCTATGTGCCAGTATTATTGGGACCCACAGAGGTAATATTACTGTGAATTATTGTGTTAAATTGAAATTATACTCAGTCATATTCATTTTATTGCATGTCATATCTCAGTCTCTGTTGTTATGTGTTGATACATCATATCATCATTTTTGGGCTATTTCTTTTCATGACATGGTGAGCCCGAGAGACTGGAGAGATTGATGACTGAGTGAGGCCGAGGGCCTGATTTGCGAGGATATTTATGGGATCGGGCTGCACGCCGCAGCATGTTACATATTTATGGGATCGGGCTGCACGCCGCAGCATGTTGCATATTTATGGGATCGGGCACGCCGCAGCATGTGTTATATAGGCCGAGGGCCTGAGTGATTATGCCATGATTTGGCTTGATATAGCGCTTGGGCTGAAGGAGCCCCTCCGGAGTCTGTACAGACTCCCAGTGAGCGCAGGTACCTACTGAGTGCGAGTGCCAAGTGCTGAGGTATGCCCGAGTGGCAAGAGTGATTGTGAGGTATGCCCGAGTGGCAAGAGTGATTGTGAGGTATGCCCGAGTGGCACGAGTGACTGTGAGGTTTGCCCGAGGGGCTGTATATGAGTGATGTTCTGCCCGAGGGGTTGTTTATGATTTTATCACTGAGTTGCATCGCATTGGCATGCACACATGACATACAGGCATAGAGAGGTATTTCCTCATGCTGTACTGCATCACATCATTCATGGTTTTTCACATATTTTAACAGATGGGCATAATGATGCATTTGTTTTACACGGGTTATCCGGAAGGAAAATGAAACATCTTATTTATTATTGAAAAGATTTTTGGGAGAAATATATTGCTTTCAAACTACTCATATTTTTGGCAACTCCGGCAAACGATTTAGGTTTTCACTAATGTATTTGAAAGGAAGAACAATTATTTTTGAAATCATGATTTGGCTGAGCATTTTATCTCTGAGTTACTTCTGGTATTATTTACTTTATTTTGTTGTGGACTATTGGTTGTGGACCCGACCTTGGTAGACGCTCGTCATTACTTTCAACCTACGGCTAGGTTTGTTACTTACTCAGTACATGGGGTCGGTTGTACTGATACTACACTTCTGCACATTGCGTGCAGATGTTGGCTGTTGTTGTTGCTGTGCTCGATAGTTGCGGGACTTGAAGATGTACCTGCATTCCTGTTATAACTGCCTCTTATTCAGGGAGCCTTAGATTTATAAAAACTCTGTTTATGTATTATTCAAACAGACTATGTATTTATTTCATTTTCGCTTTGTATACTCTATTCTTAGAAGCTCATGATTTGTACTACCAGTTCTTGGGGGATGTATAAGATTAAGATGTTTATTCACTTAAATTACTTTAATAATTGTTATTGGTATTGGATAAATTGAAAGTTGGCTTACCTAGCGGGTTGGGTTAGGTGCCATCACGACTAGTTGGATTTTGGGTCGTGACAAGGTGGTATAAGAGCACTAGGTTCATAGGTTCTACAAATCATGAACAAGTATCTAGTAGTGTCTTGCGGATCGGTATGATGACGTCCATACTTATCTTCGAGAGGCTACAGGGCATTTAAGATATATACTTCCCATCTTTCTTTCCTTATCGTGCAGAATTGATTCGGCTTGAAATATAACTCTTTGAATTCCTTCCACGTATTCGTACGCGCACATGAGCGCTCGGTATCAGCTGTGCATCACCGGCTTGTGATTTTATGAACGAGGTTCAAGATGTGTATTCTGTGTTTTGGTGATGGTCCAGTCTGGAGGACTTGAGGTCAGGTTTAGACCGCATCTTAGGCTCGGTAGCTTCAGTTGTAACTTGTACATTTGGACTCATATGTCTGGTAATATCCTTATGAGTGGAAGTTGTGGCTCGATGAGCGGCGAAATGGCTTTGTGATGAGTATGATGTAAATGCGGGATGTGTTATGACGATTTGAATATGACGAGAAGTGTTTCCTTGAAATGTAAAGGAAAGGCCATTGGGTACTTGATTTTCGAATTGATGTGGCATACAGTCTCCAGTATGAATGTTTTGAAGGATCTTTACACCTATTGTGATTCCAGGCCTTCAGGAGGCTCTGGCCCATATATTGACAGTTTGTACTGGTCTTGCTCAGGAGGTTTCGGCTCAGGCCGCACCTGCCACTTCTCGGGCCGGGGGAGGTACTCATACCCCTGTTGCCCGTACTCTAGACCAGGTAGTACAGGGACTTCAGATACCGGGGGCACTACCAGCACAGCCGGCTATAGCCGCTCAGACCCTGGTAGTTCCTGTTATGGCAGACAATGAGCAGAGGAGACTTGAGAGATTTGAGAGGCTTCGACCTCCACCATTCAGCGGTACTGAGTCAGAGTATGCTCAGGGTTTTCTAGATAGGTGTCAATAGATGATTCGGACAGCGGGTATTCTGGAGACCAGTGGGGTCTCATTCACTACTTTTCAATTTTCTGGGGCTTCCTTTAGATGATGGGAGGCTTACGAGAGGCATAGACCGATTGGTGCAGCACCCCTTACCTGGCAGCAGTTCTCCGGTCTATTCCTGGAGAAGTTCGTGCCTCAGTCCTGTAGAGAGGAGCTGCGCAGGCAGTTCGAGCATCTTCGTCAGGATGATATGTCCGTGACGCAGTATGAGATGAGATTTTCAGAGTTGGCCCATCATGCTATCTGGCCACAGACAGAGAAAGGACCAGGAGGTCCATAGATGGCCTCACTTTTCAGCTACGATTACTCATGACTAGAGAGAGAGTGTCTGGTACTACTTTCGACGAGGTGGTCAACATTGCTCATCAAATTGAGATGGTTCGCAGTCAGGAGCGGGTTGAGAGGGAGGCTAAGAGGCTTCATAGTTCAGGTGATTTCAGCGATGTTCCTTCAAGGGGTCAAATTTACCACGTTAGGGGTCGTTCTTTCAGACACACTCAGGTGACTCGTCCAGCTCATCGTGGTGCATCAGCTAGCCACGGTTTTTACAGTGCTCACTCAGGCCAGTCTTCATTTGCATGAGCGCAGATGTGGATGGATGCGCACAAAAACAGAAACTGGGCAGGCGAGTGGAGTCTGCAAATGCGACATTTTGCTCGCACAAGCAGATGCGCAGGTGCGGAAATCGCTGGGGCAAAACCTTAAAATTCGAGGGTTCAATATTTTCACCCATTTTCGGATTTTGGAGCTCGGGTTGGGCGATTTTGGAGAGAAACCTTTTCACACAACTTGGGGTAAGTGTCCTTAACTCCCTTGTGATTATACTCCATGAATTAATCTTCATTTTTGGTGTAAGACTATTGAATCTTCAAGAGAAATAGAAGGAAATTTCTATAATGTCACAAAATGAATTTTTCAAGTTTGAATACCGATTTGGAGGCGGATTTGAGTTAAATTAGTATGGTTGAACTTGTAATTGGATGGGTTATCGTATTTTGTGGGTTTCGTCGGATTTTGAGATGTGGGCCCCACGGGTAATTTTTGGGGTGTAATTTCGGATTTTGTGGAAAATATTAGCATTTTGACATGGAATTAATTCGTATAAATTGTCTGGACTGAATCAAACTAATTGTGGTAGATTCGAGTCGTTTGGGAGTTGATACGCGCAGAATAAAATTTCTGGAGCATTGCTTAGCTTGCTCGACTTTGGATTCAGCTTGTTCGAGGCAAGTAACTCTTCTAATCTTGGAGTTGAGGGTATGAACCCTGAATATATGTACTTTTCGAATTGTTAGGAGGTGACGCACATGCTAGGTGACTGGCGTGTGGGCGTGTACTATAGAAATTGTGACGTAATTGTTTCTGTGGAATTTTATAGTTAAATAATCTTGATATTTTCCATGCGGTTTTATGTGTTAAAGAAATTGAGCTGAAAAGCATATTAAAAATCATGTTGAGGCTATGTGCCAATATTATTGGGACTCACAAAGGTCATATTGCTGTGAATTATTGTGTTAAATTGAAATTCATACTCAGTAATATTCATTTCATTGCATATCATATCTCAGTCTCTGTTGTTATGTATTGATATATCATATCATCATTTTTGGGCTATTTCTTTTCATGACATGTTGAGCCCGAGAGACTGGAGAGATTGATAACTGAGTGAGGCCGAGGGCCTGATTTGTGAGAATATTTATGAGATTGAGCTGCACGCCACAGCATGTTGCATATTTATAGGATCGGGTTGCACGTCGCAGCATGTTGCATATTTATGGGATCGGGCTGCACGCCGCAACATGTTTGATATAGGCCGAGGGCCTGAGTGATTATGCCATGATTTGGCTTGATATAGCACTTGGGCTAAAGGAGCCCCTCCAGAGTCTGTACACACCCCAGTGAGCGCAGGTACCTACTGAGTTCGAGTGCCGAGTGCTGAGGTATGCCCGAGTGGCAAGAGTGATTGTGAGGTATGCCCGAGTGGCAAGAGTGATTGTGAGTTATGCCCGAGTGGCACGAGTGACTGTGAGGTTTGCCCGAGGGGCTGTATATGAGTGATGTTCGGCCCGATGGGCTGTTTATGATTTTATCACTGAGTTGCATCGCATTGGCATACACACATGACGTACAGGCATAGAGAGGTATTTTCCCATGCTGTACTGCATCACATCATTCATGATTTTTCACATATTTTAACAGATGAGCATAATGATGCATTTGTTTTACATGGGTTATCCGAAAGGAAAATGAAACATCTTATTTATTATTGAAAAGATTTTTGGGAGAAATTTATTGCTTTCAAACTATTCATATTTTTGGCAACTCCGGCAAACGATTTGGGTTTTCACTAATGTATTTGAAAGGAAGAACTATTATTTTTGAAATCATGATTTGTCTTAGCATTTTATCTCTGAGTTACTTCTGGTATTATTTGTTTTATGTTGTTGTGGACTATTAGTTGTGGACCCGACCTTGGTAGAATCTCGTCACTATTTTCAACCTACGGCTAGGTTTGTTACTTACTCACTACATGGGGTCGGTTGTACTGATACTACACTTCTGCACATTGCGTACAGATGTTGGCTGCTGTTGTTGCTTTTCTCGATGGTTGCGGGACTTGAAGATGTACCTGCGTTCCTGTTGTAGCTGCCTCTTGTTCAGGGTAGAATTAGATTTATAAAAGCTCTGTTTATGTATTATTCAAACAGACTATGCATTTATTTCATTTCCGCTTTGTATACTCTATTCTTAGAAGCTCATGATTTGTACTACCAGTTCTTGGGGGATGTATAAGATTAAGATGTTTATTCACTTAAATTACTCTAATAATTGTTTTTGGAATTGGATAAATTGAAAATTGGCTTACCTAGCGGGTTGGGTTAGGTACCATCATGACTAGTTGGATTTTGGGTCGTGACATGTGACGGCACCTAGTCTTTACGACTAGGTAATCCTAATATTATGAAAAATATAAAAAAAACACAACATTTTAAAGATAAACAGCATATTATGAATAACCAAGAGTAGTACCACTCGGCATGTACAAAATAATTTTCCAAGACCCGGAATATCACTAAGTCACAAGCTGCTATAATCTATGTAGCTCTATATAAAAGTCTGAAGATAATAAAGAAAGTCTCTAGGCGAGGGAGTAGAAGGGGACTCCGAGGATCTGCGGACACAAGCAGAAGTACCTTGAAGTCTCCTAGAATCAGCAGCACGCACTAACCCCGAGGCCGATAGCTCGCACCTAGATTTGCACACGAAAACATGTGCAGGAAATGGCATGAGTATACCACAATGGTACCCAGTAAGTGCCAAGCCTAACCTCGGTCGAGTAGTAATGAGGTCAGGTCAAGGCCCTACCAGAGTAAATATAATAAATTATACAGTAAAAGATATAAGTAAAGTTTACTGTAACACAGTTAAAGAAATTCTCGAAAGTTTAATAGTTAAGGGAGCCCTCGGCTCAGAACAAGGTAAACACAATGGGGAATCTCCCGGGACACCGTCCTGTAGTTCCGAATGAATATGCAGTACAGGGGGGATCTCCCAGAATACGTCCGTAGTCCCAAAGTAAATATGCAGTGCTGGGGGATCTCCTGGAATACGTCCATATTCCCAAAATAAATATGCAAGACAGGGGGATCTCCCAGAATACGTCCGTAGTCCCAATTTAAATATGCAAGACAGGGGAATCTCCCAGAATACGTCCGTAGTTCCAATTTAAATATACTACGCAAGATGAAATGACAAGTATGGCATCGAGTTATACAGTTTACACTGAACACATTTAAGGAAAGTAGGGACTTAACTAAGTATGGCGCACAGAATGTCAAATAGACAGTTAAAACACGTAAGCATGATTCTCTAATCTAAGCTAAACAATTAAACGTATTAGTGCAATTTAATAAGGGGAAACAATTTATGATTTAGAAAGGAAAAACGGGATTTTTGCAATAATAGCCCGTGTACGTGCTCGTCACCTCACGTACACGGCGCCCACACATAAATTAATATCAAACATCCTAAGGGGAAAGTCCCCAACACAAGGTTAGGCAAGCCACTTGCCTCGAACCACTCAAATCAACTCGATATCACGTTCTTGCCATGAGTATCCGACTCTAAATGGCCCGAATCTATTCAAATTAATTGCATAATGTAAATATAACTACAAGTAACTAATTTAACTAATTAATTCGAAGCTAAAACGTGAAATTAGGAAAAACGCCCAAAAAGTCTCCCCGGACCCACGTCTCGGAATCGGGTAAAAATTACAAATTATGAACACTCATTCTCTCACGAGTTCACTTGAATAAAAATCATTTAAATCCGACGTCAAATTCCCATTCAAATCTCAGATTTTCAATTGGGGAACCTTTTCCCCTATTTCCAAACTTCTACCCTCAAAATCCTTAATTAGACGAGGAAAACAACAATAGATTAATGTATTATGATCAAAATAGAGTTAGAATTAGTTACCCAATAGTTCTTCTTCAAAATCCCTCGAGAAATCGTCTCCCACCGAACTCTAAATCGAATTTTGTGTTATGAAATTTCAAACCCTCGAAATCACCTTTTCTGCCCAGCGATCCTCGTACCTGCGGCCTTTTCTCGCACCTGCGGTCCAAATGGCGCATCTGCACATTTCATTTACCTCCTCTGCCTCCACACCTGGGATGAAAGGGCCGCACCTGCGCGTGCGCGCCTGCGGAAATCCCTTCCGCTTCTGCGGACCTTGCGCACATGCGATGACCCTAACGCATCTGCGGGCATCGCAGATGCGGAATTCACCTCGTACCTGCGACCCCTGTCACTCCTCCAACTTTCCGCTTCTGTGCTTGCCTCTCTGCACGTGCGATCCCGCACCTGCGGTCTCTCCACCGCAGGTGCGAAAATACTAGATGCTTGAAGACTTCAGTAGCAAAACAAATCCAACTTTTTGATCCGTTAAGCACTCGAAACTCACCCGAGGCCCCCGGGACCTCAACCAAACATACCGACCAATCCTAAAATACCATACGAACTTAGTCAAGCCTTCAAACCACATCAAACAACACCAAAATCATGAATGAAGCACGGATTCAAGCCTAAGAATTTAGAATTTTCCAAATTCTACAAACGACGCTGAACCACATCAAATCTAGTCCGAATGACCTCAAGTTTTACACACAGGTCACAAATGACACTACGAACCTATAGCCACTTTTGGAATTCCATTCCGAGCTCGATATCAAAATTTCCACTATCGGCCGGAATCGCCGAAAAACTAACTTTTGCCAATTCAAGCCTAAATCTACTATAGACCTCCAAAACACATTCCGGACACGCTCCTAACCCCAAAATCACTCAACGGAGCTAACGGAGTCGACGAAATTCCATTCTGGATCCGTCTTCACATAGTTTCGACTATGGTCCAAACTCCAAGGCTGAACTCATAACTAGGGACTAAGTGTCCCAAAACTCTTCGAATTCCATAACCAATCACTCCGGCAAGTCCCAATAGCGAAAACAAACGTGGGGAAAATAGTTATTAGGGGATCGGGGATCTAACTCTCAAAACGACCGGTCGGGTCGCTACATCCCCCCCTCTTAAAACAATCGTTCGTCCTCGAACGAGTATAAAGACATACCTGAAACTGTGAAAAGATGAGGGTACTGGCTGCGCATATCTTGCCCGGTCTCCCAAGTTGCCTCCTCAACCGGCTGACCCTCCACTGGACCTTTACTGAAGCAATATTCTTTGACCTGAGATTTCTAACCTGCCTGTCCAAAATGGCTATTGGCTCCTCAATATAAGATAGATCCTTGTCCAACTGGACTGAGCTGAAATCCAATACATGAGTCAGATCACCGTGATACTTCTGGAGCATATACACGTGGAATACCGGGTGAACTCCTGCTAGGCTGGGAGGCAAGGCAAGTTCACAAGCAACCTCCCCAACTCGCCGCAATATCTCAAAAGGAACAATGAACCTTGGGCTTGGCTTGCCCTTCTTCCTGAACCTCATGATGCCCTTCATAGGCCATACCTGAAGCAAGACCCGCTCACCAACCATAAATGCCAAATCACAAACCTTACGGTCCGCATAACTCTTCCTCCTGGACTGGGCTGTGCGAAGTCTCTCCTGAATCACCTTCACCTTATCCAGGGCATCCTGGACCAAATCTGTACCCAACAATCGGGCCTCACCTGACTCAAACCATCCCACTGGGGACCGGCACCGCCTACCATACAAAGCCTCACATGGTGCCATCTGAATGCTGGACTGGTAACTGTTGTTGTAAGCAAACTCTACAAGTGGAATGTATTGGTCCCATGACCCTCCGAACTCCATCACACATGCACGGAGCATATCCTCAAGAATCTGAATCATGCTCTCGTACTGCTCGTCTGTCTGAGGGTGAAAGGTTATGCTCAGCTCCACCCTAGTACCCAACTTCTGTTGTACGGCTCTCCAAAACTGTGATGTGAACTGTGTACCTCTGTCTGAAATGATGGATACTAGAATACCATGAAGGCAGATGATCTCTCTAATATAAATCTCAGCCAACCTCTTAGAAGAATAAGTGGTCAACACTGAAATAAAATGAGCTGAATTGGTCAGCCGATCCACGATCACCCAAATAGCATCGATCTTTCTTAAAGTCCGTGGAAGTCCAACTACAAAGTCCATGGTGATTCGCTCCCACTTCCTCTCTGGGATCTCTAACCTTTGAAGTAATCCATCTGGCCTCCGGTGCTCATATTTGACCTGCTGACAGTTGAGACACTTGGCCACAAACCCAACTATATCCTTCTTCATCCACCTCCACCAGTAGTGGTGTCTCAAATCCAGGTACATCTTCGTGGCACAGGGATAAATGGAGTACCGCGAGCTATGGGCCTCCTCGAGAACCAACTTCCGAAGCCCATCTACATTGGGCACACAGATCCGACCCTACATCTTCATCACGCCATCATCACCTATAGTCACATCTCTGGCATCACCTCGCCGGACCCTGTCCAGAAGAACCAGAAGGTGGGGGTCATCATACTGACGCTCTCTGATGCGGTCATAAAGAGAAGACCGAGCAACCACACAAGATAATACCCGGCTAGGCTCTGAAATATCCAATCTCACAAATTGACTGGCTAGGGCCTGAACATCCAAGGCTAAGGGCCTCTCAGCTGCCGGAAGATATGCCAAACTCCCCAAACTCTCCGCCCGGCGACTCAAGGCGTCGGCCACTACATTGGCCTTCCCCGGGTGGTACAATATAGTGATATCATAGTCTTTAAGTAGCTCCAACCACCTCCGCTGACGCAAATTAAGGTCCTTCTGCCTGAACAAGTGCTGCAAACTCTGGTGATCAGTGTAAATCTCACAGGGAACACCGTATAAATAATGATGCCAGATCTTCAGGGCGTGAACAATAGCTACTAACTCGAGATCATGAACCGGATAATTATTCTCATACACCTTCAACTGTCTAGACGCGTAGGCAATCACCCTACCGTCCTGCATCAATACCGCTCCAAGGCCAATCCTCGAGGCATCACAATAGACAGTATAGGACCCCGAACCTATAGGCAATACTAATACTGGGGTTGTAGTCAAAGCTATCTTGAGCTTCTGAAAGCTCTCCTCACACTCCTCGGTCCACCTGAACGGAGCACCCTTCTGGGTCAGCCTGGTCATAGGTGCTGCAATGGATGAAAATCCCCCCACAAAGCGACGATAATACCCCGCCAAACCAAGGAAACTGCGGATCTCCGTAGCTGATGACGGTCTAGGCCAACTCTGCACTGCCTCCACCTTCTTCGGATCTACCTTGATCCCTTCACAAGACACTATGTGGCCCAAGAATGCCACTGAATCAAGCCAGAATTCACACTTAGGAAATTTTGCATACAATTGCTTCTCCCTCAAAGTCTAAAGCACGATCCTCAAGTGTTGCTCATGATCTTCCCGAGACATGGAATATATCAGGATATCATCAATAAACACAATGATAAAGGAACCAAGATAAGGTCGGAACACACTGTGCATCAAATACATTAAGGCTGCTAGGGCATTGGTCAACCCAAATGACATGACAAGAAACTCATAGTGACCATATCTAGTCCTGAAGGCAGTCTCCGGGATGTCCGGCTCCCGAATCTTCAACTGATGATAGCCAGAATGCAAGTCAATCTTGGAAAACACCCTGGCACCCTGTAACTGATCAAATAAATCATCGATGCGAGGCAAAGGATACCTGTTCTTCACTGTAACCTTGTTCAACTGCCGATAATCAATACACATACGCATAGAACCATCCTTCTTCTTCACAAATAAGACCGGAGCACCCCAAGGTGATACACTGGGCCTATTGAAACCCTTATAAAGCAACTCCTGCAACTGCTCCTTCAACTCCTTCAACTCAGGAGGAGCCATACGGTAAGGAGGAATAGATATGGGTTGAGTGCCCGACAACAAATCAATGCCAAAATCAATATCTCTATCGGGTGGCATACCCAGAAGATCAGCTTGAAACACATCAGGGAAGTCCCTCACTACTGGGACTGACTCAACTGTAGGCGTATCAATATTGACATCTCTCACATAGGCCAAATACGCATCACACCCCTTCTCAACCATTCGCTGAGCCTTAAGAAATGAAATGAACCTGTGGGGAGTATACTCTAAGGTACCTCTCCACTCTAATCTCATCAAGCCTGGCATAGCCAGCATCACGATCTTAGCGTGACAATCAAGAATAGCATAATGGGGCGACAACTAGTCCATGCCCAAGATAACATCAAAATCTACCATACTGAGTAATAACAAATTGGCTCTGGTCTCAAACCACTAAGAGTAATCAAACACGACCGATATACGCGGTCCACAATGAGAGAATCTCCCACAGGAGTAGATACATAAAAAGGGGAACTCAAAGAATCACGAGATATCCCCAAATATGGAGCAAGATAAGAAGACACATATGAATACGTAGAGCTTGGGTCAAATAATACTTATGCATCCCTATGACACATAGGGACGATACCTGTGATGACTGAATCTGAAGCGATGGCCTCTGAACGGGCTGGAAGGGCATAGTACCTGGCCTGGCCTCCCCCCTAGGGCGACCTCTACCTCCCCGACCTCCGCCTCGAGCTGCCTGAGAAGGTGGATTAGCAACTGGAGCTGGAAGAATGGCCGGAGGACCTGGTGGAGCACGTGGAGGCTGATAAGTCTGTGAAGGTGCAGCCCTCCTGGCTCTGGAGCAATCTCTAACCATGTGACGAGTGTCACCATACTCAAAACAACCCCTCGGAGGACGCGGTGGCCGAGACTAACTCGGACATGGCCTGCTGGACTGGCCGGTAATAGCACCTCGAGTAGGAGGCATACTGGATACTGGCAGTGCATAATAGGGCTCTTGAGGTCTAAGAGGAGCTGGAACACCGCTGGATGCTGGAAGAGCTGAATGAACATGGCAACTCACAAAACCCTACCATAGCGTGCTGCCTGTGCACGAGCTCCTGAGTAATGACCAGTCTATCGAGACCTCTTGGCCTCTCTCTCCTCTCTGTCCCGGGCGAACATGCCCTCTACTCTCCTGGCAATGCTCACTGCCTGCTGATACTGGTCCATCTCCAACTCCCTGGCCATACTGGTCCGAATACTGGGGTGGAGTCCCTCAATGAAGCGACGAACCCTCTCTTTGACTGTAGCAACTAGAGCCGGTGCATGGCGAGCTAACTCACTGAAACGGACTGCATATTCTGACATAGTCATAGCACCCTGACGCAGCTGCTCAAACTCTATGCGCCAAGCATCCTTGAGGCTCTGAGGAACATACTCACGCAAGAACATCTCTGAAAACTGAGTCTAAGTGAGTGAGGCTGCCTCATCCGGACTACTCAGCTCATAGGCACGCCACCACTGATATGCCGCTCCCCTCAACTAGAAAGCGGTGAAATAAACCCCACTCGTCTCCACAATTCCCATAGTGCGGAGAAAACGATGACATTCCTCAAGGAAACCCAGAGCATCATCTGAAGCTAGTCCGCTGAAAGTAGGTGGATAGTACTTCTTGTACCTCTCAAGTCTGAGCTTCTCTGCCTCAGAAGCAGCTACCCTAGTCTCATGCTGAACCGGAGCCACTGGGGGCATAGAAATATACTCTAGGGCCTGATCAACCTAGACCCTCTGCTCAGGAGTGCGGGCTGCGGGAGTCTGTGCACCTCCCCCAACCTGAGATGTAGCGGGAGTTATCGGAAGTAGTCCAGCCTGAGCTAGAGTGCTGAACATGCTCATGAACTGAGCAAAAGTCTCCTGGAGGGCTGGAGTAGCAATAGGGATCTCCGGTGCTGGCCCTCCAGCTAGAGCTACTGGGGGCTCCTTTGACGCAGCTCTCGCAGGTGCTCGGGATGCACCGCGTGGTCATCCTCTACCCCGACCCCGGCCTCTGGCGGCTCTGGCAGGGGGCTCGGGTGCCTGATCGTCGATCCTCCCAGTACGGGTCCTCACCATCTGTGAGAAAGAATATAATAGAATTTTAGAATTTTTTATGTCAATAACTCGCACGACAAGGAAATCAAAGAAATATGATTGTTCTTAACAGTTACATAGCCTCCCGAAGATAAGTATGGACGTCTTCGCACCGATCCGTGAGACTCTAATAAACCGGCTTGTGACTCTCGACTCCTATGAACCTAGTGCTCTGATACAAACTTTTCAGGATCCAAATTAACCCTCTGTAAGGTGTCGTGATGGCACCTAGTCTTAACGACTAAGTAAGCCTAATATTACGAAAAATGTAAAGAAAACACAATATTTTAAAGATAAACAGCATATTGTTAATAACCAAGAGTAGTACCACTCGGCATATACAAAATAATTTCCCAAGACTCGTAATATCACTAAGTCACAAGTTGCTATAATCTATGTAGCTCTATACAAAAGTCTAAAGATAATAAAGAAAGTCTCTAGGCGAGGGAGTAGAAGGGGACTCCGAGGATCTACGGACGCAAGCAGAAGTACCTTGAAGTCTCCTAGAATCAGTAGCACGCACTAACCCCGAGGCTGATAGCTCGCACCTAGATCTGCACACGAAAACATGTGCAGGAAAGGGCATGATTACACCACAATGGTACCCAGTAAGTGCGAAGCCTAACCTCGGTCGAGTAGTGACGAGGTCAGGTCAAGGCCCTACCGGAGTAAATATAATAAATTAAACAGTAAAAGATATAAGTAAAGTTTACGGTAACACAGTTAAAGAAATTCTCGAAAATTTAACAGTAAAGGGAGCCCTCGGCTCAGAACAAGGTAAACACAATGGGGAATCTCCCGGGATACCGTCCCGTAGTTCCGAATGAATATGCATTACAGGGGGATCCCCCGGAATACGTCTGTAGTCCCAATTTAAATATGCAGTGCTGGGGGATCTCCCGGAATACGTTTGTAGTCCAAAAATAAATATGCAAGACATGGGGATCTCCCGTAATACGTTCGTAGTCCCAATTTAAATATACAAGACAGGGGGATCTCCCAGAATACGTCTGTAGTCCCAATTTAAATATGCAACACAAGATAAAATGACAGGTATGACATCAAGTTATACAGTTTACACTGAACACAGATAAGGAAAGTAAGGACTTAACTAAGCATGGCGCACAGAATGTCAAATAGGCAGTTAAAACACGTAAGCATGCTTCTTTAATCTAAGCTAAACAATTAAATGTATTAGTGCAATTTAATAAGGGAAAACAGTTTATGATTTAGAAAGGAAAAAAGGGATTTTTGCAATAATAGCCTGTGTACGTACTCGTCACCTCACGTACATGGCGCCCACACATCAATTAATATCAAACATCCTAAGGGAAAAGTACCCAACACAAGGTTAGGCAAGCCACTTGCCTCGAACCGCTCAAATCAACTCGATATCACGTTCTTTCCACGAGTATCCGACTCCAAATGGCCCGAATCTATTCAAATTAATTGCATAATATAAATATAACTACAAGTAACTAAATTAACTAATTAATTCGAAGCTAAAACCTGAAATTAGGAAAACGCCCAAAAAGTCTCCCTACAAATTATGAACACCCATTCATTCACAAGTTCACTCGAACAAAAATCATCTAATTCCGACGTCAAATTCCCATTCAAATCTCAGATTTTCAATTGGGGAACCTTTCCCCCATTTCCAAACTTCTACCCTCAAATTCCTTAATTATACGAGGAAAACAACAATAGATTAATGTATTATAATCAAAATAGAGTTAGAATTAGCTACCCAATAGTTCTCCTTCAGAATCCCTCGAGAAATCGTCTCCCACCGAGCTCTAAATCGAATTTTGTGTTATGAAATTTCAAACCCTCGAAATCCCCTTTTCTGCCCAGCGATCCTCGCACCTGCGGTCCAAACAGTGCATCTGTGCATTTCATTTACCTCCTTTGCCTCCGCACCTGCGAGGAAATGGTCGCACCTGCGCGTGCGCGCTTGTGGAAATCCCTTCCGGTTCTGCAGACCTTGCGCACATGTGATGACCCTAACGCATCTACGGGCATCGCAGATGCGGAATTCACCTTGCACCTGCGACCCCTGGCACTCCTCCACCTTTCTTCTTCTACGCTTGCCTCTCCACATGTGCGATCCCGCACCTGCGGTCTCTCCACCGCAAGTGCAAAAATACCAGATGCCTGAAGACTTCAGCGGCAACACAAATCCAACTTTTTGATCCGTTAAGCACTCGAAACTCACCCGAGGCCCCCGAGACCTCAACCAAACATACCAACCAATCCTAAAACACCATACGAACTTATTCGAGCCTTCAAACCACATCAAACAACACCAAAATCATGAATTAAGCACGGATTCAAGCCTAAGAATTTAGAATTTTCCAAATTCTACAAACGACGCCGAACCACATCAAATCTAGTCCAAATGACCTCAAGTTTTACACACAGGTCACAAATGACACTACAAACTTATAGCCACTTTCGGAATTCCATTCCGAGCCCGATATCAAAATTTCCACTATCGGCTGGAATCGCCGAAAAACTAACTTTCGCCAATTCAAGCCTAAATCTACTACAGACCTCCAAAACATATTTCGGACATGCTCCTAACCCCAAAATCACTCAACGGAGCTTACGGAGTCAACAGAATTTCATTCCGGATCCGTCTTCATATAGTTCCGACTACGGTCTAAATTCTAAGGCTAAACTCACAACTAGGTACTAAGTGTCCCAAAACTCTTCAAATTCCATAACCAATCACTCCAGCAAGTCCCAATAGCGGAAACAAACATGGGGAAAACAGTTATTAGGGGATCGGGGCTCTAACTCTCAAAATAACCGGCCAGGTCATTACAGTCCTAAACTATCTGGACTTTAGCATTAATAGTAGCTACGCACGGACTCTCGTCACCTCGTGCGTATGTAGCCCCCACAATTAGCAATAATTATTACTTTAATTACCTATGGGATAATTTTTCCCTCACAAGATTAGACAAGAGACTTACCTTGTCTAAAAGTCCACTTTCCGATCAAAATGTCACGTAAAAACCTCAATTTGATGCCGAAAAATCCGAAACTATCCAAAAGTTATATAAAATAATTAATACATGTTCATTAAATTTGAAATCCATCTATTAAATAAATTACCCTATCCAAAATGATAAAATTCCTAAAATTCACCCCGAGCCCACGTGCCCGGATTCCGGAAATTTTAGGATGAAAACGTTACCCAAAATCTCTAGAACTCAAATATATAATTTCTATCCAATTCCATAACCATTTTCGTGTTTAAAAACTCGTTTTTATAAAAATCTAGGTTTTTCATCTAAACCTTTGATTTTAAAGATTTACTAGTTATAATCTACCCATAATCTGTGTATTTAACTCAAGGTGTGTAGAATTAACTTACCTCCAAGTTTCTAGTTGAAATCCCCTCTCAAAAGCTCTGAAATCGCCCAACAATGGAAGAAAAACGGACTAAAAATGGACTGAGCTTCGTCTGTTTTAAGATTCTGCCCAATAGTGATTTCCGCACATGCGGAGGCTTAGCCGCACCTGCGGTTCTGCATCTGCAGAAAAGAGCCTCGCAGGTGCGAGATTCCCCTCTCAGACTGGCTCTGCACCTGCGCCCAAAGGACCGCACCTACGCGTCCGCTTCTGCGCCCAATCCTTCGCACCTGCGGAAATTGTCCGCTTCTGCAAGCTATTGCCGCACCTGTGAGTGTCGCACCTGCGGCTGGCCAAGCACAGGTGCGATTCTGACAATAGCCGGGAGCTTCAGTTTTGGCTCCCAATTTCCAAATTGGTCTGAGCCTCATCCGATTGACACTCGGGGCCCTCAGGACCCCGCCCGAATATACCAACAAGTTTGAAATTATGAAATGGACTCGCACGAACCCTCGGAACATGTAAAACAACATCAAAACTAAGAATCACATCTCAAACCAAACTGATTCAACTTAGAAAATTCTAATTCTTCAAACTTACTCCGAATGCGATGAAATATACTTATATTACTTGGAATGACACCAAATTTTGCGTGCAAGTCTTAAATCACTATACGGAGCTATTCCTAAACTCGAAATTCAAAATGGACCTTGATTACTCCAAAACTTATTCCAAACCAAATTTAAAGAACTTTAAACCTTTAAATAGTTAATTTTTACTATTAAGCGCCAAAACGCTCCCGGGTTATCCAAAACCCGATTCGAACATACACCCAAGTCCGAAATCATTATACGAACCTATTGGAACCGTCAAATCCCGATTCTGGGGTCGTTTTCTCAAAATATTTACCGAAGTCAAACTTGGCCTTTTAAAGTCAACTTAAGAAAATAAGTATTCCGATTTCAACCCAAACACTTCCAAATCCCGAACCAATCATTCCCGCAAGTCATAAATTATTAAAAGCACATTCAGGGAGTTTTATTTTAGGGAATGGGGTTCTAAAAGTTAAAATGGCCGGATAGGTTATTACATCAACGAAATGACTTGCAGCAGCTTCTTATTAAACACGCAGGTTGCAAGCAACTCGTGCATACAACTTATAAGCAGCTCAAGAAAAGCCTCGCAATTACTTTCTGAATAGCCTCATGGCTGCTTCCTTTCTTCTACAAATAGAAGAGTTTTTAAGTCCATTATGTACATCAGTTTGAAGTTGAATAATATATTATGATGTCCCGATAGGTCATTTATATTTTTACCCTTTATTTATATATTTCGAAACCTTGAATAGCTCTGTTTATCCTTCCTCAATTTGCGTGTGCAATCCATATTTTTTCGGAAAGGTTTTATGAGAAAAATTGATGAAAATGTGAAATCGTGCCTTAAAACTTATTTGAGTTGACTATGGTCAACGTTTTGTGTAAACAAACTCGGATCAGTATTTTGACGATCTCAGTGGGTCCGTATCGTGATTTGAGACTTGGGCGTATGCCCGAAATCGAATTCGATAGTCCCTAACTTGATTTAAATAAATTTGTTGAAAACTAGTAATTTAAAGGTTCAAAGGGTTTCTACATTTTGACCGTAGGTTGACTTTGTTGCTACAGGGTTCGAATTTTGGTTCCGGAACTTGGTGTATGTTCATTTCAGTATTTATGACTTGTCTATAAAATTTGGTACAAAACAGAATTGGTTTAACGTGATTCGGATGTCCGGTTGTAAAATTGCATGTTCTTAAGTTTCATTGAAAATTTCAATCATTTTTGGTGTCTGATTCGTAGTTTTATTTACTATTTTGGTGTTTTGATCGCGATCGAGTTCGTATGATATTTTTGGACTTGTGTGCAAGTTTGGTTTAGAGCCCCAAGGGCTCAGGTAAGTTTTAGGCGCGTTTCAGAGAGTTCATAGGAGATTAGATTTTTGCTAGTGCTCAGATCTCGCATTTGCAAAGAGCACAGTGGTTTGAAGAGTTCGCATTCCCTATCGCATTTGCGATAATGGCCTGACATGGGTGTTGGTCGCAATTGCGATCACTGAGTCCATTTTGTGGAGGGTCCATGTTCGCACATGCAAACAAATCATCGCATTTGCGATGACAGCAGGGGTATGGGATCCCTCGCATTTGCGATGGATTTTTCGCATTTGCAACATCTGTGCCTGGATAAAAAGACGAGAATGCTGGATTTAGCTCATTTTTCACAAACATTCAACCCTAAACACCCTAGAGGCAATTTTTCAAAGAGATTTTCTTCCTAAATTCATTTGTAAGACTTTAATCTATTTCTTTTCAATTACCCATTATATTTCATAAGTTTTCAATATCAAATCTAGGATTTTCATGGTAGAAATTAGGGATTTGGGTAGAATTAGGAATTTTTGTAAATTTAGGATTTACTCGAATTGAGGTCGGATTTTGAAACTAATTACATAACCGTGCTCGGGGGCAAATGGGTAATTGGGTTTTGGTCCGAACCTCGAGTTTTGACCAAGCGGGCCTGGGGTTGACTGTTGTTGAC
Source organism: Nicotiana tomentosiformis (assembly GCF_000390325.3). NCBI lineage: Eukaryota > Viridiplantae > Streptophyta > Magnoliopsida > Solanales > Solanaceae > Nicotiana > Nicotiana tomentosiformis. Next base: position 17,089,774 of record NC_090815.1, on the reverse strand, counting down.
TTTTTGGGAAAAGAGTAAAGATCTTAACTTTATGTATTGTAATTGAGTTCCCTAGTATTATTTGATGTTATTGAGTCGATTTCGGTTAGATTTGATTGGTTTGGAGGCGGATTTTAGAGGAAAGGCCCCGGTTGAGGTTTGATTTGATTGCAGAGTGAGGTAAGTGTCGGGGTTAACCTTGACTTGAGGGATTAAGACTTGTTTGACTATTTGCTACATGATTAACGTGTGGGTACAACGTATATGTGAGGTGACGAGCCCTTATGCATTGTTGTTGGGATAAAGCATGCGGGTGGAACTTGTTTCCTTGTGATTTGTTACCTTTTTAATTATGATATCCATGCTTAGGTTAGATTATTACTTATTTGATCATTCCTTCCTTAATTATTGCTTAGTTAGTAATTGTTGAGTATTTTGGAAGTTGAATTTTGGTATCTTGGCATCATATTTGACGTAAAGTACATTCTCTGCGATATTTATCTCCCGAATTTATATTGTCTTTACTACATGGTAAAGGAAGAGTGTTAAAGCACGAAGGGTGATGTCGTGCCATTGTATTTATCTCATTTATTGATTAATACACAGTGAGGAGGAGAATTAAAGCACGAAAGGTGATGCCGTGCTATTTATATCATTTATTCATTGTTACATAGTGAGATCGAGAGTAAAAGCACGAAGGGTGATGCCGTGCCATTCGTCCCAATTATTCATTGTTACATGGTGAGATTGAGACTAAAAGCATGAAGGGTGATGCCGTGTCATTTCATTATACTAATGTCATCATTTCATAGTAAGGATGAGAGTAAAAGCACGAAGGGTGGTGTCGTGCTATCCTTATACCATTTGTTTATTTGTCTTCATTGGTTGACGATTTATTTGATTATCATGTGATTTGTCGTAGTTATCGTATCTTTTCCCCCTTTTGCATGTCCCCTCCCAATTGTACATTGTTAATCTCTGAATTTTGTTGTTGTTATATATATATATATATATATATATATATATATATATATATATATATATATATATATATATATGTATGTGTGTGTGTGTGTGTATGTGTATGTGTGTGTGTGTGTGTTTGTACATATTTAATTATGTGGGTGTCCTGTCATAGCCTCATCACTACCTCGTCGAGGTTAGGCTTGACACTTACAGAGTACGTTGGGTCGGTTGTACTCATACTACACTTCTGCACTTCTTGTGCAGATTTTGGTATTGGTCCCAGCGGTGTGTGAGGTACGTCAGCTCGGATCATTGCATACGGAGACTTGAGGTAGATCTGCTGGCGTCCGCAGACCTTGGAGTCCCCTTCCCCTTCCCTTTTTACTGTTTATTTCTTTTGAAATAGTTGTATTTATTTCAGACTCTATTTGTAGAACTTCTACTTACTCGTGTACTCGTGACTCCGGATCTTTAGGAGTAAATATTATTACATGACTTATGATGGTGTTGTATTGATTGAATTCCTATCTCTCATTATTTATCATCATTTTATTTAAACTGTTAAAATTTGGCTATTTAACTATCTTACCTCGGCTTGCCTAGCAAGTGGATGTTAGGCGCCATCACGACCTCGAGGTTGGGATTCCGGGTCGTGACAAGTTGGAATCAGAGCACTAGGTTTCTTATGTATCACGAGTCATGAGCAAGTTTAGTATAGTCGGGAGGATCGGTATGGAGACGTCTATACTTATCTTCCAGAGGCTATGGAGTTAGGAACAATTTCACTTCTTTCTTTCTCTATCATGCGATTTTATTCTATCATTGATGATTGAACCATTCTATTCTTCTTATCTCGCAGATGGAAAGAACACACACCGCATCTATAGCCGGGAAGGAGCCGGAACCCCCTGTGGTAGCTACTACCAGGGGTTGAGGTTGAGGCCCAGCCAGAGGCCGAGGTAGAGGCAGAGGCAAAGCTCAGCCTAAAACTCGAGCAGCAGCTCCCGCAGTAGAGCCTCATATTGATCGCGAGGAGGAGGTTCCAGCTCAGACGGTCATGTAGGAGCAGCTCAGGTCCCAGAGGGGTTCATAGCCACTCTAGTACTTCAGGACGCCCTAGTTCATTTAGTTGGCCTTATGGAGAGTGTGGCCCAGACTGGTACATTCCCGGTGGTACCAGCCATCTCTCGGGATGGGGGAGGAGTACATACTACCCCTACTCACACTTCGGAGCAGGCGGCTCCCCAGTATCAGACTCCAGCAGCCCTGCCAGTTGGGGTGGTTCAGCCGGTTGTTGCGGCACAGGCAGGTGATGGGCCCGCTATGTCTTCTGAGTCTTTGTTGAGATTGGACAAGTTTACCAAGCTCTTTTCGATTTATTTTAGTGGTGCACCTTCAGAGGACCCACAGGATTATCTAGACCTCTATTACGAGGTGCTACGGAACATGGTATAATTGAGACCAATGGGGTCGATTTCGCAGTGCTTCAGATGACTAGTTCCGCCAAGAGGTGGTAGAGAGATTATATGTTGACTCGACCAGCTAGGTCGCTTGCACTTACCTGGGATCAGTTCTCATAGCTATTTCTAGAGAAGTTCATTCTTGTCACTCTGAGGGAGGAGTACCGCAGGCAGTTTAACCATTCAGCAGGGCAATATGACTGTTACCCAGTATGAGACTCGATTTGTGGACCTAGCTCGCTATGTCATTATCTTGATTCCTACTGAGAGGGAGAAAGTGAGGAGATTTATTGATGGGCTCACTTACACTATCAGGCTACAGATGGCCAATGAGACCGAAAGTGATATTTCTTTCCAGACGGCCGTAGATATTGCTAGACGGATCGAGATGGTTCCTACTCAGGAGAGGGGGTCGGTGTCTAATAAAAGGCCTCTTCATTCCGATAGTTTCAATGGTGCCTCATCTGGAGACAGGGGTACTTTTGGTAGAGACCACCCACCCAGGCCATTTTAGTCAGTGCTTCAGGCATCCCATGATGCTTCGGGCAGTCGGGGTCCTTATGTGTCTCATCTTGAGCAGCTAGCCTACAGTACACCACCAGCTCCTGTTAGCGCACCTCTGATCCAGAGTTATCAGAGTGGTTACCCAGGTCGACAGGGCCAGTTCCAGGGTCAGCAGTCACAGCAGTCAAGGACTTGTTATAGTTGTGGGCATCCGAGGCACATTGCTAGACTTTGCCCCAGGTCACAGGGCAGCATACAGCAGCAGAGTTCTCGTGCCATGATTCCGGCACTGGTTGCTCCACCGCCCGCTCAGCCAGCTAGAGGCAAGGGTCAGGCAGCCATAGGTGGAGGTCAGGCCGTTAGAGGTAGAGGCCAGCTAGCTAGAGATCATCCCAAAGACGTAGTTCAGAGTGGTAGGGGGCCATCCCCGATGTTATGCTTTTCCAGCTAGGCGTGAGGCCGAGTCATCTGACGGCGCGATCGAGTTTGTATGATATTTTTGGAATTTTGTTCATGTTTGGTTTAGATCCCCAAGGGCTCGGGTGAATTTCGGACGCATTTCGAAGAGTTCATAGGAGATCAGATTTTTGCTGGTGCTCAGATCTCACATTTGCGAGAAATTAGTCGCATTTGCAAGCTTCATGCTCGCATTTGCGAAGAGAACGGTGGCCTGAAGAGTTCACATTTGTGAACTCCCTATCGTATTTGCGATGATGGCCTGGGTGTTGGTCGCAATTGCGATCACTTAGTCGCTTTTGTAGAGGGTCCATGTTCGCAAATGCGAACAAATCGTCGTATTTGTGATGACAGCAGAGATGTGGGATTCCTCGCATTTGTGATGGATTCTTCGCATTTGCGGGATTCGCATTTGCGTAAATGCGAACCCCAGGTCTCATTTGCGACATCTGCGCCTAGACAAAAAGCTGAGAATACAGGATTTAGCTCATTTTTCACAAACTCTCAACCCTAAACACCCTAAAGGCGATTGTTCCAAGAGATTTTCTTCCTAAATTTATTGGTAAGTGACTTTAATCTATTTCTTTTCAATTACCCATTACATTTCATAAGTTTTTAACATTAAATCTAGGATTTTATGGTAGAAATTAGGGATTTGGGTAGAATTAGGGATTTTTGTAAATTTGGGATTTAGACCTCGAATTATGGCCGGATTTCAAAACTAATTACATAATCGAGCTCGGGGGCGAATGGGTAATTGGATTTTGGTTCGAACCTCGAGTTTTGACCAAGTGTGCCCTAGGTTGACTTTTGTTACTTTTGGAAAACGTGTAAAGATCTTAACTTTATGTATTGTAATTGAGTTCCCTAGTATTGTTTGATGTTATTGAGTCAATTTTGGTTAGATTCGATTGGTTTGGAGGAGGATTTTAGAGGAAAGGCCCCGGTTGAGCTTTGATTTGATTGCGGAGTGAGGTAAGTGTCGTGGTTAACCTTGACTTGAGGGATTAGGACTTGTTTGCCTATTTGCTACATGATTAACGTGTGGGTACAATGTATATGTGAGGTGACGAGCACTTATGCGTTGTTGTTGGGATAAAGCATGCAGGTGGAACTTGTTTCCTTGTGATTTTTTGCCTTTTTAATTATGATATCCATGTTTAGGTTTGATTATTACTTATTTGATCATTCCTTCCGTAATTATTGCTTAGTTAGTAATTGTTGAGTATTTTGGAAGTTGAAGTTTGGTATCTTGGCGTCATATTTGACGGAAAGTACATTCTCTGCGTTATTTATTTCTCGAATTTATATTTTCTTTACTACATGGTAAGGAAGAGTGTTAAAGCACGTAGGGTGATGACGTGCCATTGCATTTATCTCATTTATTGATTAATACATAGTGCGAAAGAGAACTAAAGCATGAAGGGTGATATCTTACCATTTATATCATTTATTCATTGTTACAAGGTGAGATCGAGAGTAAAAGCACAAAGGGTGATGCCTTGCCATTTTATTTTACTTATGTCATCACTTCATCGTAAGGATGAGAGTAAAAGTACGAAGGGTGATCTCGTGCCATCCATATACCATTTGTTTATCTGTATTCATTGGTTGACGATTTATTTGGCTATCATGTGATGTCATACCTATCGTAGTTATCATATCTTTTCCCCCTTTCGCATATACCCTCCCAATTGTACATTGTTAATTTCTGTTTTTGTTGTTATTTTGTGTGTGTGTATGTGTGTGTGTGTGTGTGTGTGTGTGTATATATATATATATATATATATATATATATATATATATATATATATATATACGTGGGTGTCTTGTCATAGCCTCATCACTACCTCGTCGAGGGTAGGCACGACACTTACGGAGTACATTGGGTCGGTTGTACTCATACTACACTTCTGCACTTCTTGTGCAGATTTTGGTATTGGTCCCAGCGGTGCGTGAGGTGCGTCAGCTCAAATGATTGCATACGGAGACTTGAGGTAGATCTGTTGGCGTCCGTAGACCTTGGAGTCCCCTTCCTCTTCCCTCTTTTACTGTTCATTTCTTTTGAAACAGATTTATTTATTTCAGACTCTATTTGTAGAACTTCTAGTTGCTCATGTACTCGTGATTCCAGATCTTTGGGAGTAGATATTATTACATGACTTATGTTGGTGTTGTATTAGATTGAATTCCTATCTCTCATTATTTATCATCATATTATTTAAACTGTTAAAATTTGGCTATTTAACTATCTCACGTCGGCTTGCCTAGCAAGTGGATGTTGGCGTCATCACGACCTCGAGGTTGGGGTTCCAGGTCATGACATATATCAGTTTCTCTCTATTCTTATATTTGGTTTATTTATTTTACAATTTTTAGTTTATAACATGTTATCAGCACGAGACTCTACCATCTCGAGCAAATACTTTGAAAGTATCAAAGGTACGAACTTTCTTTTTTTAAATAATGTCAAACCTTTCTAAACGTGAATTTGTAGCCCTGGATATATTTGGCAAAAGCTACATGTCTTGAGTTCTTGATGCTGAAATTCATCTTGATGCGATGGGACTGGCAGACACCATCAAGGATAAAAATCAAGCATCAAACCAAGATCGTGCTAAATCAATGATATTCCTACGCCATCACCATGATGAAGGTTTGAAAATGGAATATCTTACTGTTAAAGATCCAATTATACTGTGGAATAATTTGAAAGATAGATATGACCACCTGAAAATGATCGTTCTTCCACATGCACGATATGATTGGACTCATTTAAGGCTATAAGATTTTAAATCCATCAGTGAGTATAATTCTGCTATGTTCAAAATTATTTTCCAATTAAAATTATGTGATGATAATATTACTGATCATGATATGCTGGAGAAAACTTTCACCACTTTTCATGCCTCGAATATGCTCCTGCAATAACAATATAGAGAGATGGGATAAAAAAAATATTATAAACTTATCTCACATCTTCTTGTGGCCGAGCAACATAATAGGCTATTAATAAAAACCCATGAAAGCCGACCTACTGGTTCTTATCCATTCCCTGAAGTGAATGAGATGAACTTCCACCAAGCTAAGTGTGGAAGAAGTCGTGGCCCCAGCCGTGGTCATGGCCGTGGTCAAGGAAGAAACTCTAATCATGGAAATTATAATGTACCAAAGAACCCTCCTCACCACCAGCAGTGGAAATGGAAGGAACAAAAACATGAAGTGGTGCAAGCAACAAATGCAGAAAATGCATGATATAGATGTAGAGGAAAAGAGCATTGATCACGTACTTGTCGTACGCCAAAGCACCTGGTTAAGCTTTATCAAGCTTCTCTAAAGAAGACAGAGAAAAATGCTGATGCAAATTTTATTTCTGAAGATAATATTGACTTCATGCATTTGGATGTAGCTGATTACTTTGCACTCCCAGAAGGAGAAACAAGTCATTTGATCAGTGATGAATCTGTAGAAATTTATATTAGATGGTATGGTTATGTAATTATTGTACATAAATAAAAGTTATGCTTTGATAATGATGTTTACTATAATATTTATTTTGTTTATGTCATTTTGAAAAATATGGATAATCCTCAAATTATGTTTGGATCAAAGACCAATTATGAATATATTTGTGTAATTGATCGTGGAACAACTCATGTCATATTCAAAGATCAGAAATACTTTTCTTATTTGCAAAGAGAAAAAGCAAATATTTCTACAATTACTGGTAATATAAGTTTGATTGAAGGCTCTGGAAGAGCCACTATATTTATCTCTAAGGGAACAAAATTTATTATAGACAATTCATTGTTCTCTTCCAAGTCCAAAAGAAAATTGTTGAGTTTTATATATATCCGCCAGAATAGGTATCATGTTGAAATGATAGATGAAATGAATGTAGAATATCTTTATATTGCAAAGAATGTTTCTGGCTAGAAGTGCATTGTAGAAAAGTTACCAACTTTATCTTCTGGCTTATACTATTTAAAGATTAGTACAGTCGAAGCACACTTTATCGTAAATCAGAAGTTTGCTGATTCAAATACTTTTGTGCTTTGGCATGGTCGCTTGGGTCATCCTGGATCAATAACGAAGAGACGAATTATTAAAAATTCTAGTAGGCATCCGTTAAAGAACTTGAAAATTCTTACTGTAACGACTCGACCGGTCGTTTTGCTTTTTAGGACCCAGTTCCCCTAAATAAGACTCCCCGTACGTGCTTCTACTATTTTATGACTTGCGGGGATGGTTAGTTTGGGATTTGGAAGGGTTCGAGTTGAAATCGGAACACTTGGTTCTTTAATATTGGCTAAAGAGGCTAAGTTTGACTTCGGTCAAAGTTTTGAGTAAACGACCCCATCATCAGGATTTGAAGGTTCCAATAGGTTCGTATGATGATTTTGGACTTGGGTGTATGTTCGGATCGGGTTTTGGATGACCCAGGAGCATTTCGGCACCTAATAGTGAAAGTTGGTTCTTTGAAGGTTTTTGAAGTTCTTTAAATTTGGTTTGAAGTAGGTTTTGATGTTATCGGGGTCCAAATGGAATTCTGAGAATGGGAATAGTTCTGTAACATCATTTAAGACTTGCACGCAAAATTTGGTGTCATTCCGAGTGGTTTAAGTACGTTTCGGTGCGTTGGGAGTAAATTGAAGAACTTGAAGTTCATATTTTGATTCAATTGGTTTGGGGTGTGATTCTTAATTTTGATGTTGTTTTGTACGTTCCAAGAGTTTGAGCGAGTCCATTTTATGATTCCAAACTTCTTGGTATATTTGGACGGGGCCTCGGGTGCCCCGGATGCTGTTCGGACGATGCGCGGATTGAGTTTTAAACTAAAGAGGGCTACTGGTTGCACCAGTTTTGGTGTAACCGCACCTGCGAGCCTTGGGCCGCAGGTGCGATCCCGCAGATGCTTGGTTCGTGCCGCAAAAGTGGCTGGGAGAATTTGGCCATGAACCTGCAGATGCGTGCGAGTTTGCGCACCTGCAAATGCCCAGGTGCAATGGGGGAAATTGCAGAAGCGGCTATGTCCGCAGGCTCATGTCAATGGCCGCAGGAGCGGTCGCGCAGGAGCGGCTCTAGCTACGTATATGCGAATGTTGGCCGACTGGGGGAGGATCGCACTTGCGAGTTTTCCTCCGCAGAAGCGGCACCGCAGGTGCGATATTCACTGGGCAGTGGGGTTGTCTTAAATACCAGACTTAGGAATTTTGCCCACTTCTTATACTTCTTGGGGGCGATTTTGGAGTTAGTTAAAGAGGGGATTTTCATCAACTAATTGAGGTAAGTAATTCCTATCAAATGTGAGTTAAATACATAGCTTATGGGTAGATTATAACATGTAAATTAGTGAAAATCTTGGGGTTTAGGTGAAAACCTAGATTTTGATAAAGAGGAGATTTAACCACAAAATTTGTTATGGAATCTAGTGAAAATCATATATTTGAGTTCATAGTGTTATGGGTTACAACTTTCTCCGAAAGTTTCCGGACTCCGGGCACGTAGGCCCGGGGTGAATTTTAGGAATTTTTCAAATAGGCTTAGGAAATCACTTTGATAGTTAAGATATGAACTTTTGAACAGGTATTGATCATTTTATATAATATTTGACTAGTTTCGAGTCGTTTGGCACCAAATTAAGGGTTTGAGCACAATCTTGGACCGGAAAGTAGGCTTTAAGACGAGGTAAGTCTCTTTTCTAACCTTGTAAAAGGGAATTATCCCCATAGGGGAATTGAGTAACATGTGTTTCTATTTGTGGGGGCTACGTATGCACGAGGTGATGAGAGTCTGTACGTAGCTACTAATTTATGCTATTGTCCGGGTAGTTTAGGACCCATATCATGCTATACTTGAGATGTTTGCACCCTTAAATGTTAATTTAACTGGTTAAGTTAGATTGGAAACTTATAAAGGAATTTTTAAAAGGTTAAATTTCACTTACTTGAAGTTGTGAATGGAACACTTGACTGTTATTGGGAATTTATGTTTCTTTAAAGTATTTTTCTTTGTGGAGCATGACGAACGCCTCGGTAGCAGATAGATGCATCTATGGTCCGAGCCATTCGACCCTCGGCAGTGCACATTTTAAATATTTATGTTGGATCGGGCCGTACAACCTTGGTATAATTTGCGCACGATACATCTTTGGAATCATTTATAATTGATATTGCTTCATTGGCTTGAGATATAAATTGTTAAACAGTGAAAAATAAATTCGGGACTTAGTACTTATGAAAGGATTATTTATTATTTACTGTTATTGGGTTTTCAGTATTATTCACGAAATCCATGCTCATTTCTAAATTTTGGCATATTATTTTAGCTCATAGTAAGTGTCAAAGTTGACCCCTCATCGCTACTTCTTCGAGGTTAGACTGGATACTTACTGGGTACATGTTGTTTATGTACTCACGCTACACTTCTGTACTTGATGTGCAGGACCTGAGGTAGGTACTTTTGGATATTAGTCTGGCGCGCACGCTTGATTACTACTGCGAGACTTTACGGTGAGATGTCTTTCGAGCCCGTCCTGCAGCAGCCGAAGTCTTCTTTTTGCCTTATTTCTCTGTCTATTTTGTTTCAGACAGCTGTATAGTACTCTTTTGTATATTCTACTAGTAGCCCATACACTTGTGACATCAGGTCTTGGCACACACTAGTAGACTTGTGGTTTTGGCTTTATTTCTACGGTTATGACTGCATTTAGCTGCTTCTGTTTTAATTATTCTAAATCTATTATTTATTAAATCTTTTAAATTAAGGAAAGTTATTTACTTGAAAAACTTATTAAAATAGGAAATCACTAGATTGCTTAAGGTTAGCTTGCCTAGTAACGGTGTTGGGCATCATCTCGACCTAAAATAGAATTGGGTCGTGACAACATGGTATCAGAGCACTAGGTTCACGTAGGTCTCACAAGTTACGGGCAGGCCTAATAGAGTCTTGCAGATCGGTACGGAGATATCTGTACTTATCTTCGAGAGGCTGTAGGGTGTTAGGAAACCACTCTTTATTCATCGTCTATCGTGCAGTTGATGATGTACTAAGTTTCTTCCTCTTATTCTCTCACAAATGGTGAGAACGTGCACGGAAGACGTTCCTGACCCGGGAGAGGCTGCTCTCCCTGTTTCTAGAGGTCGAGGTAGAGGCGGGGGAAGAGCACCTGCCCGAGGTAGGGGACGAGGACGTCCCAGAGTTGCCCCAGTTGTACCATCAGCGGATCCAGTAGAGGATCCTATTGTTGAGGAGCAGTGCGAGGTGCCCGCAACAAAGCCAGCCCCGGTCGATTTCATATCAGTATCGGGCTTTCAGGAGGTTATGGGGTGTATGCTACGGTTCATGGATACTATGATCGAGGCTGGTTTATTTCCAGCTGACCCAGCCACATCTCAGGCGGGAGGGGGAGCACAGACCCTTATTGCTCAGGCTCCAGGTCATGCGGCTGACGTATATCAGACCCCGGGTGCACTACCCATAGGTGACGCCCAGCCAGTTGCAGCAGCGGCACCTGAGCCTAGACCAGCTGCGGCCGGCAAGCCGCAAAAGCTATTGGACAGATGGACTAGGCTACACTCTCCTGTCTTTGGAGGTGAGCAACATGAGGATCCCCAGGACTTCATTGATCGGTGCAGGGACAAACTGCAAAACATGAGGATATTTGGAGTCCCATGGGGTGGATTTCACTACTTTCCAGCTAGAGGGTAGGGCCCGTAGGTGGTGGCCGTCTTATCTTCTTGGCAGACCAGTAGGTTCTCCTCCCATGACTTGGGACCAATTTACACGTCTATTCTTGGATAGGTATATCCCACCCTCTCAGAGGGAAGAGTTGCGGTTCCAGTTTGAGCAGCTCCAGTAGTGTCAGATGTCAGTGACCGATTATGAGGCGAGATTCTCTGAATTGTCTCACCATGCACTTATGATACTTCCTACTAAGGCGGAGCGAGTGCGGAGGTTTGTTGCGGGGTTGCACTCAGGTATTCAGGCTACTATGGCCCGATAGGTTGAGATGGGGAATTCCTATCAACTAGTAGTGGAGATTGCTCGGAGGATTGAGGGTTACTGTCAGAGGGGTAGAGAGAAGATGCAACATGACAAGAGGGTCCGTTATTCCGGAGAGTTTAGAAATGCCTCGGCTGGGGGCAGAGGTCAGTCCATAAGGGGTCATCCCAGTAGGCTCACATATCCAGCACCGCCTCCTCAGGGTGCTCCAGTGCGACCCTATTTTAGTGCCATGCCGGAGAGTTCTTACCGCCCACCAACTATTCAGGGTTCTTCCAGCACCTATTTTAGTGCCATTCCAGAGAGTCTTTACCGCCCACCAACCATTCAGGGTTCTTCCAGTGGGTATTCAGGCAATCAGGGTCAGACTTCAGGACAACATATCACCACATCGAGAGGTTGTTTTGAGTGTGGGGATCCCGGTCATGTGCGGAGGTTCTGCCCCAGGGTTTGGGACAAGGCAGTACAGTAGGGTCATAAGCCCATGATTACAGCACCAGTCGTCCGGCCGCCCAGAGGCAGAGGGCAGGCGGGTAGGGGTTGTCCTAGAGGTGGAGGCCAGGCAGGGGGAGGCCAGGCAGCTACTGTTCAGACAGGCGGAGGCCATCCAGTCGGCACTCCAGCTAGGTTCTATGCTTTTCTATCCAGATCAGATGCAGTGGCCTCAGATGTCGTGATCACAGGTACTATTTCTATCTACGATAGCACATACACTTGTGACACCAGGTCTTGACACACACTAGTAGACTTATGGTTTTGGCTTTATTTCTACGGTTATGACTGCATTTAGCTGCTTCTGTTTTAATTATTCTAAATCTATTATTTATTAAATCTTTTAAATTAAGGGAAGTTATTTACTTGAAAAATTTATTAAAATGGGAAATCACTAGATTGCTTAAGGTTGGCTTGCCTAGCAACGGTGTTGGGCGCCATCTCGACCTAAAATAGAATTGGGTCGTGACACTTACAAATGATGAATTTTCTTGTGATGTTTGTTATCAAGGCAAAATGATCACTAGACCATCACCAATGAAGGTTGGCATTGAATCCCCTTCCTTTTTAGAGCATATACATGGGGATATATGTGGACTTATTCACCTACCAAATGTGTTGTTTAGATATTTTATGGTCCAAATAGATATATCTTCAAAGTAGTCTCATGTATACCTATTATCATCTCGCAACCTGGCGTTTGCAAAGCTATTAGCCTAAATAATTTGATTAAGTGCATGATTCTCAGATTATCCTATAAAGGTTATTCGCCTTGATAATGCTAGAGAATTCATATCTCAAACTTTTGATGATTATTGTTTATCAGTTGGAATAAAAGTTGAACATCTTGTAGCTCATGTTCATACTCAAATTGTCCTTGCAGAGTCATTTATTAAACACTTGCAATTGATAGCAAGGCCACTACTTATGAAAACAAAATTGTTTACTACTATTTGGGGCCATGCTATCTTGCATGCAACATCACTTGTTCATCTCAGACCGACACATTATAATTAATATTTTCTGTCATAATTAATTTTTGAAAAGGATAACTAAGTCACATATCCCTGCAGAGAATGTGCCTATCCGAATTGATGTCCCAGTAGGACCATCTACTATCAAGATAGCTAGTGAACCTAAAGCACGCCTGAAGCGTGGTAGGCTTGAAATACATCTAATGGATGTAGTTACAGCTTATTGTACGGTTCACTTGATAATGAAATTTACATAAAAATTCCAGAACGATTTAAAATGACTGAAGCATATTTAAAATCTCGAGAAATGTATTCAATCATATTATAAAGATCTTTGTAAAGCAATCTTGGCGTATGTGGTATAATCGCCTCAGTGAATATTTGCTGAAAGAAGGTTACATAAATTATGTTATTTGTCCATGAATTTTTATAAAGAAAATGGCATCAGAATTTGTTATGTTGTTTATGTTGATGACATAAATCTTGTTGGAACTCCAGAAGAGCTCCAAAAGATAATTGAATATCTTAAGAAAGAATTTGAGATGAAAGATCTTGGAAAGACAAAACTTTGTCTTAATCTGCAAATTGAACATTTAGCATACGGGATCTTTATCCATTAATCTGCCTATACATATTGGGTCCTAAAACGCTTTTACATGGACAAAGCGCACCCATTTAGTACTGTAACACCCCAAATTTTTACTAATATTTGCATTCTAGATTGAGCATCTTTATAATGAGATATTTTACTTCGCACTTCCTAAACATGAAATTGACAATATATGAAAATTCCTTACTTTAGGTTGTGTTACTATTAACAAAGAAGTTCCATGGTGTTGCTATGTGTAACACTTGATATTATTTTGATGAATTATTATTAAATACATTATATAATTAAAGTTTTGGGCTGCCACCCTTTTATATTTATCTAAAGATATTTAGTAGGTTGGGCGGCCACATTTTTCATATTTATCCAAAGTTTAGATACTACTTTGGTTGACTTGCTTTTCCATAACCTCCTCTCATATTTCATTCTTTCAAGACAAAGAAAACTCTTACCTTCTCTCCTTCTTATCACCTAAAAAACTTCATGAAAACCATCATAAATCTCCAGTTAACCAACCAGCAAAACTCGTTCTTGGTGAAGCTCAAGCTGCTCCTCTCTTTTGTGGTAAGTTACTAAATCCATTTTTATACTAGACAGCTATTAGTATTTTCTTCATATCTTTTTGTATAGAGCTCCGTTTTAAGTGATCTAAGAATTTCTGGAAATCTATTTTATGACAAGAGTGGGTTACTCTAGTGGTAAGCACCCTCCACTTCCAACCAAGAGGTTGTGATTTCGAGTCACCCCAAGATCAAGGTGGGGAGTTCTTGGAGGGAGGGAGCCGAGGGTCTATCGAAAACAGCCTCTCTACCCCAGGGTAGAGGTAAGGTCTACGTACAAACTACCCTCCCCAGACCCCACTAGTGAGATTATACTGGGCGGTTGTTATTGTTAGATCTATAACTCTTATTCAGGAACCAAAATCTAAGTTTGCATATATTTACCCGAAAAGGGATCATAAAGTACAGGGCATGTGCTGCCAAGATTTTCAATTTTAAAAATACTCCATGTACTATTGTTAGTAATGTTAGCATAACTTTTTGTACGAAACTGATATTGGGGTGATTCAAGATGTTCTGAAATGCTAAGACATATATCTACAACTGCAATGAAGATCATACAGTCTAGTTTGTCATTTTTCATCTTCAAAACTGAGTCACAACACAAGATAGTGATACTGTCCAGAATTCCTGTTTCAAATATTTTGGGTAATTTTCACCAATATCATGTTTAGTTTGACATGTTAAATCACTGAACTTATATAGATATTTGATTATGTATTTAAGGTATATATATACCCTTGTAAAATCTAAGGGGAAGTGTTTGAGGAAGTGGACGAATTTGGTTTGTCTATGGCGTAAACGATTCGAACGTCCTCAAGTTGTGGTTGAACTGTTTTGTGGTAAAACACCAAGGTTTGTGTATAAACTTTGTACTTTTTTTACTTGCTGGAGTTTTTGAAATAACCTGATATTTTATTTTTTTCTTGCCTTCAATTTATATTGTTGTATTTGTGTTATATCAAGTATTGTAAGATATTCGCTAAATCGCCCACTCGTACGGATTGCTTAATCGTTTTGCATTCTTGTTGGGACTTTGTCCTTCTTGTGGCAGTGACTTTGTCACTCATCTTGGCATGCCTCTTGATTCGGATCTTTTGCTATCTTGACTTTGGATTTGTAGTTCGTCTTAAATTATGGAACTTGTCCGTGTTAAGTACGAACTAGAAAGCCATTTTTAATATGATTCTTGACTCTCTTGACTATTAGGTTTTGACCCTACTTGATTTAGGGTTTCGATCCATCTTGATATCTGATCATGCTTAGTGTGATAGCATGACGTACATATTGGGCGAAAAATAGATATTTGGCAAACTCTCTTGGATTGATAGTATACGTTTTCTCGACTCTTGAACATTGTTATTGATATTTAGAAACACTTCAAGGTTTGATATTTGATAATTTTGATATATTTATTCACTTGTTTTAAATTATGTTAAATATGAGCTACCTATGACTGAAAAGGGGAATTGGAGAATTTAATGGCTCCAAGCCCAAAGTTTATATGCCACTAAACTTTATGCTTAGCGATAGTTGTTTTCTATCGTAGGTAATGTACGGGATGAAATTTGAAGACTACCTTATGAATCATAAGTAGTCTTTTTGGGAGCACTTATGGAGATCACATTTGCATATGCACCATGGTTTTGTATAATTTTGGGATATGTACATGATATATATGTCACACTTATGTATGTTATTTGGAGTCTTGTTGGATCTTAAGACCAAAATCTTGTAACTTAAATTTGGTAACTTATTTAACTCAAGTCTTGTAATATACTGAATTTACATTTTGTCTTGTAAATATGTACAAAGGAGAAAACAAGTTTTCCTTTTTATACCTGATAGTTTGAAATTTATGTATAATACAAACTTGCAGTGATGTTGAATGAAAGTATAATTTTGTTAGGAAGTTGCGTTAACGTGTTGATTATTCAAAAAGGGTTATATCATCTTATGTTGATATTTTGACATTGTATTTCATTTTAAAAAAAATTATGAAGAGTATTTTCAAAAATAAAAATATTGTACTTTGGACCTCATCGCATGGGCCTATTTCTGCTACTAAATTATTCTGAATATTTTTTTAATTAATATCGTTTTAATGTTGTAAGTAGTAAATTAGATTTGTTTCGTAAGTAGCATCCTCTCAAAAGGGTTGTTATAAGTACACCAATAGTTGTTTGATCACTTGAAGTGAATAAGGATCTGTTCTGACCTCCAGAAGATGATGAGGAACTCCTTGGTCCTGAAATATCCTATCTTAGTTGGTGCACTTATGTATCTTGCTAATGTTATAAGGCCTGACATAGCATTTTTTGTTAATTTACTAGTAAGATATAGTTCTTCTCCTACACGGAGACATTGGGACGGGATTAAGCATATATTCTGATATTTAAAGAGAACTCTTGATATGTGTTTATTTTATGCTAACAAAGGTAGTGCAGATCTTGTTGGTTATGCAAATGCAGATTATTTATCTGATCCCTATAAAGCTCGGTCTCAAATCGGGTACGTGTTTACATGTAGAGGTATTTGTCATATCATGGTGCTCCACAAAGTAATCTATTATTATTGCTTCTTCAAATCATGCCAGGATAATAGCTATTCATGAAGACAGTAGGGAATGCATATGGTTGAGATCAGTCATTCATTTAATTCGAGAAAAATATGGTTTAGAATGTGATAAAAACCCACAATTTTATACGAAGACAACATGCATAGCCCAATTGAAGGGAAGATTTATAAAAGGAGATAGAACGAAGCATATTTCACCAAAATTATTATACATACATGATCTTCAGAAAAATGGTGACATTGATGTGCAACAAATCCGTTCAAGTGACAATCCGACAGATTTATTTACTAAATCTTTGCCAACTTCAACTTTTGAGAAGATGGTATACAAGATTGAAATGCAGAGACTCAAATATTTGAAGCAAGTTTTTCATCAGGGGGAGTAAAATACGCGTTGTACTCTCTTTCCTTCACTAAGATTTTTTCCCACTGGATTTTTCCTAGTAAGTTTTTAACGAGTCACATTATCTTTTAATAAACATCAAATGAGCAGTGTTATGAAAATATTATATTATGGATGTCCATTTATTACTGCATTGTAGATAATCTTTCTGAAGAAGATTATCCATTTAGTACCCTATTGAAATTTATTTACAAGCAGCTGATGCAAGCAGGTTGCAAGCAACTCAACGAAATGACTTACAACAACTTCTTATTAAATAGGTAGGTTGCGAGCAGCTCATGCACCCATCTTACAAAGCATCTCAAGAAAAGCCTCTCAACTGCTTCCTGAAAAGCCTTGCAGCTACTTCCTGAAAAGCCTCGCATTTGCTTTCTTTCTTCTATAAATAGAATAGTTTTTAGTTCATTATATACATCACTTTAAAGTTGAATAATATATCAGTTTTTCTCTATACTTTGATTTATTTACTTTACAGTCGTTATTTTATAACATCCTAAACATTTTACAATGAAATATCGTTGATTGAATTGAAGAAGAAAAAAGCTACTAAAGTGTATATTCTTTTATTTCAAAAACTTATAGTATCAAATACTACGAAGTTCTAATTGTCAAAGAAAAGACCGTCTTAACTTAAATATGTGAAATAAAATAAAATGTGAAATTAAATACTAGACTCAATCAAATTAATTGATCAACAATATTACAATTAATAGATGCTAGTCATTCACTAGAATCATCTAGAATAACAAAAAATTCAATTTCCTTTTATATTTATTTTTTAGCAAACCGTAAAATCCATATTAATTTTAAATTTAAAAATAAAAATGCAAAGAATGAACTAATAAAGTACTCAGTATGTATCATCAATATATTACCTTAAACATTAAATTCAAAAAGAAAAATTGCTTATTTTTATACCCGAACGTACTCTAACAATTTTTGCTACATAAAATTTCTTGAATTTTCTTCGTCTTAGCAATCATAAAAACTTTTCTTTTTTAAAATCTGAAGCAAAAAAGAATACGTATCGTTTTCCAGAATTCGAAATAAGTACCTAAAGTCGGTTAATTTGCAATTTTCCTAAACCCTATGAGTATTTTTTTTAAATATATATATATATATATACACACAATATACATATATTTGACTGTTCAACTTCCCACATTCTTTTCATCTTCCATTTTTCTCTTGGGAAAAATCAAAAAATGTCTTCCGCTGGAATCACCGTCGCTGGCGACGGCGCATCGCTGTACTTCTGCCACAAATGCAGCAACACCGTCACCATCACCCCTTCTCCGACCGGCGATCTCCTCTGTCCTACTTGCAACTCTGACTTCGTTGAAGAATACGAAGAACCGGATCCCGACCCGGATCCATATCCGAACTTCCCCGACCCGGTTTACTCCTTGTTCAGCACTTTATTTAATCCTTCTCGCTCTACCACCGCTTCTCTTGACTCCCAAAACCCTAGAATTTACTCCTCAGCCCAAAACCCTAGGGACGAGATCCTCGGGTCGGGTGGTTTCGACCCGATTGGCTATCTTATGACCCATTTATCATCTCAGAGGGCAAGTGGTATCAACTTCGAATTCGTGATTGAAGGGGGTAATGGGGGTAGCGGGTTAGGGTTACCGGCGAACATAGGGGACTATTTTATTGGGCCACATTTTGAAGAATTGATCCAACAATTAGCGGAAAATGACCCGAACCGCTATGGAACCCCACCCGCATCGAAATCAGCTGTTGAGGGGCTGCCCAGTATTAAAGTTAATGAGGAATTGCTTAAATCCGAGCTGGCACAGTGTGCTGTGTGTAAGGATGATTTTGAGCTAGGGTTAGATGTGAAACAGCTGCCATGTAAGCATGTTTATCATGAGGGTTGTATTCTCCCGTGGCTTGAGTTGCATAATTCGTGCCCTGTTTGTCGATACGAGTTGCCAACGGATGATCCTGATTATGAGAATAGGGGAAGGGATAATGCTGGTGGTGGGGAGTCGAGTGGTGGGGGCGGCAGTGGTGGTTCGGGTTCTGGAGGAAGTGGTGGGGCAATAGGAGGGAGAAGGTTTACTACTATAGCGTTGCAATGGCCTTGGGGGAACTTTGAAGGATCAGAGTCTCGTGGTGGACAGCAGAACAGGGAGTCGAATTAGGTAGAGATATATACCAAACTGTAAATCTTTTTTGAATCTTTTTGATTGTTCAGTTCGTTCGATTCAAATACTGTTTAGTTTAAATGGATTAATGTGGTCAGCCAGTATTCATATTGCTTATCCCAACTTGTTTGATACTCAGGCGTAGTAGTTGCTGTTGTTGTTTAAAGTACTGTTTAAAACAGAAATTCATAGACTTGACTCTAGGAGTTGATATACCCTAAGTGCTAGAAATGTTTAAGGAACTCTCGAGTATGGAAGTGGCTAAACTGTTGTTCTTCACTTTACCAGGTAGTTGGGACATATCTAACTGTGTTCATGAGGCATTTGAGTCAATCAGCTATACCTAATTCCAGAACAGTTGGGTTCGGTTATATGGATCAGTTACATCCATTGGGGCTATTTAGGTCCATTTTTATGTTCCTATGTTCAGTGTATAGCCTGGTCACAAAAATAGACTAAGGAGGGGGTTGCGTTAGGTTTGCATCTAAAATAATTAAATTACGTGGATCCACGAGGCATTTGCTATAAAAATTTCCATTAACCTTGAAGAGTGATTTGTATTTAAGCTTCTTTTGGAAATGTGTTTAGTCAACAGTTCTGTTTCTTCAGATTCATATTTTTTATTACTCCTATATATATTCCTATATGCTTTGTATAAACCAATTAACAATGTTGGCAACATATGTAGATATGTCAAGCAAGCTTGGCTACTAGAGGTTACTGAGACAAGCTCTCTATATGTGGGATTTTAAACTGCATGTTTGTTTGTGGAATGTCTTAATTTAGCCTCTTATACTTTGCTATCTGTAGATCTACAAATGTATTTACAGCATAATAGACAATTAGACGTTCTTTTTCTAAGAAGTTATTTGTATTTGTCTTTATATGATAATGTACAAATAAATAGCCATTGAAATGCCCATTATGCCACTTCTTGAAACAAGGGATAGTGACCAAATCTTTATGAAAACCTTTACAGCAAAAAGTTGAGAAGAGTGACGTTATCTCCTGAATTTTATACCGTACGAAGAAGACTGAGTATCCCATGTATTTCCTGCGTTATTAATGGGTAGAGTTATTACATGTCCTCCTTAAGCCTTTGTTGAGCTCTTCAATGTGAGATTATACATCTTGTTGGTCTTCTTCATTTTGTACATCTGCTGGTATTTGGTGCGTGATATGTTTTAATGATATTTCACCATTGAACTCTAAAGTTTTGAATTTGCTCAAGTTGTCAAATAGGCAGGTTGAACCAACTTTTGCAGGTTAAAGTGAATCGAATGAATAAATGGGCTTAATCATAACCCGCCCAAAATATGCCTGGATCAAAATAGACGGGACCAATTTAGGCTAAACAACTGGTTAAAACCCAACCTATACAGCTTAAAATCATTTTTCATTTGTTTATCTGTTCTTTTTTAGTTTGATTAATTATCAACTCAAATTAATTTAAAAGCTCTTTCTTTTATTTATCTTGGCTATATTTGACCAATCAAACTCAATTTTATTTTAACATATGCTTTAATTACTGTACAGGTTAAAGTTTACTTGGCTTCCTTGCTTGCCAGCGTGTATCATGCATGACAAAGTTGGAGGAGTTTTTGGGTAGATAACAAGAAACTGCTAAAGCCCTACAAAGCTAAAGGGTTTGATTTCATCTTTTAACATAGATACATGTTTTACAGAATTTTAGATAGTAATACAAGGTTTTTGTCAACAATTTGTTTCAGAGATGTCCAAAGTTCTCTTTTGTGCTCCATCACGTGAATATTGTGGATTGCGTTGTTCTTTGTTTTGATTGATCTCTGTGCTGCTAGTTGATGAATTTCTTTGCTACATATATTTTATTCATCATAGGCCTATGATGCTAGTTGGAGGAGTAGGTTCGTTATGTTTTTGTGGATTTGACATTCAAATGCATAGGGCCTAATATCATTAATGCTGTGCGCCTGAATTGAATGTTGTCAAATTATTAATCTTCATTGTGAGCTGCTGCTTGTGCATTAAAATAAATCCCTTCTGACTACCATGACCCTGTTAATTACTTCAGTGCTGGTAAGTTACTTTTGACTATTTCTGTAACTCCACCCCTAAAGCGTGGCTAGAAGCACAGACATAAAGAGAAAAAGTAAGAGCACTTCTTTATCTATCTTGCTCAAGCATTGCAATTGGGGGTCGCATCGGAAGTGTTCTGCACTGTAATTTGCTATCTGGAATTTTCAGAAACCACTATTGTTTAGTGGCTATTAACTTCCTATAGCTACCATATACATAATTACTTCCTATAGCTACTATTCAGTTGTTACGGTAGTGTATTCACATGTATTCGCGCTGCTGTATTCATGAATACAACAGCAAAAAGCACCTAAAATCAGGTTAGTCCAACTGTACGCGCATGTACCATGTATTCATGAATACAACAGTATAAAGCGCCTAAAATCAGGGCAGTCTAGCTATACGCGCATGTATTCACATGTATTCACGCTGCTGTATTCATGAATACAACAGTAAAAAGTGCCTAAAATCAGGGCAGTCCAGCTGTGCGCGCATGTATTCGCGCCATGTATTCATGAATACAACAACAAAAAGCGCCTAAAATCAGGGCAGTCCAGTTGTGTGCGCATGTATTCATATGTATTCGCGCTGCTGTATTCATGAATACAGCTGTACGCGCATGTATTCACATGTATTCATGAATACAGTAACGACAATCCCTTAAAAATAGATATGTCCAGCTATCTAAGAGAGGAAAAACATAAATAGCGTATTTTATGTCTCAATGGTAGTATATACCATAAAATATTTATTTTGCTATAAAATATAAAAGATAACTATAGAAAATAATATTTTAAAATAATTTTGGTTTATAATAAATAGGGTGTATACCTTTACTATAGTAGTTAAAATTTCCAAATAACATCTCTTAGTGGTAATAATGTCTGCGCTAGTGTCTGCTATTAGCTAGCAGACTTTTCTCTTGAAAATTCTGCTCTTGATTTAACTTGTTCGGTAATAATGTCTGCGCTAGTGTCTGCTATTAGCTAGCAGACTTTTCTCTTGAAAATTCTGCTCTTGATTTAACTTGTTCTGTAACTTTGGTCTTCATAAAAACTTGAAGTCAAGTCTTGGGTTGTGCCTATATCTAAGGGCTTACGAACGAGTGAAGTGCTTACGGTTATGGTAGCAGCAGGTTTTTTGGGTCTTGCTTGCTTTCTCTTGCGCGTAGCGGTGTAAAATGGTTCGAAGAAAATAGTTAATCACCCATATTATCCACTAAAAAATGGGTTGGATAATGAACTTTTTAAAAACGAGTCAAATATAGATAAGAACCATATTATCCATTTAGAAAATGAATAACCTATGGGTCTAACTTTTACATTTGTAAAGTCTCAAATTGAGGGTTTCTCAAGTTAGGGAGACTAAGAATTCTCCCAAAAGTAATCATATGCAAGAAGTCATGGATAATATGGTTATCCATATTATCCGTCGGTTAGTCCGGTTTTTATCCGTATTAAATATGGGTCGAGTCGGATAATTTATCCGTTTTTTCATTATCCGTTTTCGACCCGACCCATATCCTACCCGACCCTCCTACTCGCGCGTGTTAGTGATCCTTTCTTTTTTTGCTATGCCTATCCATCCATTTAATTGACATCCAATCGGGTGAGTGATATCAATTCTTCTTACTAATCGATTTGTTGCAGCTAGTATAACAAAAAAAAATGCACGAGGATTTAGAATATTAAAATAAATTGATCTTCTGTACTTCCTTCACAAAGAAGGAAAAGCCAAACAGTTTGGCCTAACAAGAATGAGCAACGATGAAATGAGAAGATGAGGTGATTCGGTCACCCCCATTTTGAATTGAAAGAGAGGTTGAGGTCCAGTTGTAGCTTTCCTGTCCCCTTTTCGTAAGCCTAATTTGGTAACAGAAATTAATATAGTAATACCTTATTATAATTGCTAAAAATGCACTGAAAAATGTGGACATTCTGATGTACTATATAATTTAAATCTTTATACACAATTAACAGGGGAGTTGGGAAGATCAACTGCTAGCAACGATTGGCAGGCTAAAAAGCTTGTTGCCCACTTTCTAGCGTTTTGGCAAAATAAAGGCCCATATAAATGGGCCCTTATAAAATAATAGAAAAAAATTCGCTTTTAAAATAATAGTCGAAAAAATATCTTTTATATATTTTTTGTATATATATACATTCTCTATATTATTTACTAAAATTATACAATCTTCCACTATCAAACATAAATAGTTTCTGGCATTTGATTAAAAGTGAAAAGGCCCTAAAATAATCGTTTATAGAAAGATGAACCCCAAATTCTAACGGGCATTTGACAAAATAGTCCGAGAAATGCGAGGCGAAACCGTAATTTTTCGGGCCCATTTATTGGGCCCTACAAATCATTGTGTTGTATTAGGAATTAATAAAATAAGATCACAGATCATTATCTCAATATTAAACTATGGATTAGAAAAGGAATGTCTCATCATTTCCTTTTAAAAAATTGGATATTATCAACTCCCAAAAAGCACATCAATATCCATACCAAAGATCTTGCATCGTCGTGTAGTGAATATTAAACCATTATCATTATTGTAGTGCTTGGGCTAAAGCTAATAAATCTTTTTTCTCTTTTTTTAATTTAACTATTTAATATTTAAAATTTCTAACCCGATTAATTCGAACTTGCACAAAGTAGGCCCACTAGGAAAATAAAGTGCTCTTTCTAAAACCGTTTTTCATAATCATAGATCAAACTCAGACATATCTAGTTAGGGTAAAGAAGTTTTAATTTTAACCATTCATTTTACAGAGCTAACCCATATCCGCAGAACTAAGGAGTCTTCAATCCTTACTCTTTATCCCATTTTTGCACAGGTTAACGGGGCCTTACTTATTTAAGGAAGCCTCGAAAAGCACTATTGAGAGGAAGATCCTTGCCCCTCTTCACTCATTCATTCCATTGGGGGACAGGTGAGCGAACGATTACTCCAAACGTCACACATCCGCCGCCTACTTCCCATTTAGGTGGCACCAACCAGATGTTAAGATAAGGAATTCACGTTTCTCAATGGTAAAAGTAAATCTTATAATATGATGACTATCAAGGAAGTTGATCAATTTTTTGGCAAAATGTGCAGTAACCTAATGTGGAATATATGCACCCGTGTGCTTAATTTAAACTTTATAATTGCATGGTAATCATTGAGTAATGTCTTTTAAGCTGTACAGACACCGCATTACGCGGAGATTAAGCCGCCCTTATAATGATTAAATTAAACAAGACAAATCATAAAGTCTAGAATAAGTTTATTATTAGACAATATTTAATCATGTTTATCAAGAAACAATCATAGCTTTTGTTACGCTGTTAACAATTAAAATGATTGCTGCAAAAGTTATACAGGGTATTATTCTTTGTTTTAATCAATAATGTCAGTATATAAGTTGTTATTCCTTCTAATACGTTGTTTTCTAAACTTTGTTTCTTTATGTCAGTCAATTAAATGATTGAAGTGCCGCCTAATTCTCTACTTCCTATTTTTTGTCCAAAAGAAAATACTTAGATACTTCTACACTCTAGAGCTTCCAGGTATAGTGGATAAACGTAAACTTTAATTCATACCAGCATCTTGAATATGATAATCTTACATATAATCGATATAGAAAACATATCTGAAACGGAAGTCATCATCACGAAGTGGAAGCGTTAATTGGAATTGGTTTCTCGCCCCTTGCCCTATCTTTTGTTACTGTCGACTTTAGTAATGGAAGAGAGAATAGAAAATACGGTAACCCTATTGGGTGGGGAGAAGACCAATTTATAGAGATTCTCATTTAATCTGGTACGTCCATCAAGTAACTGATCGGACGGATGAGATTTACTCTTTAATTAAATATTAATTATGGGCCTTAAACCTATTGGGCCACCCATACGTAGAAAAATCTTACATTCTCCCACTTAGCCCAATAATCACATAAGATTAATATTTAATCACATAACATTAGTTGCGCATAAACAAATCTCTTCTATAATGTCCATCATAAATACCATTACGACAAATTACTAAATGTGAGTTATGGTGGTTATACATATTTTGTCTACATACTCCCTTCCATATACTGCAACATTAGTAACTCATCGTACTAGGTCCATAAACTATAAAATATTATGATCCACAATAATGTCTCGTTGAGACTTATCTAGTAATATCTCAAAATAATAATGTGTACACCATTATGAGAAACATGAAATCATTAATGTATATCAGAAATACATAAATGAGCTCAGAGTGTCAAAACATTATAAACACATCAATCATAAATACAGCCAAGTCCCATTTTATGTACATGTTCTTTAAATATCTTTGGTTGTAAACCTTTCGTTAACGGATCTGCAATCATGAGATCAGTTCTAATATGCTCAAGTGACACTCTTTGTTTCTGAACTTCCTCCTTGACGTTAAAGTACTTTAATTCCATATGTTTGGCACCTTTGGAGTACTTATCGTTCTTGAAGAAGAATACTGCTGCCGAATTATCACAGTAAATTTTCAGCGACTTGGTAATGGAGTCGACAACCCCAAGTCCTGAAATAAAGTTTCGCAGCAATAATGCATGAATTGTGGCTTCAAAACATGTCACAAATTATGCTTCCATCATGGATGTATTAATGACAGACTATTTGGCACTCTTCCACGATATTGCTCCTTCAATTAATTGGAACAAATAACCAAACGTGGACTTCCTAGTGTCAATAAATCCAGTGAAATCTGAATTCGAGTATCCAACAACTTCCAAATGCTTGGATCTCCTATACACGAGCATATAATCCTTCGTTCCTTTTAGGTACATCAAGACTTTCTTTGCAGTTTTTCAGTGATCAATTCCTGGGTTACTCTGATATCTTCCCAGGATTCCGCCCATAAAACTAATATCCGATCTTATGCAAGTCTGAGCATACATCAGACTACCAACAATAGAAGAGTAAGGAATTGATTTCATTTCTTTTCGCTCTACATCATTCGTAGGGCATTGCATGAGACTAAATTTATCCCCTTTTTGAATTGGAACAATTCCCGCTGAACAGTTATTCATGTTAAATTTCTTTCGATATAGTCTTTCTGAGACAATCCGAATAATCCTTATGATCTATCACGAAATATTTTTATTCCTATCACATAGGATGCCTCACCCATATCTTTCATTTCAAAATTCTTAAAGAGAAAATCTTTAGTCTCACGCAATATGCCTAAATCATTAGCAGTAAGTAGAATATCATCAACATACAGAACTAAAAATATAAACTTGCTCCCACTGATCATTTGGTATATACACCGATCAACAGTATTTTTTACAAATCCAAAAGATGTTATGGTATTATTAAACTTTATATACCATTGTCGTGAGACTTGTTTAAGTCCATATATTGACTTCTTCAGTTTACACACCATTTGGCATTTTCCTTTAGTTTCGAAACCCTCTAGTTGGTCCATATATACTTCCTCCTCGAGATCTCCATTAAGAAAGGTAGTTTTCACATCCATTTGGTGTAACTCTAAATCATAATGAGTCATCAAAGCCATAATAATTCTTAACGAGTCTTTCTTTGAGACTAGTGAAAAGATCTCTTTATAATCAATGCCTCCTTTTTTAGTACAACCCTTGGCAACAAGTCTAGCTTTAAATCGTTCAATATTGCCATTTGAATCGCGTTTGGTCTTAAAGACCCATCTATACCCAATTTTTTTAGAACTTTCTGGCAATTAAACGAGATCCCAGGCTTTATTGTATTCCATGGATTTTAACTCCTCCTTCATGGCATCAATCCATTTGTCAAGCTCACTACTTTCAATAGCTTGTGAAAATGAAATTGGATCCTTATTAAGACAATTGTCAAAATCTGACTCTTGCAAATAAACCACGTAATCATCCGAAATAACCAATTTTCTAACTCTTTGAGATTTCTTAATGGCATTTCTTGTGGTTCATTTGTGTAAGATATTTGTGAGTTAGTTTCTTTATGAAGTATTTCATCCAAATGTTGCTCGGTGTTGTCAAAGTGTTCTTCAACAATTGGAACAATATTTGGTATTTGTGTGAAAGTAGGCACATTCGTGGGTAATGGAACATTGACCCTCACCTCTTTTATTTTCACACTTTATTTTTAACACTCCCACTAACTTCAAAATTCTCAATGAATCTTGCATTATCGGTTTCAACAATTCTCGAACTATGGTTTGGATAGTAAAATGCATACCCTTTAGAATTCTGTGGGTAGCCAATAAAGTAACCATTTACCGTTCAAGAATCTAATTTCTTTTCTTGCTGATTATAAACTCTAGCCTCCGCTGGAAAACCCCAAATATGTAGGTGTCTTAAACTAGGTTTTCTTCCTGTCCACAGTTCAAAATGAGTCTTTGGAACTGCCTTACTAGGAACCCTGTTTAATAAATACACAACGATTTTAAGAGCATACATCCACAATGATTTGGGTAATGAGAAATTAATCATTATGCTCCTAACCATATCCATAAGTGTTCGGTTACGCCTTTCTGCAATACCATTTTGTTGAGGTATTCTTGGCATAATATATTGTGCACATATGTCACGTTCCTCGAGAAACTTTGCAAATGGACCTGGACATTGTCCTGATTCATTATATTTTTCATAATATTCACCACTTCTATCTGACCTAATAATTTTTGCATTTGTATCTAATTGCCTTTCAACCTCATTAACAAACACTTTGAGAGCATCTATGACTTGAGATTTTTCTTTCAGCAAATAGAGGTATCTATAACGTAAAAAATCATCGATAAAGGTGATAAAATACTTTTCTCCACCAAAAGATGGAACATCAAATGGTCTACAAATATCGGTGTGTATAATTTCAAGAAGATGGGTGCTTCTTGTGGCACCTTTCTTACTATGCTTGGTTTGCTTTCCCTTAATGCAATCCAAACATATAGTAAGATCAGTAAAATTTAGATTCGAAAGAATCTCATTTTTTACTAATCTTCCTAACCTTTCTTTGGATATATGACCCAGATGTCTATGCCACAAGTAAGCAGAACTTTCATCTAGTGAACTATATTTAATTCCAACATTATGTTGAACAAAAAGAAGGGATTCAGAAAAATCAATATCGAGTTTCAATTATATAAACCATCACTAAGAACACCATAACCAAAAAAAATAGCATTCTTATATAAATTGAAACATCCATTTCCAAACTTTAAATTAAATCCAGAAACATCAAGTCTTGAAAGAGAAATCAAATTCCTAGAAACTGAAGGTACATAAAGAGTATGTAATAGATCAAGGTGACGTCCAGTCTCTATGATCAAATGATAAGTCCTTATGCCTTCAATTGGAGCCTTCATGCGATTTCCCATGAACAAGAAATCCTTATTTGGATTTGTAGTTTGGATCGTAAGGAATCCCTGCAACGTAGTAGATACATGAGCAGTTGCACAAGAATCAAGCCACCAAGTATTATTAGGAACTTCTACTAAATTTGATTCGAAACATATAAAAGCACTAATTGTACCTTCTTTTCGAACCAAGCTTTACATTTCAGGCAATCTTTCTGATAGTGTCTTTCCTTGTCATAGAAACGACATGTATATACCCCGTGTTCCTTCTTAGCATCCTGTGAAGCTTTTGCAGGTGCTTTCTTCTTCTTGAACTTGTTGGCCTTCACTTTAAGTCCTTTACCAGCTCCTTGACCCATGAGGTTAATTGAATGACTCCCTTCTTTCTTAAGTCTTGACTCCTCCTGAGTAAGCATACGGGACAATTCACTAATATTTCACTTATCCTTAATAGTGTTATAGTTAATTTGAAAAGGTCCATACTCAGGAGGTAAAGAGTTCAGAATAAACTGAACCAAGAAGAAGTCATCCACTTTCATCCCCAAGGTCTGAAGTCATGTTGCGATGTTAGTCATCTCGATGATATAATTTTGTATAATGCGCGACCCATCAAACTTCATGGTCGTGAGTTCAGCCATTAGTGTACCAGCGAGAGACTTATCTGCAGAACGAAAACATTCTTACACAAAATTCAGGTATTCATTGGCACTTTCTGTCTGTGGAATAGTACTCTTAATGTTGTTGGCAATAGTCATCCGCATAAATATAAGGCTCAGCCTGTTAGAGCGTTCCCATGCTTTATGGAAAGACTTCTCATCCGTACTGCTCGTATTAGTAATGGTAGCGGGCTTATCATTCAACAGAGCCAAGTCAAGATCTATTACACCTAAGTGAAATTTGACTTGTTCATGCCATTCAGAGAAGTTCAATCCGTTGAATACAGTAACAGACGAAGCATGAGAATGAAGAGGAATAACTACAAAATAGATAATACATGCTCACAAATCAATATGGATTCAGTTAAACAATTAAAGCATATCGTAATTCTTTTTTGGGTAAATACTACGACACATTATCATAATTTAAATGCCATTTAGTCTTCAATAGATAATTAAATATTTTTAACCAAACATATATGACATCTTTGTACAAATAATATATATTTGACTAAAGAATATAAATTTACCTCATCATATTCACTATTCAT
Organism: Nicotiana tomentosiformis; assembly: GCF_000390325.3. Taxonomy (NCBI): domain Eukaryota; kingdom Viridiplantae; phylum Streptophyta; class Magnoliopsida; order Solanales; family Solanaceae; genus Nicotiana; species Nicotiana tomentosiformis. The sequence continues at coordinate 17,060,035 of NC_090815.1, read as the reverse complement.
AGAATAATTGATCTACCTTTGGGTAAATCCGTAAGTTCTAGCAATAGTGAAAATTAATGTATCCACTAATTTACAATTATAGGCGTTTCATTAATTTTATGGATAAACTATAATTTTATGTATGCACACTTTTTATGAACATACTAATTTGGCCACATTGGTGACTAAAAAGCTATATAAACATAAATGCACACATAAAATACACATCAGAAAATTTTATGCATGTAAATATTTTAAACATTCTAATTTGATCACTTTGGTGACTAACAAACTATATAACTTTTACGCACATACATTAATTGTTTCACAGTATAAGAACCAAATCACAATCAATATGTGGGGTTTACATATTGTTACTACAACATATGCAAAATCTGTAAATTAGTGGTCCTACATATTTAGGAATTAGACTGCATCATCTTCTTGAGTCCAAAGACCTTAGGCGGCTCACATACAAAAGTAATTAGCCTAATCTTCATATTTGGCTTGTTCTGGCTCAAGTAGATAATATAGTTATTTATTTATTTTAAAAACTAAACCATAAAATTAGTAACCCTAAGAGAGCATCAAACAGATATAGCAAAAAATATTAGACAGTGAAGGCTGTCGACATTAACTTTCTAAGAACGCCATCTCTATGGCTTTATCACCAAAATCCCTTAATTCCTAAACGTTGCTTTGTTTCAATTGCACATGATTCCATTATAAAATTATTTTAATGTAGATGCTTTAAACACAATAACATAATATTGTCTCCTACTTTGGCAGAATCCAAAACGGAATTTACGAGACAAATCTAAGCCTCCAAAACGTAATATTAGATTACTACTGTAATCATATTCAAATAAAGATGTTATCACGTCGAAGCTTAAGTCATCTAGGCTTTCATACACAAAGATTATCGGTTCAAATTCCATGCTCTGATACCACATATAAGCGTAAACTTTAATTCATACCAAGATCTTAAAAACGATAATCTTACATATAATCGGTATAGAAAATATACCTGAAGCGGAAGCGAAGCCATCATCACGAAGCGAAAGCGTTAATTGGAATTGGTTTCTCGCCTCTTGCCCTAACTTTCGTTACCGCCGACTTTAGTGATGGAAGAAAGAATAGAAAATACGATAGCCCTAATGGGCGGGGAGATGACCAATTTATAGAGGTTCTCATTTAATCCGATACGTCCATCAAGTAACCGATCGGACGGATGAGATTTTCTCATTAATTAAATTAATTACGAGCCTTAAATCTATTGAGCCACCCATACGTAGGAAAATCTTACATAGTGAACAAAATTATTTTAGAGCCCGTAATAAGAAAATAATTATGTGGTGTTATCCTTATATTACATCCGTTCATGTGTCTGGAAAACTTAGCATTGATTCGTTAGTAACTTCGTGAGAAGGAAGAAATGTCGAAAATATGGCACAACAACAATAACAGACTCAGTGTAATCTCACAAGTGAGGTTTGAGGATGGTAGTGTGTATGTAAATCTTACCCCTACCTTCAAGAAGGCAGAGAGATCGTCTTCGAAAGACTTGTTTGACCCAAAAATTTAGATCTGAGCTCAACCAATTAGATTTAAGTAAAATAAAGTCAATCTTAGCTAATAATAATATCCAAAAGACAAGATTATCGATTTTATGGTAGATGATATGTATATTTGGTCGGGTGACAATAAATGTGAGCAATAATAACGGTATTCAACGATCCAAAAGGGTGAAAGATAACATTAACTAATAATAAATAATATTTAAGTAAATAAAAATATGTGAGTCACTCGAAAGAAGGTGAGATCTGTGGATGTTCTTTCTGACAATGATGAATGATTGATGAGCCTTGGAACACTCAGGTTATTCTTGGATCAAGTGAAAAAGTTAGACAAAAATCTTAGTAAAAAGTTTGTTTTCGTATGCTTGTAATAATGTCAGATTCTCTCTATAAAGTCAATGTGTTTTTTTACCAATGGATATCTCATGTCCCCTATCATTATGTCTCTTTCTATTTATAGGGATTAGGGAGCATATTCCTAAAAACCCTAATAGTACAGGTACAGAGAATATCCACTAGAATATTCTCTTTTGTGTCATATCCTAAAACTAGTCGTTATAATTCTGTCTAAGATGCTCGACCTCGACCTTGATCTGCGACGACTTCTCGACCTTGATCCTTGCTGACTCTTCGGCCGCACCCTTCATCGCTTCAGGAGCCACTTCGACCTTGAGCGGGTTTGTATTGAAGTCGTGTTGATTACACATGGCAGTCTGTGAATGCTTCCTTAATGTTAACATGATTTGATCATATTAGAGATATTTTTTTTATCCATACAAGACCCTCGGCTTATAAAAGATACCAAAAATATAATCCAACATACATATCCTTCGAAGTCTCAAATGCACTTTTTGATCGGCAGCAAGGTGGGCAAGGCTCATTTGGTTAGCTGAGGTGAATTAATTCGACATGAGTTCTGCATAATTAGAGGATGAAAAGAGGATGGAAAGATGTAAGACCGACCAAAGGTCGTTTTATATAGCTCTTGTGCTTTTCTTGTGATATTATACTTTCATCGCAACAAGTATTTTGCTTTAGCTATCTAGTTATTTTAGCTGTTGTTATTTTTCTTTACGCGTGAAAAGTGAAAATAATTTTTAGGTTTTTATTTTAAAAAATCATTATTAATGTAATAGTTGTTTTGGCGAATTAAGTATTACTAATATTGTAAAACTACATAACTTATGTTGAATAGTAATACAACATTTATAACGTACATTCCAGTACGGTAATTATTTACTGACCAATGTTCGTGTTATCATAAACAAAACTATATTACACGTATAATGTAAGAATATATATATTTTTCTTTATTTAACATAAATAAAAGTTGTTTACTATTTGAGTTATTTTTATCATTTTAATTGTTTCGACAATGTATTTTTAGCATCCGTATTTTTATTCTAAATCATGTCTACCATCACCTATAGGTGTCAAGGGGCCGGGCGGTAAGGGGTAAAGGAAAAGGGAATCGGCCGGTTTCGTTACCGTGCCGGTTCCGGTTATTTTTTATCGGGTTTACCGGTTTCGGACTTCCCCGATGCAAAATTTAACCGGAACGGTTCCGGGTCTAATGGGTCGGACCAGGCTTAATTATTTTTTTCTCCGTATTTTGTATAACAATCGTAATTTATATTAAGATAAAGTAAAAATGTAAAACATTAAAAACTAACGTATAAAAAGAATGTTTGAATAAATTTCAAAGGCTTTAAAAATCTTATATTTGAAAAATTCATTACGAATTTAAGATAATACAATGAACATGAAAAAAATATAATTTATAGTATAAATCTTATACTGGACACTGGAGTGTTAATAACTTGATATATAAGGATCAAACTTCAAATGCTTTCATAGTTTCATTTCAAATTTTCATTGCATAATAATACTTCAAATCAATCTAACAAACTAAAACATTAAGCTTAAATAAGTCTAATAATTTTAAAATAACACAAATTGTCTCAGATCAAGTTAAATACGAATTTCTGGAGGACACTCAAGACAACTCTTCATATACCTCCTTAAACAGCCTGTGCCCTCCCACTTTCGACGAAAATTTAATACTCGGGCACAGTTCTTGCACTTTAATTTGTAAACTTCTTCATTTTCTTCTACCACCTCAAAGTGTTCCCAAACATATGAGCTCACTCTAGAAGCACGAGACATGATTTAACTTGAATTGAGAATTTGAGTTTGAGAATTGAGAGATGATTGAAGAAATGAAGAAGAATGGGGGTCTATTTATAGTTTTTCAAAAGGCTAAATTAGTAAATAATAAAAGTATTATTTTTGAAAAAAAATGTCCAAAAAAGGCTATTCTTGCAAATTAGCCGTTGGCAACAGTCAAAATGGCAGCTGACCGTTGCCAAACGGTCAACTTTATAAAATTAAAACAAAAAATCAAAATATAGCCATTGAACTGGTCTGGTCCGGTCCGATCCGATTAACCGGTTCCCATGTGACTTGACCATAACGGGTCGTACCGATACCAAAAAACTATCTGGCACAGTCCAATCGCCGTCCCAACCCAGCCCTTCCCGACCTTTTTATTACCGGACCGATCCGGTTCGGTCTAAAACCGGCCTGGGCCGGGCCGGAACTGGCCAGCTCGGGACGTTTGACAGCCATACCATCACCCCTTGACTTATGTAACCCAAAATCAGCCTTTACTTTTTCCTCTTTTTCTCTTATCGTTATTGATTAATGACATAAATAAAATTATGACGTCATTAACCTGTAAAATCTAGTGGTGAGCGCGTGCTGTACGTATTTTTTCCGTGTTTTATTTGTAACCGACTAACCGTATAAGCTTTTGTGCCCGTGTGAGCTGAAAGTGGCAAATTATGTAATTTTGGTGTTTGTTAGTGTCTGATTTCGTAACTTTATATTACATGAGTCACCTCTGAGTACTGCACACTGGCAACTGAGTGCATTAAAACGATTTGAGCTAATCCTACTCTTCATGCTTTCCTCAGCGCGTGTATTCACGATTTTCCTAATGCTCCCGTGTGGTAATTTGAGGCTGTTACATTTCCAGTAGTTAATCTTAGTTACAGGTAAGAATTGAATGAGATAAATAAGATCCTTCCATTTTTATTTAAATATCATGTGTTCAAGTTTTTAGAACGGTAAAGGTTCAAATATGTCTTTATACTATACGAAATTGAGTATATTTGCCCTTCGTTAATATTTTAGCTCAAATATATCCTTACTGTCACATAGTTGATCCATATATGTCCTTAGAGTTACACAGTTGGCGCATATATACTCTTTTCGAAACGGAATCCACCCAAACTAATTAGCTCTTTCGTTAATTGTATTAAAGTGTATTACAAACACTATTTCCTTTTTATTAGTACTTTTCTTTATCTTTCTCTTTTCTTTTTCTTTTTTTTTTCTTCTCTCTTTTTTTCCTTTTTCTTTCTCCCTTATCCGATTTCCTCCATTACTGATGTCTTCTTCATTTTCATCACCAATTTCACTTGACAAAATTCATAAATTTCAATTACTAAGAAAATTCTCCCATAAGAATATTTTTATAGATCATATGTTTTTCAATTTTTAAATTTTTACTGAACATATATTTAGTTCTAAAAAATTTAACAAAGTAAGATTGAAATAATATTTATGTGACAAAAAATCCGAAAATCCAACAAAACCGAACAATCCAAACCGATATAATTGGTTTGATTTAATTTTGATAAAAATCGAATCAACCCGTTCCATGTACACCCCTAATTTACATAGTTAATAAAAAAATAAAAAATGTTCAGCTAAAAAAAGACTAACAACTCAAATTTATAACACTACAACTTGAACTCTAGGCTTTTAATCATTAAATTATCTTTCTGGAAATAATTTAAATATTTTGGTCTTTTGAGTATTGTTAAAGGTTGAGATTTTTTTATATTATTTTAAAATTTAAACCATAATTTTTGGAATAATTTAATTTTATTTATTTAGAGGGCCAGTGAAATTGGAACTTGATTACCTTATGGGAGAATTTTCTTAGTAATTGAAATTCATGAGTTTTGTCAAGTGAAATTGGTGACGAAAATGGAGAAGAGATCAGTAATGGAGGAAACGGATAAGGGAGAAAGAAAAAGAAAAAAAAAGAGTAGAAAAGAAAAAAGAAGAAAGAAAAGAGAAGGGTAAAGGAAAAAAAGTACTAATACAAAGGAAATAGTGTTTGTAATACACTTTAATACAATTAACGAAAGAGCTAATTAGTTTGAATGTATTCCGTTTCGAAAAGAGCATATATGGGCCAATTGTGTAACTCTAAGGGCATATATGGACCAACTATGTGACGGTAAGGATATATTTGAGCTAAAGTATTAACGAATGACAAATATGCTCAATTTCCTATAGTACAAAGGCATATTTAAACTTTTGCCCTTCTTAGAATAGAAAAATCTTCATAGAAAGCATCTTTTCGTTTAATGTGACTTATGCATCTCAAATCTCGAATAGTCGGGACTTTAATACATATAACATGCACGAATGAAAACCACAAAAAAGAAGTCCTCAATTGATTTAGTAGGCGTTTGGACATAAGAATTGTAAAATTTCGAAAAAAATAAAAAAAAAAGTAAAAATGGTATTTAAAAATTAGAGTTGTGTTTGGACATGAATATAATTTTGGGTTGTTTTTGAATTTTTATGAGTGATCTGAGAGAAAATTTTGAAAAATAGCTTTTTGGAGTTTTTAAAATTTTCAAAAAATTTCAAAATTTATATTCAAATGAAAATTAAAAATTTTATGGCCAAACACTGATTTCGAAAAAAATAAAAAAAAAAAATCATGGCCAAACGGGCTCTTAAAACACTGAAGCGGAACACGCGTTTGTCATCTATGTTCCAAATAATCACACAATTGAAATATTTATTTATTATTTAAAAGAATGAAACAACTAAAATGGAGGCTTATAATTAGGAGGCCTCTAAAAATGTTTGCTTCTTTTACCAGTTTAAGAAAACGATCGAATGATTTTGTAATTCAATGTCGCTGAAATGGGGAACAGACAATAGAATTGGAGTAACGTTTAACTTTCAAGACTTTAACCTTCTTTACTCTTTCAGGCAAGTTCCTTTATTTTATTTAAACATCGATATTTGTAACACATCAATATATTATAGGTGTGTTTTGCATGCATGTTATAATATAACTATATTTAATTAGTACGGTACTTGATCTAAAATATTAGTAGTTATTTTGATAGAATGTATTTGTTTTAAAATAATTGATGCTTTTAAAAAAGAATTATTATGATTTCCCTATAAATCTACCTTACTATTATAATTATTTGAGTGTTAAACTATGCGATATGTTTGGAAAATGATATAAAGGGTAGTTTAAACAAATAGTCTAATAATTAAGACTATGAAATTGAAATGTGTTTGTAACTTGTAAGAAGTGTGAAATAACGTGGACCAGATGTAGTATATATTTCGAATTAATGTGTTGTTTATCAAAGAAAAAATAATTGATAGTATTTGGATTAAACACATATGTAAATTGAAATTTGGACTATAAAACATATATGTTAGTATTTACTTGTTATTCTAATTAATGTGAGTTATCATGATTTTCATTCAACAAACTTTTAAACGATATTGCATGAACGAATTTGTATTTATTAATTTCCACCATATTATAAAACCTCGATTATTATTTTTTTATTCTAAGTTGATAATAGTAATTGCTTTAGTTTTTTTTTTTATTGGTTGTCAATTAACGTAGTCAAAATAAACGGGCACATAGATGTAGGATAAAAACAGAACAGAATCATTTGAATATGGTAATGTTGACAATGTAACTACAAAGAGATATCTTCATCTATGTGTTATCAACCAATCATAGATTCAATGGGGTTGGAAAATTTTAGCACTTCATCTGAATGGAACTCGTGCCTCCGAAATCACTAATCACATGTTAAAACTATTGAAGATGTAAGTGAGTAAAAGTGTTTTTTATCCTTAGCATTTTAGATTTTTAGATCAGATAGTCATACAATTTAACATAGTATTCCGCTAAATAGAAGTCTTATGTACACAAAATGTATGTGAGTGACGTTAGGTGTGTCCTGATTTTCTTATCATATTTGGTTTTCTTATCTCTTGAAGGAAATGGTAACATGTTTACCATAATTGAGTCTTTTTTTCCTAAAAGAAAAATAATTCTTTCATATTTGGCTAGTCCATTTTCTTGGAGGAAAAAGGTTGGACTTTTATAAATTGAGGATCCTTCTTTCTCATTTAGCAGCATCTATAACGAAACCATAAGGGATTTGAGAGCCTTGTTTAAGGGGAGAATGTCATGACCCAAAATCCAACTAGATGTGATGGCACCTAACCCAACCTGCTAGGTAAGCCAATTAACAATAAACACAATCCAGATGAGATTACTAGAAAATAAATGATGAAATATATGAATTTTTATACAATAACCCAAGGACTGTTAGTATAAGTCACGAGCCACTAAGACTTACATTTACAAAGCTGGTAGGAAGTAACACAATATCTGTTTGATTATACATAAACAAAACTCAAATCTAAGACTGCCAAGAACAAGTGGTAGCCATGTCCGAACAACGGGTATATCTTCAATGCCAACTCCCGCCATGTACCGCAACATCAGCTCCAAAATCTGAACGCAAGATGCAGAAGTGTAGTATGAGTACAACCGACCCTATGTACTCAATAAATATCATAACTAACCTCAGCGAGATAATAAGAGCAAGAATTATAAATGATACTCACCAGTCACCTGTACAAGTTCTTTAATACAACAGGTATAGAACAGATATATGATCAAATCAAGAAAATACAAGTAAAACCACTTTGGTGCTCACAATTCTTTATTTTAAAGTATTCTACTCAATCAACAATCCAGCATATAAGGAAGATATGCAAGTAAATCAGGTAAACAGTTAAGGAAATTCCAAGTAAAGATGAAATGCAATAACCAAATATCAGTTCATTGGGCGTGCAATCCGATCCAAATAACAATAAGCCAATAAGGCCCGTTGGGGCGTACAACCCGATCCAAATAACAATAACCAACTCTCCCAGAGCTCACATCAACCAGAAACCTATTGGTTTCTCACAACTAGTGTGTACACCGTCAAGAGACAAACATGAGAGTATGACCCTAGGGGGATGGATCTATATCCACAAGCAAGCACAACCAATTCAATGTGCTACCAGCCCGGTGTGGTCACTGGCTCAATATCATAATCCTCCCGGCATAGTCACAAACTCAATATGATAGATCCGCCCGGCGTGATCACAGGCATAACAATACAATCCGCCCGACATGCTTACATGAATAACAATACAAACTGCCTGATGTGGTTACAAGCATAATAATATAATCTGTCCGGCGTGGTCACAAACATAACAATACAATCCCTCTTGCGTGGTCACATGCATAATAATATAATCCGCTCGTCATGGTCAAAGGCATCTAGTCCAAATCATATCACATAGAAGTAAATATACAAGAATACGTGTATATGATCAATGAATATCACATTTTATGTTCCTGGACTGTCATAAGTGTCAAGCTAAAGTGTATGCATGTGCAAAGCATACTATCATATCTCAAATCGACAATTTCATCACGAGAATAGAAAATATCAGGTTCAACCAGGAAATCAGCCTCTATGCAATCTCAAAACATGTGATCAAATAGCTCATAACAGTCAATTCAAGGTATATCATAGCCTAAGAACTACCCGAGCATGGATAAATACCTTCGGTGCTCGCACATGGGCTCAAACCCCACACATATGCGCACTCATAGTACGTAGCTATCATAAATAACTCCGAAAACTAGTGCCTCAATCAAGTTTAGATAAGATACTTACTCAAGCAAGTCAAATCAAATACCGAGCAAGCTAAATAATGCTCTATAAGCGCCATCCCACACAAATCGATCTCCGAACGACTCGAAACTAACCAAAAGTAACTCAAAAATATCAAATAATGCCAAAAGAAACAAACTCAAACGATAAATGTCGAATCTTTGATCAATTACTTAAAGTTAACCAAAAAGTCAAATTCGGGCCCGTACCTTGGAACCTGACAAGACTCCCATCCGACAACTCATTTGAATACGAGTCCAACCATACTAATTTCACTCAAATCCGACTCTGAATCGATGTTCAAATCTGCTGCTCCACACATGCGCCCATAGTTCCGCAGGTGCAATCACACCAGGTATCAAAAATCTCAACAATGCCAACATGATCCGAAGTGGTTCTAAATCAATCTGAAACACATCCGGGCCCCTCGGAACCCCGTCTGAACATACCAACAAGTTCCAAAACATAACACAGATCCACTCGGGGCCTCAAATCACACCCAACAATATCAAAATCATGAATAGCTCTTCAAATCAAACTTAATAAATTTTTGAACTTTCAACTTCTAAAACTTGTGTTGAATCATATCAAATCAACTTGGATTGACCTCAAATTTTGCGCACAAGTCCCAAATGAAATAACAAACCTATTCCAACTCCCGAAACCACAACCTGAATCCGATAATACCAAAGTCAATCCGAATTCGAATTCGAATCCGAGCATATACCCAAGTTTAAAAAATTACCATCCGGATCTAATAGAACCATTAAAACTCCGATACGGGGTCAAATACATAAAATTCAAACTTTGTCAGCTCTTCCAACTTAAAGCTTCTACAATGAAGATCATTTTTCCAAATAAATTTTGAATCACCCAAAAATCAAAATCAACGATACACCCAAGTCGTAATACTCCATACGAAGCTACTCACGACCTCAAACCTCTGATCCAAATATAAATGCTCAAAATGACCAATCGAGTCATTACAGAGAACTTTTCGGGACAAATGTTAGTGTGTCGCTTGTGTTTGCCTCTTTATGAGGTTGTTCTCTTGATATTTTATACTCTCTTTTATATAGTGGATTGTTCATCTCTATCTGTGGACGTAGGTTAATTGACTGAACCACGTTAAATATTTGTGTCTCTTTTGGTATATTTCTCTTTTGTTGTCTGATTTATCTCATTCAAGATTTCCTTTACTAACTTCTGCATGACACCTGATTATTTCGATCCTAACAAATGATACCGTATTGAAATTAGTGATACCTCATACTTTCATGATTCTTTTAAATATGTTTGACCGATGAAATAAATCAGAAGCGAGTTCAAAATATATTAAGTAACAAACGTGTGCTCCTTTAGAATAATTTAATTAATTATTTAACTGAGATAATAACATACTTTCTTATAGTCCGTTTAAAAAAGAATAACATATTTTATAATTGAAAATAACTTAGCTTTAAACTCTGATTTAGCCAAACAAATGTCATAATAGGTTTAAAGTTTAAATCCATAAGTTTCTTCTTATAACAAACGAATGTTGTAGCATGTTTTAAAATTATAAGTTTCAAAAGTCGTTATTTCTTTTTTATATTTCACGTTGAATCAAATTACATTACATAAATCAAAATAAAAGAGTATATAAAATCAAGGTGTAAAGCTACTATAATCTTGGAATACCAAAAAATACTAGAGGGAGGATGTGCATAAAAGTGCATGTGTTGCAACTAAGGCTGTCCAACGGGACGGGACGGGACGATATTTAGCCGGGAAGATGGCTGGATGGGCCTAAACGTGTAACGACCCGGCCGGTCATTTTGGGTATTACAATCCTGTTCCCCCATTTACTACTCTATTTGTGCTTTATAGTTATATTATGACTTACCGGATTAGTTGGTTTGGGTCCGGAAGAATTTCACAGTGAAATGAGACACTTAGTCTTATAATGAAAAGTTTAAGTTGAAAAAGTCGATCGGATATTGATTTATGTATAAGCGACCTCAGATTTGAATTTTGATATTTCCAGTAGCTCCGTATGGTAATTTTGGACTTCGGAGCGTGTCCGGAAAATTATTTGGAGGTCCGTAGTGTAATTAGGCTTGAAATGGCAAAAGTTGAATTTTTGAAAGTTTGACCGGGGATTTGACTTTTTGATATCGGGGTCGGAATCCGATTCTGAAAATGGAAATAACTTTGTTATGTCATTTATAACTTGTGTGTAAAATTTAAAGTCATTCCGGGTTGATTTGCTATGTTTCGACACGAGTTATTGAAGTTGAAAAGTTCAAAGTTCATAAATTTCGATTTGAGGTATGATTTGTCGTTTTGATATTGTTATGTGTGTTTTGAGGCCTCGAGTAGGTACGTATTGTGTTATGTAACTTGTTGGTATGTTCGGACGGGGTCCCGGGGGGCTCGATTGAATTTCGGACATAGTTCGGATCATTTCAAATGGCTTTGCATTGCTGGTTTTTCTTTGTTACCTGTTGCTTCTGGCGTTCTTCGCGATCGCGAAGGTTTAGCCGCGATCGCAAAAGGTGTTTGGTAAGTGAAGCTATTTGTTCTTTGCGTTCGCGCTTCTGAGGTCGTATTCGCACTTGGTTGAAGATTTTTGTCTTCGCGTCCATTTCTATGCGTTCACGTAGTGTTGAGGTTTGGCAGCTGGGAGTTGGAGAATTCTTCAACGCGATCGCAAAGTCGCATTCGCGAAGCTTTGCATCAGTGGTCATCGCGTTCGCGTGGGGTGTATCACGAACGCGTAGTGCTTTTGGTGGCAGTGTATTTTTGTTCTTCGCGAACACGATGGACTTCCCGCGTTCACGTAGAGGAAATGGAGCAAAAGTGGAGGTTACACGTTTGTGCTTCGAGATCGCGTGGACGAGTCCGCGACCGCGTAGGTATGTGAAGTTAGGCATCGCAATTGTGTGGTCATGTCCGCGATCGCGTAAGGTTAAATCTGGTCAGGGGCAAACTGTACTTCGCAATCGCGTAGAGCAAATGATTGGGCAGAGAGTTTAAGTTCTGAAAATGGAACTTCATCCCATTTTCCATTTTTACCAATTTGGAGCTCGGGAAGAGGCAATTTTTGGGAGATTTTCAAGAAAAACAACAGGGTAAGTGTTCTTAACTCAATATTGGTCAAATTACCCGAATCCATGGTTGTTTTTAACATTTAATTGGTGAATTAAGTTGAAAAATTGTGAAAACCCTCTTGGTTTAATTTGAAGATTTGAGGGTCAAGTTGATGACGGATTTGAGTAAAATTTGTATGGTTGAACTTGTAATTGGATGAGTTATCAGATTTTGTGAGTTTCGTCGGATTCCAAGACGTGAGCCCCACTAGCTATTTTTGGAGTGTAATTTCGGATTTGTGGAAAAATATTAGTATTTTGATATAAAATTAATTCCTGTAAATTGTGTGGACTGAAACAAATTTATTGTGGCTAGATTCGAACCGTTCAGGAGTTGATACGCACAGAATGAGATTTCTGGAGCATTGTTTATCTTGCTCGTCATTGGATTCGTTTTGTTCGAGGTAAGTAACTCTTCTAATTTTGGAGTTGAGGGTATGAACCCTGAATATACGTATTATGTGAATTGTTTGAAGGTGACGCACATGCTAAGTGACAGGCGTGTGGGCGTGCACTATAGAAATTGTGACGTAATTGTTTCTGTGGAATTCTGTAGTCAAATAATCTTGGCATTTTCTATGCAGTTTTATGTGTTAAGGAAATTGAGCTGAGAATCATATTAAAAATCATCCTGAGGCTATGTGCCAGTATTATTGAGACCCACAGAGGTCATATTGCTGTGAATGATTTATTTAAATTGAAATTTCATACTCAATCATATTCATTTCATTGTATATTATATCTCAGTCTCTATTGTTATCTATTGATGCATCATATCATCATTTTGGACTAGTTTCATGACATTGTGACCCCGAGATACTGGAGAGATTGATGACTGAGTGAGGCCGAGGGCCTGATTGTAAGGATAATTATGGGATTGGGCTGCACACGCAACAGGCCATATTGGCTTTATATATTATTATTATTATTACTATTATTATTATTATTATTATTATTATTATTATTATTATTATTATTATTATTATTATGTGGATCGGGGCTGGCCGCCTGCGGCAGGCCTTATAGGCTTTATTATAGCACGTGAGTTATCCGTACGGATACAGATATTGATATTATAGCACGTGAGTTGTCCTTGCAGCACGTGAATTATCCGTGCAGATTATAGCGCTTGGGCTGAAGGAGCCCCTCCAGAGTCTGTACACACCCCTAGTGAGCGCAAGTACCTACTGAGTGCGAATGCCTAGTGCCGAGCGATTGAGAGGACTAAGTGACTATGAGGACTGAGTGACTGCGATGACTGAGTGGCCGTGAGAACTGAATGACTGGAAGGACTGAGTGATTGGGAGGACTGAGTGAAATGATACTCTGAGAGTATGCATATGGTCTTTATCACTGATTTGCATCGCATTGACATGCACACATGACATACATACATAGAGATGTATTTTCCTCATGTTGTACGGTATCACGTTATTCATGACTTCTTACACCTACTGGCCTATGGGCATAATGATGCAGTTTTCACTGGCTATCTGGAAAGAAAATGAAACATCTTATTTATTGTGGAAAGGAATTTTGGAAAAATTACTGTTTTCAACTTACTCATATTTTTGACAACTTCGGTAAACGATTTGGGTTTTCTTCATTGATGTACTTGAAAGGCAGAATTTTTTTCAGAAATCATGATTCAGCTGAGCATTTTATATCTAGGTTACTCCTTTTATTACTTGCTTTGTATTATTACGAATTGTTACTGCTTATGGGAGTTGGACTCTGACCTTGGTACAAGCTCGTCACTACTTTCAACCTAAGGTTAGATTTGTTACTTATTGAGTACATGTGGTCGGTTGTACTCATACTACACTTCTCCACCTTGCGTGCAGATATTGGATGTTGATGTTACTGTGATCGACATGAGCTGGATTTGAAGATGCACACGCGTTCTGATTGTAGCTGCCTCTTGTTTATGGTAGCCTTATATTTATAAAAATATGTTTATGTACATTTCGAACAGATGATGTATTTATTTCATACCGGCTTTGAAATTTCAAATTTTAAAAGCTCATAATTTGTACTACCAGTCCTTGGGGAGTGAATTAGAGTCAGTTAAATATTAATTGAATCGGATGATTATTGTTGGGCTTACCTAGAGGGTGAGGTTAGGTGTCATCACGGCTAGTTGGATTTTGGGTCGTGACAAGGTGGTACCGGAGCTCTAGGTTCATAGGTTCTACGAGTCATGAGCAAGTGTCTAGTAGAGTCTTGCGGATCGGTATGATGACGTCTATACTTATCTTCGAGAGGCTACAGGGCATTTAGGATAATTTTTCATCTTTCTTTCCTTATCGTGAAGGATTGATTCGGCTTGAAAAATAACTTTTTGAATTCCTTCCACGCATTCGTGTGCGTATGTGAGCGCTCGGTATCAGTTGGGTATCGCCGGATTTTGATTTCAGGGATGATGTGCGAGATGTGTATGCTGTGTTTTGGTGATAGACTAGTTTAGATACTTGAGGCCAGGTTTGGACCGTAGCTTAGGCTCGGTAGCTTCAGTTGTGACTTGTACATTTGAACTCATATGTCTAGTAGTATCCCTATGAGTGGAAATAATTGTGGCTCGATGAGCGATCGAATGGCTATATGATGAGCATGATGCGATTGCGGGATATGTTAAGATGGATTGAATGTGACAAGAAGTGTTTCCTTGGAATGTAAAGAGGGCCATTGGGTGCTTGATTTTCGTTTGATGTGACGTACAGTCTCGAATTGTGAGTATGTTGAAGGATCTATCATCCAGTTTAATTGTGGAGAGAATTAGATTTTTCATGTCTTGTTAATGAGTTTGGACTCATGAAGATTAAGTGATTGCGTAGTAATTGTGGATGCGAAAGGGTATAACAAGATGTCAATTTGAGGCTAAGCAGGTGGGTTATCCACTGCGGAGTAATCTACATATGTGTATTCCTTGTGATGTGAGCAGAGAGTTTCTCTTCTGCCGGCGGGGCGTATGTGTTGAGATTTGAATTTGAATCTGGTTGAGAAAGTTGACTTGACTGTCAAGAGAATGAATGCGAGATTAGCGGATGATTGACGTATTTTATGGTTGGTGTTGCATGGGCCTGAGAAGAATTTTCGTTGAACTGACTACGATATTAAGGCAGTAATAGAGTATTGGTATTGCGAGTTATCGAGCGTTTTAATCTATGTCTTTGATTCAAGTGGGGGAGCCTGCTATTGGCAATTCAATTTCATGGTTATATATAAAGGTTTAGTTTTGGGTTGAAGCATACTTGTGGGCTAGTTATGACTTGCAGAGGTTGAGATCGAGGATGACTCGAATAAAGAAATTCCTGGATACGGGTTATATTGCACTTATGAATATATGCAAAATCATGGAATGAGTGACTTGTTATTTGTGAAGGATGTAGTGCGCACGGAGTATGAATTTAATTGGTGGTGTTAAGGCAAGGGTACTTCTTTTAGTGTTGTTATGCTAATGAGGCATGTGTCTTTCGGCCGGTTTGGGCGGTGCAATTGATATTTGAGCAGAGTGAATGACTCTCGAGAAAGTTCTAATGGATTCAAGATTAATATGTAACAATTGAGAGTTTTTGGCGAATTTGATTATGGCTAAAATATGGGATTTAAGTTGGATGGTATCGAGACTTGTGGCATTTTTATATATCATTATGGATTTTATATTTCGGTATCAGGAAGGTGAATGAAACGGCCTTAGACTCAAATAAGGTATTTTTAGAGTGGGTGTCTCGGTTGTGGTATTTATAGGGGTAACTATGATGTGGTGAGACTTTACAGATGGTTTGGTGGCAATATTCTTGGGTTTTGGTGACCTCCGTGGTTTGGTCGAGTTAGAGGAATTTAGTTCTAATAGCTTGGTTATGTGCATATGGATTTCAAAGTGTTCTTGATGGTTTCTACCATGGTTTGAATCGAATATTTTCTACTGGTGTGGAAAACGTGTTGTGTATTGTAATTTCCTCCTGGAAGGAAGCAAGAGGAAGGTTTCTAACTAACCAGGTATGTAATTTGCTGGTGACTCAGAGTTGATAATATGATTCTTGTGCTTGTCACATGATGGCATAATAGATGTGGTGTGTTGCATGAGATTATGACATGTACAAGGTGACAGTTCAGTCTTGAAGAGAAGGTAACGAATGTTGGACAACATGGTCAGTTTGAGATATTTCGATGAATGTTGTAACTGCTTGATAATTCCTGAGAAGGGTGCGCATTTCAGAAGGCAGGTTGTGTTTTGACTTATGGATGTTCATCGGTATTGCAATACTCATCTGGTTGATAGACTGTTGATATTCAAATTATTGCTATGTGGCACGGAAGAATTATGAAAGTATTCCTTATGGGATTATCGTGAATGGAAGATGTGTTAGTCATTCTAGTGCTGGAGTTGGGATCAGTTACGGTGATTCATGTGTTCGATCAATTTGGAGACTGGGAGTTCTCAGAAGTACATTGTTTCGGGTTGCATCCTATTTGAGGTGAGTATTTTATTTTAACTCAGTGGAGGCACTAGTTGCGTTAATTATTTGTGATAGATACGCGCTATAAGTGTGCATATATGTTAGGTTTGAGCCAATGTGCGGGCATTGGGGCAGGTATTTATACTCGAAAGAATGCTTGGCCTATGATATGCCTAGAGTTGACTGTTAAGCGTAAAGTTATAACGTTTCTCGTGTTCTTACCTTTGTTGAGAACTATCTGGGCTACACTTGAGGTTACAAAGAGGCTAATTCCCTGAATAAATGGGGTATTTACTATTTCTGCGTTAAATTACCGATTTGAAGTGTGATAGCAGACTTTGCACATGCTTACACTATGGAGTGTTATTTATATCAGTCCAGGAGCATGGAAATCTTACTTCATTATCATATACAAGTGTACTTTTTTAATTGCTCCTGTATGATATGCTGTGACTGGAGGCCTGTGACCATGCCGGTCGATTCATATTATGGGCACGTGAATTGTCCGTGTCGTGTGTGAGAATTTTATTTCTATGATAATTTATCTAATTCATTAATTTCCTTCCTCTATAATTGTGCACATGCGCCTACGGTTATCCTCTTCACGAAATTTGAGGAGTTGGTTGTAACATTGTGGTTGTGGTAGTACTTGTTGAACTTGCAATATGGTTCTCTTCCTTGAGACATCTCCTATATTTGGGTACACTAATTGTGCAGATGTGACTAGAGTTATATTGATGTGGCATGTCTGTGGGATAGTTGCATTTAATAATGTAAGGTCATTGGACCTATCATGTTTGATTACAGTATATTCGGAAGGATAATACTGAAAGTAGGCTTAACAAGTGATTATAGTTTTGATTGGGGCGAGAGAGCTCCATGACGTGTTGATCTGAGAAGGGGTTACGAGATTCTGCGTATTTCTTTTATTATCAACAGTGTACGAAGGTGTTGGGATGAGGTTTTGTTCGATATGAGGTTTAATGCTAGTACTTGGTTGGTTTGGAGTAGTTACTGTGATCAGGAATGGTGCTACGAATGGGCGAGTTGTATAATATGGTGGGTGATTATATCCGTGATTATAGTTATAGCTCGATGCAGCTTGTTCAGACTCATAAAGTGTGTAAATGTAAGATTCGTGTCTTGAAAAGAAATTCTGATGGTTGGGAATTTAATTCCAAGGTTTTTGGGCTAAGGTTAAATTAAGAATTTTTAGTTGTATTGTGTTTCCAGGCCTATGTGAAATAGGGTGATGTGGGATCACCCCCGGGTATGTACGTGGTAAGATGGAATAATGATTTGATGGCTTGGGAACAACTCTTGGCACATTCGAGGATGACCGTATGGTTAAGTGGGGGAGAATGTAATGACCCGGCCGGTCCTTTTAGGTATTACAACCCCGTTCTCCCATTTACTGCTCTATTTATATTTTGTAGCTGTCTTATGACTTACCGGGTTAGTTGGTTCGGGTCCGTAAGGATTTCGAAGTGAAATGAGACACTTAGTCTCATAATGGAAAGCTTAAGTTGAAAAAGTCGACTGGATGTTAATTTATATATAAACGACCTCAGATTTGAATTCTGATGTTTCCAGTAGCTCAGTATGGTGATTTTGGACTTAGGAGCGTGTCCGAAAAATATTTAGGACTAGTTTCATGACATTGTGACCCCGAGAGACTGGAGAGATTGATGACTGAGTGAGGCCGAGGGCCTGATTGTAAGGATAATTATGGGATCGAGTTGCACACACAGCAGGCCATATATATATATATATATTATTATTATTATTATTATTATTATTATTATTATTATTATTATTATTATTATTATTATTATTATTATTATTATTATTATTATTATTATTATTATGTGGATCGGGGTTGCCCGCCTGCAGCAGGCCTTATAGGCTTTATTATAGCACGTGAGTTGTCCGTATGGATACAGATATTAATACTATAGCACGTGAATTGTCCGTGTAGATTATAGCGCTTGGGTTGAAGGAGCCCCTCCGAAGTCTGTACACACCCCCAGTGAGCGCATGTACCTACTGAGTGCGAGTGTTGAGTGTCGAGTGCTGAGCGATTGGGAGGACTGAGTGACTGTGAGGACTGAGTGACCGTGAGAATTGAGTGACTGGGAGGATTAAGTGAAATGATACTCTGAGAGTATGCATATGGTATTTATCACTGATTTGCATCGCATTGACATGCACACATGACATACATGCATATAGATGTATTTTTCTCATGTTGTACGGTATCACATTATTCATGACTTCTTACACCTACTGGCCTATGGGTATAATGATGCATTTTCACTGGATATCTGGAAAGAAAATAAAATATCTTATTTATTGTGAAAAGAATTTTTGGAAAAATTACTGTTTTCAACTTACGCATATTTTTGGCAACTTCGGTAAATGATTTGGATTTTTTTCACTGATGTACTTGAAAGGCAGAGTTTTTTTTCAGAAATCATGATTCAGCTGAGCATTTTATATCTGGGTTACTCCTTTTATTACTTGCTTTGTGTTGTTACAAATTGTTGTTGCTTATAGGAGTTGGACTCTGACCTTGGTACAAGCTCGTTACTACTTTCAACCTAAGGTTAGGTTTGTTACTTATTGAGTACATGTGATCGGTTGTACTCATATTACACTTCTGCACCTTGCGTGCAGATATTGGATGCTGATGTTGCTGTGATCGACGGGAGCTGGATTTGAAGACGTACCTGCGTTCTGGTTGTAGCTGCCTCTTGTTCATGGTAGCCTTAGATTTATAAAAATCTGTTTATGTACATTTCGAATAGATGGTGTATTTATTTTATACCAGCTTTGAAATTTCTAATTTTAGAAGCTCATGATTTGTTCTACCAGTCCTTGGGGAGTGAATTAGAGTTAGTTAAATATTAATTGAATCAGATTATTGTTATTGGACTTACCTAACGGGTGTGGTTAGGTGCCATCACGGCTAGTTAAATTTTGGGTCGTGACAAAATGGGACAGGATAAACGGAACGAAATGATAGGCCCATCCCATCCCGCTAACAAACGGGGTAGGACGGGATGGGACGGGACGGTTTCGCGGGCCTTAAGTCGGTCGTTCTTTTTAAAAAAAAAATTGTTTATGCATTAAGTTTGGCAACGACTAATTTTTTAACAATGACTAAGTTTTTAAAGTTTGCAACAACTAGTTTTTTGACTTATTTAATAAACTTAAACGTAATAAGTTATAAAGAAATTAGGAAACTAAGTAAAGAATTATAAAATATTAAAACAAAAGACTTGTAATGAAATATTTTAGTAATTATAATAGAGTTATAATTTATTTAATATAATTTCAAGCCATTAAGTAACTAAGTAAGAGTGTAAGCCAATTCATAAAAAATTTCAAGGCTTAGAGTCTTTTCTTTTATTAATAGAACTTTCAAATTTCACATACAAATATAATTCTTTTGAAAAGCACCTAATATACGCAGTCACCTTCTAGGAAGGGTTCTGTTTGAACTAGGCCTCTTAGTAGACAATTACAAATTATCATACTAATATTTGTAAGCTCCTATATAGTTTCGTTGTAACTTATCTATAATTTTTCTCGGACATTGTTCTGGAATTGGCAATGTTGATTGATGTTCCATGGGTTCCATGTCGTCATCGCTCCCGGTGCTAAGTATCTCATTGTATTCTTCTTCTTCTTCCCTAGTGGTTAATTTTTCAAAACCAAGATTTTCTCTTTCTAAATTAATCCAATTTCTGAATAAAACGAAAATCTCTAGGCTGTCCTTCACTAATGAATGTCTATGATCTCCGATTTGAAATCTTGCCGCGCTAAAATCACTCTCTGATGCTACTGATAGGTTGAATTTGTTTTATACTTACCAAATACAATAGAAATTTCACAAATATATCATAATATTTAAAAAAACACGTGGGATAGACGGGACAGGCGGAACGAGACGGAAATGGGATAAACGGGACGAAATGGGCATCCCGTCCCATCCCGTGTACCGTTTAACATGGGCCCATCCCGTTTATATTTAAGTGGGACGAGATATGGGACGGGAGGGGCCGTCCCGTTGGACAGCCTTAGTTGCAACTCTTTTTTTTCTTTTCTAATAGACTTTAGGGGATGTTTAGCCATGAATTTTATTCACTTTTTTTCAGAATAATTTTTTACTTTATTTCAAAATCAAAATTTCGTTATAAATTTCCAAGTTCAAAGCTTATTTACTTTTGGTAAAACATTAAAAACTCTGTTGGAACACATGCATCATTTTATTGTCCACTTTGGTAATAAAGAGAAGTTGTGCAAATTACAATGCGAGACTACTCAAGTCATTTAAAACTCAAGCCTGAACAGACCAATTATTGATCAAGTGAGAGGGAGGAAAAAGTTGTGGGACCCACCAATGACCTAACCATAAAGTAAATGAGGAAAATGAGGGGACCAATTTTAACTTGAAATTAAAATGGAAAAAATAATAGTATAGAAAAATTAACCTAAATAATCATGAACATAACCGCTTAGAATAAAAATAGAAAACGGATATATAATATAAGTACGACTCATATATGATATATGTATAATTATTTATAATTGATGTATAATTTATATATATTAATTATAAAAAATAAGTAATAAATCTAATCGATTATTTGAAAATATATTTATATAAATAAGCTTCAAAATATTTCCCTCTCTAGAGACTTTTGGTCCACAGTACGGATTAGAATGGACCCACTCTGACAACCTTTAAAGCTTAAATTCTCCCTATTTTCTTTCTTGATATGACATATGGTAGTAAGTTGTTATATGTTCCAATTACTCTATCCCTCCGTTTCAATTTATATAAACTCATTTGACTGGATATAAAGTTTAAAACAAACAAATTTTTAAATTTATAATATAAAATAAGATATATATATTTTGTATAGCTATAAATCATTACATAAAGATAAATTATTTACAAATAAAGAAAGAGGTTATTCTTTTTTAGCACGGATTAAAAAAAAATATGTTCACATAAATTAAAACGGAGGGAGTATAATACTAAAACCTTTTTATAATTAAAGTTATTTATTTTTGCATGTTTCTTTTGCAATTGGGTGATTCCGTGATTGACATATAATCTATGTTATATTAATGGGTTTAAAAAACAAAAATTTAATGCAAATGGTACTTGTGATATTAATAATTTTAACTTTATATTTAATATTTTCATTTCTTACTTAAGATGACAGATCTATTTTATCAATTTTTAAATATCTAAATTTCAAAATATTAAATTAATGTAACATAATTTAACTTCAAAAATTAATAAATTTAACTTTCAATAAACGAAAAGTATCACAGGGACAAAAGAAGTAATAAAACTAAAAGACACAAAATGAGACAGAGGGCACGGAACACTAAACAGAGAAGAGATTGAACCGTGCATCAATTTATATTGTAAAATTTCCCTCAATCTCACCTTGGAGCAAAAGTAACGTGTCTTCACGTTACTTACCGGTCATGAGTTTGAATTGTAAAACTAGTCGATAATGCTTCCATTAAGACTGTCTATATTTTATACACCGAGTTATTTTTTCCTCGATCTCACATAGGGCTGACATTTGACAATTAGACTTATTGGTTATCGACTTATAAATATACCAATTCACTAGACACATAATAAAATATTGAATGAATTAATATCAGATTAACGATTATTGGACGGTTTATCGGCTGAATCAAATAGACAATAAAAATTACATAAATAAGTAAGACATTAAACGATAGATAGATGATCCAATCACAATCACACTTTAGTACGCTATTGAAGCTCTCATTATTAATGGTAGTTTCTTCTTCTTTAATTCTTTTACAATAAATAAGCTAAAATATAAATTGGGGATCCTTAACCAGTAATAGAAGTTCAGTCAACATGAATTTTGGATATAGTTTTGCTTCAGCTATCAAGTTAAATGATTTATTTGAGCATAAAGATATCAAACTATCCAAATTTACAGTACTACCATAAAAACAAGTTATGATGACGTTAAAGTTCAAGTTGCTAAGAATTTGCTTTATAATGAGTAAAAATATAAATATAATAATTCTTAATCAGTTAACGGATTATTTGATAAGAAAATTAAGTAATCTATTCTGAATTAATAAATTATTAATTATAAAATTTCAATGTATTCATCAACTATTAATCTAATAATCCAATACTATTAAATTATTAAGTTATTTTTACGATTCGGTTAACTGTTACGGTTCAGTATTTACTACCTTAATTTTTACTCTTCACAATACTGCTACCAAACAAGAGTGAGCGCGTGAACTAAAGGGCGGGTGTAGTACATGAGCAGTAGCAATGAGCTGTGAATTTTGTGTAAGATAAGTACTAGTCCCCACCACCCATGTGCCCCTCTCCTGTCTCCACCAGTTTCTGCTTCTCAATCATTTGAGCCCTCCTCTCTCCTCTCTTCTCCCCATATTTTCAGCTTCCATTTCCTCTATTGTTGAACTCTTATCAACCATTTCTTCAACTTATTTCTCAAGTAATCCTTTTCTATTCCTTAGTTGAGGTGCAATTTTTGCTCAATTCAGCTCTATTTATCCTCCTAAGCACACATTACTCAGAATTTGGTTATCAAGTAATTTATCAAATTTGTTACTTCTTCATTGTTGGGATACAATTTGAGTATTGTTGAGCCTTTATTTTTACTTCTATGTCGACGTCAGCAGAAGGAAACGGAGCTATAATTGATCCTCATCAAAGGCAGCAACAGCAAAATCCTTCTGGGGGCGGAGGTACAAACGGCGCTTTAACAGTGAAAAAGCCGCCAGTAAAAGACCGTCATAGCAAAGTTGACGGTAGAGGAAGGCGTATAAGGATGCCAATTGTATGTGCAGCTAGGGTTTTTCAGCTCACACGTGAACTAGGTCACAAGTCTGATGGCCAAACTATTGAATGGTTGCTTCGTCAAGCTGAGCCGTCAATTATAGCTGCAACTGGTACTGGTACAATACCAGCTAGTTTTTCTACTGTATCGGTTTCAGTTCGAAGCTCATCGTCATCGATATTAACTTCATCCATTTCGGCTCCGCTTGATCATAAGCAGCCGCCATCATCACAGCCGTTGATTTCTCCTGCTCCGTTTATACTCGGGAAACGCCTCCGGCCTGATGATGAGAGCATTGAAAACGGGAATAAGGAGGATGTGGGACCTGCTGCTACGGTTGTGGGTCCCACGTCCGGGTTCTGGGCTGTTCCAGCTCGGCCAGATTTTGGCCAAATTTGGAGTTTTGCTGCGGCGCCACCAGAAATGATGGCGCCAACATCAGCAGCGTTAAGTTTGCAGAGTTCAAGATTCTTTCAGCAGCAGATGGGAGAGGCTTCAGCAGCTAGAGTGGGGAATTATTTACCCATGACTCAAGGACACCTCAATTTGCTAGCTTCTTTATCAGGTCCGCTGCAGCCTTCTTCTGGTAGAAGAGACGCCGACGGACGCTGAAGATATGGATATTATTATTATTGTTGTTGTTGTTGTTGTTAATATATCGTATAAATATGTGTTAATGTTCTAGTTTGTTCATGTTGTGTTAGATGAGAAATTGTTGTTGAATTTTGGGAGTTAGGTTCTAGTGAGTGATGAATTATCGCTAGGATTAGGTTGTTTGCTTCGTCGAATTTGTTAGCATTTAAATTCTCCAAATTTTGGGTGTTGTAGCTGTGGGAAGATAACAAGGGACACAAGTATCAGGGGATTTGCTTGTGATGAATTTGGTGGGGATTTCCACTTTTGTTGTTGTAGACCTCATAATAAGCTACTTGATCAAGTGGTTACTAGAGATAATAGGGACAAGTGTGGACTATGAAAACCTGTAGTTCCACATGAATGTTTTGTAAGGAAACCGTGGAGGTTTCCATTTAATTCAGTTATGTAATTTGTTGAAACTATCAGTTGTGAGCTAAACTTTCCTACTCAAATTTGAGTGCTATGGACTTCCATTACTGAACTTACTTTGTGTTATGTTGAATGAAATGTTTTTTACTCAATGATTGAGTTGATACCATACTGGATAAAATGAAATATTCATTTCTTGCTCTGCCCAATTCCCCCTGCCCCCACCTCCCTTTCCGAATCATTTTAAAAGCATTGCTTGATTCACTTGCGACTGATCGATCAACTGATACATAGGACACTGAGAAGTGAAATCAATAGACTGATGAATATAACTTGAACAGGATCTTGATTGATCATGTGAAATGTTGTTGAATCGAATATATAGAAATGGAGGAAATAAAATATTTTTACACTCTGAGCTTTCTTAAATTGATTATGGACCAGATAAATTTTGCTGCAGCTTGATGTCTATTCCATAAATAAATGTGCGATGAGTGCCACATGATTTTATGTTAATGATCTTCATGCTATAAATTCCTCCCTAGTACTCAGAAGATAGTGTAGTTATTAAAAATGTTACAGTGTCCTATACATTTAAGAATGACATGATGCCCTATTTTATCATGTGCTGCTTCAACTTGGAGGAGGAAAGGATCTATACTGCAGCATCTGATATTTTTTACAGCAACTGGGAGGATTCTGCTCTGCAGCATCTGAGATTAACACCTTTCAGCTTTAATTTTGCATCCGATTAGGTAAGATGTGGTTAAATTCTTTGTGCGTGTGAATTTATTTTTGAATCTTTTAAGTTTAGAAGCATATAGATAAGTTATCTGACCTCCAAAAGCGAGAGAACAAAATGATTTTGTAACATCTGGTTTGTCTTATTTCAACTTGACAAAGAGCTAGGCATGCCTGCTAGCTATCCTGGTAGGAAAACAAGAAGGTTTATGTAAGTCTGTGGAGATTTCAGCGCCTCCTTATGTTCTGATTAGTCTTATTTCGAGTTGACACAGAGCTACCTGCTAACTATCCTGGTAGGAAATCGAGGAGGTTTATGTACATCGTGGAGATTTGCAGCTCTTTTATTGTAGATTGTTTCTCTAATATAGGGTGGTTCAGGGTAGTATATCATGCTTTGTTACCTGAAGGCTCTTTTTAACAACTACTTGTCCCTAAGGTTAGTAAGATTCTTCTTTACATACTGAGATACAATTTCTAGAATGTGTTTGATTTTACTGTTTCTTTTCAAACTCTGCTAACTCTTTGAGTTGCTGAAGTTTTTAAACTATCATCCGGAGTAGCAAATGGTGCAAGACTGCATATCTGGTAGAAGCTCATAATATAAGGAATTGCTGAATCTAGAATCTTTAAGCTTTGATTGATATTCTTTTTACTTCCTACTTTACAACACAATTCATATACGCTGGGAGATCCATGGGATATTCAAAGCCAAAGGCTACTGAACCCTGTCATAACACCAGACAGATGCTTAGGAAAGGTAATGTTATTGTTCTCCACATGCCTATGATCACATTATTCGTCTTCTCTTGTGTTAGTCTTGCTGTATCTGTCTTTGTTATATTCCTAAGAAAGTATATGTTGCAATCGCGGGAGCAGGAATTTTAACTAAGCAGGGTCAAAATGTAAAGAAGTAAATCCATGAAGAAGGGGGGGGGGGGTTCAATATGTAGTGTGTATATGATGGTAGGTTATAATCTCATGTTTTAGTCGATTATTACATTCCAATTTACTGCACTTTAGTTGAGTTTAAGCTTTAATCGCTAGTATTTTGCACTAATTGTGTGTTTTATGTCTTGTAGGAGTAATTGCGAGCTATGTAGTGTGTATATGATGGTAGGCTATAATCTCATGTTTTAGTCGATTATTACATTCCAATTTACTACACTTTAGTTGAGTTTAAGCTTTAATCGCTAGTGTTTTGCACTAATTGTGTGTTTTATGCCTTGTAGGAGTGATTGCGAGCTATGTAGATGTTATGGAATGAATTCAAGTGATTTGGAGCTTTGAAGTCTGAGTAAATATGTAGTGTGTATATGATGGTAGGTTATAATCTCATGTTTTAGTCGATTATTACATTCCAATTTACTGCACTTTAGTTGAGTTTAAGCTTTAATCGCTAGTATTTTGCACTAATTGTGTGTTTTATGTCTTGTAGGAGTAATTGCGAGCTATGTAGTGTGTATATGATGGTAAGCTATAATCTCATGTTTTAGTCGATTATTACATTCCAATTTACTACACTTTAGTTGAGTTTAAGCTTTAATCGCTAGTGTTTTGCACTAATTGTGTGTTTTATGCCTTGTAGGAGTGATTGCGAGCTATGTAGATGTTATGGAATTAATTCAAGTGATTTGGAGCTTTGAAGTCTGAGTAAATATGTAGTGTGTATATGATGGTAGGCTATAATCTCATGTTTTAGTCGATTATTACATTCCAATTTATCGCACTTTAGTTGAGTTTAAGCTTTAATCGCTAGTATTTTGCACTAATTGTGTGTTTTATGTCTTGTAGGAGTGATTGCGAGCTATGTAGTGTGTATATGATGGTAGGCTATAATATCATGTTTTAGTCGATTATTACATTCCAATTTACTACACTTTAGTTGAGTTTAAGCTTTAATCGCTAGTGTTTTGCACTAATTGTGTGTTTTATGCCTTTTAGGAGTGATTGCGAGCTATGTAAATGTTATGGAATGAATTCAAGTGATTTGGAGCTTTGAAGTCTGAGTAAATATGTAGTGTGTATATGATGGTAGGTTATAATCTCACCAATTGTAAAGAAGTAAATGTCGGGGGAGGGGGGGGGGGGGGGGGGTTCAATATGTAGTGTGTATATGATGGTAGGCTATAATCTCATGTTTTAGTCGATTATTACATTCCAATTTACTGCACTTTAGTTGAGTTTAAGCTTTAATCGCTAGTGTTTTGCACTAATTGTGTGTTTTATGTTTTGTAGGAGTGATTGCGAGCTATGTAGTGTGTATATGATGGTAGGCTATAATCTCATGTTTTAGTCGATTATGATGGGAAGCTATAATCTCATGTTTTAGTCGATTATTACATTCCAATTTACTACACTTTAGTTGAGTTTAAGCTTTAATCGTTAGTGTTTTGCACTAATGGGGGGAGTTCAATATGTAGTGTGTATATGATGGTAGGCTATAATCTCATGTTTTAGTCGATTATTACATTCCAATTTACTGCACTTTAGTTGAGTTTAAGCTTTAATCGCTAGTGTTTTGCACTAATTGTGTGTTTTATGTTTTGTAGGAGTGATTGCGAGCTATGTAGTGTGTATATGATGGTAGGCTATAATCTCATGTTTTAGTCGATTATGATGGGAAGCTATAATCTCATGTTTTAGTCGATTATTACATTCCAATTTACTACACTTTAGTTGAGTTTAAGCTTTAATCGTTAGTGTTTTGCACTAATTGTGTGTTTTATGCCTTGTAGGAGTGATTGCGAGCTATGTAGATGTTATGGAATGAATTCAAGTGATTTGGAGTTTTGAAGTCTGAGTAAATATGTAGTGTGTATATGATGGTAGGTTATAATCTCATGTTTTAGTCGACTATTACATTCCAATTTACTGCACTTTAGTTGAGTTTAAGCTTTAATCGCTAGTATTTTGCACTAATTGTGTGTTTTATGTCTTGTAGGAGTGATTGCGAGATATGTAGTGTGTATATGATGGTAGGCTATAATCTCATGTTTTAGTCGATTATTACATTCCAATTTACTACACTTTAGTTGAGTTTAAGCTTTAATCGCTAGTGTTTTGCACTAATTGTGTGTTTTATGCTTAGTAGGAGTGATTGCGAGCTATGTAGATGTTATGGAATGAATTCAAGTGATTTGGAGCTTTGAAGTCTGAGTAAATATGTAGTGTGTATATGATGGTAGGTTATAATCTCATGTTTTAATCGATTATTACATTCCAATTTACTGCACTTTAGTTGAGTTTAAGCTTTAATCGCTAGTATTTTGCACTAATTATGTGTTTTATGTCTTGTAGGAGTGATTGCGAGCTATGTAGTGTGTATATGATGGTAGGCTATAATCTCATGTTTTAGTCGATTATTACATTCAAATTTACTACACTTTAGTTGAGTTTAAGCTTTAATCGCTAGTGTTTTGCACTAATTGTGTGTTTTATGCCTTTTAGGAGTGATTGCGAGCTATGTAGATGTTATGGAATGAATTCAAGTGATTTGGAGCTTTGAAGTCTGAGTAAATATGTAGTGTGTATATGATGGTAGGTTATAATCTCATGTTTTAGTCGACTATTACATTCCAATTTACTGCACTTTAGTTGAGTTTAAGCTTTAATCGCTAGTATTTTGCACTAATTGTGTGTTTTATGTCTTGTAGGAGTAATTGCGAGCTATGTAGTGTGTATATGATGGTAAGCTATAATCTCATGTTTTAGTCGATTATTACATTCCAATTTACTACACTTTAGTTGAGTTTAAGCTTTAATCGCTAGTGTTTTGCACTAATTGTGTGTTTTATGCCTTGTAGGAGTGATTGCGAGCTATGTAGATGTTATGGAATGAATTCAAGTGATTTGGAGCTTTGAAGTCTGAGTAAATATGTAGTGTGTATATGATGGTAGGTTATAATCTCATGTTTTAGTCGATTATTACATTCCAATTTACTGCACTTTAGTTGAGTTTAAGCTTTAATCGCTAGTGTTTTGCACTAATTGTGTGTTTTATGCCTTTTAGGAGTGATTGCGAGCTATGTAGATGTTATGGAATGAATTCAAGTGATTTGGAGTTTTGAAGTCTGAGTAAATATGTAGTGTGTATATGATGGTAGGTTATAATCTCATGTTTTAGTCGACTATTACATTCCAATTTACTGCACTTTAGTTGAGTTTAAGCTTTAATCGCTAGTATTTTGCACTAATTGTGTGTGAGCTATGTAGTGTGTATATGATGGTAAGCTATAATCTCATGTTTTAGTCGATTATTACATTCCAATTTACTACACTTTAGTTGAGTTTAAGCTTTAATCGCTAGTGTTTTGCACTAATTGTGTGTTTTATGCCTTGTAGGAGTGATTGCGAGCTATGTAGATGTTATGGAATTAATTCAAGTGATTTGGAGCTTTGAAGTCTGAGTAAATATGTAGTGTGTATATGATGGTAGGTTATAATCTCATGTTTTAGTCGATTATTACATTCCAATTTACTGCACTTTAGTTGAGTTTTATGCCTTGTAGGAGTGATTGCGAGCTATGTAGATGTTATGGAATTAATTCAAGTGATTTGGAGTTTTGAAGTCTGAGTAACTATGTAGTGTGTATATGATGGTAGGCTATAATCTCATGTTTTAGTCGATTATTACATTCCAATTTATCGCACTTTAGTTGAGTTTAAGTTTTAATCGCTAGTGTTTTGCACTAATTGTGTGTTTTATGTCTTGTAGGAGTGATTGCGAGTTATGTAGTGTGTATATGATGGTAGAAGCCCAAGGAATTAAGCCGGGATCGTGTTCGGGGATCAACGGATGATATTGGAACGAAACGAAGAATCGAGCATGCATATTGCGCAGTGTCTAGTAATATGCACATATGTAGTGTGTAGTGTGTATATGATGGTAGGCTATAATCTCATGTTTTAGTCGATTATTACATTCCAATTTACTACACTTTAGTTGAGTTTAAGCTTTAATCGTTAGTGTTTTGAACTAATTGTGTGTTTATGCCTTGTAGGAGTGATTGCGAGCTATGTAGATGTTATGGAATAAATTCAAGTGATTTGTAGCTTTGAAGTCTGAGTAAAAGTCCAAGAAATTAAGCTGGGATCGTGTTCGGGGATCAACGGATGATATTGGAACGAAACGAAGAATCGAGCAGTCATATTGCGAAGTGTCTAGTAATATGCACATAACCTTTCGCTTGAAACTCCATTTGGGACCCACGATATATTGTTGGAAATCTAATTTAAAGGGCTACAACTTTCACGTTTTACGTTTTTTCAAATTCCCAATATAACAGGGTGAAAAGTGCGCGTCCGCGCACTGATCGCGTATATGTGGCAGAACTGTGTGAAAAGTGCGCGGACACATTTCTAAGTGCGCGGCCGCGCACGTCCTGTCCGGGAAAAGTGTCATTTTTCGCGTAGGAGAAGGTGTATGTGTTTGGTCACGACCCTACTTGGTATATATACATGGAAAAACGGTATTTTGATGACTTTTGACACATCTAAGACCTAAGGAGGCTAAAGAGAAGTTGGAGAAGCAAGAGCACAAAGATTTCATCATTCAATCCTTACTCAAGACAAGAGTTTGGATTGTTTTATGTGTTTCTTTGACTTAAACATTTTATTGATGAATTACTCCATATCCATGGAGTAGTTCTCTTTGTGTTTTATGAATTTGGTGTATTGATACTTGTTTGTGAATAATTAACTCTAGTTTTATGTATTGAATCATTTTAGATGTTTTAACCGTTGCATCTATATTCACTAGTTCATGTAATCAAGAGAGGCATAACTTGTGATTTTTTTACATTCTATCTTGTTAGTTGAATTCAATTGATTCTTCTTCGTAATCGAAAGAGGCTAGTTGAATTGTTGATTAAACTTAGTTAGGAGGATAATCGAGAGAGGCTCTCCTAAAGACCAATCCACTACGGATTCGTGCATATCTTCACGTGCTTAAAATTAGTTCATCTTGTGAGTTTGAAACTTAATCGAGAGAGGAGTTTCTACTAAACAATTGAATTCTAGAGACTCACTTGAACATTATAAGTGAATTAACTAGAGTTAGATCTCAAACACTTGTCTTGCATCTATCCTATCAACCCTATCTTCTCCCAATTAATAACCTTCTTTGCTCATTACTTGCGTAGATTGTCATTAGCCAATAATTTAGTGTAACGATCCGGCCAGTCATTCTGAGAGTTTTAGCCCCGTTTTCCCCATTTCTGCTTCTTTATAAGTTGTTCAGCGGTGTTGAGTTGTATCGAGTTGGTAGGTTTGAGTTCGGAGTAGTTTTGGAGTGAAATGAGACACTTAGTCCTTAGTTAGAAAGCTAAGTTAGAAAAGTCAACGGGAAGTTAGAGTAGGTTCGTAGTGTCATTTGTGACGTGTGTGAAAAATTTGAGGTCATTTGGACGTGGTTTGATAAGTTTCGGCGTCGTTGGCGAATTTTGGAAGTTTAGAAGTTCTTAGACTTGAATTCGAGGTTGATTTGGTGTTGTTTTGGGTGTTCAGGAGGTTCGACTAAGTTCAGGTAGTGATATATGACTTGTTGGAATTATTGGTTGAGGTTCCAAGGGTCTCGGGTGAGTTTCGGATAGGTTGGGTTGTGTTGCGCTTGTTTTTCTTATGTTTCGATGCCGTTTCTTCAAGCATAAATTATATCATATTGAACAAACGAGTTCCGATTTCTTTTTTGATTGAAGAATTAGATCTGTATTGTAATTACGGACCCGTATCAAAAAGAATCGTCGAATTTGGACATCGTATGAGGATTTTATGGTCATTTTACTAAGAATTAGGTTGCTAGATTTTTCAGATTAATTACGAAATTGCCACTGACGGCGTATTTAAAAATCTGCACTATTTGTAAATATTGAAACCAACATATCTCCTTCATTAAAAGGTCAAATTTAGTGATTCAAAAGACTAACTGGACTAGAATTTCACAAGAAATCTATTGGGGGCATAAAAAGCGAGTTTCAGGATCGTTTGGCATGAGAAACAAGGCAGAATAGCTGGCAGAAAAATATATAAAACAAGACTTTGTTCATTCGGTCATATTTTGAGTTGGGGAGCTCGGATTGGGGCGATTTTGGAGGCGATTTTTACCATAGGGATTAGGGTAAGTGTTCTATACTCGGTTTTGGTTATATTGCATGAATCCATCTTCGTTTTTGGGATTTGATTGATGATTTCAAAGTGAAATTGAGGGAGTTAGGACTTGAGTTTTGGAGAGTTTTAGGTAGGGATTTGAGGACCAAACGGAGTCCGATTTTGATAAATTTTATATGGTTAGACTCGGGAGAGGACGAGAGTTTTGATTCTGCCATTATTGATTGGTTCTGAGACGTGGGCCCGGGGGCCGGGTTTTGGCCGGTTTTGGATTTTGGCATATTTTGTAGTTTTTATTGTGGAATTCGATTCGTTAGCCTATGTTGATGGTATTAATCTGATTATGGTTAGATTTGGAGCTTTTGGAGACCGAGTCCAGAGACGCGGGCATCCCGGAGTAAGATTTTACGCTGTTAAGGTAAGTAACAGTTTTAACTCTGGCCTTGAGGGTATAAACCCGGAGAATTTGATATCATATGATTGTTTGGAGATGATGTCCACGCTAGGTGACGGGTGTGTGGGGGTATACCTAGAGGGATTGAGACTTGGTCCGTACCGTGAGGCTGTGAGGCCTAATAACCATTATCTGTGTTTATGCATTTACTTGTTGGTGAACTTGTCTGTCTTCACGTTAGAGATCATGTTTAGGCTTCATTCATGCTCACGTTATTTGTACTCAGTCATAGAAATTATTGTACATGTTTACCTCAGTCTCTATTATTTTGCTGATATGTTGTGATACTTGATGTGGGCCGTGTCCCCTTATTTGTGGTGCATTGTGAGGTTGAAGAGGTACATGACTAAGTGAGGCCGAAGGCCTGGTTGTGAGGATATTAATACCATAGCCCGTGATTTGTCCGCGTAGCACTTGAGCTGACCATGCGGGTCCATGTATTGATACCATAGCGCATGAGTTGACCGTGCGGATCCAGGGATTGATATTATGGCATGTGAGTTATCCGTGAAATATGTGAGTTTTCTGTGCTTAGCGCTTGGGCTTTGGGAGACCCTCTAGAGTCTGTACACACCCCCAGTGGGCGCAGGTACCTATTGAGTGTTGAGTGTTGAGTGCGAGTGCCGAGAGTCGAGTGCTGAGTGATGGAGTGACATTGCTGTGAGGATTCATTGCTTTTGTTGTTGCTGTATTTTACCCATTAATTACTTTGTAGCATTTATTGAGTTGATGGAATTTACCTACTTATTTCTGTTTATTTTAAATTGTGATAAAGAAATAATTGAAATGTTCTACTTATCTCGTCACTACTTCTAAGTTCCTTAGTTATTTATGTTACTACTGAGTCGGTTGTACTCATACTACACCCTACACTTTATGTGCAGATCCGGGTGAGTTAGAGCGCGACGATCGTTGAGTTCAGGCCAACTATCGTTGGAGACTGCAAGATAGCTGCTAGCGTCTGCAGGACCTTATTACTCCTTTTATCATTTCTTCTTTTGGACTGTATTGTCAGTTAGACAGTTTTATTTTTTAGTTCAAAGATTTAGACGCTCATGACTTAGTGACACCCCGATGTTTGGGGCTCGTTTCCGTATTTTCTATAATTATATTTAGAGTTGATTTAGTTTATGAAAAATTCAAATGTTGGAAATGTTTTATTAAATTCTTATAATCGATTTAGTAGTAATATTTTGGGAAATAGGTTTGCCTTGTAACACGATAGGCGCCATCACGACCATGGTTAGATTTTGGGTTGTGACAAGTTGGTATCAAAGCCTAGGTTACATAAGTCTCACGAGTCATGAGCGGGTTTAGTAGAGTCTTGCGGATCGGTACGGAGACGTCTGTACTTATCTTCGAGAGACTGCAGAACCTTTAGGAAAACTTCACCTTCTTGAATTCTTATCGTGCTGTATTGATTGAGCTTAAAGTGTAACCCTTTGAATTCCTTCCACGCATTCGCATGCGCACATGAGCGCTCAGTATCGGTTGTGCATCGACGGATTGTGATTCCCTGGATGAGGTGCGAGGGGAGATTTCTGTGTGTTGATGTTTGGCCAGTCTGGAGGACTTGAGGCCGGGTTTTGACTGTAGCTTGAGCACTGAGGTATTGATTGTGTGAGCGCGTTCTTGTGGACTTATATGTCAAATAGTGTCCCTATTAGTGGAAATGATGGCTTTTGGAACAACTCTTGAAAAGTTCGAGGACGAACGTTTGTTTAAGAGGGGGAGGATGTAACGACCCGGCCAGTCGTTCCGAGAGTTTTAACCCCGTTTTCCCCATTTCTCCTTCTTTATAAGTTGTTCAGCGGTGTTGAGTTGTATCGAGTTGGTAGGTTTGGGTCCAGAGTAGTTTTGGAGTGAAATGGGACACTTAATCCCTTAGTTAGAAAGCTAAGTTAGAAAAGTCAACCGGAGGTTGAAATAGGTTCGTAATGTCATTTGTGACATGTGTGCAAAATTTGAGGTCATTTAGACGTGGTTTGATAAGTTTCGGCGTCGTTGGCAAATTTTGGAAGTTTAGAAGTTCTTAGTCTTGAATTCGAGGTTGATTTGGTGTTTTGGGTGTTCTAGAGGTTCGACTAAGTTCAGGTAGTGATATATGACTTGTTGGAATTATTGGTTGAGGTACCGAGAGCCACAGGTGAGTTTCAGATAGGTTTGGGTTGTGTTGCGCTCATTTTTTTTTATGTTTCGACGTCGTTTCTTCAAGCATAAATGATATCATATTGAACAAATGAGCTCTGATTTCTTTTTTGATTGAAGTATTAGATCCGTATCGTAATTATGGACTCGTATAAAAAAGAATCGTCGAATTTGGACATCGTATGAGAATTTTGTGGATATTTTACTAAGAATTAGGTTGCTAAATTTTTCAGATTAATTACGAAGTTGCCACTGACGGCATATTTAAAAATCCGCACTATTTGCAAATATTGAAACCAACATATCTCCTTCATTATAAGGTCAAATTGAGTGATTCAAAAGACTAAATTGACTAGAATTTCACAAGGAATCCATTGGAGGCATAAAAAGTGAGTGTCGGGATCGTTTGGCATGAGAAACGAGGCAGAATAGCTGGCAGAAAAATATATAAAATAATAGTTTGTTTATTCGGTCATATTTTGAGTTGGGGAGCTCGGATTGGGGCGATTTTGGAGGCGCTTTTCACCATAGGGATTAGGGTAAGTATTCTCTACTCGGTTTAGGTTATATTTTATGAATCCATCTTCGTTTTGATTGATGATTTCAAAGTGAAATTGAGGGAGATAGGGCTTGAGTTTTAGAGAGTTTTAGGTAGGGATTTGAGGGACCAAACGGAGTCTGATTTTGATAAATTTTATATGATTAGACTCGGGAGAGGACGAAAGTTTTGATTCTTCCATTGTTGACTGGTTCCGAGACATGGGCCCACGGCCCAGGTTTTGGCCGATTTCAGAATTTTGGCATATTTTGTAGTTTTTATTGTGGAATTCGATTCGTTAGCCTATGTTGATGGTATTAATATGATTATGGTTAGATTTGGAGCTTTTGGAGACCGAGTCCAGAGATGAGGGCATCCCGGAGTAGGATTTTACGCTGTTAAGGTAAGTAACAGTTTTAACTCCGGCCTTGAGGGTTTAAACCCGAAGAATTTGATATCATATGATTGTTTGGAGGTGATTCCCACGCTAGGTGACGGGCGTGTGTGTGTATACCTCGAGAAATTGAGACTTTGTCCGTCCCGTGAGGCTGTGAGGCCTAATAACCATTATCTGTGTTTATGCATTTACTTGTTGGTGAACTTGTCTGCCTTCACGTTAGAGATCATGTTTAGGCTTCATTCATGCTCACATTATTTGTACTCATTCATAGAAATTATTGTACATGTTTACCTCAGTCTCTATTATTTTGCTGATATATTGTGATACTTGATGTGGGTTGTGTCCCCTTATTTGTGGTGCATTGTGAGGCTGGAGAGGTACATGACTGAGTGAGGTCAAGGGCCTGGTTGTGAGGATATTAATACCATAGCGCGTGAGCTATCCGCGTAGCTCGTGAGCTGACCGTGCGGGTCCAGGTATTGATACCATAGCGCGTGGGTTGTCCGCGTAGCATGTGAATTGACCGTGCGGATCCAGGGATTGATATTATGGCACGTGCGTTGCCCGTGCAACGCGTGAGTTATCCGTGCTTAGCATTTGGGTTTTGGGAGCCCCTCCGGAGTCTGTACACACCCCTAGTGAGCGCATGTACCTATTGAGTGTTGAATGTTGAGTGTTGAGTACGAGTGTCGAGAGTCGAGTGCTGAGTGATAGAGTGACATTGTTGTGAGGATTCATTACTTTTGTTGTTGCTGCATTTTGCCTGTTAATTTCTTTGTAGCATTTATTGAGTTGATGGAATTTACCTGTTTATTCTTGTTTATTTTAAATTGTGATAAAGAAATAATTGAATTGTTCTACTTAGCTCGTCATTACTACTCAGTTCCTTAGTTATTTATGTTACTACTGAGTCGGTTGTACTCATACTATACCCTGCACTTTATGTGCAGATCCAGGTGAGTTAGAGCGCAGCGATCGTTGAGTTCAGGCCGGCTATCGTTGGAGATTGCAAGGTAGCTGCTAGTGTCTGCCAAACCTTGTTACTCCTTTTATTATTTCTTCTTTTGGATTGTATTGACAGTTAGACAGTTTTATTTCTTAGTTCATAGATTTAGACGCTCATGACTTAGTGACACCCCGATGTTTGGGGCTCGTTTCCGTATTTTCTATAATTATATTTATAGTTGATTTAGTTTATGAAAAATTCAAATGTTGGAAATATTTTATTAAATTCTTATAATCGATTTAGTAGTAATATTTTGGGAAATAGGTTTGCCTTGTAACACGATAGGCACCATCACGATCATGGTTAGATTTTGGGTCGTGACATTTAGATTCTTAGTTAATTTTAGTATTAATTACAAAACTCTCAATTGTTGATCATCTTAGATAGTAATCTAGCTACAAACTATGATAATACTGTTTAAATTCAATCCCTGTGGATATGATAATTTTCTGTACTATTTTCGGTGTTTTTAGCTGGTCAGTATACGTACTTTTTTTAAACTTGATGAAGGGGTGTCTTGAAACCCCTTGAATACATGTTGTTCAGCCACTGCAAGGGAGCAGTCATGCCATTTCCGCATTATAAGACAGGGTTTGGCTTTGGGCTGTACTTACTCTATGACCTGCTTGTTTCCTGATCTCCTTTGAATTTGGAACAAGTTTAAGATGTTACTCTTACTAATATAGTGTTTTGTTATGATTCACATATGGAATTTCAATTTTAGTTGTCAAATCAACTATTAGTTGGTAGTCTAGTTTACCAGAATTAGATTTTTCCTCACTGCAGGAAGATAAGAATGTATCTGCAATCAGTATCATATAAGCCTTGATCACATAATTATGTGTGTTTGGTCTCATATGAAGTTGCTTGCTTCAGTACAGAGGCGGATCTAAGATTTAAACTTTATAGGTTTAACTTTTAAGATTTTTAATATTGAACCTATTATATTTTTAAAGGTATGAGTTCATATCTACTATTTTTACAATTTTATCAAATTTTTAAATTTTTACTTCACGTCGAAAGTTATGAGTTTGATTAAATCTGTCATTACCACACTACATCCGCCTCCGGCTTCAAAGAGAGTTTTTCATTTCATGAGACGGCATAAAACATGGTCAAGACCTTGTGAGACTTTGTTATTTGGGAAACAATGGAGCTTTTTCTTTCTCAACTCTCCGTGGAAAGGCTGCCTTTTCGTCTCCTATCTTTGGCTCAATGTACAAAAGAAGTCGAATTGCTGATTTGTTCATTGGTCTGCATCTGTCCATGCTACGCACCTAATACCAGATCTACTCATTCCAATACACTGTATTATTTTAAAAAACTTGATGTTGTACTTGAATATTCATTCACGTGTTTTTCATTTTTTTCTCCACTACAATATTTTGTTGGTTTCTTATCACATGATTTTTCTTAGTTGACTTTAGAGGCAGAGCCAAGACTTGAACCTAATAGGTTTGAGATTCTATTTTTTTTAAGTTATTGAGTTCTAAATTAATAATTTATACATATTCAATGAGTTTTAAGATAAATAAAAAGTATAGTATGGATCAAAACTACTGATTTCGATCAAACCCGCGTCCGAAACTCTAGCTCCGCCCTGACTGACTGTATTTCTTAGATTAACTTGACCTCTTAAGTTCATCATAGTATGTTATTGAATAGTTCGACATATGTAAGACTCCCACTTCCCCCGGATCTTTGGAATGTTGGAATTGATGAGATGTGTGCAATTTGGAGATTCAGGTCATCTTAGCAGTTCACTAGGTAAATGTGATGATAACATAAGCACTTTCAGGTTTTTCTTTGTCATAGTTTGTTGGTAAAAATATAATTACAGTTGAAAAATAAGATGGAGAAAACTAAATCAATATTTTTCAGGTTGATGCGCGAATATTTCGGTCTCTTTAACGAGATTCAAATCCATTGCGGTAGCATCTTCACCGGTCCAACAGTAATACTCTTGAATTGTTTCCCCCATGATACAATAACTCGATCGCGTTGTGTGACTCGAACAAACTCTGGACAAATTATTGAGTCCCAAGCTCCATCAAAATGAACACCTTCCTTCCTGCAACAGAAATAATATTCTCTTTTGTCGAGAATAAGTCGGAGACTTAGATTTTCTCCTTCTCTTAACTCTCTTTTTCATTACACCAAGTTTACTTTTTTTCATACACACTACCAAATTTTTCCATACCAAATACAAGGAAGAAATATCACTATTTATAAGTGTAGAAACTCTTCCATAAAATAAATAATAAGGTAGTGGGATAATAAAGTTATAGAACACGATTGGTGGTTACAAAATTTAGCCTTTAGTGGGTAATTAGCGGTAGATCATGGCATTAGTGATTTCATGAGTTAGTGTTACACCAATGTAATGATCACTGTCTTGCCAATTTATAACCACTATCTCACAAGAAATAACACACTTTAATATTATAATTTTAATATTAAAATGCACTAACACCAACATTCTCCCACTCATTTTAATATTAAAATAAGAGAGTTTACCAGTTGAAGGGAGACTATTATGCATAATGAATGTGTGCTCTGCATTGAACCTCCACTTAGTAAAACAACAATCTACTCCAGAGTCAGTAGTGGTCTCAGACTTGAACTATGACTACTTTAGGAAAATAAAGTATCACTGCTTACACATAATAATTAAGGTGTTGACAAGAGCTTTATTAGCCAGCACATTACGACTTTGTGCTATCTCAGTTTTCATGAGTGTTTTTGAGAATAAGCCCAATTCTCATAGGAAGCGGCCTACTTCC
The DNA here is from genome assembly GCF_000390325.3 of Nicotiana tomentosiformis. Classification (NCBI taxonomy): domain Eukaryota; kingdom Viridiplantae; phylum Streptophyta; class Magnoliopsida; order Solanales; family Solanaceae; genus Nicotiana; species Nicotiana tomentosiformis. The sequence continues at coordinate 17,019,951 of NC_090815.1, read as the reverse complement.
ACACTCATATAGGTGAAATCCGTCAAGGGTGCTCCTGTTACACTAACACCCCACTCTTACGAGCTATAGAATTTCATTAAGAGTTAATAAAAACTCAACCTCGCAAAACGTTACTGGATAAATATACTCATACCATATGGACAGAAATAATAATAAATTTAATAGTACATTTCATAACAAGTCACCATATGATTCGTTCTTGCCATTGAACATGGTTATAGGATCTCTAGTCCCTAGGTTAGGTTTCCTCGTAAGTGACTTATGAGTTTATGAGCTTCAATCTCATCCCCCTCGATGCACTCCAGACCATTTCTCTTGCCAAGACCTTGGTTAGTGGATCTGCAAAATTATTACTTAATCAACATCAATATTACTACTTTTCAAATATCACACAATATTGTGTTTTCTTCTTATAGGTCTGGATTTACCGTTGCAATAACGGTTTTATACTTTACCAATAGCAGTGGCGCTATCACAGTAAATTAAAATAGGAGGAATTGATTTTTCAAATTAAAAAATTTGAAATAATAAATCTCTCAACCAATTCGCTTCCTCACTAGCTGAAGTTAAAGCAATTAGCTCACCCTCCATAGTAAAGTTAACAATTATTGTTTGTTTTTTTTAATTTTCAATAAATAGCACCATCTCTCAAAGATAAAGTGTTTCAATCTGGATCAGAAAATCCTTCGAGTGCAACATGATATTTTTTTATAAAACAAGCCATAGATTTTTGTACCAAGTAAATACTCATAACTCTTGTTATGGCATGTCAATGTTTATTACCTGGCTTGCTTGTAAACCTGCTAAACACTCCTACTGCGTATGCAATATCAGGACGAGTGCAATTAGTCACATATATCAAGCTTCCAATTAAGCTTAGCATATTCCTTTTGATTTATCACATCATTGTCATTTTGTACAGGAAATAAATGAACGCTTGAATCAAAAGGAGTTACAACATGTTTGCAATCAATAAAATTATATTTTTTTAAAAAAATCTTAACATAATGTGACTGGTCAAGGAAATATTCATCACATGTTCTAGTAATATTTAGGGAGAATTACACAAAAATATAGTCAACCCATATACATTGCAGCAGAATAACCCAGTTACAACTTTGCAAATCTGTAGCCTATTAACAATAGGCCAAAGTTCGAAAAATAAGCATTTTTTAAATCTTCAAGCACAAAAATTTGGTGATTTTTATTCTTCTTCCCTAAGCTTGTATATATTTCTATTCCAACTACAAAAAATTCAAATTCATGTATAATGCAACTTGAAAACCTTAAATTTTCTTCTTTTCCAAGTTCCAAATAGCATAAATAAAAAATAAAAATTAAAAAACTTATTGCACGTTCATGATTTGGCAAATAAATTAACAAGAAAAGTCGATTTATACATAGACTGAACATATAAAATTTTAATTTTAGATTTAACTGCACAAGTGCATTACATGTATAATGATGTATAACTTTGTATAAACTTATATATACAATCTCTAATAATGTATATAAAAAAAAAGATAAAGAAGAAAAAAAAAGTGCCAAACATCCATGGGGGATTTGCAGTCGTACCCTATATATGTGTTACCTTTTAACCTGTACCCTATGTTTTAAAATTATTGATTTGGTAGTCATCTCACAAAAAATCCGTAATAATATGACAATTACACCCCTCACAAAAGATATAAAACAATCTCCTCCTCTCCTCTCAGCAACTTTATAAAAAAATCAGAAATTTGTCCAGATTCATCTTCAGAGTCACACTTGCATGAAGTTGTTTCACCTTGAAGCTAAAACTTCATGCTAATGTAGCATGAAATTGTTTCATGTTGAAGCTAAAATTTCATGCTAATGCATGCTGAAGTTATTTATCATACAGTCTATAGTTTTGTCATGAATTTTATCCAAAACTTCTGTCTAAACATGCTGAAGTTATTTAGTTCATTTGCTAAAATTTCAGACTAAACATGCTGAAGTTATTTAGTTCATTTGCTAAAATTTCAGACTAAACATGCTTAAGTTATTTAGTTCATTTGCTAAAATTTCAGACTAAACATGCTTAAGTTATTTAGTTTATTTACTAAAACTTCAGACTAAACATGCTTAAATTTTTTAGTTCATTTGCTAAAACTTCAGACTAAATATGCTTAAGTTTTTATCTTGTAGTATGTAATTTTCTAATGAGTTTTTGCTAATACATGCTGAAGTTATTTAGTTCATTTGCTAAAATTTCAGACAAAACATGCTGAAGTTATTTAGTTCATTTGCTAAAATTTCAGACTAAACATGCTGAAATTTTTTAGTTCATTTGCTAAAATTTCAGACTAAACATGCTTAAGTTTTTGTCTTGCAGTATGTAATTTGCTAAAGAGTTTTTGTTAATTCATGCTGAAGTTTTTTTAGTTCATTTGCTAAAATTTCATACCAAAACATGCTGAAATTTTGTAACGTAGTCTACAGTTTTGTCCTGAGTTTTATCCGAAACTTCAGTCAAAACAAGTTGAAGTTTTGTAGTTTATTTGCTAAAACTTCAGCCTAAACATGCTTAAATTTTTGTCCTGCAGTTTGTCAATAGTCTTTTATTAAAAAGGGTAAAATCATCTTTTTAAAATATTTTTAACAAAAAAATAAGTACGGATGCAAACGGAAAAATAAAATGGGTATAAGTTAAAAAGGGGCGACCAAATAGGGCGCCCATGCAATTTTTACAACATCCATGGATGCCTATTATACACGTACAATGTATATACACACACTTATACATTAAAAATATAGATAATTTATACAACATTGTACGCAGTTATACACACTTATACATATTTATACAATATTATATAAGTGTGTATAAACACTACCTATACAAATTTACACTAGAAAACGCCTTCTGTCCATCACCACATTACAGTTTTCGGTGTTTGCTGATGTTGAATTTTTCCGGCGAGGTTTTGACATTCAAATCTAGGCTTCACCAATAGCAAATGATGAAACAAAAACTAAGAGAAATAAGAAAATATGAGACGAGGTCGCCAGAGATGCTCTTTTAGGCAAGATCTGATAGTTTTTGGACTGATATGCCAATTTTATTGTAGTTCCTTAACCTCCTTTTGTCAATTAACTCAAAAATCGAAATCTAATTGACATAGAATGCAAGGATTAAATATTCACTGTGCACATATGTTTAGAGCACAAAAATTACTAAAATAATACAGTACTTGTTTTTGTTTCTTCACTTGAGTGCTCAAAAGCAATTATCACGAGTGTGTACAAAAAAAATCTGTAATTTTTAGGGAGAACGAAGAGAGAGGCGAGTGAAGAGAGATTGAGTATGCTGGGAAAGAAGAAAGAAGAAAAGAAAAAATCCCTAGAAGTATGTCTTTAATAATGGGCTAAAGAGTGCAAAGTTTCTTTCAAATTATATACAACCTGGGCCAAATCGGGTAAAGACTTCAAACCTAGGCCATTTTTAGTTGGGCTGCTGGGCCAAGTGATTAGATCCATAATTCTTTCTAATTTTTATTCCAAGAATGAAATTTGCCTCACCCAAATCTTTCATATCAAAATGGCTAATAAGAATACTTTTAGTTTCTCCAATAACATTCATGTTAAAGCAAAATATTAATAAATCATCAATATAGAGGCAAATAATAATATGTGAATTATTCCAAGACTTATGATAGATGCACTTATCACACTTTTTGATTTAATCAACTTTCACTCATGCATGAATATTCAGATTTTTCATGCAAGTATTTTTTATTTCTTTTACCCCAATTATTTCTAGAATTATAAAAATTTATTTTTCATGAAAAAACATATTACATATTCATGAAAAATATAAGTTAAAAAGTTTATACCTTTCCCCCGCCCGAGTTAAGCGAATAGAAATATACTTTACCCTACCATCTCTTAAAGAGTAAACTTCTACCTTGATATCTGCTATTTTTTTAACTGCATAAAAAAATAGAATCTCCTTAAAATTGTTAGTGAAAATACAATTACAGTTGAAAAATAAGATGAAGAAAAGTAAATAAATATTCTTCAGGCTGAGGCGCGGATATCTCTTTCTCTTTAAGGAGATTCAAGTACACTGCGGTAGCATCTTCACCGATCTAGCAGTAATACTCTTGACTTGTCTCCCCCAGGATACGACAATCTGATCACGTCGTATGACTCGAATAAACTCTGGACAAGTTGTTGAGTCCAAAGCTCCAACAAAATGAACACCTTCCTGCAACATAAATAATATTCTCTTTTGTCGAGAATAAGTTGGAGATTTAGATTTTCTCCTTCTCTTAATTCTCTTTTTCACTACACCAAGTTTACTTTTTTCACTAGTGAATATATCCGTACTTTGCACGGTTAAAAAAAAGAATACTGAATACATAAAAATTATTGTTTTGCAAGTTTAGTTGAGGTATAAGAGATTAATTTTGTTTTATATGATTATAAAATAAATTTTATATCATATTATAAATCTTTCATTAGAGTTTTCTTCTCATGGTTGTTCTTTTTATGTACATATCATTAGAATTTAGAACCTTCAATGTTATGTCCTATACTTATAATTATTGTGCTGCCAAGAAAGAGAATAGTGAATACACAAAATTAATTTTTGCAAGTTTAGTTGAGACAGAAGAGATTAAAAAGGTAATGTATATAAGTATAAAATTAATTTTATATCACAAACATAAATCTTTTCCTAGAGTCACCTGTCACTCCTCTTCTTTCTCGCGAAAATCGGGTTTCGACGTGGACAACTCTTTTAAAAGGAAGGGTTATTAAAAGAGAGAGTCGCCACCTAACAGATTAAGGTGCGTTAGGGCACCTATCGCAAATAACTCGGGTTTACTAGTTTGCGTCACCAAAAATCGGGTAAGGGCTCAAATTATCTCGAGGAGAAGGTGTTAGGCACTCCTCGAGGTCCACAACGGTGGGTCCCGGCCGAACTTAACTCGTGTGAATTAGTCTAAGAGAGAAGAGAAACATAAAGAAAGAGTTATTTTAATAGGAGTGGGGGGGGGAGGGGTTCCTAAGTATTTTAGCCTAAAGGATCACCCCGTGTAACATAAATAATACTTTGTAACTCTCCCAAGACGGAGGTGTTACTCATATTATCCAGCGGTCACAGACTATCATATCCTGCTACCCGATTACTATCTTTAAGTTATTTACATAAAGCGATCTAATCAATTCTAAATCGTACCTATGCGTGCATTACCCGTCCCTTGCCTATGGCCCAGGAGGCGTTTGGACCTCTATTTTTGGATGGTTCTAGTCTTAACTTAGATTACTCAAAAATGATAAAAACTAGGCGACATACAAAATAAATTGGACTTTTATGTAAAAGCAAATAAGGTCTCAGGTTAGCCTCCACACTTAGGCAGCAAATGCACGCAAACAAATTAGGCGTTTTGACAGTTTCAACAATTGAAGTCGTTAGGCCCTATATACATGATTTCTATATGATTCTGGATTTTAATCATGCAAGCAGTTATGCAAAGTAATTTTTAAGTGACTGCACAGTTGTCTACTGGTTATAAGTATAAGCGGTTGAAACCTATAAACATGCTATCTAGGTGATTTATATAGTATTTGACAGTAGTAAACACGAGAGATATTCAGAATTACTCAGTTGTTCCTATAGGCATGCTTTCTGCTGGCGTTCAACGAGGCAGTGTTTTTAAGCCTACTTTTAGTACTTAACACAGATAGTGATTATCCTATAGACATGATTCCTACCCTTGATGATTGAAACTGATTTTAGTTCTTATATACTAAATGGGCAAGTATGACAATAACATATCAATCAATTAAGAACCCTAAGGGCATGACTTCTAAAAATGCAGATTTATAAATGACCCTATGATCATGATGCCTAATGAATATGTTGCAATGAAAATTGAGATTTGGTTATTTTATTCCCTATAGGCATGATATCTAAAAAGCAGAATAGGCAGGTTATCCATAGAGCTTATTTGAGCAAAATAAACACCTATAGGCAGGTTATCTAATATACAATAGCAGAATGAGCAAAGTAAATACCTATAGGCAGGTTATCTAACACACAATAGCAGAATGAGCAAAGTAAACACCTATAAGCAGGATTTCTACCCATTCTCATGCAAATCTTAAAATAGACCCAGTTTTCCAATTTACTAATACTCCAATTGTTATTATAAAAATTATTACATACTAGAATTGAATAAATGAATTACAAAGTATAAAACTATAGGAAGCCTGCAGCAGGCCCAAATTCACTTGGACAGGCCAGGACTTCTGATGTGTGGCTATAATTCCATAGTTTTGTATATTATGTGCTTTGCATTTTACATGATTTAATGATAAATTATACTTTATTGGTGCATAATGGAGTCTATTTTATGTGTAGGTGAATTGAAGATAAAAGTAGAGCAAAAGGGATACTTAAACGTTGAAAGTGTGCTCGAGAACAGTGAAAGGGAGAGACCAGGCTTTAGCCTGGTAAGGCCAGCCTAAGGCCAGGCTGGACCAGGCTTTAGCCTGGCGAGGCCAGCCTAACGCCAGGTCCAATCCGAGTTTTTGAAGACTTAATTTGTTTCGGGTTTTGACTAGGACCCGGCCCACACGTTTAGGGTTTATTTTACACATATAAATAGACCTAAAACACCACTTGGAAGGTGGTGGTTTCAGCAGCCAAGGAGTTCTATGAGCAGCCAAAATGTTTTTGGGAAGCTAGAGGCAAGAAGAGCTTGTGGAATCACTCCTTGGAGTTAGAATCATCATTTTTATATCTTTTCATCTTTACTTTCTATTTTAATTATGCAAAATATTTGGGATATTATTATTATGAGTATGAGTAGCTAAATTTCTAATCTAGGGTTTTGATGGAACCTATTGAAAGATGATTTTCTTGTTATGTTAATATAGATTTGCCGTAGTATTTTCTCTATTTGTTCAACTATATTATTCTTGTGGTTGATTGAAGGGCTCTCAATTAGCTGTGCCTATTTGGTATGTATTACACGGGAGAGAGTGCATATTTAGGTAGTTGTTGAACAACATCACTCCTAAACGTATATGAGGGATCAATACAGAGGTTTAAAGGTGGGATTAGGGATAACAAAACCTTTGTGCAATTTGAGTGAGCTGTGCTTAATGCTAGCTAGCGTAATTCAGGAGAATATGTCTAGTAAATTATGGTAATTACTCGAGAGAGAGTTACGACAGTTAGAGTGCTCATGGTCGATAAAGAAAACTTAGGCAAATTTATAGGAAACGTAGCGAGAAGGATTCCGACAATTGGGGAAATCATAACTCTAGACCTCCTTAGTCTTGTATAGAATTTCATCCATGTTAGTTGATAATTTTACCGGTTTATAATATTTGCTAGTTAATTAGATAAAAATAAATATTATAATCTTTATAATTAGAAAATTACTTGAACTTGTGTTTCTCAGCGATATTGAACAGCTGTAGTTAAGCCTTAGTTCTCTGTGGGATTCGACTCCGGACTTGTAAACCGAATTATATTTGCAACGATCGCTTAGTCCTTTTTATAAGGCATAGTTGGGCGTGATCAAATTTTAGCGCCGTTACCGGGGAACTAACGGTTTAGTTATAGGTGTTTATATTGCAAAGAAATACATTACTAGGTTGATAAAGAAATACTTATAGTTGTAGGTGTACATATTGCTAGGTTGCAAGTTTGAACTTTTATTTTTGCTTTCTTGTATTTGATTTTATTTTTTTGTTTTACTTGTTAATTTTAGAAACATGGCATCTTGGAATTATGACAGTTTTGATGTTGGTAATTCTACTTTTGATCCTCCTTATGTACATTGTGGAGGAAACCACTCATGGAAAAATTATTAAAATATTCCTGAGAGCGAGTTATGTGCACCAACTCAATGTTATGTGTGGAATGTGTGTGATATGTGTGGTGGTCAAGATGGTCACTTTCATGGTTGTGTTTATATGTCTTATACTCCCCCAACCCCTTACTTTAATGGTTCTACATTTTCATGTGAAGTGAATAAGAATAAAGAATCTTGGGAAGATGACCTAAAAAAGATCGAAGATATGTTAAAGGTCCTCATGGAACAATATGATGAGAAATTACTGCAGATACAAAGGCAAGATGCAACTATTCACAATTTGGAAGCTCAAGCTAATAAACTAAGTGAACCTTATAAAGTGCAACAAGCTCGCATTATGGATAATAGCCAAGAAGAGCATGAATGGGCTGCAGAAATTGCCATTATAATGGAGGAGTTGAGAGTAGAATTTGACCAAACCAACCAACTAGAATTTGATGATGCCAATATTGTAGAAGAGATATTAGAGTCAAGCAAGGACATTGAAGATACAAATTTAGTTGGCTCTAGTGTGATTGGTATTGAGGAGGTTGAAAACTTTGAAGTTCACATATTTGAGCACGTTGGACCTCATTCCAAACACTTCTCTACAGTATGTTCAGATGGTGAAATGGAAACTGATCTGTATGAGCCAATGCAGGAGTCAAAGGAAGAGGTAGATGAGCCTTATATTTTGAAATTTTCAAGGCCATCTAGGCAAGGTAATACTCCTCGGTCGAGAGCCAAAAAGTGTAGAAGACTTTATCTAATTTTTGGCTTACAAGAATTTGTACCACCCCAAGAGCATAATCATAAGCTTGAAGCAAAACTTGGGGTTCAATTCATAAGCTCGAGGTGGAGGCAAAAAGCGGTTCACGTCGTGCCGCGACGTTAAATCAAGCGCTCGTTGGGAGGCAACCCAGTTTTATTGCTCTCTTTTATTTTGTTATTATTATTATTATTATTATTTTATTTTTTTATGTTTTTTTAATTGTATTATGTTTGTAGTGTCGATTTTTGATTTTCTAGGAGCATGGAAAGCAAAGCTATTGGAAGGATGCAACAACAAACTAGATGGTTGGAACTAAGTGTGAGGTACCCGCACGAAGGACCAAGCCTGGGAGAAGTCTGAGTACCCCATGAGTTGCTAGTGCTTTGGCCTTTGGCCTACCAGGGAGTTTCTTTTACCCTCTTATTAGTTATGGTGTGCATTGGGGACAATGCACAATTTTAAGTGTGGGGTGAGGAGATTGTCTAGGTGACTTTCTATGCTATTTTAATTGTGTTAGTTTAATTGAATATTTTTTTTAGAGAACAAAAATAGAAAAGATTGGACTTTTTCCGAGGATGGATCTATTAGACAATTTTCTTGAGGGATTTAAGTCAAAAGGAAAAAGACAAAAAGATTTTCTTTTGTTAGGTAGTGTAGCAATTCCCCCTTAGTTTTTCTTTGTACCGCGGCTCTTTTTCAAGGGTTTTGTTTGAACCGGGTGTAGTTAGTTTTATTTGTTTTTAGGAATAGGAACCATTGTGCCATGAATTGAATTGAAGCAATATCTCTTAGCTTTGTTATGCCTTGAGAATAGTTAGTACTATGGTTATGACGCTTAGGCTCGGGTTTTAACTCTCGCATAAATACCTTAAATCGTAGATTCCTAATTTGCTTAACTGCTTTGACTGGAATGTCGTGATGAAACCAATCTAGCATATGAATGTTATTTCTGAGAGCGAGAGAATTCTTCCTATATAGAGTTCCTACGGTCTTAAAATTCATTGTGTGTGGAACTAATCTCTTTGATTGGGTGAGGGCACATGATTCATAAAGAAAAGGTAATGTTGTTGACATCCATGTTAGAGTAAGTAAGTGAATTGTGAATAAGGCATGGTATTTGTAAGTCGAATCTTGAGGCGAGGATGTCACACTTGTGTGCTTAAACTATTTAAAAAATTCTTGGTGTAATGAGTTAGGATAATTGCATAAAAAGGCCGTATCTATAAGTGTACTTTGATTGCTCGAGGACGAGCAATGTTTAAGTGTGGGGTATTAATGTGTGGCTATAATTCCATAGTTTCGTACATTATGTGCCTTGCATTTTATATGATTTAATGATAAATTACACTTTATTTGTGCATAATGGAGACTATTTTATGTGTAGGTGAATTGGAGATGAAAGTAGAGCAAAAGGGATACTTAAACGTTGAAAGTGTGCTCGAGAACAGTGAAAGGGAGAGACCAGGCTTTAGCCTGGTAAGGCCAGCCTAAGGCCAGGCTGGACTAGGCTTTAGCCTGACGAGGCCAGCCTAAGGCCAGGCTGGACCAGGCTTTAGCCTGGCGAGGCCAGCCTAAGGCCAGGCTGGACCAGGCTTTAGCCTGGCGAGGCCAGCCTAAGGCCAGGCTGGACCAGGTTTTAGCCTGGCGAGGCCAGCCTAACGCCAGGTCCAATCCGAGTTTTTGAAGACTTAATTTGTTCCGGGTTTTGACTAGGACCCGACCCACACGTTTAGGGTTTATTCTACACATATAAATAGACCTAAAACACCACTTGGAAGGTGGTGGTTTCAGTAGCCAAGGAGTTCTATGAGCAGCCAAAACGTTTTTGGGAAGCTAGAGGCAAGAAGAGCTTGTGGAATCACTCCTTGGAGTTAGAATCATCATTTTTACATCTTTTCATATTTACTCTCTATTTTAATTATGCAAAATATTTTGGATATTGTTATTATGAGTATGAGTAGCTAAATTTCTAATCTAGGGTTTTGATGGAACCTATTGAAGGATGATTTTCTTGTTATGTTAATATAGATTTACCATAGTATTTTCTCTATTTGTTCAACTATATTATTCTTGTGGTTGATTGAAGGGCTCTCAATTAGCTGTGCCTATTTAGTATGTATTACTCGGGAGAGAGTGCATATTTAGGTAGTTGTTGAACAACATCACTCCTAAACGTATATGAGGGATCAATACAGAGGTTTAAAGGTGGGATTAGGGATAACGAAACCTTGGTGCAATCTGAGTGAGCTGTGCTTAATGCTAGCTAGCATAATTCGAGAGAATATGTCTAGTAAATTGTGGTAATTACTCGGGAGAGAGTTACGACAGTTAGAGTGCTCATGGTCGATAGAGAAGACTTAGGCAAATTTATAAAAAACGTAGCGGAAAGGATTCCGACAATTGGAAAAATCATAACTCTAGACCTCCTTAGTCTTGTATAGAATTTCATCCATGTTAGTTGATAATTTTACCGGTTTATAATATTTGCTAGTTAATTAGATAAAAATAAATATTATAATCTTTATAATTAGAAAATTACTTGAACTTGTATTTCTTAGCGATATTGAATAGCAGTAGTTAAGCCTTAGTTCTCTGTGGGATTCGACTCCGGACTTGTAAATCGGATTATATTTGCAACGACCGCTTAGTCCTTTTTATAAGGCATAGTTGGGCGTGATCACCTTCAACTCACAATAGTTCCAAAAGCCTATGTTTATAGAGACACAGTAACCAGCGGTGAATGATTCACCCATATTTTTAGGATAAGCATACAGAACCCAAATCTCTAGTATGTTAGAGTTCCCAAGGGCTTCAAGAATCCAGGGCAGTGCTCACACTAGAGAAGAATGATCAGAATAATTCAAAGAAGACTAGGGACCAAATCCTAGTGTGTCAGAGTTCATGAGGGTCTCATATGAACCCTGAGCAGTGCTCACACTAGGGAGGCCAAGGGACAGAACCTAAATTGTTTTGGCTTTCAGCCGGCTAAGAATAAGAATTCAGAAGGACCAGATAGTAAAGGTATTTCATTGAAGGCCAGAATCCAAATTGAGCATACACAACAAATAACAGGCATGCTTGAACCTAGGAAGACTTAGTCAAATTTCAGAAAATAAACTCAATCACATGCTAACAAGACAAATCATAAGACAGATTTATAATGATAAAGGGGGATCCAGATTAAGTTAAGTGCAAAAATTAGTGTCATAAGAAGAAATCAATTAGCAAAAGATCAGGACATGTTAGGAACTAATTAGGGCAGTTACTAGGGGTGTCAAAATATAATAAAGACAAAGTCAAACGGGCCACATTATGATGCACTCAGAAACAGACTTGTTATCCTATTAAAGAAGACATCTATACCTAGTTAACTATTCTATAGTAGGAGATATGAGAACATGTTCAAAGAGAAAGATAATAACAAACTTAAACTTCAAGAGATTGCTATTAGTGACATATAAGTTAAGCAGAATCGAACTAACAAAACTCAAAGTAGATTTAAGCATGTCTCAAACTACAAATGTAACAACATTTAGGATATCATAGTCTAATTGAAGTAGCACATTAAACAAATAATCAAAATGAAATGGCAGAGATATGATAACTCACCAGTTAAGATGAAGCAAGGAAGAAGGAAATCCAACAGTATTGTGAGTATCACCAAACAAAGCAAGAACTTAGCAATTTATGGCCTTGGCTTTCAGCCGGCCAAGAATAAAAAATACAGAACAAGTTTATTCAAGAATGAAGAATGTACAGCCTTAGTTTTATAGCTTTTTTCAATGATTTTCGAATTGTTTCAAAGGGGAGTGGGGAGGGTTTTTTAAGTGTAGGAACTGAACACATAAATACGGAAATATAATTAATTCAAACAATCAGTAAAGAAGAAATTTTTTGAAACCCTAGTTTTTAGGTAAACTCCACAAAATCGACAGAAAATAAAGGTAAAGAATCACATATTGTATAAAATGAATAAACATGAATATTATTCACAAAACAGAGAACCGAATCAGATTTGGTTCAAATAAAAAGGATCTAAAACCCTAATTTAGGGCAAGTAAAAATAATCGACAGAAATAGACAGATTCATACATAATAAGGTGAATGTAGACGAGATAGTACTTAATATTAAAGTTTGAACCTATTTCGGTTAGAATCAAAGAGAATTTGTAAACCATAACCTTAGGGTTAAGTACGGATCAACGAGATAAAAGAGAATTATTACAAAATAACGTGCTTGGACTCAAGGTTATCCAGATTCAAGAGACAAACATAGATTTGGACAGAATCAAGGCGGGGTACTTGCCATGTTTAGAAAAGTACTAAGTAATACTGTAAAGAATCAACCAATAAAGGAAATATGTCAAAATGGTAAGTAAATGGGAAGAAAATCCCATTAGGAACGAGATTAGGGGATGATTTGGAGTGGTGGCGGGCTAGGGTTCATGAGAGATGAGAGACAAGAGGGTTCCAGAGCGGCAGGGGTGGTGTAGAATGATTAGGGTTAGGGGTTTAGGTATAATTAAAGGGGAAGGTGTAATGTGGGCTGTTGATCTCATATATCAACGGTCACGATTAGTCGGGGGTTCTGGGTCGGGTTAGTGAAACAGGTCACGACCGGGTATGGGGTTGGGTTAATTGGTTTGGGCTCAAGGGTCATTGGGCTGGGATTGGGTGGTTAGGTCCGAAATTAAAAGGAATTTAGGGCTAGATTTTAAATACCCAATATTTAATAAATAAATAATTTATAAAAGTAATTAATAAATATAAAAATTATCATTTATGCATGAAAATGATTAAAAATAATTATTTAACATTATAAAAATATAAAAGTTATTTTTTGCATAAATAAAGTAATTATAAGTACATATGGGCTATTATTGCAAAATATATAATTTAGCCTAAAAATGCAAATATAATTATAACAAAATAGAAATAAAATATTTAAAACCTAATATGGGTGTAAATGAAAAGTGTAGATGATAAAATCATTATAAAAATAAGTTACAAGGTATTTAATTGATATTTATATAATAAAATGTAGGAATAAATTGATTTAAAGCCTTTAAAATACCATAGAAAATTATAAAAAATACTTGTATATGCTCGTAGATCAAATGATGGTGCATATGCACTATTTTGAATATATATATTTGAAAAATATGAGAAAAAAATTGGGTATCAACATCTCCTTCTCATGGTTGTTTTTTATTATGTACAAACCTTCAATTTTATGGAATACACTTGTAACTATTATTATCCTCATTATAGCAATAATCATTCTTTTATTTTAACAAAAATATTTGTCGCATGTAATTCTTTTTCAACACTTGATACTTGTAGTCATGACTCAAAACCCTCATTGATTGACATGAAGGGTTTGGATTGAAAGCGCATAATGAAGTGTTTCTTAATATAAGGAAAGGAAATTATGTAAATAATTAAGAAATTAAATAATAATTTGCATTGTCATTTACCTAAATATTGGAAGATATGTTGTGTTATATTGAAAAAATTATTATCATAACTTACATGATTCAATTTTAAAGATCAGCTGTAAATAAATAAAAGAGGGGGAAAAATAAGCCTAGACCCCTCATCTCTGTCTCTTTCCCTAAGCGAATCAACCTGAAACAAAAAAATAAAGTAGATCAAAATCTCAAAGAGTACAACCTCATAAGCATAAAGTAAAGGGCAATATGTTGTATTATATTAACAAAATAATTGTCACGACTATAAATAAATAAAATAAATATAAGAAGATACAATATGCTTAAGAAAAAAAATACTTATGAGTGTTACCCCACTTTGCATATTGGGATTATGTCACCTGATCGTAGGCAACACAAGCACACCATCAAAATTAGTGGAGATTTTACAATAGTAGCCGATAAAAATTAAAGTACAAATGAATTTCCTCTATTGTTATCCATTATTCTAGGAACAATAGCCATATTTAGATCTTTTTTAAGTTTCTGTGCCGTGAAGCATATGTATTTTGTAGCTGAAGAATAACATGAGCAACAACTGAACTAAACATCAAGAAAAGAATATCCAAATATTATACTAAAGAAAACTCATAGTGAATAAAAATGGCCAAATACGTATTCATAATTTTACAACAATAACAACGCAATATAATCCCACAAGTGTAAATAAGTTGCTCAAATTGTGCCACCAGTGAATCCAGTGGAGGATCCTGTTATTGAGGAGTAGGGTGAGGTGCCTGCGGCGGAGCCAGCCCAGTGGATTTCATGTTCGTACCAGGATTCCAGGAGGTCATGGGCCGGATGTTGCGGTTCATGGATTCTATGACACATGCTAGTTTATTTCCAGCAGACCCGGCCACAACTCAGGCGGGAGGGGGAACACAAACCCCTACCGCTTAGGCTTCAGGGCATGCAGCTGCCGTATATCAGACCCTGAGCGCACTACGCGTGGGCAGAGCTCAGCCAGTTGCAACAGCTATACCTGCAGTCGGCGAGTAGCAGAAGCTATTGGATAGATGGACCAGGCTACATCCTCCTATCTTTGGAGGTGAGCGACATGGGGACCCCTAAGACTTTATTGATCGTTGCAGGGATAAACTGCACAACATGAGGATATTGGAGTCCCACGGGGTGGACTTTACCACCTTTCAGCTGCAGGGCAGGGCCCGTAGATGGTGGCGGTCCTATATTCTTGGCAGGCCAGCAGGTTCCCCCTCCTCCGTTCTCCTCCCTTGACTTGGGACCAGTTCACATGTCTCTTTCTGGATAGATATATTCCACCCTCTTAGAGGGAAGAGTTACAATTTCAGTTCGAGCAGCTTCAGTAGGGTCAAATGTAGGTGACCGACTATGAGGCGAGATTCTCTGAGTTGTCTCGCCATACACTTATGATACTCCCCTCCGATGCAGAGAGAGTGCGGAGGTTTGTTGTTGGCTTGCACTCTGGTATCCAGTACACTATGGCCTGAGAAGTTGAGATGAGGATTTCTTACAAGCTAGTTGTGGAGATAGCTCTGGGGATCGAGGGTGTAAGTCAGTGGGGCCGAGAGCAGACGCCAAGGGACAAGCAGTTTCAATATTCTAGAGGGTTCAATGGTGCTCCGTCTGGGGGCAGAGGTTATTTTGTGAGGGGTCAGTCCAGTAGGCCCACATATCCAGCACCTTCGCCTCCTTGGGGTGCTCCAGTTCGACCATATTTCAGCGCCATTCCAAAAAGCTCCTACCGTCCACCGGCCATTCAGGGTTCCTCCAGTGGGAGTTCAGGTCCCCAAAGTCATACTCAGGGTTCATCATTTTCTGCACTGAGAGGTTGTTTCGAGTACGGAGATCTTGGTCCTGTGAGGAGATTCTGATCCAAGTTTCGGGGTATGGCAGTACAGCAGGGCCACCAGTCTATGATTAAAGCACCAACTACCACACCAGTCGTCCGGCCGCCCAGAGGCGGAGGGCGGGTGGGTAGGAGCCGTCCTAGAGGTGGAGGCCATTCAGGTGGCTCTCCAGCTAGGTTCTATCCCTTTCCATCCATACCTGATGCAATAGCCTCAGATACCGTGATCACATGTATTATTTCTGTCTGCGGTAGGGATGCTTCAGTACTATTTGATCCAGGGTCTACGTATTCATATGTTTTATCTCTGTATGCTCATTTTCTGTGTGTTCCTCATGAGTCCCTGGGTACTCTTGTATATGTGTCCATGCCAGTGGGCGATTCTGTTGTTGTGGATCGGATCTACCGGTCCTATATCGTGACTTTCTGTGGTTATGACACTAGAGTGGATCTTCTGTTGCTTGATATGACCGACTTTGAGGTCATCCTAGGCATGGAATGATTATCTCCATACCACGTTGTCCTTGATTTCCTTGCCAAGACTGTTACCTTGGCGATGCCAGAGTTGCCTAGATTGGAGTGGAAGGGTTTGTCTGTCAGTGCATCTAGTCGGGTTATCTCTTTTCTGAAGGCTCGACACATATTCAAAAAGGGCTGTTTGGCTTATCTAGCTTATGTTCTGGATACGGTTGCAGAGACTCCGACGATTGATTCAGTGCCCATGGTTCGGAAGTTCTCTAATATGTTTTCTTCTAATCTACCAGGCATGCCACCAGATCGTGATATCGATTTCTATATTGATTTGGTTCCAGGTACCCAGCCTATCTTTATTCCACCGAACCACATGGCTCCGAAGGAGTTGAAAAAACAACTTGAAGAGTTGCTAGCAAAGGGGTTCGTCAGACCGAGTGTGTCATCTTGGGGTGTACCGGTGTTGTTCGTGAAGAAGAAAGATGGGACTATGCAGATGTGCATTGATTACCACCAGTTGAACAAAGTTTCCATTAAGAACAAGTACCCGTTGTCGCGTATTGATGATTTGTTTGACTAGTTGCAGGGTGCCAGGGTGTTCTTTTAGATTGACTTAAGATCGGGGTATCATCAGTTAAAGATTCGTGATCCAGATGTTTCGAAGACGGCTTTACAGATTAGATATGGCCATTATGAGTTTCTAGTGATGTCCTTCGGCTTGACTAATGCGCCGGTGGCGTTTATGGGTTTGATGAACCGGGTGTTCAAGCCATATATTGACTCCTTTTTCATTGTCTTCATTGATGACATATTGATCTACTTACGTAGCATAGAGGAGCACGAGCAACATTTGAGAGTGGTGCTTCAGACCTTGCGGGAACAGAAACTACATGCTAAGCTCTCCAAATGCGATTCCTGATTAGATTATGTGGCATTCTTGGGGCATGTTGTATCATGCGAGGGTATTAAGGTAGATCCTAGGAAGATCGAGGCAGTTCAAAGTTGGCCTCGTCCTACCATAACGACCGAGATCAGGAGCTTCTTGGGGTTAGCAGGTTATTATCGTCGGTTTGTGACCCAGAAGGGTGCTTCATTCTGATGGTCCGGTGATTGCGAGGCGGGCTTTCAGAAGCTCAAGACCGCATTGAGTACAACACCGATGTTAGTGTTGCCTTTCGGTTTAGGGATGTATACTGTGTATTGCGATGCTTTATACGTTGTCTTAGGTTGTGTATTGATGCAGGAGGGGCGAGTTATTGCATATGCTTCATGCTAGCTGAAACCCCATGAGAAGAATTACCCCACACACGATTTGGAGTTGGCCGCGATAGTTCATGCTCTCAAAATCTGGAGGCATTATCTTTATGGGGTGTCATGTGAGGTTTACACTGATCATCACAGCTTGCATCATTTTTTCAAGCTTAGGGATCTCAACTTGAGGCAGCACAAGTGGCTTGAGTTACTAAAGGATTATGATATTACCATCCTTTATTATCCGGACAAGGAAAATATGGTTGCGGATGCCTTAAGCAAAAAGGCTGAGAGTATGGGTAGTTTGGCATTCATTTCAGCAGAGGAGAGGCCATTGGCTTGGGACATTCAGTCTTTGGCTAACAGACTTATGAGGTTGGATATTTCAGAGCCCAACCGAGTTCTTGCACGCGTCGTCGCTCAGTATTCATTATATGAGCAAATCAAGGCTCATTAGTTCGACGATTCGCAGTTGTTGGTTCTTAAGGAGACGGTACTACAAGGTGGTGCCAAGGAGGTTACTGTCGTTGAGGATTGTGTTCTATGACTTCAGGGCCGTCTATGTGTTCCTAATGTTGATGGATTGAGGAAGAAGATTCTAGAGAAGGCACACAGTTCTCGGTATTCTATTCATCCAAGTGCTACGAAGATGTATCGTGACCTGAGGTAGCATTATTGGTGGCGGCTGATGAAGAAAGACGTAGTAGAGTATGTAGCGAGATGCCTAAATTGCCAGCAGGTTAAGTATGAGCACTGGAGGCCAGGTGGCCTACTCCAGCAGATGGTTATACCTGAGGCTAAGTGGCCATTGGCTTGGGTCATTCAGTCCTTGGCTAATAGACTTGTGAGGTTGGATATTTCAGAGCCCAAACAAGTTCTTTCATGCGTCGTCGCTCAATCTTCATTATTCGAGCAGATTAAGGCTCGTTTGTTCGACGATCCGTACTTGTTGGTTCATAGAGATATGGTACTACATGGTGGTGCCAAGGAGGTTGTTATCGGTGATGATGGTATTTTGTGGCTCCAGGGTCGCCTATGTGTTCCTAATGTTGATGGCTTGAGGGAGAAGATTATAGAGGAGGCACACAGTTCTCGGTATTCTATTCATCCAGGGGCTACGAAGATGTATCATGACCTGAGGCAGCATTATTGGTAGCGGCAAATGAAAAAGGACATAGTTGAGTATATAGCGAGGTGCTTATATTGCGAGCAGGTTAAGTATGAGCATCAGAGGCCAGGTGGCCTACTCTAGCAGATGGTTATACCTGAGTGAAAATGGGAGCGCATCACTATAGACTTCGTAGTTGGGCTGCCGCGGACTTTGAGGAAGTTCGATCCGGTTTATAGGCCCATTTGATGTGTTGAGGTGAGTTAGGGAGGTTGCTTATGAGCTTGCTTTGCCTCCTAGTCTATCGGGAGTTGATCCGGTTTTCCACGTGTCTATGCTCCGGAAGTATCATGCCAACATGTTGCATTTGTTAGACTACAACACGGTTCAGCTGGATGAGAGCCTGGGTTTTGAGGAGGAGCCAGTTTCCATTGTTGTCAGGCAGGTTCTCCAGTTGAGGTCCAAGAATATTTTTGCGGTAAAGGTTAAGTGGATGGGTCAACCAGTCGAGGAGGCGACTTGGGAGACCGAGGAGGACATGCGGAGCAGATATCCACACCTATTCAGCACTCCAGGTATGACCCTAGACTCGTTCGAGGATGAACCTCATGATTCCCTTCATCAGCGAGACTTTCAAGAGAACCTTTTTGCCCACCATAAATGATAAGTCACACACCTTTCGATCCAAGTAACTCTTTTGTCTGGACTGTGCTATGCAAAGTCACTCATGAATCAACTTCACTTTCTCCAAGGTATCCTTCGCTAAATTAGTACCATATAACCTAGCCTCGCCGGGCTCAAACCATCCGACGGGTGAACGAGATCGCCGACCATACAAAGCCTCAAATGGAGCCATCTCAATGTTGTACTGATAATTGTTGTTATAAGCAAACTCGGCCAAAGGCAAGAATCGATCCCACTTCCCTCCGAAGTCAATCACACATGCTCTGAGCATATCCTCCAAGATCTGAATCGTCCGCTCCGACTACCCGTCGGTTTGCGGATGAAAGGCTGTGTTGAGATCTACCTGAGTCCTCAACTCACTCTGTACTGCCCTCCAGAAATACGAAGTAAACTGAGGGCATCTATCTGATATGATAGAAACAGGCACACCATGCAACCGAACAATCTCCTGAATGTAAATCTGGGCCAATCTCTCTGAAGAATACGTAGTCACAACCGGAATGAAGTGTGCTGACTTGGTCAACCTATCGACAATGAACTAAACCGCATCGAACCTCCTCAAAGTCTGTGGCATCCCAACTACGAAGTCCATAGTGATGCGCTCCTATTTCCACTCAAGTATAACCATATGCTGGAGTAGGCCACCTAGCCTCTGATGCTCATACTTAACCTGCTAGCAATTTAGGCACCTCGCTACATACTCAACTATGTCCTTCTTCGTAGCCCCTGGATGAATAGATTACCAAGAACTATGTGCCTCCTCTAGAATCTTCTCCTTCAAGCCATCAACATTAGGAACACATAGGCGACCCTGGAGCCGCAGAATACCATCATCACCGATAACAACCTCCGTGGTTCCCTTGTAATACCGTCTCTCTGAGAACCAACAAGTGTGGATCGTCGAATTGACGAGCCTTAATCTGCTGGAATAATGAAGACAGAGCGACGACGCATGCAAGAACTCAGATGGGATTTGAAATATCCATCCTCAAAAGTCTGTTAGCCAAGGACTGAATGTCCCAAGCCAATGGCCTCTCATATGCTGAAATGAATGCTAAACTACCCATACTCTCAACCTTTCTGCTCAAGGCATCCGCAACCACATTTGCCTTTCCCGGATGATAAAAGGATGGTAATATCATAGTCCTTTAGTAACTCAAGCCACCTGCACTGCCTCAAATTGATATCCCTTTGCTTGAACAAATGCTGCAAGCTGCGATGATCGGTGTAAGCCTCACAGGATACCCCATAAAGATAATGCCTCCATATCTTGAGAGCATGAACTATCGCGGCCAACTCCAAATCGTGCACGTGGTAATTCTTTATGTGGGTCTTCAGCTGATGCGAAGCATATGCAATAACTCGCCCCTCTTGCATCAAGACATAACCCAGGCCAACGCGTGAAGCATCGCAATACACAATATACATCCCTGAACAGGAAGGCAACACTAGAACTGGTGTTGTAGTCAAATCTGTCTTGAGCTTTTGAAAGCTCACCTCACAATCATCGGACCACCGGAACGGAGCACCCTTCTAGGTCAATCTAGTCAAAGGTGCTACAATAGATGAGAAGCGCTCCACAAACTGTCTATAATAACCTGCTAACCCCAAGAAGCTCCTGATCTCGGTCGATGTGGTAGGACGAGGCTAACTCTGAACTGCCTCAATCTTCCTAGGATCTACCTTAATACCCTCGCATGATACAACATGCCCCAAGAATTCCACAGAATCTAACCAGCACTCACACTTGGGGAACTTAGCATATAGCTTATGTTCCCGCAAGGTCTGAAGCACCACTTTCAAATGCTGCTCGTGCTCTTCCATGCTACGTGACTAGATCAATATGTCATCAATGAAGACAATGACAAACGAGTCAATATATGGCTTGAACACCCAGTTCATCAAATTCATAAATGTCGTCGGGGCGTTAGTCAAGCCGAAGGACATTACTACAAACTCATAATGGCCATATCTAGTCCAGAAAGCCATCTTCGGAACATCCGAATCATGAATCTTTAACTGATGATACCCCGATCTCAAGTCGATCTTAGAGAACACCCTGGAACCTTGCAACTGGTCAAACAAATCATCTATATGCGACAACGGGTACTTGTTCTTAATGGTAACTTTGTTCAACTGGCGGTAATCAATGCACATCCGCATAGTCGCATCTTTCTTCTCCACGAACAATACCGGTCCACCCCAAGGCGACACACTCAGTTTGACGAACCCCTTTGCTAGCACTCAAGCTTTTCCTTCAACTCTTTTAACTCTTTCGGCACCATGCAGTATAGTGGAATAGAGATAGGCTGGGTACCTGGAGCCAAATCAATACATAAATCGATATCACGATCTGGTGGCATGCCTGGTAGATCAGAAGGAAACACATCGGAGAACTCCCGGACCATAGGCACTAAATCAATCGTCGTAGTCTCTGTAGTAGTATCCCGAACATAAGCTAGATAAGCCAAACAACCCCTCTCGACCATGCGTCGAGCCTTCTGAAAAGAGATAACCCAACTAGATGCACTGACAGATGAACCCTTCCACTCCAAGCTAGGAAACTCCGACATCTCTAAGGTAACAGTCTTGGCATGGCAATCAAGGATGGCATGATATGGAGACAGTCAATACATGCCAAGGGTGACCACAAAGTTGGTCATATCGAGCAACAAAAGATCCTCTCTAGTCTCATAACCGCAGAAAGTCATGATACATGACCGGTAGATCCGATCCACAATAACAGAATTGCTAACTGGTGTGGACATATATATAGGATTACCCAAGGACTCGCGAGGAACACCTAGAAAATGAGCAAACAGAGATGAAACATATGAATATGAAGACCCTGAATCAAATAGTACCAAAACATCCCTACCACAGATAGAAATAATACCTGTGATCACTACATCTGAGGCTACTACATCTAGTATGACTGGAAAAGCATAGAACCTAGATGGAGTGCCACATTACTAGCCTCCACCTCTAGGATGGCCCCTACCCACCTGCCCTCCGTCTCTGGGTGACCGGAAAGCTGGTGCGGTAATCATAGGCTGATGACCATGCTGTATTGCCTTGCCCCGAAGTCTCGAACAAAACCTGTTCATGTGGCTAAGATCCCCGCACTCGAAACAACCCCTCGGAACGGTGGACTGCTGATATGAATTCTGACCCTGATGGCCTGAATACCCACTGGAGGAACCCTGAATAGCTGGCGGGTGGTAGGAGCTCTCTGGAATGGCACTGAAATAGGGCCGCACTGGAGCACCCCGAGAAGGCGACGATGCTGGATATGTGGGCCTGCTAGATTGACCCCTCACAAACTGACCTCTGCCCCCAGACAGAGTACCATTAAACCCTCCAGAACATCAAAACCGCTTGTCCCTCGGCGTCTGCTCCCGGATCCACTAACGAACACCCTCAATCCTCCGAGCTATCTCCACAACCAGCTCGTAAGAAGTCCCCATCTCAACCTCTCGGGCCATAGTGGCTTGGATACCAGAGTGCAAACCCGCAACAAACATCTGCACTCTCTCTGCATCGGTGGGGAATATCATATGTGCATGGCGAGACAACTCAGAGAATCTCGCCTCAAAGTCGGTCACCGACATCTGACCCTACTAGAGCTGCTCGAACTAAAATCGCAACTCTTCCCTCTAAGAGGGTGGAATATATCTATCCATAAAGAGACGTGTGAACTGGTCCCAAGTCAATGTGGCAGCGGGGGACCTGCTGGCCTGCCAAGAATATAGGATTACCACCATCTACGAGCCCTGCCCTGCAGCTGAAAGGTGGTAAAGTCCGCCCCGTAGGACTCCAATATCCTCATGTTGTGCAGTCTGTCACTGCAATTATCAATAAAGTCCTGGGGGTCCTCATGTCGCTCACCTCTGAAGATAGGAGGATGCAGCCTGGTCTATCTATCCAATAGCTTCTGCGGCTCGCCAGTCGCAGCTGGTCTGGGCTCAGGTATAGCTATTGCAACTGGCTGAGCTCCTCCCATGGGTAGTGCGCCCAGGAGCCTGAGCCTGAGCGACAGTTGCATGCCCTGGAGCTTGAGTGGTAGGGGTCTGTGCTCCCTCCCCCGCCTGAGATATGGCTGGGTCTGCTGGAAATAAACCAGCCTGAGTCATAGAATTCATGAACCTCAACATACGACCTATGACCTCCTGTAATCTTGGTGCGGACATGAAATCCACTGGGGCCGGCTTCGCTTCAGACACCTCGCCATGCTCCTCAATAACAGGATCCTCCACTACGGGCTGAAGCCCTTCCTCGTCCTCTACCTCGGCCTCTAGCAACATGGGAAGCATCTCCTCCATGGTCGGGTAGATCTGCCATGCGCGTTCTTACCATCTATGAGAGAATAAGAGAAATATACTTAGCACAACATCAACTGCACGATAGGAGATGAAGAAAAAGTGGTTTCCTAATACCATATAACCTCCCGCCGATAAGTGCGGGCGTCTCCTCACCGATCCACAAGACTCTATTAGGCATGCTCATGAATTGTCAGACCTACATGAACCTAGTGCTCTAATACCATATTGTCACGACCCAATTCCTCCTATAAGTCGTGATGGCGCCCAACGTCGTCGCTAGGCAAGCCAACGGTAATCTATCCATGTATTTATTCTTTTTTATAATTTCAAAGTATCTGATTTTTATTTATTAAGTAAATTAAAAGAGGAAAATTTAATAAAGTAAAACGTAAACTAATAAAAGATCAAATATGATGAAATAAATACTCAAAATCCATAAAGTGTCTACTAGCATGTGCCCAAGACCCGGTGTCACATGTGTATGAGCTACTAGTAGAATATACAAAACACCTATGCTACTGTCTGAAATAGGATAAACAGAAAGGTAATACAAAAGAGAGACTGTGGGTGCTGCAGAACGGACTCAGAGAGCAGCTCACCACTATGCCTCAGGATAACAGGGGTGGGCGCCTAAATGGACACCAAATGCATCTACCTCATATCCTGCACGATTAGTGTAGAAGTGTAGCGTGAGTACATAAACAACATGTACCCAGTAAGTATCCAGTCTAACCTCGAAGAAGTAGTGACGATGGATCGATATCGACACTTACTACGAGCCAATAATAAAATACAGAAATTCTAAATAGGCATGGAGTACAAGAATAATAATAATAACAACACAATAACCAACAATGAATAAATGGTTCTTTAACTAATAGTAAATTTAAAAGTCTTCATTTGACACATGCTAACTCCAACAATTTCAGGCTATTAAATAAATTATAAAC
Source organism: Nicotiana tomentosiformis (assembly GCF_000390325.3). Lineage (NCBI taxonomy): Eukaryota > Viridiplantae > Streptophyta > Magnoliopsida > Solanales > Solanaceae > Nicotiana > Nicotiana tomentosiformis. Next base: position 16,995,241 of record NC_090815.1, on the reverse strand, counting down.
TCTCAAGCCATAAATAATATCAAGTGAAATCGGGATCTGAGTATTATCACGCACGATTTATGCCGAGATCATATAACCCGATCCAAAATAATGTGTGCACTGCCGAGGGTCGAACGACACGAATCATAGATGCATCTATTATACTGCCGAGGCTAACGACCTGCTCCTATGAGAGTAGAGAGGTTTACCTCTCTCGTGGAAGTACTTGCGATGCGAGAGGACATGAGTTTCTTAGAGTTATTATGTATTTCCTCAATTCTTCCCAAAAATAAGAAATCTAAATTGAAAATTTGCAACTTTAAAATCCTTAGTCTCAGCTCTATTCAAGACAATTAATATGCATAATAAACATAATAGTACAATTAAAGCATGATATATATCTAAGACTACCCGGACATATCACAGAATATAGCTACGCACGGACTCTCGTTACCTCGTGCGTACATAGCACCCCACACAAGTAATACACAACAAAGGTACACCTAAGGGGATGAGTTCTCTCTTACAAGGTTAGGCAAGAGACTTACCTCATTCTCAAGCTCACTTCCGGTCCACAAATCCGCTCTAAGCCTCAACTTGGTGCCAATCAATCCGAAACTAGCCAAAGGTTATATAAATTAATCCATACACACTCACAAGTTCATAATTTAGCCATTTGAGAAATTATCCAACCCAAATCGAAAGATATCTAAAATTCACCCCGGGCCCACGTGCCCGGATTACGGAAACTTTCAAGGATGAATGTTACCCATAACCCCACGAACTCAAATATATAATTTTTACCCAATTCCATAATTATTTTCGTGGTTAAATTCTATTTTTATCAAAACCTAGTTTTTTCAACTAAACCCACAATTTCTACAATTTATGTGTTAAGAATCTACCCAAAATGAACGTATTACACTCATCTTGTATAGAAATTACTTACCCCAAAGTGCTAGGTAAAAACCCCTCTTCAAAGAGTTCTAAAATTGTCCAAGAAGTGAAAGAAATGAACCAAAATAGCCTAAGTCCAGACATTAAAAGCCCTCACTGCCTCCAGCGATTCCGCTTCCGCGAACCTTGAGTCGCACCTGCGGAAAATCCATCGCAGATGCAGTCCTTGCCCAGGCAGCCTCTCTTCGCTTCTGCGGACGAAGTCCGCTCCGCTCCTGCGCGCACGCGCATGCGGACTAAGTCCGCTTCTGCGCCCCTAGGCCACCTTGGCCATTTCCGCATCAGTGGCCCACGCTTCGCATCTGCAACCTTGCAGGTGTGGAATATTCCTTGCACCTATGCTCCCAGGCCATCTCCGCAGGCCTCGCACCTGCGATGAACCCACCGCATCTGCGTGAACGCACCTACGGCCATTCTCTCAACAGGTGCTAAGACACTAGATTCAGCAGCAACAACACTCCCCAATTTCAAAGTTCCAATCTGTTCTCGACCTGAATTTCACCCGAGGCCCTCGGAACCCCGTCCGAACATACCAATAAGTTTGTAAACATAACACGGACCTGCTCGAACTATCTAAACACGAAACACAACATCAGAACTAAGAATCACACCCACAACCAAATCGAATCAACTTATGAACTTTAAGTTCTTCGTACTTACTCTGAACGTGCCGAATCATACTTAAACTACTCGGAATGATGCCAAAATTTGCGTGCAAGTCACCAATCACCATACAGAACAATTCCCAGGCTCGGAATCCTAATCAGACCTCGATAACACCAAATTCTAATTCAAACCAAATTTAAAAAACTTGAAAACCTTAAATGCGCCAACTTTTAATATTAAGCGTCGACACGTTCCCAGATCATCCGAAAGCCGATCCGAACACACGCCCAAGTCCAAAATCATCACACGAACCTATTGAGATCGTAAAATTTCGGTTCCGAGGTTGTTTACTCAAAATGTTGACTCAAGTCAAACTAAACCAATTTAAGCTAATATTAAGGAACTAAGTGTTCCGATTTCAACCCGAACCCTTCCAAACCCGAACTACCATCCCTGCAACTCATAAAATAGTAAAAGCATATACAGGAAGTCTTAATTAGAGGAACAGAGATCAAGAAAGCAAAATAACTGGTCGGGTCATTACACGTTAGGAGTGATGTTGTTTAACTACTACCTAAATATATACCCTTTTCGAAGCAATACATAATAAATATGTACAATCAATTGAGAGATCTTCAATCAACTGAAATAAGCATGTAGTTAAATAAGTAAAGAAATTTAAAGGCTCAATGATATAAAATATAACAAGAACTCATTCTCCAAAAGGTTCCAAAATAACGGTTCATGCGAGTATGTAAAAATACAATACTAGATTCGTAACAATAGAAAAATAGGAAGAAAGAGGAAAAAACATGAAGTTGAATCCTTCTCCTTGCTCCAAGCGTGTTCTTGCATCCCCTAAAGTCTTCTCTCCCTTCAAAAAGTGGCTAACTATCATATTTATCTGAAGTAGGGTTGAGTTGGGTGAGTTTGTCTTCTCCTAATTTGGATTAGAGAAGTCGATTTCTTCTGCTTCAGTCCCGATTTGGCGAATCGAACCTCACTTTGTTGAACCGAATGTCTTTCTGTAGCTTTTCTTTCGCTAATTTTTCTTCTATTTGATCATTTTCCATGTAAGTTCGTTCCTACACATAAAAAACAGGCAATGAACTTATTTTCACTTGCAAGGTGGTATGAACTTCCACAGCTCACACAAGAAATAATACACAAACACACTCAAAACATATCCTTTTTACCCTTTATCATGGTGCTAGATAACCTTAATAAACATTCAATGTTACGGTGTGGTTATCCTATTGGAATGTTGTGACTTGTGAAAAAGAGAGTAAAACTTTCTTCCTATTACACAGTCAATGTATATAAGCTTAGATTTTTATATAGTTGCTAAACTTTTATTGATTAGAATAATTATTTATATAAGTTAAATATATCTTTTCTTTAATAAAAAATGGTGTTCATAAGAATTTTTTTAAAAGAAAGCCTGTCTAATAGCCAGTGTAGAATAAAAAACGGTGTTCACAAGAAAACAAAATTTAAAGAAATAGGCAGCTTAATTAGGTTATGGCCGAAGCTAAAAGACTGTCTAATAATCAGTGTAGAAAATATCATAATCCTTGTGCTAAGAGGATACAATATAAATTCTTATTTTTGTACTTTTTGAAGTATTTCCGAAGGTTGTAACAACACAGCTTTTTTCAACACTTCTATTACTTCAACATTAAAAGAAAATTACAATTGAACTCAAAATTATTATAGGAATTAGAGATACTAACCGAAAATATAAGGGATAGAAAAGCAGAGGAGATGAGAACCCTAGACTCATAATTGGGGATAAGAGGGTTCACAAGCAAGTACAAATATAGCTATTCTCAAAGATGTTATTTAGTGATTAGCCAATACTTATTTTATCTGAAATTTTAAACTAAGAATTCTATCTTCAGGACAGCTCAGGATATTTTTATCCTGAAAACTGATATTAAGGATGCACTGGCTAATTCCTAAATAGCAGTGCTTTAAAGTGACTACCTGGTAGGGGTGTTCATAAACACCCGAAAAACAAAACCAAATCGATCAAAAAATCGATACATTTTTTGTTTTGGTTTTGAATTTTAAAACCGATCAAGTTTGGTTTGGTTTTGGTTTTAATTAAAAAATCAAAAAAACTCGAACCAAATCGACTATAAAAGTAGCTATTTAAAATTTATTATTACACCTATATATATTTATATTTTTACACAAAGTTTTTAAAATCTTATGGTACATGTTAATCATTTGCACTTTTAGTCTAGATCTTTGCCTTTGCATTCTAGTTTGATAAGTTATTTTCTTTTGCAAAATACAAGAATCTATTTCATGTTAAAATAATTTATTTTTAATTGAGTCCTTAAATTATTCATCACTATTTGATTTAATCATCATTAATATAACTTGGTAAATGATACATTTCTCAAAGAATAATTTGTTTAATAGTGTTACTATGAAAATATAGTCGTCGGAATATGTGTTTGGTAGTGTATGTTTCATATTTAAGGAAAAATCGATAAATAATCGAAAAAAACGAAAAACCGATATAAATTGAATTGATAAAAAATCAGCTTAATTGATTTGGTTTTAATATTTAAAAAATTGACTTACTTGATTTGATTTATTTTTAGGGAAAAAACGATCCAAATCGAACAATGAACACCCCTACTACTTGGTATCATTTCTACCATTTTTCTCAACAATACTCGTATAACCCCAAATCAAAGACCATTGTCCCTTATAATAGAATCATTCTTGCACCTACTACTCGATCTGGATCTCAAATTATCATGGCCATATTACTTGTTCTTGGCCCAATAACTCTTGTCAGCCTAATAATTATTTGTGTGAGATTGGGCTTGTGTTGATTCATAACAAAGGGATTTTTACCTTGCTTTACTATATAGAAACTTATTTACCTATTTTTTTAATTTTTTTTTTTGCAGTTGTTAATAAGTATCTAGGTTTTTTTTTACAAATTGTATACATTGCTCCTTAAAAGGCTCCCACCCCATTATTAGTGTCTTCAATTACATCCTTTCCTTTTTTTTCCTCTCCTCTTCTCTCTCCCCTTTTACATCAAAATCCCTTAATCTACACCCAGAATCTCCATCTTCTCTCTTTCACCATTGCCGACTGCTTTATATTATTAAAAACATATTCAGAATTTGTATGATAATTGTATGATGACTGTATCATAATTGTATTTGAATTGTATCGGATATATCAATGCCTAAAACATAATTGTATCATATTTGTATCACAATTGTATCTAACTTGTATCTGGTATATTAATACCGAAAATAATACATGGTATAATACTAATAAATTAATATACAATTATCATACCTGTGATACAAATTGTGAAATTCGTCACGAACTCACAACTGCTCGTAACAATATACAATGAATATACAATTATCATACATTTGTAATACAATTCGTGCAACAATTATGATATATATACAATTATAATACAACCGCGATACATTTTTAAAATATTGTGATACAGTTACGATCTTCATCTTTCAATCACCGCTCTATACTAAAAATTTAATATAATCGTATTATAATTGTACTAGTATTGCATCGAGTATTGTTTAGGGTATTAATGTATCATATACAAGTCATATACAATAAAGATTTTAGAAAGAAAGAAAACAAGATTCAAAGCATAGCCACAACTTGATTCTAGAGCAATATTCCGAATTTTGTTTGCATTGTATTAATAAAAATTAGAGATTTTGGGTGATTAGTAAGAAAGCGAGAAATTGGGATTGAAAATCTTTGGAAAAGGAAAAGAATTGGAAATTTGGTTGTGTGTGTGTGGGTGGGGGGTGGGGGGTTGTATAAAAATAAAAGAGAGATTTTGGGTGATTATTAGTAAAGAGAGAACAAAAGAAACATAATCTTAAATGTCGGGGGAGTTATTGGAAATGAGGGGTAGGTGTCGTGTAACTGACATGCTAAAATTAAAGGATCTTGAATTTTTTTCTTTTTAATAGTTTTGTATGTAACTTGTAAATATAGATATACAAAGTAATTAATAAGGAACCTAACACTCTGTTTGGATCATTGTTACCTATCGTTTTATAATGTTTCGTATTGTACTGTATTGTATTGTATCGTTTTATGAATACAATGCTTGAATAGATTGTATTATTTGTTGTTGTTAAATAACATTTTGCTGTTTGGTTTGACTGTATCGTACTGTACCGTATTGTAACTGATAAGTTTACAAAAATACCCTCAATTATTTTAAATATTTAATTTATCAAGAATTATGCATAAAAATAATTTAAGAAAACTCCTTTCTACTAATTCATCACCAATTATGTCTTATATATAAATTAAGCAATTAAATTTATGCAAATTCTATCAAAATTAGTGGAACAGGTTAATAATATTAAAAACAATAATAAGGACACTATATTCATAATTAGATCTTAATAATAATAAAATAAAAAATAAAATGTTAACCTCCATAATTTAGATCGTAGGTAATATTTTCTAACAACATAACATATAATCCATAACTTAAAGTATATAATATTTTCTAAATCACTTTTTTTGGGTACTTTTGGGACTATATTTTTTGTTAACTAATTATTTGGGAATCCAATGTTAAGCATTTTTGTTTGTAAATCTCAATAGTTTATAACTTTTCTTGCAGTAGTGTTTAACAACATTGTACCCTATGAAAGAGTAATTAAACTATTTAGTTATATATATTTGGGTATATATTACTTGGTGAATCACATTAGCAAATCATACTGATCATCAAATACTTATGTTATATTAATAAGAATCTCCAAAATAATCATACATAATTTCAGCGTAATATGAGGTTAACTACTTAAACAACTAGATTTAATTGCAATACAATAGGAGAATTAAACAGATAGTAACCGACAAAAAAGAAAAGAAAAGAGAAGAAGTACATGTAACTTGAAAACAAGAGAAAAAACCTGAAGAATTTTTTTAACTATTTTTAGAATAATAAAAAAACAAACGAAGGAGTTGGCAGAACAAAGATAAATAATAATACTTTGCACACTTGAAAACAATCAATATTATACAGCTAGTTGGAGATAAAATAATTAGAATTGAAATAAAAAATCAAAGTAGAAGAAAGAATAAAACAAAAGGAAGGCAAAACTTATACATGACGTTGGGGTTGGAAGTGGCAGAAGGAAAAAAAGAGACAAAAATGTAGGTTATAGGTTAGAGTTAAAATAAAAGAAGGTAAAAAGTAATATAGAATTATACAGTTAGTTATGGCATAATTGGAAAGAAAAGTAGGAAACAATCTCACCATATTAAATCGATTGTTTAAAAAATGGGACTTTTTATTATTTCAAAACGAATTTAATAATACAATACAACTAATTTTAACTAAATAATCAAAACAAATATTATTTTGGAATAACAATAAATATGATATAATGGATAACAAACATCCAAACAAGCTGTAAATAATAAGAAATCTAAATAGATATATAAACGTGATAAATAAATTTTTAATATAATATAGTTAGGTAGAAATACAACACACACTTGTCAAAACAACAAGTCCACGTCTTTCACGAAACTGCCACTGCCTCACATTTAGAGCCTGTTTGGATGGTAAGCACTTTTAAGCAACTTTTAACTTGCGGAAGTGTTTGACAATTAAAAAAAGGCTTAAAAAAAGTTAAAATCTGCTTTAAAAAAGTCAAAATCAATAATTTAAAAAATTTAACTTTTTCGAAATTGGCTTAAAAGCCATATTGCTTTGACCAAGGATATTATATTCTTATCCCTTATAATTTTTCTTAATCCCGAAATTACCTCTTAGTAGAAATATTGTTCTTTTAGCTTCTTTTTTTTTCCATAATATTTAATTTTTTTGGTCGTTGAATAATTACTTTTTTTTTAATTGATGTAATTATATTCTAAAATCAAATCATTCATCATCTTATTTATAATGTTAACAACTTTAAGGATATTTCAGTCATTTTAACAAGAAAAAGTATTTATCAGTACTTGTTTACCAAACACTTCATCAACTTATTTTCAGTTTCAGTACTTTTATCCAAACACGTAACTGCTTATTTATAAAATAAGTTTCAGCACTTATAAAATATTTTTAAACACTTAATTTAAAAGCCACTTTTTTAAGCCAATACAAACGGAGTCTTATTAATAACACCTCTATCATACAATTTGTGTTCGCAGATTCCAGAATCCAGATTCAATACAACATTTTCTCAAGTCGGTTGACAAAGGGAAGAGGGTTTCTTTTTCCGATCAGAAAAAATGGCACTGAATCCTCAACTATTTCCAAACGGAATGCCCGTCCCTTTCCTCAATGAATTGTTTGTCCTTTCTAGAGATGGTGTTGAGTTTGAGATCGATAAAATCCCTGGGTAATCGACCTAACTGTTATTTCTCTCTTTTAAATTAGTTATCTCTGGAAGAATCGGGTCGAAATTGAGTAAATTGGATATTCTGGGATTAGGAATGAAAGAAAATAGTTTGGGTTTTGAGGCTTAATTATAGATTCTATCTTTCTATTGTTTCTTTGGATCTGTATATAGTGCATCATTAATTTTTACCATTTTCATTTCGTAATTATTTGAACTTCCATCTCCTTAATGGGTTTCTTTCTGTTGAACATGATTGTTTTTTTGTGATTCTGATTTCTGTTTTAGATATTACTAATAAATGTTAGCACCTGAGGGTGTGTAGTCTAGTGGTCAATCAAATTGGTGAGAAGTGAGAACCATGAGGGGCAAAAAAACATTAGGTGATTTTTTCCCAAAACCTTGGTGTATAGATTTACCTGTTACCTGGTATCTGTTGCTGGTGGAAGGGGTTTAATAGGGAGTTTTTTTGGTTATATAAGCCGTTGAATTCCATTGACTTAATAGAAGATTCTAGTTTAGTGGCAAAGGGAATTCAAAAATTGCCTTAGATTATAGGTCACCTCTCCAAAATCTGAGGTGGAATTTATACCTGGATGTTTATGAGAACTTTTAGATTATACCCTTTGGATATCGCCTTTTCTTATCTTCTTAGATTTAGGTTCTCCAATATGTTACAATTGCAGTAGTTGGTGCTCCTAATGCATTAGGAGGTTTGCCTGCATTTCTGTACCATGGACACAAAGAGGGTGTTCAAAAAGCCGCCGCAGTAGTAGTAGCTGCAACAATAAGAACTGCACTTTTCAACTTTTGCATGCTAAACTACTACTACTACCATTTATTTCTACCTATAAAAAACTATCCACCATTTGTTTCTATTTAATATGGTTATTGGGACGAACTTGCTTGGGCTGCAATATGAACTGCCCAACATTTGAGTACATATGGCTGTATGATTTTGGGCTTGCTAAGATATATTCACATGGATACTTTAAAACAATTAAATGTCTTAACACAGGCTTGGACATTTGATCAGTTGATAGGTTAGTGCATAAGGAAATTATTTATACCATGGTAATTAGAAATTGCACAAGGAGCTTATTTATCATTTGTGTGATATATGGTAGAGAAATAAGATAGTTATTGGATTTGGCTGTTGAGTTTGCATGGGATTCCTGCATTTGGTTTATTTTGTGTTTAGTTCTACCTTTCTTTGAACACATAATTCTTGCATTGCCCTCTCTCTTTCTTTCTCCTTTTCTTTAGTTTCTTTTAATTCATCGCTTTGTGTTGACGAGACTGTTTGCTAACAGTGCAGGAAAAATAAAAACAAGAGGAACGATTTACTTGTCGAATATTCGGATGATCTTTGTTGCAAAGACGCCTGTGGATTTCATTGCTTTTGACATGCCCTTGGTATGTTACACTTATATGTCCTACGTGCTAGCAGGGTCAAATGTTGGATTCCGGTTCCTCGTCTGAGAAGATCTTTTTCTCGTGGATCAGAGAAGGAAGACACACAAACTTTCTTTTGCTGCTCTTACTAGAATATCAAGAAGTTATTATCTAAACCAAAGTAAAGGAGAAATATTTGTTTAATCAAAGTAAAGGGATAACGTGTTCATCTCTGACTCCATTGATAGTTTCCCTAAAATTAAAAAGGTGTGACCTTGTATAGCATTCCGTGAAAATCATATGCTACCGGAACAAGAAATGCATAATGTGCAATTTAGGATATGGTGGTTTCAAGGTAAAAAAGAAAGACAATATTCTTAAGAGACCAAGTTGCTTTACCTGCGTGTGTGCCACTTGCATTGCTGCAGGTGGCAGAGCATTAAACATTTGAATTTTGCATTTGCCGTATCCCCGACATGTATACTATACCTAGAAGTCTGTTATCTGGTTGCTGCTAGCTTCATATAGCATACTATTTCTTGTGTTTATAACCTTAGATTCGGCTGTCTGATGTTGGTCATTCTTGCTGCTTTGCCTTTTTTTGTTGTTGGGATAAGGTTGCTTCTGTGGTTTCTGGTACTTTTGTTCTGTTGCTTCATGGCCCAAAATTTTCCTAGTGATATGCTTTGCTGAATTCTGTTTTTTTTTTTTTTTTTTTCTTTTGCTTTCTCTTATGTTAATCTTTTTACTCTTTGTTCTGAAAAATTCCTAGACAAGCTACTTCTGCTTGACCAACTTTAACTTCATTCTGCAGCTCTTTATTCATGATGAAAAATTTAATCAACCAGTATTCCACTGCAACAACATTTCCGGACATGTTGATCCGGTAAGTTGAATAGATAAATTCAGATATGTTTGGATTATGTACTTTAGATGATTGATTCTGGTCAATTTCAGGTTGTTCCAGATAATGAAAACAGGGCTTTGTACTCCACACATTCATTCAAGATTTTGTTCAAGGAAGGTGGTTGTGGGACTTTCGTGCCATTATTTTTCAATTTAGTCGCCTCCGTTAGACGATCGCAGCAACAGTCCAGTGCAGAGCCATGGGTGGATCCTCTCCAAGCTGCACAAACTCCAGTTGATGAGATGATGAGACATGCGTATGTCACATTGCTTGTACCTTTTACTATAAAAATTGTTAAAGATCCTTTTTCTCAATATGCTAGCTGGTGTGCTGAATACTTATTGTGTTTGTCAATTTTGCAGTTATGTTGACCCCAATGATCCAACCAAAATCTACTTGCAGCAGCCTAATTCAGAGTCTCAACTCAGGCGTCGATCATACCAGTCACAGCCTGCTTAAACTCGATATACCTTACCTGAATTTCGCGTTTTCTGAGATACTTCTCTTTGGTTGATTGCTTCAATTCTATATATAAAGGAGGAGACAATGAGCTTGCATGTGTATAATTATGTACGGCTCGTATATGTTTCTTTCAAGTGTGCATGGATTATAATCTATTACATGGGTGATACACTAGACTAACTTCTACAAATATCTGTAATAATTTTGAAGCTTATGTTTATTACACGGGTATATATATATATATATATATATATATATATATATATATATATATATATATACCCGTAGCATATTAAGTTTTGCACTGGAAGTGCTGAACACCTAGTCCCTACCAAGGTAATTTGACATGCTAATTCCTGAGTTTCCTCAAATTTCGGTTGATCATTACTTTTAAGAAAGCTCGATTTGAAAGAATGGCAGTAAAAATAAATTGTTTGTATTGACCTGTATGTTACAAAATGGGTGCAAAACAGTCTCTTTGCAGAAATGTTAGGACAAAGCTGCATACAATATATATATATATGTATCCACTATCAATCTACTTTTTCATAGTTGGGGGTGGATCTTCCTTCCCGGCAGCATGTTAGGGCTTATTGTGCTCAAATCAATGCTTATTGTGTTCAAATCAATCTATACTCTGAATTTTTTTATATGTTTATCTTAAGAATTTGAAATCCATAAGTTGATTAAAAATATAGTGCCATGGAAGCAAATGATTAGATAGTTATGTGTAAATAATCAGTCTCAGTCACTATGCGCCTTTCCGATTGATTTGCGTTATCTCCTCATCGGTAAGTGTTGTGCGAAAATCAACACTACCATCTTGTTCGAAAAAGTCAGGAGACAAAACCCCAGTCAATCACTCGGTAGATAGTCATGCGCCGCCAGAACTAGAGTTCCGGCGTGCTACAGTAACTTTCCGATGCGTGTGAGTCAGTCCGACCATTTTTTGACAAAACTTCTTTAGGACAACTTACTTGTCCAGTGATTCCTAGCCTACCCATATAAATTACATCAAATTCTGACAACTTTAATTTTTTTCAGCGTGAACAATAATTTTCGGAAAAGTTTTTGTTTTCTGGTGGTGTTTTAGAACCTATTTCTAGTGTGAAATTCGGCGACTTTTCGACCAACTTCTATTTATGAGCAACCACTTGATTTTGTTGCTCAGAGGGAGTCAAATGACCTTGTATGTCGCTTGCGCCGGTCACTTTATGATCTAAAGCAGTCTCCTCGAGCCTGGTTTAGTAAGTTCGACACAGTTATTCAGGAGTTTGACATGACTCGTAGTGAAGTCGAATGATCATCTTGTAGATATTTTCACCAAGTCCCTCCGTAACAAATGCTACAAGCTCAAAGTATATTGATAAGAACTAAAGATCTATTACAATTACTAGTAGCCGAACCACCACTCAAATTGCAGGCTAATAATAGGTAGGAATACTAAAATTAAGAATATACGAGAAGATACACATATAGAAGAAGAGAGATGAGAAGTTTCGACTCAGAAAGGGAAAGAGAGGAACCGACTTTTCTTCAATAATTCGCTTAACGTCCAACTCAAATCCACTACCCCTTTTAACATAACCGTCTTTAGCCTACAATCTACTACTCAACTTGGATCCCAAATTAACCTGGGCCTATTGTTTGTTCTCGGCCCAATAGCTAGTGTCAACCTAATAGCTACTTGTGTGACATTGGGCTAAGGCTGATTCATAATAATACCTCCATCCGCAATAAGAACCTTGTCCTCAAGGTTCAAGTCAAGAACAATGATACTCGCTGCCTCCCAATCAATTATCTCAATACCAAGGCATGGTTTATGACTTGAGGAAAGTATGTGATCTAGTGCACCTGTTATGTACCAATCACCTTGGTCATTGCAGTTATTAGTAGACAATAACAAATTTATTAACTCGAATGCCATCAGAATCTGCCCTGCATGGCGACCTGGCCTTGCTTGACATATTTTGGAAGCAATTAGCAATAAGGTAAATGAGCGGATCAATGCAAACATTCCAGTAGCGAACCTCTACAAAAGCCTGAACTGGATTAAAGAGAAGCTGCTTTTTTGTGGCACTCAGAAACTCTTCCTTCGAGCATACAATTACTTCCCAGACATGCGGAGTAGATATCCACACCTTTTCACCAATCCAGGTACTTTTCTATGTCCGTTCGAGGACGAATAGTAGTTTTAGAGGTGGAGAATGTGATGACCCGATAGGTCATCTAGAGTTTTAAATCTTAATTCTGTGTTACGAAACCTCAAATATCTCCTTTTAGCCTTTCTCAATTTGCGTACGCAATCCGTGTAATTTTTCGGAAGGTTTTTATGTGAAAAATCGATAAAATGTGAAATTGTGCCTTAAAGATCCATTTGAGTTGACTTCAGTCAACGTTTTGAGCAAACGGGCACAAATCCATAATTTGATGGTCCCAGTGGGTCTTTATCATGATTTTGAACTTGGGCGTATGCCCGGAATCAAATTCGGAGGTCCCAAACTCGAGTTATCGCATTTTGTCGAAAATGTGAAGTTTAAAGGTTTAAAGAATTTAAAGTTTGACCAAAATTTGACTTTATTACTACCGGGTCCAGATTTTGGTTTCGGAACTTGGTATATGTTCATTACTATATTTATGACTTGTCTGCAAAATTTGGTAAAAAACGGAGTTGGTTTGACGTAATTCGGATGTCCAGTTGTTAAAATAGAAATTCTTAAGTTTCATTGAAAATTTCTTTTGATTTGGTATCCAATTCGTAGTTCTAAGTGTTACTTTAGCGATTTGATCACGCGAGTGAATTTGTATGAGATTTTTGGACTTTTGTGCATGTTTAGTTTGGAACCCCGAGGGCTCGGGTGAGTTTCAGATAGGCTACGGAATGAATTTGGACTTATAATCATAGTTGGTGCAAGTGTGTGTTCTGGTGTTGTGTAGATCTCGCATTTGCGAGGCCTGGCTCGCAAATGTGAGCGACTGGGGGATGGTTTTCGCATTTACGAGATCTGGGGTAGCATTTGCGATCTCCTCAGGTTCGCATTTGCGAAGGCGGCAAAGACGGAGGACCTTCGCAATTGCGAAGGATTTCTCGCATTTGCGGGGTTCGCAATTGTTGCGATTGCGACATTTGCGTATGGTCAAAAGCTGAGTTAGACGAGATTTTTGTTCATTCTTTCAAATTTTCAACCCAAGAAACCTTAGAGACGATTTTTCCAAGAGCTCTTCTCTCCCAATTCGTTGGTAAGTGATTCTAACCTACTTTCTTTGAATTACCCATTACATTTTCTAACATTTCAACTAAAAATCTAGGATTTTCATGGTAGAGATTGGGGATTTGGGTAGAATTAGGAATTTTTATAAAATTAGAATTTAGACATCAAATTGAGGTCAGATTTTAAAATAAATTACATAACCGGGCTCGGGGGTGAATGGGTAATCGGGGTTTGGTCCAAATTTTGGTTTTGCACCAAGCGGGCCCGGGAGTTGACTTTTGTTGATATTTTCAATAATGACCTAAATTAAACCTCTTTCATTCGTGGGTAGTTCCTAAGGCTTATTTTGAATCGTTTGGTTGATAATTTGCTAGATTAGGTTGGTTTAAAGGCTTGTTCGAAAGGCAAAGTCGTGGTTGAGCTTTGAGTCAATTTTGGAGCGAGGTAAGTATCGTGGTTAACCTTGAATTGAAGAATTAGGACTTGTTTGCCTATTTGCTACATGTTTAAAATGTCGGGTACAACGTATATGTAAGGTGACGAGTACTTATGCATTGTTGTTGGGTTAAAGCATGCGGGTGAGGCTTGTTTATTGTAATTTTACTTCCTCCTTTGATTATGATATCCATGCTTAGACTAGTTTATTACTTAATTGATCGTCTTTCCGCATTTATGAATTATTTGTGATAATTAAGCATTATTGAAAGTTGAGGTTCGGTATTGTAGAACCGTTGTTGATGTAAGGTTTATTCTTTCTTATTTTTTCTCCCAAATGTTATATATAGTTTGATACATGGTAAAGGAGAGTGTTAAAGCACGAAGGGTGATGCCGTGCCGATTATTGTTTCATTTATTGATTTATACATAGTAAGGAAGAGAGTTAAAACAGAAGGGTGATGTCATGCCGTATTTATCGTTTCATGATGAAATTGAGAGTAAAAGCACAAAGGGTGATGCCGTATTGCGTTTATCATTTTATAGAGAGATTGAGAGTAAAAACACGAAGGGTGATGACGTACCATTATTATTGTTTCATGGTGAGGTTGAGAGTAAAATCATGATGGGTGATGTTGTGCAGTCTTTATTCATTATATTTCTCTATTTTCATTGGTTGAAGGTTTATTGACGGTTTCATGTTGTCATTTCCTGTTGTCGTTACCGTATCTTGTACCCCTTTTTCATGTCCCCTCCCAATCGTATATGTTTAATCTTTATTTGTTGTTATGTTGCACGTATATTTTCGTCTGTACAAGTTTAATTACATGGGTGTCCTGTCATAGCATCGTCACTACCTCGTCGAGGTTAGGCTCGACACTTATGGAATACATTGGGTCGGTTGTACTCATACTATACTCTGCACTTCTTGTGCAGATTTTGGTACTGGTCCCAGCTGTCTGTGAGGCGCATCAGCTTAGATTAGCTTATTTGGAGACTCGAGGTAGATTTGCTAGCGTCCGCAGACCTTGAAGTCCCCTTCCTCTTTCCTTATTTACTATTCATCTCATTCGAGACAGTTATATTTATTTTAGACTCTATTTGTATATCCTCTAGAAACTCGTATACTTATGACTCCAGATCCGGGTTGTACTAGATATTGGATTATTATGCTATTTCGTACTTTATTTTGGCTCCATTTCTGTTTAATTGGTTAAATTGTTCGAAGTGTTTAAAATTGGCAAAGAATTACTCTAACGTTAGCTTGCCTAGCAAGTGAAATGTTAGGCGTTATCACGGTCACGAAGGTGGGAATTCCGGATAGTGACAATGATAAGCACCGATTATCAGTCAATGTAATACATGCATAACCGAGCATCCTCAGATAACCTATCAAAATGGTAATAGTATCAGCAATGCCCCATTCTGTCCATTCTTCTTTAGCATAAATTCTTGATTGAAGGGAAAGATCAATTGTGCTAGCTTGTACTACTCGAAAGGGGTCCCAAATGAAATTCGCCGTGGTCGCAGTAGAGTCATTTTTTCTCTATCAAAGCAATATTCACATGATAGGCGCAATGTAGGAAATAGCCTCAGATAATTGGCAGCCAAGAAATCCATCAAGGAAATTGCTAGGAGCGAAAGTTATTTTGAAATCACTTGAAATATAATACATGCAACACACTTTAACATGCTCAGACTCATCGATGCGATAATTATCCATGAAGTACTGATAAATAATTTTAGAGGCTCGCTCTCCATTTAATCCCATTACACCTGCTATCAACCAATTACAACCCTGATCGTTTATATTTACAATAAAGCTTTTCAACATTACCAAATTGAGTTTGGTTATAACATGCCATGCAACCACACAATTTTCACTCCCACCAGAAAATATATAACCAACTCCTTGCACTGCTTGATGCTTTACCTTATATCCACTCCTCAAGTTTAATGTTTTCCACTCCTGTAACATGGCAGTAAGTACATTTGTTACAGGCTGTAACTTCAAGTACTGTTGTGTGGTGTCATAATTTTCTGTAGTAAAGTATTTCACTAGTCTAAAAAGCAGTTGATGGATCATCGCACAAAAGGAAGTATTAACCCCACCAGGATCAAAGATAACATACGAAAAAGTAGACCTTGCTAGACCAAACATAGCAAACAAGAGTCTAGCGGCTTTATTGACCCAAATATTTGGTGACTGCTTTGAGTAACTTTCAGCAATTTCTTGGAGCACTCTTTGTAGTTTCTCCTCCCTTGTATGCACTCTTGATTCATGCAAGAATCCAGAAAGATTGCGCTCCTGTCTAGTTTCACCCCTACAGTCTAAATGGGCGGTGAAATCATGGTGGAACCACAATATATTTTTAAAATCTATCTTCAGAGTTGATTCACAGTGAAAGCCTAAGAGGAGAAAACTTCCTTCATCTTGTCTATCTTCCAAATTGTCCATGTTAGAGATAACGACTTTTATCTTTGAAAAATCCTCATTTGGAGTTAAAACTTCAGATTCAACGGATAAAAACACACGTGAATCAACCTGAAAATCTTGCCGTGTGTCAAACCAATTGTCCATACAACTACAAAATAAGATAGTCCCTATTATTTATTCAGACACATAGTAGAGATATGTGCAAGCCCTCACATGAAAACAATAAGAAGAATCAAGCATATGACCATCATCCAAATTGACACTAACAAGCAAAGCGAGTATTTGACAAATAGGAAAGTTACCACCTACGACCAAGCTAGTAAAAGAATCCAGAAGCATAGTGAAAAATTGACTGAGTTGTTCAGTTGTATCTCGCTTAGGACTTTTAGCAAAAAAAAGGTTCACATGGCTTGTGGTATTATCCTCTAAAGCAGATTCAATCTCAGGGAACAAGACATATGCATTTAGTTGTTCAACACTTTCAACACTGGATGGAAGCAAGGATGAGTCATCAAAAGGAATTGGAAACGAAACATTGTCTGCAAATTGGTACCACAAAACAGTGCTAGTTCCTTATGAAATTTGGTCAGACATTTCGTCTTCATTGTTTGCTGAAGTTGTAGTGACACTATCAATATAGTCTATGGGATCAATTTTGATAGAGTCTGAACCAACCTGAATTTCAAGATCTGGAACTGATGATACCGATTCAACAAAATCACGCTCGTCTGCTCTTTTGGACATTTTATCGAACATGTTGGCCGCCTCTGAGATTCCACGTTTGAAAGTAGATTCCAAGTCATATAAGTTTTCGACATGGCTCAGAGCTGCAATCGGAGACACATAGTTCGTTGGTGGAATCAATGTAGCATAACTGATAAGTTATGTGGCATTGTGTTTTGATGATTTAACAAACTTCGTATGAGAACCAGATAGGGAACCTGATGCAAAACCTCAAAATGCTCGGGACAACAAGTTACATGTCTGGAACAAGCTTCAATGATATCAGTCAAAGGAACTGCAGAGAGAACAAATGGCTATCAATTCCTCTTGTCACAGTACAAGTCAACTCCTTACAGTTGTTAAAGCTGCTGCACTGTGACACTGCATACGCAACAGTGCAACAGTCACTTTTTGGAGCATGCTGTGTACCAGATACTTGCTTACACCATCCCAATAACCCCACTTATATATTACCAACATGAGGCAAGGAAAAACACACATTTGGAGACTCTAAATCATTAATTCTCTCTCAAGTGTGTAGCCGCTTTCATTCACTCCAAGGCTTGACGAACAAAGTAGCAACAGAACAACGGATCATATCCCAGCAGTGAGTCCATCGTGGATCCTTAGTATTATTGTATCTTTATTAATGTTATTCACTTATAATTCCTACTCAGCTTAGTTAGAAGCATCTTTTTGTAAATCATAAATCTTGTATTTGTGTTTGACTAGAGTTAGTCAAAGTGGTGTACTTTGTAATAGAGTTATTACAAAGAAGCTTGCAATAGAGTTATTGCAAGTAGGTGAGAGATTAAGAGTTTAATTCTTAGGTTACAATAGATCGTAATCTAAAGTTACTCGGTTAGTGAATTTAAAATCCTACGAGTGTAGATCATGATTTTTAATCCTGTGAGCTGGGCGTTTTTCACGTAAAATATTGTTATATTATTTACTTACTGATATGTGTGTGTATGTATGTGTATGTTCCATGGGAACTTATAGAGAACCAGGTTCTCTATACAGTTTGGCGGACTCTTAGTTCATATAAATAACTCATGTAGTCAACACATGCTTGTGAAGTTTCTGCTGTACTTACTAAATTTGTGAAGGTCTGTGTCCGAAAATGCATCTTCAGTTTCTCCTTAAAATGATTCCGATAAAAAAATTACTCATTTCGAAACAACCAATCAAACCAAGTAAGAGCTTCTCCATCAAGGTAGTAGTAGGGAAGAGGTAACCAGTCCTTCTCAGAGAAGCCAAGGTATGTGAAGTATCGCTCCGCCCGATAAACCCAGCCCTCTGGGTTGTCGCCAATGAATTTATCTAGTACCACGATGTCCATTGGAATCTGAATCGATAAAAGCACCAATGTAACAGATGCTACAATCTCAAAGTATATTTATAAGAACTAAAGATCTATTACAATTACTAGTAGCCTAACCAACACTCAAATTGCAGGCTAATAATGAAAATACTGAAATTAAGAATATATGAGAAGATACATAGATAGAAGAAGAGAGATGAGAAGATTAGACTTAGAAAGGGGAAGAGAGGAACATACGTTTCTTCAACAATTCGCATAACGTCCAATTCAGATCCACTACCCTTTTTAACATAACCGTCCTTAGCCTACAATCTACTACTCAACTTGGATCCTAAATAAACCTAAGCCTATTGTTTGTTCTCGGCCCAATAGCTTGTGTCAGCCCAATAGCTACTTGTGTGACATTAGGCTGAGGCTGATTTATACCACCCTCACTGGTCCTCCTATTAGTTACATATGTAATAAGCTCGGTACATATGATTTGTATGCATTGGTTTGAGGGGGGTGTTAGATAGTTATCAACAATGTAATAATGACTTTTTGTAGCATGCTGTGTACTGAATTCTTGCTTACACCATCCCAATGACCTCATTTATATATTACCAACATGAGGCAAGGGAAAACACACACTTGCAAACTCTAAATTATTAATTCTCTCTCAAGTGTGTAGCCACTTTCATTCACTCCAAGGCTTGAAGAACAAAGTAGCAACAGAACAAAGGACCAGATCCCAGCACTGAGTCCGTTGTGTGTCCTTAGTATTGTTGTATCTTTGTTAATGTTATTCACTTATAATTCCTACTCAGTTTAGTTAGAAGCATCTTGTAGGATATCTTTGTAAACCATAAACTTTGTGTTTGACTAGAGTTAGTCAAAGAGGTGAACTTTGTAATAGAGTTATTATAAAGAGTCTTGCAATAGAGTTATTGCAAGTAGGTAAGGAATTAAGAGTTTAATTCCTAGGTTAAAATAGGTTGTAATCTAAAGTTGGTCGGTTAGTGAAGTTAAAATCCTACGAGTGTAGGTCATGATTTTTAATCCCGTGAGCTAGGCGTTTTTCACGTAAAATATTATTGTGTTATTTACTTACTGATATGTGTGTGTATGTATGTGTATGTTCTGTAGGAACTGATAGAGAACCAGGTTCTCTATATAGTTTGGTGGAATCTTAGTTTAAATCAGTTAGTATCAGAGCAGGTTCTTTCTATAAGGCTAACACCTAGAAAGGATACACATGGCTATTCTACCAAATTTTGAAGAAGGTCAATCAAACTACAGACCACCAGATTCAATGGACAATACTACGGTTGGTAGAAGACAAGAATGCATAATTTTATCATGGATGAAGATTCAGAGCTTTGGGATGTCATTTGTGATGGACCCTTTGTCCCTATGAAGACTATTGGCGAGACAACAGTGACATTCCCAAAGATAAGGAAGGTGACAATGATGCCGACTGCAAAGCTATAGAGAAAAACTTTCGAGCAAAGAAGATCCTCGTATGTGGTATTGGACCGGACGAGTACAATAGAATATCAGCTTGTCAATCTGCAAAGGAGATATTGGAGGCTCTCCAAACCGCACATGAAGGAACAACTCAACTCAAGTAGTCAAAGATCGACATGCTCACTACTGAGTATGAACTCTTCAAGATGAAGGATGATGAGTCCATTCAGGACATGCATACTCACTTCACTTCCATCATCAATGAGCTACATTCTCTAGGAGATAGTATTCCAAGGAACAAACTGTTCAGGAAAATATTCAGTGTGTTACCTGGTTCTTGAGAGAGTAAAGTCAGTGCTATCACAGAGGCAAAAGATCTGCAAAAGCTAATGATTGACGAACTCAATTGAAATCTGAAGACCTACAAAATGAAGAAGAAGGACCTTGAAAGAAGAGAACCCAAAAAGGAGAAGAACCTGGTTCTTAAGGAAAATGACAGTGACTCAAGTGATGATGATACTGACATGGAGGAATTCCGAAAAAGGGCAGCTCTAGCATACCAAAAGGTTATGATTGCTGTCACAAATGAGGGAAGCTAGGACATTTTATCAAATATTGTCCTCTCCACAAGCAAGACCAGTACAAGCACAACACAGACAAGACGGACTCTATCTTTGCACTGATGGAAAAATCTGATGAGGATGAAGATGAGGTAAACTTTCTAGACGTTCAAAGAAATTTGAAGTCTTACTCTCAAAAGAAGCTTGTATCTTTAACAAATGTCCTAATTGATGCTTACCATAAACTTATCGATGATAAAAATACTTTAACTGTGGAATTAGGAGAGGTAGAGCATGAGAGAGATGATTAACTACTCGTAGTTATTAATTTAAAAGAAACCATTAAGGATTTAAAGAATGAAAAGGATATTCTAACTGAGAAAATTGAAACGTAGAGCATGAGAGAGATGACTTGTTGGTAGTAGTTGTGGATCTAAAGAAAACAACAGAGGAATTAAAATGGGAAAATATATTTGTGAAAGCTTCAATAGAAAACATCATGAATTCTTCAAAAGGTAAGGAAGTGGCGAGTGAGGCACACCTTAAACTTGAAATGAACTCAAAATGGTAAAATTGAGCCTTTGTGCTGAACTTGAAAGAAATAGACAACCTCAGAAAGATCTAAGCAAGGTTAAAAATGACCTAGATAAATCTCTAAAGTAGACCTGGTCTTCTGATACTATCACTTCTATGTATAAAAATAATGGGGGAACAGGCAGGGAATTGGGTTCCAAAAGGAAAAAGCTCCTTAAAACCCATATAGTAAGTATGTTATTGTCCCTGATAACTAGCTTTGAACTCATTGCGGTTACACTGGTCATTTCAAAGATTCTTGTAAAGCTACATTTCAACCCCAACAGAAAAATAATTTTTTTTGTTGAAAAAGTACTGCTAGGGAACTTGGTCCTACAATAAAAAATGGGTGATGCCTGCTTGGACAAGAAGAAGTTTAATTTGCCCTTTTCCTCACTACAAAGGATCCAAACTTGTTTGGATTCTTAAGTCTAATCTCTGATTTCCTTGTGCATGGAGCAGTGAAAGAAAGCATCCAAAGATAGTATATGGATAGCGGCTGCTCTAAACATATGACTAGAAGTAATGATGGTGTCCTTTCACTCAAAGCCCTACAAGGTGGGAGTATGTCCTTTGGCAATGGCAAAAAGGGATACATTCCGAGAATTAAAAAAATTGGGAAACACTCACTCACTCAATTGAGAATGTGTACTATGTGAATGGCCTGAAATATAGCATGTTGAGTGTCTCTCAAATATGCGACAAAGGAAACAAAGTGGAGTTCTTATCAAAGTCTTGCACAGTCACCAATCTTGTGACTCGTGAAGTGGTTCTGGTGGCGAAAAGATTCAATAACATCTATGTTGCTAACTTTGAGTCTCTAAATAGTGGAGATCTTACATGTTCGAGTGTTGTTGATGATGATGTTGAACTGTGGCACAGAAGATTAAGACATGCAAGTTTCTCCTTGTTGAACAAACTAGTCAAGAAGGATTTGGTTTGTGGGCTGCTAAAATTAAAGTTTAAGGATCACAAAGTGTGTGATGCATGTGTGAAAGAAAAACAAGTTAGGTCCTCCTTCAAGCCAAAGAAGGAAGTAAGCACTTCAAGGCCACTTTATCTTCTCCATATGGATATGTGTGGACCTACGAGGATGCCCAGTAGAGGAGGAAAGAAGTACATCTTTGTCATTGTAGATGACTACTCCAGATTCACATGGACCTCGTTCCTCGAAACCAAGGATGAAACTTTTCCAGTTTTTGCTACTGAAGCAGATTCAAGTGAAGATGCACCATATATTGTAAGCATAAGATCTGATCATGGTACTGAGTTTGACAATGCAAAATTTGACGAATTCTGTGTTGAAAATGGTATTAGTCATAATTTTTCAGCTCCCAGAACACCTCCAACAAAATGGTGGTGGAGAGGAAAAATAAGACTCTTGAAGACATGGCAAGGATGATACTAATTCATAATGGTGTACCAAAGATCTTTTAGGATGAGGCAATGAACACTACCTACTATTTGATAAATATGTGTATGATTAGGTCCCTTCTAAACAAGACCCCATATAAATTGCTAAACAGGAGAAAACCCAAGCTGACTTACCTGAGAACATTTGGTTATAAATGTTTTATTCTCAATAATGGTAAGGAAGCGCTGGAAAAATTTGATGCCAAAAGTGATTAAGGGATCTTTCTTGGATATTCTTCACAAAACAAAGCATACAATCTACAATAAAAGGACTAAATATATTCAAGAAAGCGTACATGTAATCTTTGATGAATCACACCACTTAAGTGGGAAAGATTCACATGATAAGAATGATCAAGACGGAGAGCATTCAAAGGTTACTGGATAAGTAATTGATATGGCAAACGGGAAGGTAGATCTGATGAGTCAGTTCAAGGAGTCTAATGAAGACGATGCACCAGAACCTCCAGCTGATTCAGAGGAAATTGGTTCCTCCATTACAACAACCAAAGCAGAAAAAAGTGTTGCTGATATGGTGCAAAGAACTCCTGATATTGAGCAGAGAAGTGGCACTCACTCTTCCATGGATGCTAATGATGGATCCCACTCTGAGGAACCTGGTTCTTCTTACTATGACACTCAAGTGTCTAACTGAAAGCACAAAAGTTCACATCCTCTCAAGAATATGATCACCCCTCTTGATTTAGGAATTCAAACTAGATCAAAGACAAGAAGCATGTTTGCCTTCTCAGCCTTCCTATCTCAAATTGAGCCCAAAAATATCAAAAAAGCATTGAAAGATGCTGACTGGATTGCTTCTATGCAAGATGAACCCCATCAATTCGAGAGGAACAACATGTGGCACCTGGTTCCTCGACCTTTAGATAGAACTGTTATTGGAACTAGTTGGGTGTTAAGAAACAAGCTTGATGAGTTTGAAAATACAACAAGAAATAAGTCCAGGTTGGTGGTTCAAGGTTATAATCAAGAAGAATGAATTGACTATGATGAGACTTTTGCTCCAGTTGCATGGATGGAAGCCATCAGAATTCTCATTGCTCTTGCATCTCATATAGAATTCAAATTGTTCTAAATAGATGTCAAGAGTGCATTTCTGAATGGATATTTGAAGAAGAAATCTTTGTCAAACAACCACCTAGTTTTGAATGTCATGAGCATCCTGAACATGTATTCAAGCTCGATAAGGCCCTATATGGTTTAAAGAAGGCCTCTTATGCATGGTATGAAAGGTTGTCCAGGTTCCTTCTGAAAAATGGCTTTACAAGAGGGAAAATTGACAACACTCTTTTTTTGAAGAAAAGAGGGAGGAACCTGCTAATTTTGCAAGTCATTGTTGACGATATCATCTTTGGCGCAACAAATGATTCCTTATGTGAGGAGTATGCCGAGCTTATGGGAAGCGAGTTTGAGATGAGTATGATGGGGGAGCTGAACTTCTTTCTAGGTCTGCAAGTTAATAAAACCTCTAAGGGAATGATGATAAGTCAGCAGAAATACATTAAAGAGCTTCTGAAGAGGTTTGAGATAGAAAGATCAAAGATTATTGATACTCTTATTTCCATAGCCACTCGTCTAGACATGGATGAACTTGGTTCCCCTATGAATGAAACCATGTATCGGGACATCATTGGTTCACTCTTATATCTCACAGCCAACAGACCTAGCATTGTGTTTTGTGTGGGATTATGTGCTAGATTCCAATCATGTTCAAAAGAATATCATCTCAAAGATGCTAAGAGAATTTTGAGGTATCTCAAAGAAACACAGGACCTGGTCCTATGTTATCCCTCAGGAGACAATTTTGACTTAATTAGGCATGTTGATATTGATTATGCTGGTTATTTGGTGGATAGAAAGAGTACATCTAGGATGACATATTTTCTGGGGTCATGCTTAATTTTATGGGGTACAAAGAAATAAAACTGTGTATCCCTCTCTACTGTAGAAGCTGAATATGTAGCAACTGCTTCTTGTTGTACCCAAATATTGTGGATCAAGCAACAACTGGAATATTTTGGTGTATTCTCTGAATGTGTTTATGTGATAACACAAGTGCTCTCAACATGGCAAAGAACCTGGTGCAGCATAAGAGGACAAAGCACATTGATGTGCGACATCATTTTCTGAGGGACAATGTTGAAAAGGGTCTCATCTGTATGAAGTTTTACAAAACAGAGAACCAGGTAGCTGATATCTTCGCCAAAGCATTAAGCAGAGAGAATTTTGAAAAGAATCTACTGGAGTTGGGATTAATCAAATTGAACTGAGAATATGGTCCCTCAACGACTGGCTATAAAGGAAGGTCAAGGTAAATTGTTAAAAACACTACAAAAATGGTGAGTTTGCGGAGGTTTAATTGCGGCGGTTATTGTAACCTCCGCAATTTATATCAAATTGGCGGGGTTTATGCACCCCCACAAATATATTATATTTGCGGAGGTCAATAACCTCTGCCACTCTTAAAAAAAGCGCCTACTGACCCCATTGTTCCCTTTTTTTTTTTTTTTATCCTTTCCCTCTTTTTTTCCCAAACCCCTCCTTTCCCTTTTTTTTTTTTTTTTTTATCCTTTCCCTCTTTTTTTCCCAAACCCCTCCTTCACTTTCACAAAAGAGAAGCTTTTCAGCTTCCATTTTCTTTCACTTGAAAAATTTAAAAACCCTCACTTGAAGATTAAAAACAATGAAAGAGATGCGAAATTTTGTATGGTAATTTTTTTCTTCGTGATGAAAGAGATGCGAAATTTTGCTTTCTTCCTGGTTATATTTTGAACGATGCGGGTTCAGATCTATGGTAATTCCTCTTTCCCATTCTTTGATTTTGTTTTTCTGACCTTCTTTCTTCTTACATGTGTGTTTTAGGTTTATTTTCTCTGTTAATTTGTGTTTTCCCATTACTGATTTTTTCTCTAATTTGTGGCTTTTCTGTTTTTCGATTCTCTACTGAAGGTAACAAAATTTTTGATAGAATCGGTGTATTTTGAAGAGGGATATAACACTCGTTTTTGAATTCGAGATGTAAGTCCTCTTTCTCCTTCTGCATTATGTATTTTAGGTTGTAAAGTTTAGCTTTTTTGGGTTTGTAGGTTAATTTCTGTGATTTTGAGTCTACTTAATTGAAATATTTCCTCTTGCATGTGTATTTTAGAACTCCTGTGGACCTTCAGAGAAGACGCAATTGTCACTAGCTGATATTTCTCTTTTTGCTCTGCATGGTGTTTGAATCAATCTCAAGGTACAAACAGATTTTTAGTTTTCTTCGTAATGTTAAATATTAATTTTTTTTCTTTCTAGGTTTGTAATATAAAATGTGCGAACAATAGATTTAGGTTGCCTGAACATCAATTCTGCTTTCTTTCAAAAGGATAATGAATCAATAACATATTTTCTGTTTTATTTGTCAAGTGATGAGGAATATAGTAGTAATATCTATGAAGTTTTGAATGGAGATTGTGTTATCAAGATTGAAAATAACATAGAAGCCCTTCACTTAAGGGCAACATATATAGTAAATTCAGCACCAGATTCAGACATGTCTCAGTCAGTGTAGCATAGAAATTGGTCAAAATGTGTCCATTTCAGCATGTCTTCTGGTGGAAAGTGTATTTGCAATTTGTTTGTCCAAGTCTACTTTAGTTTCATTTAGAGGAGTTTGATAAATGATATTTAATTCCAATTTAGAAAAGTTAATTTGACTGTGTTGTATGATGCTGCAATTGTTGATTATTATATTATCAACCGTTCTACCAGTAAATAAAAAATATTCAACATCGAAGTAGGGAATATTATGAGAAATTATCCAGTATTCTCATATTCAATGAATCTGGACATGTTGTAAATCTTGACATAAAATGAATATGATTCCAGAAGAGCTGGAATCAAGATTGGACAGAGTAGTTGAGTGATCCAGCTCACATGTGATCTCAAGCTTTACATAGATAATAAAGTGATTGCTTGCTTTTATTATCTTCTTTAGGAATGTTTGTATTATCTTTGTGCTAAACACTGTTTTGATTTCAACACTAAAGTAAACTAGATAATATTCTTGTCATTCTTATTATTGCCTTTTAGTGAATTGCTAGTTGGGTTTTTCTTCATATACCTCTGTTCTTCCTCCCCCCTCCCCCCCCTTTTCCCTTTGGTTCCCTCCTTCTGTTTTTGCAGGACTACTAGATCAGAGCATGCGTCGGACATCAAAATTGGTTAGAGGCAGCGGAAAATTGACTAAGGTTACTACGGCAGCGCGACCTTGACACTTACAATGATTCACCCAGGTTTTGCACTAATTGGGAGTTGGTACCTCAGGCTTTTTGTTTAATATATTTGTCTCCCTTGCTAGTATCCAATTAGTTTATGTTAGTTTAATCCTAATTCTTGATTGCCTATAATTATTTTAGTGCATCTGCCTGGATATTTTTCTTTGTGTAACTATTTAGGGATTTCTAGACCGTAATTTGATTTCTTTGTAGTTGTTCTGTTGGCCTTCTTTTAGATATTTATTGTTATCATTAGTTTAATTTTTGCTTGTCTATTTGTATTATCTATACATATTTCTAGTGGTTAAAGTTGTAAGTGTTAGACCTACCTCCTTTAGTTGAATCTTTTGTCTGTTTTAGCGACATTTCTAGCGTAATGTTCCGTAGATTATAGTGGTTGGGATGAGTGATAGTGGAATAAGGTTATGTCTTCGGGTGGGGTGGGGGGAGGGGAAAGCTGGCAAGGGAGTCTCTAGGCTAGGAGTGGGATACTGGAACATAGGAACTTTAACGGGAAAGTCAATAGAGTTAGCAAAAATCCTCCAGAAGAGGAAGATTAACATAGTTTGTGTCTAGAAGACTAGATGGGTGGGGTAGAATGCTCGAGATGCTGTTGGATTTAAATTGTGGGTCTCATGATGCGAGAGAGGTAAGAATGGGGTATTAAGCTGGTTATGGCTATTAAGGGAGCTAGTGGTAGAAGTTAGGAGGGTGAACGACAGACTGATGGCTATTAAGTTGGTTATGGGAGAGTCTACTTTAAATGTGATTAATGCTTACGCGCCTCAAGTGGGCTTTGACGAGGAGATTAAGAGGTGCTTTTGGGAAGAATTTGACGGGTTGATACGTGGCATTCCACTCCCCGAGAAGTTATTCATAAGAGATGACTTCAATGGTCACATTGGGGGGGGGGACATCTGGGGGTATGACGGTGTACATGGCGGCTTTGGCTTTGGAGTTAGGAGTAGAGGAGGTACTTCATTGTTGGACTGTGCTAAAGCCTTTGATTTGGTGATTACCAACTCGTGTTTTTTGAAAATGGAGGAGCACTTGGATATACTCCGGAGTTCGTTGGCCAAGACTCAAATTGATAAGAGTCTTCCGGAAGTGCGATAGGAGTCTATGCATGGATTGCAAGGTTATACCAAGCAAGAATCTCACAACTCAGCATAGATTATTGGTGATGGACTAAGAGATTGGAGTATATGCATGGATTATAAGGTTATACCAAGCAAGAATCTCATAACTCAGCATAAATTATTGGTGATGGACTAAGAGATTGTGAGGAAGAGGAGGAAGAGGGTCGTGTATAGTCAACCCGACAGCGGTGAGCTTGGAGGAGCAGTGGGGATGCGAGCTATATATGGACCACGATAGCGGAGTGTATTAAAGTAGTTGCAAGAGAAGTGTTAGGGGTCCCGAAGGGTTTCTCTAGCGGCCACAAAGATGACTGTTGGCAGAGTGAGGAGGTACAAGAGAAAGTGGAAGCCAAGCAAACGGCATACTTGACGCTTATAGAGAGCATGGACGAAGAGGCAAAGAGGATGAACATGGAGGGGTATAGGAGGGCTAAGAAGGAGGCGAATTTATTGATTACTGCGGCTAAGACTGCGATGTTTGGGCGTTTGTATGAAGAGATTGGGGCCAAAGGCGGGGACAAGAAGCTATACAGGCTAGCCAAGGTGAGAGAGATAAAGGCTCGTGATCTGGATCAAGTTAAATGTATGAAAGATGAGTAAGGTAGAGTTTTGATGGAAGAGGCTCAGATTAGACAAAGATGGTAGATATATTTCCATAAACTCCTGAACAAAGAGGGTGATAGGGACATTGTGCTGGGTGACTTGGAGCACTCCGAGATGCGCCAGGATTTCGAGTATTATTGGCGCATAATAGTAGAATAGGTCGAGGGGCTATGTGTAAGATGTGCAGGGGTAGAGCTACCGGGCCAGATGAAATACCTGTGGAATTTTGGAAGAATGCAGGTAGGGCAGATTTGGAGTGGCTCACTAATCTGTTCAACGTCATTTTTAGGACGAAGAAGATGCCCGATGAATGGAGGTGGAGTATAATGATTCCTCTGTATAAAAACAAGGGTGATATCCAAAGTTACAATAATTATAGGGGGTTTAAGTCCTAAGCCATACTATGAAAGTTTAGGAGAGGATGGTTGAAGTGAGGGTGGGGACTAGTGTGTCCATTTCTGAGAACTAGTTTGGTTTCATGCCGGGGCGTTCGACTATGGAAGCCATTCACATTGTGAGGAGATTGGTGGAGTGGTATAGGAAGATGACGAAGGACTTGCACATGATGTTCATTGACCTAGAGAAAGCATATGACAAAGTTCCGAGAGAGGTGCTCTGGCGATGCTTGGAGGCTAAAGGGGTTCCAGTAGCCTACATTAGGGTGATTAAGGACTTGTATGATGAAGCCAAGACTCGAGTTAGGTTAGCGGGAGGAGACTCGGAACACATTTCAGTTATGATGGGGTTGCACCAAGATCAACTTTTAGTCCATTCGTATTTTCCTTGGCGATGGACGCATTGACGAGACATATTCAAGGTGAGGTGCCATGGTGTATGTTATTTGCTGATGACATAGTTTTAATTGACAAGATGCGGGGTGGTGTTAACGAGAGGCTGGAGATTTGGAGGCAGACCGTAGAGTCTAAGGGTTTCAAGATGAGCAGGACCAAGACGGAATAAATTGAGTACAAGTTCAGCAACAGTACCCAGGAAGGGGATATGGCAGTAAGGCTTGATACGCAAGTCATCCCCATGAGAGGTAGTTTCAAGTATCTTGGATCTATAATACAAGGTAACAGGGAGATTGATGAATATGTCACGCATCATATCGGAGCAGGATGGATGAAGTGAAGGCTCGCTTCCGGTGTCTTATGTGATGAGAATGTGCCGTTGAGACTTAAAGGTAAGTTCTACAAGGTTGTAGTTAGACCGACTATATTGTATGGAGCAAAGTGTTGGCCGGTTAAGAACTCTCATACCTAGAAGCTAAAAGTAGCTGAGATGAAGATGTTGAGGTAGATGTGTGGGCATACCCGATTGGATAAGATTAGGAATAAAGTTATTTGGGAAAAGTGAGAGTGGCCCCTGTGGAGGATAAGATGCGGGAGGTGAGGTTACAATGGTTCGGGCATGTTAAGAGGAGAAGTATAGAAGCCCCAGTCAGAAAGTACGAGTGGTTAGCCTCGGTAGGCAGCAGGAGGAGTAGAGGTAGGCCTAAGAAGTCTTGGGGAGAGGTTATTAGGCGGGACATGGCGCAACTGGAGCTGACTAAGGACATGGCCCTAGACAGGAAGGTATGGAGGTTGAAGATTAGGGTAGAAGGTTCGTAGGTAGTTGAGCGTTTCTCTTAGTCTTACTCATGTGTAACGACCAAGCCGATCGTTTCTAGAGTTGTAGCCCCGTTCCCCTAATTACTGCTTATTTTGTGATTTATAGTTGTTATGTGACTTGACGGGGTAGTCGGTTCGGGTCCGGAGAAATTTCGTAATGAATTAAGACACTTAGTCTCAAAGTTGGAAGCTTAAGTTAAAAAGATTGACCGGATATTGACTTATGAGTAAATGACTACGGAATAGAGTTTTGGTGGTTATGTTAGCTCCATTGGATGATTTTGGACTTAGGAGCATGTCCAGATAGTGATTTGGAGGTACTAGTTGAATTAGGCCTGAAATGGCAAAAATTGGAAACTTGGATATTAGATCGAGAGTGGACTTTGTGGTTACCTGGCTTGGATTAGAGTTTCGGGGGTTGGAGTAGATCTGTGGTATCATTTGTGATTTGTGTGCAAACGTTGGGGTCAGTCAGACGTGATTCGATAGGTCTCGGCGTCGTTTGTAGAAGTTGGAATTTCCTTAGTTTTAATAGGCTTAAATTGGGGTGTGAGTCATGTTTTTGATGTTGTTTGAGGTAATTTGAGGGCTCGACTAAGTTCGTATCGTGTTTTAGGACTTGTTGGTGCATTTGATTGAGGTCCCGGGGGGCCTTGGGTTAATTTCAAATGGTTAACGGATCGAAAATGGGACTTAGTGCATTGCTGAAGCTCGGAGTTTTCTGGTGTGATCATACCTGCGAGGGGTTGGCTGCAGGTGCGGCTGGAGCAGTGCTGGAGCGATATTTGGTATGGCCTCGGGTGTATCGCAGGTGCGGAAACAATTCCGCAAGTGCGGACTCACACCTGCACGTGGAGGATCATAGAAGCGGTAGAGAGCCTGGGGAGGCTGGTCCGCAGAAGCGGACGATTTGCGCAGATGCGGATGGTTGACGGCAAAAGCGATGCCGCAGAAGTGACTAAATGAACCGCAGAAATGAAAAGGCTGGGCAGAACATTTAAATTCAAGGGTTCGCGATATTTCTTCATTTTGAACATTTCAAGCTCGGGATTAGGCGATTATTTAGGGGATTTTTGAGGGGTTTCTTGAAGTAATTCACTTGTGATCATTTTTAATCAATAATATTATTTCCCCATTGAAATTCCCACCTAGTTTGTGTGTATTTAAGATGGAATTTGGGAATTTGAGGCTAGGGATTTGGAGAGTTTGATTTGGGGTTTTGGGTGGCGATTTGGTGTCGGATTTTGGTAAATTTGGTATGGTTGGACTCATCGTTAAATGGGCTTTCAGGTTTTGTGACTTTTATCGGATTTCGAGATGTGGGTCTGGGGGCCGGCTTTTGAGTCGACTTTTAACTTTTGATTAAGAACTTAGTATTTTTCTTATGGAATTAATTCCTTTAGTCCGTGTTGATTGTATCGAACTGTTTGTGGCTAGATTCGAGGCATTTGGAGGCCGGTTCGTGAGGTAAGGGTGTGTTGGAGTAGGGATTTGCATGGCTTGAGGTAAGTAACAGTTCTAAATATGGTCCTGAGGGTATGAAACCCTATATTATGTGTAATGTGATTGGTTTAGAGGTGACGCGCATGCTAGGTGACGAGCGCGTGGGCGTGCACCGTAGGAAGGATGACTTGGTCAATTCCATGGAACTGTGTAGTTGAATAATCTGTTGTTATCCGTATTTTCTCCATGTGTTATAGAAATTAAACTGAAAATCATGTTAGAAATCATGTTTAGGCTATGTGTTGGTACTGTAGGGACCCACAAAGGCCGTATTACACATTAAATTATTTGCTAATTGCTGCTTGTACTCAGTCATAGTTTTACTTGCATATTATATCTTAGTCTCTATTACTCTTTATTGATGCATTATATCATTCTTGTTTGGGTTGATTATCATGATTACTGAGAGCCCGAGAGACTGGAAAGGTTGATGACTGAGTGAGGCTGAGGGCCTGATTGTGAGAAAATTTATGGGATCGGGTTGCACGCCGCAGCATGTTTTATTAATTTATGCCATGATTGGCTTGTTATAGCGCTTGGGCTGAAGTATCCCCTCCAGAGTCTGTACATACCCCAGTGAGCGCACGTATCTACTGAGTACGAGTGCTGAGCGATTGAGAGGAATAAGTAACTGTGAGGATGGAGAGCATAGGAGGACTGAGTGACTGTTGCTCTGAGATTTTGCACTTGATTTCATTATTGTGGTACTTCAGCTGGCATATATTATTGTCATGTAATTTCTGAGAGATATTATATCCCGCTTTAATTGAACTTGACATGAATTAACTATTTTGGCCTTAATTATTGAATTTGAAAGCATGCCTATCTTTCTATGTTGTAATTTCTGTAATTGAGCTATATTTGTGAAGCTCGTCACTACTTTCAGTTTATTATTTAGTCTTGTTACTTACTGAGTTGGTTGTACTCTTTCTACACCATGCACCTTATGTGCAGATCCAGGTATTTTCGGACACGGTGAGTGTTGATTTCTTTGCGCAGCTTGATCATTGGAGTTTCATGGTAGATGCCCGGCGTTCGCAGACCTTGTCTCTCCTTCCCTATCTTTCCACTTTATGTAGTTAGTTTTAGTCATTCATAGACATTATTTTTTAGACTTGTGTTGTATAGACGCTAATGTACTCAGTGACACCCCGATATTAGGAATTTTCGTATTGGGTTTTGACTTTCTATCCAGTTTTTGAGAGTTTTGATGATTTAAACATGTGTTATTCTTATTTTTCATTTAAAAGTGTTGGAAGTATTTTGAAGTGTCGGCTTGCCAAGTACCATGTTAGGCGCCATCACGATAGCAAAAGTTTTGAGTCGTGACAAGTTGGTATCAGAGCCTAGGTTACATAGGTCTCACGAGTCATGAGCAGGTTTAGTAGAGTCTTGCGGATCAGTATGAAGACATCTGTACTTATCTTCGAGACGTTGTCGAACCCATAGGAAAATTCACATTCTTTCATTCTTGTCATGCGGATTTGTTGATTTCGATCACCAAATTTTTGTTGTTCTATTCTCTCGTAGATGGTGAGGACGCGCGCTACCCAACAGGACGGTCAACCACCAGTACTACCAGCTAGGGCCACAAGAGACCGAGGTCGTGGTAGGGGTAGCGGTGCAGCTCGTACAAAAGCTAGAAAAGCACCTGCAGATCCACCAGTTTCTCCAGCTCAGGAGCAGGTTCCAGATGTGGTTGAGCCAGTGGATCCAGCTCAGGCACCATCTATGCCCATTGTGATTCCAGGCGTTTAAGAGGCTTTGGCCCTAATATTGACTGTTTGCACTAGCCTTGCTCAAGTGGTATCGGCTCAGGATGCACCAGCCACTTCTCAGGCCGGGGGAGGTAGTCATACCCCCGTCGCCCATACTCTAGAGAAGGTGATGCAGGGACTCCAGACACCGGGGGTACTACCAGCCCATCATGTTGTAGCGGCTCAAGCCCAGGTGGGTCCCGTTATGGCTGACGATGAGCAGAGGAGGCTAGAGAGTTTTGGGAGGCTTCAACCTCCATCATTTAGCGGGGCGGAGTCAGAGGATGCCCAGGGCTTCTTGAATAAGTACCAGTGGATTCTTCGCACGACGGGTATTTTTGTGACCAGTGGGGTCTCGTTCATAACTTTTCAGTTTACTGGGGCTGCTTCAGATGGTGGGAGGCTTATGAGAGGCGCAGGCCGATCGGTTCAACACCACTTTCATGGCAGGAGTTCTCTGTTCTCTTCTTGGAGAAGTTCATGCCGTAGTCTCGCAGGGCGGAGCTACGCAGATAGTTTGAGAAACTACGTCAGAAGGGCATGTCTGTGACCCAGTACGAGATAAGGTTTTCAGAGTTAGCTCATCACGCAGTTTGGTTGGTTCCCACTAATAGGGAAAGGATTTGGAGATGGCCTCACATATCAGTTGCAGTTGCTTATGACTCGGGAGAGGGTATCTGGTGCAACGTTTGATGAGGTGGTTGATATTGCTTAGTAGATAGAGATGGTCCGTAGTCAGGAGCGTGAGGAGAGGGAGGCCAAGAGGCCTCGAGGTTCAGGTGGCTTCGGTGGTGCTCCTTCTGGAGGGCAGTCCTACCACAGCCAGGGTCATCTCTATAGGCCCGCTCAGATGGCTCGCCCAGTTCACCGTGGTACATCATCCAGTCATGGTGCATACATTGCTCGTCAGGGTAAGTCATCTCTCAGTGCCCTTCCAGTTCAAAGTTCATTCCGTGCTTCATCGGTTCAGGGTTCATCTATGCCAGGTTCTTCTAGCAGTTATCCCGGTATTCGGGGCCCCCTTCAGTCCCCACCACCAGCCCCGGGGAGTTGCTTCGAGTGTGGGGAATTTGGGCATATGTGGAGGTAGTGTCCTCGTCGCCCGAGAGGTCTAGTGCAGTAGAGGAGTCAGGCTGCGACTTCTGCACCAGTTACTTCAATACCTGCCCAGCCAGCTTGGGGTGGGCCCCAGGTAGATAGAGGTCGCCCTAGAGGGGGAGGCCGATCAGGTGGTGGTCAGGCCCGATTCTATGCTATTCCTGCCATACTAGATATTGTTGTTTCAGATGTAATGATCACAGGTATTGTCTCAGTATGCCACAAGGATGCCTTTGTATTATTTGACCCTTTTTCCACTTATTCGTATGTATCATCGTATTTTTCTCATTATCTGGATATGCCCTGTGAGTCCTTAGTTTTATCTGTTCATGTATCTACGTCGTTAGGTGATACTATTGTTGTGGACCGTGTATATCGATCATGTGTAGTGACTATTGGGGGATTGGATACTAGAGTTGATCTCTTATTGCTTAGTATGGTTGATTTCAATGTGAACTTGGGGATGGATTGGTTGTCTCCATGTCATGTTGTTCTAGATTGTCACGCTAAGACCGTGATGTTGGTGATGCCGGGGTTGCCAAGGATTGAGTGTAGAGGTTCTCTAGACTATGTTCCCATCAGAGTGATTTCATATTTGAAGGCCCATCGGATGGTTGGGAAGGGTTGTTTATCATATTTGGCCTTTGTGAGGGATGTTGGTGTTGATACTGCTACTATTGATTTTGTTTTAGTGGTGCGAGATTTTCAGGATATGTTTCCTGTAGACCTGTCGAGCATGCTGCTGACAAGGATATTGACTTCTGTATTGACTTGGTGCCGGGCACTCAGCCTATTTCTATTCCACCATATCGTATGGCACCAGCTGAGTTTAAACAATTAAAGGAGCTGTTTTAGGAACTTCTTGATAAGGGGTTTATTAGACCAAGTGTGTCGCCTTGGGGTACACCGGTCCTATTCGTGAAGGAGAAGAAGGATGGTACTATGCGGATGTGCATCGATTATAGGCAGTTGAACAAAGTTACGATCAAGAACAAGTATCCTTTGTCACGCATTAATGATCTATTTGACTAGCTTCAGGGAGCGGTGGTGTTCTCTAAGATTTACTTGAGGTCTGGGTATCACCAGTTGAAGATTCGGGACTCGGATATTCTAAAGACAGCATTCAAGACCCGTTATGGTCATTATGAGTTCTTTGTGATGTCTTTTAGGCTAACCAATACCCCAGCAGCATTCTCTGATGAACAATGTATTTCAGCCTTATATCGACTCGTTTGTCATAGTATTCATTGGTGATATCCTGGTGTACACTCGTAGCCAGGAGGAGTATACCCAGCATTTGAGGATTGTGTTGCAGCAGTTGAAGGAGGAAAAGCTTCATGCCAAGTTCTCCAAGTGTGAGTTTTGGCTTAGTTCCGTGGCATTCTTGGGGCACGTGGTATCCAGTGAGGGCATTCAGTTGGATCCAAAGAAGATAGAGGTGGTTCAGAGTTGGCCCAGACCGTCCTCAGCTATGGAGATTCGGAGCTTTCTCTGCTTGGCCGGTTAATATCGTCGCTCCATGGAGGGTTTCTCATCTATAGCATCACGTTTGACCGAATTGACCCAAAAGGGTGCTACTTTCAAGTGGTCGGATGAGTATGAGGAGAGCTTTTAGAAGCTCAAGACTGCCTTGACCACAACTCCAGTTCTAGTTTTTCCTTCAGCTTCAGGCTTTTATACAGTGTATTGTGATGCTTATCGGATTGGTATTGGGTGTGTCTTGATGCAGAAGGGTAGAGTAATTGCTTATGCTTCGCGCATGTTGAAGCCCCATGAGAAGAACTACCTTGTTCATGATTTGGAGATGGCTGTCATCGTTCATGCATTGAAGATTTGGAGGCATTATCTCTACAGTGTGTCTTGTGAGGTATTTACGGATCACTGGAGTCTCCAGCACTTGTTCAAACAAAAGAATCTAAATTGAGGCAGCGGAGATGGTTGGAGCGCCTAAAGGATTATGATATCACCATTCTGTATCATCCCGGGAAGGCCAATGTGATGGTTGATGCCTTAAGTAGAAAGGCGGTGAGTATGGATAGCCTTGCATTCATTCCTATTTGTGAGAGACCTCTTGCAGTTTATGTTCAGGCCTTGGCCAACCAATTCGTGAGATTAGATATTTTGGAGCCCAGACGAGTTCTAGCTTGTGTGGTTTCTCGGTCTTCCCTATATGATCGCATCAAAGAGCATCGGTATTATGATCTTCATTTTCTTCTCCTTAAGGACACGGTTCATCACGGTGATTCCAGAGACATTACTATTGGGGATGATGAGGTGTTGAGATGCAGGGTCGAATTTGTGTGCCTAATATGGATGGGCTACGTGAGTTGATTCTTGAGGAGACCCACAGTTCGCGGTATTTCATTCATCTGAGTGCCGCGAAAATGTACCAGGACTTGAGGCGGCACTATTGGTGGAGAAGAATGAAGAAGGATATAGTGGGGTTTGTAGCTCGATGCCTTAACTATCAGCAGGTAAAGTATGAGCATCAGAGACCGGGTGGATTGCTTCAGAGTGGAAATGGGAGTGGATCACCATGGATTTTGTAGTTGGGCTCCCACAAACTTTGAGGAAGTTCGATGCTATTTGGGTGATTGTGGATTGGCTGACCAAGTCCGCGCACTTCATTCCAGTTGGGACTAATTATTCTTTAGAGCGGTTGGTTGAGACTTACATCCACGAGATTGTTCGCCTTCACGGTGTGCTAGTGTCCATCATTTCATATCGGGGCACGCAGTTTACATCATAGTTTTGGAGAACTTTGCATTGAGAGTTTGGCACCCAGGTTGAGTTGAGTACAACATTTTAACATTAGACAGATGGATAGTCCGAGCGCACTATTCAGATATTGGAGGACATGCTATGCGCTTGTGTCATTGATTTCGGGGGTTCTTGCGATCATTTTCTATCGCTCGCGGAGTTTTCCTACAACAACCACTACCAGTCGAGCATTGAAATGGCTCCGTATGAGGCTTTGTATGGGAGATGGTGTCGATCTCCAGTGGGTTGATTTGAGCCTGGGGAGGCTAGGTTATTCGGTACTGACTTGGTTCAGGATGCTTGGGACAAGGTTAATTGATTCAGGATCGGCTTCGCATGGCGCAGTCCAGACATAAGAGTTACACTGATAGGAATGTTCGTTAAGTTGCTTTCATGGTTGGGGAGAATATATTGCTCAAGGTTTCACCCATGAAGGGTGTTATAAGGTTCGGTAAGAGGGGCAAGTTGAGCCCTCGGTATATTGGACCATTTGAGGTACTTCAGAGGATTGGAGAGGTGGCTTACAAGCTTGCCTTGCCACCTAGTTTGTCGAGTGCACATCTAGTATGTCTGCGATCCGTCTCATATTTTGGATTTCAGCACGGTTCAGTTGGATGGTGATTTGACTTATGATATGGAGCCGGTGGCCATTTTGGATCGGTATGTTCGAAAGTTGAGGTCAAAGAACATAACTTCAGTAAAGGTGTAGTGGAGAGGTCAACCAGTTGAGGAGGCTACTTGGGAGACCAAGCGAGAGATGCGGAGCAAATATCCACACCTATTTGAGATTCCAGGTATATTTCTAAGCCCGTTCGAGGATGAACGTTTGTTTAATAGGGGGAGGATGTAATGACCCGGCCGTTCGTTTCGAGAGTTGTAGCCCCGTTCCCCCATTTATTGCTCATTTTATGCTTTATAGCTGTTATATTTGTCGGGATAGTCGGTTTGAGTCCGGAGAGATTTTGGAATGAATTGACACACTAAGTATCAAAGTTGGAAGCTTAAGTTGAAAAGGTTGACCGGATGTTGACTTATGAGTAAATGACTCCGGAATGGAGTTTTGGCAGTTTCTTAGCTCCGTTGGGTGATATTGCACTTAGGAACATGTTCGGATAGTGATTTGGATGTCCGTAGTTGAATTAGGCTTGAAATGGCGAAAATTGAAAACTTGGAAGTTTGACCGAGAGTGGAATTTGTGGTTACCGGGCTTGGATTGGAGTTCCAGGGATTGGAATAGATCCGTGGTGTTATTTGTAATTTGTGTGCAAAACTTTGGGGTCAATCGGACGTGATTCGATAGGTCTCGGCGTCATTTGTAGAAGTTGGAATTTACTTAGTTTCAATAGGCTTGAATTGGGGTGTGATTCGTGTTTTTGATGTTGTTTGAGGTGCTTTGAGGGCTCGACTAAGTTCGTATCGTATTTTAGGACTTGTTGGTGCGTTTGATTGAGGTCCTGGTGGGCCTCAGGTTGATTTCAGATGGTAATGTATCGAAAAGGGGACTTAGTGCACTACTGAAGCTG
Organism: Nicotiana tomentosiformis; assembly: GCF_000390325.3. Lineage (NCBI taxonomy): Eukaryota > Viridiplantae > Streptophyta > Magnoliopsida > Solanales > Solanaceae > Nicotiana > Nicotiana tomentosiformis. Next base: position 16,956,156 of record NC_090815.1, on the reverse strand, counting down.
GGAGATTTCCGGTGTGATCGCACCTGCGAGGGGTTGGCCGCCGATGCGGCTGGAGTGGCGCATAAGCGAGATTTGGTATGGACTCAGGTGTATTGCAGGTGCGGAAAGAATTCCGCAGGTGCAGTTGGTCAGCATTAGTGACTTCCGCAGATGCATATGGTTGACCGTAAAAGTGTTACCACAGAAGCGGCTAAATGAACCGCATAAGCGAAAAGGCTTGGCAGAACATTTAAATTCAAGGGTTCACGATTTTTCTTCATTTTGAACATTTCAAGCTCGGGATTAGGCAAAGTTTTAGAGGATTTTCAAGGGGTTTCTTGAGGTAAGTCATTTGTGTTCATTTTTAATCAATAATCTTGTTTCCCTATTGAAATTCACACCTAGTTTGTGTGTATTTAAGGTGAAATTTGGGAATTTGAGGCTAGGGATTTGGAGAGTTTGATTTGGGGGTTTGGGTGGAGATTTGGTGTCAGATTTTGGTAAATTTGGTATGCTTGGACTCGTGGTTGAATTGGATTTTGATTTTTGTGACTTTTATCGGATTTCGAGACGTGGGCCCAGGGACCAGCTTTTGAGTCGACTTTTGACTTTTGATTAAGAACTTAGTGTTTTTCTAATGGAATTAATTCCTTTAGCCCGTGTTGATTGTATCGAATTATTTGTAGCTAGATTCGAGGAATTTGGAGGCCGGTCGCGAGGCAAGGGTGAGTTGGAGTAGGTATTTGCACGGCTTGAGGTCAGTAACAATTCTAAATATGGTCTTGAGGGTATGAAACCCTATATTATGTGTCATGTGATTGGTTTTGAGGTGACGCACATGCTAGGTGACGAGCGCATGGGCATGCACCATAGGAATGGTGACTTGGTCAATTCCATGGAACTGTGTAGTTGAATAATCTGTTGTTATTTGTATTTTCTCTATTTGTTATAGAAATTGAACTGCAAATCATGTTAGAAATCATGTTTAGGCTATGTATTGATACTGTAGGGACACACAGAGGTCGTATTACATGTTAAATTATTTGTTAATTTCTGTTTGTACTCAGTCACAGTTTTACTTGCATATTATATCTCAGTCTTTATTGTTCTTTATTGATGCATTATATCATTGCTATTTGGGTTGATTATCATGATTACTGAAAACCCGAGAGACTGGAGAGGTTGATGACTGAGTGAGGTCGAGGGCCTGATTGTGAGGATATTTATGGGATCGGTCTGCACGCCGCAGGATGTTTTATTAATGTATGCCATGATTGGCTTGTTATAGAGCTTGGACTGAAGGAGCCCCTACGGAGTCTGTACACACCCCCAGTTAGCACAGGTACCTACTGAGTGCGAGTGCCGAGTGACGAGCGATTGAGAGTAATGAGAGACTGTGAGGAATGAGTGACTGTGAGGTTGGAGTGCATAGGAGGACTGAGTGACTGCTGCTCTGAGATTTTGCACTTGATTTCATTACTGGGTACTTCAGCTGGCATATATCATTGTTATGTAATTTCTGAAAGATATTATATCCCGTTTTAATTGAACTTGACATGAATTAACTGTTTTGGCCTTAATTGTCGAATTTGAAAGCATGCCTATCTTTCTATGTTGTAATTTCTGTAATTGAGTTATATCTGTGAAGTTCGTCATTACTTTCAGTCTATCATTTAGTCTTGTTTCTTACTGAGTTGGTTGTACTCTTGCTACACCCTGCACCTTATGTGCAGATCCAGGTATTTTCGGACACGGTGGGTGTTGATTGTTTTGCGCAGCTTGATCGTTGGAGTTTCATGGTAGATGCCCGGCGTTCGCAGACCTTGTCTCTCCTTCCCTATCTTTTCACTTTATGTTTTTAGTTTTAGTGTTTCATAGACATTATTTCTAGACTTGTGTTGTATAGACGCTCATGTACTCAGTGACACACAAATGTTGGGAATTTCCGTGTTGGATTTTGACTTTCTATCCAGTTTTTGAGAGTTTTGATGATTTAAACCTGTGTTATTTTTATTTTTCATTTAAAACTGTTGGAATTATTTTGAAGTGTTGGCTTACCTAGTACCACATTAGGCGCCATCACGACAGACTAAGTTTTGGATCGTGACATCAGGTCGCTAGCTTTAGTGTTAGTATGATATCTTTTATTCATAGATGGATATTACTACCTAGAGTTTGACTGCATTCTTGGATTCGATTTTATTTCTTGCTGTTATTCCTACTTGTTGCAATTACCTTTTTCTTTTTCAGACGTTCTCTAGCTGAGGGTCTATCAGAAACATCCTCTCTACCCTTCTAGGGGTAGGGGTAAGACTGCGTACATCTTATCCTCCCCAGACCCCACTTGTGGGAAACTACTGGGTTTGTTGTTATTGTTGTTGTATACTCGAGAGCCATAATTCTATTAACTAAACTATAAAATATCAGTAAAATTCCATCCTAAATAATTATCATAACTTTAACTTCACTTTTTATTATCTTACAAAAGTTTATAATGTTATCGTGTTGATAGGTTACTAAATCATCCTTTTTCATGGAAATATTGTAGGTTATAGTAAATACTCTTGGTCGGAGAAGTCCTTATCGGTGGCACACTAATCTGATTGTAGATCAGTTTCACTTCTGAAAGGTTATATATAGTCCCTTCCAATGGATAAATCTTGGATTGGAATGCCTAGAAATACAACAAAATATTTATTTTGTTTAAATAAATTTCTAAATTTTTCATTTAAGAATGCAGCTATAGGAGATAAAATAGTCCTAAATGTGGTTTTGGAAAGTGGCAGACTAGAGAGATAATGTACGATCATTTGATTAGCAAGACATTCCCTCAAAATTATGTCACTTGGATTCTTCATGGGAAACAGAAGTGTAGGAGAACTCTAGAATCACAGAGGTTATCCCAGATGCATTGCCTCTTGAAAATCCTATGAAATTGTTGATAAATGAAGCATTCTTGGGTTTAAGGCATGAGGGCAATGATGCAGGTCCGCCAAAAGTAGTTGGAGAAGAAGAAATGTTAAATGATATGCCTTCTTCAAACAACAAAGACATTTTTGAGTTGCTTAGAGATGGAAGTGAAGAAATATATGAAGAGTCCAAGTACTCGAAGCTAGAATTTTTGTTAAAGTTGTATCACATAAAGTGTTTATCTGGGCTAAGTGACAAGGGAATGACTATGATATTAGATTTACTGAAGGATGCATTTGAATTTGCAAGGATACCTAATTCTTTTTATGAGGCCAAGAATACCATCAAAAAGTTTTGTCTTGATTATATCGAGATAAATGCTTGCCCAAATGATTGCATGTTATACTGGGGAGATGATGCTAATGATGAAACACGCAAGCATTTTCATACTTATAGATGGAAGCCAACTAAGAAGAGCAACAATAATCACATGTATACTATAGGAAAGAAGAAAAAGAAGCAAAAGATGCCTGCAAATATTTTACGTTACTTTCCACTAAAACTAATGTTGCAGAGATTGTTCATGTGCTCTAAAATTGCAGAGCATATGAGATGGCGTGTGAAGGATAGTAACAGAAATGGAATCATGAGCATCCCAGAGATGGTGAGGCATGGAACAGATTTGATACTACTTTTTCTGAATTTGCTTCTGATCCTAGAAATGTTCGATTAGGCCCAGCTAGTGATGGTTTCAATCATTTTGGGATGATGAGTACTAATTATAGCATTTGGCTAGTGATTTTGGTTCCATATAATCTTCCACCTTGGTTGTGTATGAAGCAACCAAATTTTACCATCTCAATGATCATTCCAGGTGCACGTACGGCGGGGAATGATATAGATGTATACCTACAATCACTTATTAAGGAGTTAAATGAGTTGTGGTGTGAATGCGTGAAAACTTTTGATTCACCAAAGAATGGATACACATGGATGATCCAAATATATCTGAAGTTTTTAAACTTTACCTAATGGTATAATTTCAAAGGGAAAATACCTACTATCAGACTCCTTAATATTGTTGGCAGTATTATAGTCATTGTATACATTCTGCCTATGTTACGCCACAACTAATAATTTGTTACTTCAAAGAATAGAGAACCCTATTGATTTTTTGTTTTTATCTTTTAAGATTCACAAGGAGCTAGAAAGATACTTAAAGTGAAGAAAAGGGATTTGTTAAATTTATCTAATTGAGAACGTATTATGGTTGATTTTGACGACACAGATTCACCCATTAGTGAAGGACAAGGCATTCTTGCAGGCTTTTGTGAAATTTTAGCAACCGACTGTTCTATTTTTCCAATTCACTTTGAGAAATTTCCGGATTTACCTGTAACAATCTTCAACCGTTGTCATAATTGATTTATAAAGCCATATAATATCTCTGTTTTATGTCATTAGAATGTATATTTACATGTAATAATTATCTAACCATTGGTTTATTCTTGAAGCCATGATTTTGTTTTAGGACAGTTGAGTCAAATGCAAGATGATATGTTTATAATTCTATGTGTAAGAAATGGGTGCAAAAAGGCTAAAGTTGTTAGATAAGGTCTATGATCCACTTAAGAACAGAGCTGAGATAGTGTTCCACTGGGAATTCTACCAGATCAATGGATTTCTTATGTTGATTACCGCTTTAAAGAAAAAATACATGTATTTATTTCAATGCTTCAATTAGTATGTGTAATTATATGGCTATTTGTTTGCATATCTAAATTTCTTGGTATATTTTTGTAAGGAAACTTGTAAAAGAAATACTGAAATTCGGAAAAAACAAATTGTTTCACATATCAGTGGCTCCAAACCTAACTCCAGAAGAAGGGCTGTAATGGTATTAATTTATTTTGGATACTTTAATTAAACTAGTAACTATTCCTAGTTAGTTAAGTTAATGCGACTTTGACTTTTTCATTTATAGATGGTTGAGACTGGACAAAAGCGTGGACGAGGACAGCTTTATCCGCTACACAAAGAAATAAAGATGGATCATATGTTAATGAGGTGGCAAAAAAGATATGTGTAAGACAACTTTTTATGGGGCTTATTACTCTTCTTTGTTGATATATAACTCATCTATAAGTTATTTATTCTCTTATTTAGACATTCCTTTCGCAAAACTTTGATATCAGTTAAGGAACACCTTCCCCAATTGTGATGACCCAAAATGTCATCTTTAAATTTAATAATTAATTCTGTGTTCTAAGACCTCGAAAAGTACTATTTATTATTACTCGACTTGCGTGTGCAGTCCGTAAAAATTTTCCGAAAAGTTTTCAGGTGAAAAATGAATTAAAATGTAAATTAGAGCTTTAAAACTCAACTGAGTTGACTTTGGTCAACATTTTGAACAAACAGACTCGGATTATGACTTGTGCAAAATTTGAAGTCATTCTGTATTGATTTGATGTGTTTCGACACAAGATATAGAATTTGAAAGTTCAAAGTTCATTGATTTTGATTTGAGGTGCGATTTGTCGTTTTGATGTTGTTTGATGTAGTTTGAAGCCTCGAGTAAGTTCGTATGGTATTTTGGGATATGTTGCAATAATTGGTTAAGGTCCCGAGGGTCTCGGATAGATTTCGGAAGGTAAACAGAATGGATTTCGGACAAAGAGTGCTGGAAATATCTGTTGCAGAAATTGCGTGCGTGGAGCCAACTTTGAAAGCTTATATCTCGCAATTCATAAGGAATCAGAAAATATGCAAAACATGAAAATTGTAGTCGTTTGATTATGGCTTCCATAAAGTTAAACTATGAATTATTTAGACATTTGTACAGAAAGTTATGATGGATTGAATGAAGGCTGGTAGAGCAGTTTCGCCAGAAATTTCGCCAGAAATTCTGATGTATGCAGCCGATTTTGGGAGCTTATATCTCGCAATACATAAGAAATCAGAATAATTGCAAAACATAAAAGTTGTAGTCGGTGGATTCTAGTTTCCAGAAAGTTAAACCATTTATCATTTGGACATTTGTACATAAAGTTATGATTAATTGAAGTAAGACTGGTAGAGCTATTTCTGGTGGACCTTTAGTGACGAAAAATGGACTTTTAGTGACAGATTGACAGAAACTTAAGGACCAAAAATGGTCATTTCATTCATTTCGTTTTGGATTTTTGGAGCACGGTTCTTGGGCGATTTTTACGGAAAAACATTGGGGTAAGTGTTCCTTATCCTATATTGATTATATTTCATGATTCCATACTCATTTACATCATGAATCCGTAAATTTATGGAAGAAAAATCAAGATTTTTGCAAAATCTTTCAAAAACGAAAATTTAAGATTTGGAGGTTGAGTTGTCATCGAATTTTGGTAAAATTGGTATGGGTGGACTCGTAATTGAATGGGTTGTCGGATTATATAAGTTTCGCCGGATTCCGAGATGTGGGCCCCATGGGCAAATTTTGAGCTAATTTCGGATTTTAATAAAAATGTAATATTTTCTTATGAAATTGATTACTATAATTTTTGTTGACTGTATCGAATTAATTATGACTAGATAGAGTCGATCGGAGTCGGAAAATCGAGAAAAAAGCATAATACTTAGTTAAATTGGAGCAAGTCGAGGTAAGTGATTTGTCTAACCTTGTGTGGGGGAAATTTCCCCTAGGATTGATATTGATGTGATTATTAAAATGTGTTGAAAGTCGTGTGCACGAGGTGATGAGTGTGTACACGGGCTAAATTACGAAAGATTATATTTTAAAATTGTGTAGATCACTGTTGCGCATTTATTAAAGTATTTTATCTTGTTATATTCTTCATCATTGATCTGAGATATATACTTCAAATTTGTTTGATCTTTTCTTACTAATTATTTTACCTGTTTAGTTGAAACTTGGTTTCTTTTATTCTGTGCATTATTTGAAGGTTGATTTTCTTTAAATTAAATATTATTAATATGAAGTATTTGACATTTTTAAACTTGATATTGAAGCAACGTAGTAAAGATTTTGAAATATTATTTTCCTAAATTATTTACTCCTGAATATTTTTATACTCATTGTGAGGGAGCCGTGAGCTCTTTATTGTGAGAAAACTATTATTGATGATTTATTTTGGCATGAGCCGTGAGCTCTTTATTGTGGAAAAATATTGTTGTTGAATTATTTTGGCAAGTTAAATTATTTGAGCACTTGAGGTACAAATTGTGATATATTGTGATATTGATACGCATGCGGTGGTATAAGGTCTGGGTGTTGAAACGCATGCGGTGAGATAAGGGTGGCTTGATACGCGTGGCTAGTAGGGGAACTACTAGAAGTCATGCGGTGTGATAAGGGTGGCTAAAACGCGGGATGCTATTTCGGAAAAAAATATTTTCTTTAAATAAATTGTGAAGGCTCCCGCGGTGATATAAGAAAATGAGATATTGTGAATTTATTTATGATTTGGGACTACGAGGCGGTACCTCGGGAGTGCCCTTGTTGATATTGATTTATGGCCATAGTTGCTTTCGATTAATTGTTGTGATTTTCATTAAGTTGAAGGAAATTCTGTTTTAATTCCACGAGATATTATTTGTAATTATTTGATGTCATTAAATGTGACATACTATTTGATTCATTTTCAATGTCATTTTATTTTACTACATTGATAAACATTTTACCATGCCATTATTATATTCCAGTAGGGCCTCACCTGACCTCGTCACTACTCTACCGAGGTTAGACTTGGTACTTACTGGGTACCGCTGTGGTGTACTCATACTACGCTTCTACACATCTTTTTGTGCAGATTCAGGTACATTTTACCAGCCTAGACGTCAGTGAGTTACCTGCGCATGGAGACTTCGAGGTATATCTGCCAGCGTCCGCAGACTCCGGAGTCTCCTTCCATCATTTTATGTTACTTTCTTATATTTTATTTAGACCTTGACATATAGAGACATTGAGAATAAATTCTTAGAAGCTTGTGACTTATTTCTACCGGGTTTTGGGAGTTGAAATTGTTTGAATTGTAGTTTATTTATTTTAAATATTTATTATTATTCCGCATTGATAGGCATACCTAGTCTAGAGACTAGGTATCATCACGACATCCTACGGAGGGAATTTGGGGTCGTGACACCAATCTCATAATAGAAAAAGTTTAGAGATTCTCTTGTGATTGACGAAAGAGGGTAATGGGTATACCATAGTTGAAATCAGCAGGATCTTCTTCTTTGGTATCAAAATCAAGCTAGTATATAGAACTTAGGATTATTCATGTAGAGGGAATAACAAGCTAGCACTACATAGACCTAATATCTCGTAGTAATATTGGTAAAATTTCCCATTATATAAAATCATCAGAACCCACAAGGTTAAATAGTTTTGTCCAGCGGCAGCTTTATTCAATATATGTTTCTTCTCTGAATTGATATTGCATGAGTTTGCCATGTTTATCCTTCTCTTTAGCTGATGAACTGATTCTAGAATGATGTTGAGGTGAAGTAAAAAAAGGAAAAATAGAAATTGGATTTTGCTTACCTTCTGGTATTTCATGTGCTTTGTGAGAAGTCAAACTGGCTAGCCAGATGAAAATTGAAGCTTCTTACAGCAAAGTAATGGGTAAGTAACCTTGCTAAATCCATTCATAATTAAAGTTTAACCTAATTGGTTATTTTCAATTACGTAAATCAATAGTTCAAACCACACTCAAAGGTAGGACATTTCCCATTTTTATAGGAACTTTTGTACCAGAAATAATGGTATCTCCAATTATAGCCTCTCTGGGATGTAAAATATATCTCTTCTCACCATCCCCATAGTGTATGAAACAAATGTATGCATTTCGATTAGGGTCGTATTCTATGATTATGATTCTACCATATATGTCTTTTTCATTCCGTCAAAAATCGATTTTACGGTATAGACGCTTATGACCTCCCCCTCTATGCCTTGCGGTAATGATTCCTCTAGCATTACGACCTTTACCACAATAATGATGTCCACAGAACAAATTATTTCGTGGATTGGATAGATTAAGCCTTTAAGCATGCAGATGAGTGTTTGCTGTCAGCCCTAATCCTTCGGTTTGTGGATTGGAATAAGGAGTTCCATGTTCATACTGACGCATCACCCTATGCCATTGGATGTATGTTGGCGCAAGAAGGGACGCTTTATCACTCCATCTACTTTTAAAGTATATGACTTTCCGCTTGAAAATTATACAACCACCGAACCTTCTTTATCATGATTCAACCCATACCTCAGACCCAAGATTGAGCACCAGAGCTGCTCATAACAACGTACCAAAAAGAAGAATGCAAGAAGTTCATATTCTCCAAATTCTACTATAAACCAGGTAGTGAAGATAAAAAAAAGCATAAGCTACCTCGTTCGTGCTCCCGTCTTTCCCGCTGCCATCTTCGGTGGATGCACCCCTTCACTTAAAGGCAGATAGGGCACCGTCTAACCTTTTAGATTGAATGAAGTTACTAAGCTAGTCACTTCACCTCTCTTTCTTACCCGCCCTTATTAGTAGTATTTTGCATGTGCACAGCATAATAGTCTTAAACGGGGTAGATTAGTTCACATCTCATAATAAGGGAGGATTATATGTTGCTAATTGTTGTTGCCACAAATCCTTATTATGGTAAATTTTGTGTTACTAACTGCAGCCCTAAAGTTTCAGCACTTGTTTTATAACAGAAAAATATATTATTCTTCTCTTATTTTTCTTTTTTAACTTGTCAATTACTTATTGAAGTTAGGACACTGGCTTTTGGTGTGTAATGTATTTAGGAAAAAATTGAACTAGCATTGAGCCAAAGTACCGTGAATGAGTCTGAAATTTTACCAAATGATGTTGTTGGTAAGGCGTTGGGAAAAGAGCACTCTTGAAGGGTAAGGTGCTTGGGATTAGGAGTTGTTCCTGGCAGAGCTTTTAGACAAACAAGACCTCGTTGTAGTGATTTGAATGATTCAAGTTATAATAATGGTTCATGTCCTTCCCAATGCCAAGAGAAGTACAATCAAATGTTGAATGCTCACAATCAAAGCCAAAAGAACTACAGAGAAATGATGAATGTTAACACTCAAATGATGAATGTATTTAAGGCATTTATGATAATGAAAGAAGGGAAGATACCTGAAGAATTTGCAGGGATATTTGTTTCTCCTCCTCGTTCAACGGTGAGAATAGTTCATAACTTTTTTATTTAATTTTGAAGTATGATTGATCAGTCCAAGTATGACTCTAAATTGGAAAAGTAGAAAATGTTTGTGCTGTGTGGTATTTGACTTAGCATTCAAATGGAATGGGGCAAAGAATTTGCTTGAAATTGTAAATTGTATCGTATTCAAGGATGTTTTCTTTGGATGATTCCAGAAGGTATATATTTCAGTTGAAAATGACTAGAGAATAGAATTTTGGTGTGTCAACTTGAAAAGACACATCTAAATAGAGTTCCAATAAAAGCACATGTTTACATGTGGAGATGCATTCTTTGTATGTTCCAATAGTCCCTATCATTGGTGGAATCTTTTACATATGTGATGTCTGGATTTGGTGAATCTTCAAAATTCCAAAATTCATCATTCACAAAATTATTCTTGCTTCTTAGATTCACAAACTTCGCAAGTCAATTTAATCTTTTCCATTTCCATATCAGAATAAAAGAAGTTTCTGGTTCCACCAAAGCAGTGTCTTTTATTTCTTTCATTCATTCATTCATTCATTTGTTTATATAATCATATTCCCTCTAGTTGTTCTGCTTTTCTTGACATCCACCCTCTCGAGGCATGTCAATCATGCACTTTTACTATCAACTGAAAAGATATTTCAGTAGCCAATTCCTTTGAATTGATCGCTGAAAGTATGAGCCGAAGACATTTGGCTATTTGAGCTGCATGCTATCTGAAGTTATTTTCTTTATGAAACAAAAGTGTGGCAGCATAAAATTTAAGAATAATTATTTTTTCAACCTCCAGTTATAGTTTACTTATACTTTTGTGTTATGTGGTGTTTGACATACCTTACCATATTCAATGTGTCCTAACTTTGTGCTATGTGGTGTTTGACTAATAGATGACTTAGATAAGTTACTGATACTTGACTGAAGCTAAGTGATTATTAGTTAGGATATTGTTGAGGTACTTTTTATTAATTATATTTTATTTTGATTGTTTTGTAACCAAGTGATGCGGCTAGCGGATTCATTTCACCCATGGATATAAGATCATCCGGTGGAAGTAATCCTAAGGACAACCATTGAAGTTGCATACAAATGTAATAGATAATTAAATATCGTACTCGATTGAATGGTCATAGTAAATTTTTTGTCCATAATGGTTGAAGTGTTCTATTTAAAGTTAGTTTTAAGACTAATTATAACATTGATGTTTTGTGTTTAATGGTTGAAGTAGTTGTGTTTAAAGTAAATTTTTGAGACTAATGATAATTTACTTTAATAAATTTTATGATTTATTAATATATTGATGTTACTTGATTCTAGTAAGTAATTTATATAATTTGTTGATGCTTCATTATATTAATATAATTGAAATCAGATCAGTTATGGAGTAACATTGCAAAAAAAAAATATATTCAATGAATAGCGGAGGTTATAATTGCCGCTATTTAACCTATAATAATATTGTGTTATAAACTTGTGGGGGTTAAATAACAATATTGTGGGGGTCTAGACCTTTGCTATTTTTTAATAAGTAAGTTCTTTAAAAGTCAAACTACTGAATTGCGGAAGTTATATCACCGTTAAATACCTGCCGCTATATGATAACGGCGGTAAGGTAAAAAAAATCACAAATTGGTTGCGAAAAACATTATTGCGGGAGTTTTGAAAACCGCCGTAAAAGTATATTGCGAAGGTTTCTGACCGCCGCAATACGTAATAAAACCTCCGCAAATTTAGCGTTCTTTTGTAGTGAAAGTGTTTTCTATTAATTTCTAACTCAATTCTATACCGTTACAGGTAAATACGCATGACAATTACAGGACAAACAAGCAACTAATGACATTGCAATTTGGCAGAAGGATGAGGCTCATATTTATATAAATCAGACAGGGAACCTGGTTCCCTTGACTCAGGTTAGTAGTTCCTCTTACACTCATACGCATTTTAAACTACTAAAAGTGCCACGTCATTAAAATGTGTCATCCCTTTCCCCATACCTTTTTAATCCCAAACTTCACACTCGTTACAAACCGACCTGTCTACCCAGTCTGTTGCACCCATTTGTAATTGGTTCCTCCTTCCCTCTAAATAACCCAAAAGACTTGTCTCTCTCATAACTATCGACATCAAAGCCATCAAACTTTCCTCTTCTCTCAGAAACCCTCTTTCTTGTGTCTTTGTTCTCAAAAATTACCATGTCTTCCCAAAAACTAGAGTCTCCTAAAGCCACCATTATCACTCCCACTGTGTCCTCATCTCACAAAGCGCAGCAGCCCGAGTCTGAATCTTCACCTTCACCTAGTGAAAACCCCATCTCCGACCAAAAACTATCCACTGTCTCTTCTCTGACTCCATCGAGTTCTGGTTCCCACCGTAACCGAAAAAATCAAATACCCAAAATGTTTGTCGTGATAAACTCTCCCTCTGCTACGTTGGAAAAAATGGTAGAAGACGGAGAAGAGGGAACAGAGGTTTCGAGCCAGCAAGTTAAGGAGGTAACTGTAGCCCAGGAGGTTATTGCCAGTCTTGGTGAAGCATCTGATGTATCTACCACTCCTTCTGCTCAACCGTTTGATCTGAATATTGCATCACCATCAGGTAACGCCTCTCTCGCTTCTACTGATTCTACATTGTTGGATGTAAGTAAGAAGGAAGCCATAGAGAACATGATGTTTATTTCTACTGAAGGGGGTTTGGTTGGGGAATATGTGTATGGAGATGTGAGTGCTGAGACTCATGGAGAAGAAAGGGGTAATGAGGATGGAAGAGGGGAACTGGTGCCTCAAGGAGAATTGGTACCAATTAGTACTACAGGGGAGCCAACAGAGGGACTTACTCCCTCTACCCAAGAAGAGCACTCTGCTCCTACTTGGGATGAAACTCCATGCTCCACTAAAAAATCCATGGACAGTACTGACCCTCTTCCTTTCCCTCATCTAGATGCACTTCCATTAAATTTTATGATTCCTAAGATGAAGCCCTTATCTGAAGAAGAAGAAAAAGAAGAAGATGATGATGATGATGAAAGTGGGGAGGATTATGATGATATGCCTGTATCATAGTTTACAGCTGCTAGAAGTGGTAGGGAAGTCCCCAAAGACCCTGTTCTTAAAAGATACACTACTAGGCAGCAGAAAAAAGAAGCCATTGAGAGTGCTTTGAAAAGAAATAAGGATAAAAAGAAAAGAAGAAGACTGGTGAAAGGGAGAAAATTAGTGAATGAGGAGGATCTGCCTCCAGCAAATATTATGGATGTTCAGGACAAAAAGGTGAATGAGGAACCTACTTCCCTTGTTCGTAAATCCTCTAAGAAGTCTGTGACTGTAAAGTCCAAGAGAGGGTCGTATGTGAAAGGTGTTGAGATTGATAAAGAGAAAAGTGTTGAACAGAAAGAGTCTGGTGAGAAAAGTAAGTCTGGGAAGAAGGGGAAAAGTATGAAGAAATCTCAGAAGATAAAGGCAAGTGACAATGAGAAACATGGTTCCTCCAAGAAAGCCAGAGTGGAAGTGTCTGAAGTTGACAAAAGAGAAAGGTTAAAGAAGCAAACGGTGCTATGGGACGAAGTGTTTGATGCTGATATTCATGAAATGTTAGGAATGAGACAGCTGGTTGCAATTTGTGAGTTTCATAAGTGGACTCATTTGTTTACCATTCAGAGTCCCAAAGTCTATGAAAAGGAAGTTCGCAGCTTCTACGCTGATCTATTCACTGTGGAAGATGACAATATCTGCCAGAAGATTAATGGAGTAGATTTTGTGATGGATGAAGCTATACTGGGAAGTATCTTGGGGTGTTCCCACTGAGGGGCTCTCGTCTGTTGAAGGGACCTGTTCCTCCGACTTTAGGAAGATCATTCTAAAGCCTCAGGCTGTTTAGAGAGGGGAACGGGTGCACAAAAAGGCCCTGCTTCTAGAATATCAACTCATGTTTGAAATGGTGAACAAGGTCATGCTCCCTCATCCGGAAAGACGTTCTATTACTTTAATAGCGGATATGTTCCTCTTGGAAGCATTGGATGGATACACTACTATCAACATGCCTGGAATCATGATTGAACATATGAAAAATGTAGCAGACTTCAAGGTTGGGAACCATGGTTTGCCTTATGGGTTCCTTCTCACTAGTGTGTTTGAATATTTCAAAGTTGCCTTGGGAAGAGCAGTGGTGAGAACTCGAAAGCAAACATTCTCAATGACTACCTTGGAGGAGTGTGAGTGTGTCGACAAGAAGGGAGGAGTTGGCAATAATTCTACAATTTCTCAGTTGATCGATGCTCAGACTATTGATAACAAGGAAATAAGGAGGCGAAGGCTAGGAATGTCATTCTTGAGGGACAGCTCAGTCAAGCCAAAGAGGAACGTGGTTCTAGCAGTGCACATGGTGCAGAGGTTGCCCGCTTGATGGCTGAAAATACAGACCTAAGAAAACAGGTTGAGAACCTGAAAGAGCAACTGATAAACGAGCAGCGGTCTACAAATGCTTGAGTGTATATTCTTCTCAAAGCCCTTTCCTCTTCATCCTTCACTCCCTCTTCCAGTGCCCCTTAAATAGTCCCCTTGTCAGTGTCTAGTTTATCCGTGTTTGTCCTGGTCCCACTGTCCTGTTTTAGCCTGTTGTTTTTATAACGGTGGTACTTTAAGTTTGTTTATTGTGTGAATGTTGTGTAACAATGGTACTACTGCCTATGTTTTTCTTCTTTAATTAATCAAATGAGCATCTCAGTCTTTTGATATGCATCTTATACTCTTGTGCTATGTTCTTAGCTATGTTGTGTGGATACAAGTGGCATGAGTTAACTTTGTTGGACTTCTTTTTGCATTTACTTGCATAAATTCTTTTTACGAAGCCAAGGGGGAAGAAAAATTGAAGGGGAGAAACGGGTTTTTAGGGGGAATATAACTAATCTGCAAGGGGAATCATATGGAGATCTGGTTCTCAGAGAGAACTTCAATTCTAAGTTTGTCATCATCAAAAAGGGGAAAATTGATATGTTATGTGCCTTTGTGTTTTAATGGTTTAACAAACTTCATATGAGAACAAGATAGGGAACCTGATACAAAGTCTCAAAGTGCTCGAGACAATAAGTCACATGTCTGGCACAATGATATCAGTCAAAGGAACTGCAGAGGGAACAGATGGCTATCAGTTCCTCTGGTCAAAGTACAAGTGAACTCCTTACTATTGTTAAAGCTGTTGTACTGTGACATTGCATACGCAACAGTGCAGCAGTCACTTTTTGGAGCATGCTGTGTACCGGATACTTGCTTACACTATCTCAATGACCCCACTTATATATTACCAACATGAGCCAAGGGAAAACACACACTTGCAAACCCTAAATCATTAATTCTCTCTCAAGTGTGTAGCCGCTTTCATTCACTCTAAGGCTTGAAGAACAAAGTAGCGACAGAACAACGGATCATATCCCAGCACTGAGTCCATCGTGTGTCTTTAGTATTACTGTATCTTTGTTAATGTTATTCACTTATAATTCCTACTCAGCTTAGTTAGAAGCATCTTGTAGGATATCTTTGTAAACCATAAATCTTGTGTTTGTGTTTGACTAGAGTTAGTCAAAGTGGTGAACTTTGTAATAGAGTTATTACAAAGAGGCTTGCAATAGAGTTATTGCAAGTAGGTGAGAGATTAAGAGTTTAATTCCTAGGTTATAATAGGTTGTAATCTAAAGTTGCTCGGTTAGTGAAGTTGAAATCCTACGAGTGTAGGTCGTGATTTTTAATCACGTGAGCTGGGAGTTTTTCACGTAAAATATTATTGTGTTATTTACTTACCGATGTGTGTGTGTGTGTGTGTGTGTTCTATGGGAACTTATAGAGAACCATGTTCTCTATACAATTTGGTGGACTCTTAGTTCACATAAATAACTCGTGTAGTCAACACATGCTTGTGATGTTTCCGTTGTACTTACTAAATTTGTGAAGGTCCGTGTCTGAAAATACAGCTTCAGTTTCTCCTTAAAATGATTCTGATAAAAAAATTACTCGTTTCGAATCAGCCAATCAAACCAAGTAAGAGCTTTGCCATCAAGGTAGTACTAGGGAGGAGGTAACCAGTCCTTCTCAGAGAGGCCAAGGTATGTGAAGTACCGTTCCGCCCGATAAACCCAGCCCTCTGGGTTGCCGCCAATGAATTTATCTAGTATCACGATGTCCATTGGAATCTGAATCAATGAAAGCACCAATGTAACAAATGCTACAATCTCAAAGTATATTGATAAGAACTAAAGATCTATTACAACTATTAGTAGCCTAACCAATACTCAAATTGCAGGCTAATAATAGAAATAGTGAAATTAAGAATATAGGAGAAGATACATAGATAGAAGAAAAGAGATGAGAAGGTTAAACTCAGAAAGGGGAAGAGAGGAACCGACTTTTCTTCAACAATTCGCATAACGTCCAATTCAGATCCACTATCCTTTTTAACATAACCGTCCTTAGCCTACAATCTACTACTCAACTTGGATCCTAAATAAACCTAGGCCTATTGTTTGTTCTCGGCCCAATAGCTCGTGTCAGCCTAATAGCTACTTGTGTGACATTGGGCTGAGGCTGATTCATATCACCCTCACTGGTCCTCGTATTAGTTACATATGTAATAAGCTCGGTACATATGATTTGTATGCATTGGTTTGAGGGGGAGTGTTAGATAGTTATGTGTAAATAATCATAGTCTCATATGTAGTAGGAGTAGAATATGTCCTAATCCCATATGTAGTAGGAGTAGAATATGTATTATATGTAGGGCTCAATGTATCATTGTTAATAAAATAGATATTTCTCCCGTACATTCTCACAGTTATCATTGCTAATACTTAGGTTTATGATGCACCATTTTTGATTTGGTTAGAGAGTTGTAAGTGTTGGAATAAGAATTCATCCTTAATCCAAAAGTCAAGTCATATGTGATTTACGGGTAGGAGATAAATTCCAAAGAAGAGTAGAATTCTCATATGCACTATACTACAGAGGGATATACTCCAAAATGAGTAAGAATAACAACCGAAAAGGAGTACAAATGGTACAGCATGTTTCTGAATAAAAGATATGTTACAAAACCTCTCAATGCGAATCACCATTTGTTTTTCTCGCCGAAAAGGAAAAACATTTCGATCTAGGATACAAATGAACGAAGCCTAGTAGTTAAATTTGCTTTAGAACTTTTTCAGCTGCAGCTACTGTCTTTTGAATATCCTCTGAAGTGTGTGCTAAGCTAGTAAATCCAGCCTCAAACTGTGATGGTGCAAAATATACACCTTCCTCCA
This sequence comes from Nicotiana tomentosiformis, assembly GCF_000390325.3. NCBI lineage: Eukaryota > Viridiplantae > Streptophyta > Magnoliopsida > Solanales > Solanaceae > Nicotiana > Nicotiana tomentosiformis. The sequence continues at coordinate 16,938,791 of NC_090815.1, read as the reverse complement.
GCATTCCCCTATAGAATCTGCCAAATTTTTCTGTATCACTCTTCTTTGCATCCGAAAAGTTATTGACAGGACCCTCCGCGAAAAAGAAGCCAAACATCCCCCTTATGTACCCGCCACACATTGCATGACCGGTCTTCTTTCCAGCATCCAAGATTCCCTGTGTAAGTTCACCGGTGATCTTGTCCAAGTATTCGTATGTACCCGGTCCCTGTAATCGCTTAAGCGTGTGAATTCCAGCAGTCATGGCCAATGGATTTCCACTTAGGGTCCCGGCTTGATACATCGGTCCTGCAGGTGCTACCATCTCCATAATATCCCGCCTTCCTCCGTATGCACCTACTGGCAAGCCACCGCCGATAATCTTCCCAAGTGTCGTCAAATCTGGAGTTATTCCAAAATACTCCTGAGCTCCGCCGTATGCCAACCTAAATCCAGTCATGACTTCGTCAAAAATAAGAAGTGCGTCATTTTCTTTGGTGATCTTGCGAATGGCAGCAAGAAAATCTAGATTAGGTTGAATGAAGCCAGCATTTCCAACTACAGGCTCAAGAATTATAGCAGCGACTTCGCCTTTGTGCTCCTCAAAGAGGCTCTCAACAGCAGAAATATCGTTGTAAGGTGCTGTCAGTGTATCAGAAGTAGCTGCTTTTGGAACTCCAGGGGAGTCGGGGAGTCCTAGGGTGGCAACACCACTGCCCGCTTTAACAAGAAATGGATCAGCATGACCATGGTAACAACCCTCGAATTTGATGATCTTAGGCCGGCCAGTGAAAGCACGAGCCAGCCGTAGTACTCCCATACATGCCTCTGTACCAGAGTTGACGAACCGAACCATTTCTATGCTTGGAACAGCTGAAATAACCATCTCGGCCAGAGTGTTTTCAAGGAGACATGGAGCACCAAAACTCGTTCCTTTCTTCATTGTTTCAGCCAATGCTGCTAACACCTGCAGGAAAAGGTCATACCAGGATTGTTGCGTAAAAAACAACTGAAAAAGCAATACAAAATTTCACTCTCTTGTCTTCGTCCCTAGACCTTCCACAATCCACAACAACCAAGACCCTCCCCCCATACAGTGCTAAGACATTCACAAGACTCTCTTTCAACCAAGTTTCTCATTGTACAATGCAATAAGACAGAGGGGCATAGAAGATTTTGAGGTGTCTTGCACAATAGTTATTAAAGCTGAGCTCAAGAGAATCCAGTTGACATATCGGTCTTCTTCTTTCTCAGAAAGGAGGAGAAACAAATGGAGGAAGCATTTAGACAATTCCCACCTAGGTCTACCATGTTCTACTTGGGTCTTCACTTTATCATGAGAACTGTCTATGGCATGAACGTCTATGTTGCTCGGACTTCCAAAAATGTTGCCGCACCCGTGTCGGATCCTCCAAAAATGCACTACTTTTGGAGGATCCGACACGCACCCGTCAGCATTTTTGAAGAGTCCGAGCAACATAGATGAATGTCATATAGCGACTTCCATTTAATAAATGAACAAAAGAAAAAACTTAAACCATATGTTCTTGGTAATCGTAAAATTCATCTAAGGCCAAATAATTCCAGGACAAGGGTTCTATTAAAAAAACTTTTCTAACGTAATGGGAGCCAAAAAGAAAAAGAAAAAAGAAACAGCTTTAAGATTGTGTTTCTGAAACATGTTACCAAATACAAAGCCAAATAAATGCACAGTGAGTGAAATTTCTAGCTGAACATATAGTTAAAAGCAGAAAACTGAACCTCATCATCTGCATGACCGATTATAGCTGGACCCCATGATCCGACATAGTCAATGTACTCGTTACCATCTATGTCCCGCATACGAGAGCCCTTCACGGAGTCAATAATGATAGGTTGTCCGCCAACTGACTTGAAAGCACGAACTGGGGAATTTACACCTCCTGGCATCAACTCCTACCAACAGTGAAACACGAGATTAAAATCTATTGAAGTGTGTGACCATCTCATCTAAAAGCTTAAGCTGTCAGAGCATACTTTTATTTACTTAATTATCCCTTCAACACGCCCCCTCACGTGCAGGCTTCATTCATTTTTTTCATTGGCCAAGCACGTGGAAATTCATTTTAATGGTGACGGTGAGACTCGAACCAAGACCAGGACCTTTGCCTGCTCTGATAACATATTAAGTGTGTGTCCATCTCATCTAAAAGCTTAAGCTGTTAGAGAGAGCACACTTTTATTTGCTTAATTATCTCTTCAACAAAATCAATGGACTTGTAGGGACTTGAAATCAATAAAACTGAACTGGAATCTTGTCTGCTTCCATTCTTTTGAATATTATGCTGCTAGAAGTTGAAAAATGTAGAAAGTTGAGCACAACACAAAAAGAATAGCACAAATCAAGTGCATCTGTAGATTGACGGTTTACACCATATAACCGAACACTTATTTTAACTTGTATTTTCAGCACCTCCTTCTGATGCAAACAACCATAGACAACTAGTTGAAAGTGCAATTCCCTTTTCAAACAAAGGACAAGATGTTGTACAATTTGTTCTTTCTCATGAGCATTTTTATAACCATTCTCCCATCTAGAAAATGCTACAAGTGTTAGCATCTTTCCCTTATAGGTTCCAATCTCAGTAAGTTACATCAGAAGATACATTAAAAATATAAGAATATGTACAGGGAAAAGAAACCAACTAAAGCAAAGACACACATTTTGCTACATTATCAGATTACTCAGTATATCTGCTCTTTGTAGTCAAACACCTACAATTTTCAAGGAACTTAAACTGTGTAATAAATTGTGCCTTTTCAGCACAACTACACACCTAAAACATACTCAAGATTCTAATAGAGACACATACATATCGCAATTCAGTTACAATAACTTATATGGCAGGATAACCAGATTGTATATCAGCAGGGGCGGAGCTAAGTTGAGGAAAGGGGGTTCAATTGAATCCACTGGGCTGTAAAATTACATTGTGTAGATAGGGCAAAAACAATTTTTTTACTTATTACTATTATATTAAACTATTGCATCCCCTTAACATAAGGAAAAATTCTAGTAAAGTAGCAAAGAAGGTTCAAAAATTATTATAGATCATAAGTTTAAATCCCATGTGTGACATTTTAGTATGTTTTTCTTTTTTAAATCCCCTTGTATAAATTCCTGGTATATCAAAGTTCAAAAGCCAGGATTTGACCCCAACTTGTTTGGGACTGAGGCGTAGTAGTTGTTTATTGGTAGTTTTGGTCCAAATCCTTTATTTGTCTTAAAACATCGATTGAATATGTACAAATTATTAATTTAGAACCCAATAACTTGCAGACTACAATCCTGAACCCATAAGCTTCAAATTCTAGTTCCGCCTCTGTTCAAAAGCATTAGTTCTGCATCAGTTCATTAGGTAGATGCCAATCTTGGCAAATGCACCAAATTTATCAAACCAAAATCTCCTTCTTCTTCCTCTAACCCTTAAAGCTAGCATTTTTACTAACAATATTAACATAAAAGATTGAATCTTGAAGCAACCCAATTTCAAAAATAAATAATAAACACCGAACAATAACCATAAAAAAAGAAGCCAAATTGTACCTTGGCTTTGCTAAAAGCTTCTTCAGACTTTTGAAGAATGAAAGTTTTCTTCTTTTCATCAACTGATGCTGTCATTTTAATTGTTGAAGAAGATGGGGTGCATCGGCGGGGAGATGGAGAGAAAACCAATTTGGGTCTTTGACCTTGAGTCAATTTAGATGGCCATGAAATTCCTACACCATTTACAGCAGCCATTTTTACCAACTGTGTGTCTCTCTCTCTCTCTTTTGAGTTTTCTTGAGTTGGGGCAGCAATGGCTTTTTGTTCTGAATTCTTTGGTTTTTAAAATGGCTTTGTTGAAGATAAGGAAAAGTAGATAGAGAAATCTTAAAGAAAACGAAAGTGACAAAATTACTAATATGTCGTAAAATTGGGCTTGGCCCATGGTTCCAACATCTTCTTTCTGGAAAATTTACATAAATATCACCTTTTAAGAAATATTTTACCTCCCTTCCCCCCATAGCACAAATAGGAAGATTTCAGACAGCTATTTAACTTTTGTACCATTTAAATAATTTTTACAAGAATAGATTAACGAGGCATAATTTGCTCAAAGTTATGTTGGGCCGGAGCGTAACTTTGAACAAAATTAGGTCAAAATAGTACGGGCTAGTAATTTTTCGGATTGGTAATCGAAAAATAAAGTCATAAAAAAGTAGCCACTATTTTGTTGAAACACGAAAATTTCCAGCATAATATGCAGGATTATGGAGCTCCTGTGTATAAACTTCCAGCATATTATGTTGGAACTCCAGGACACGGAAAGTTTCAGCATAATATGCGAGATTATGGAACTCCTGCATATAAATTTCCAGCATATTACGATGGAACTCCAGCACATTATAAAATACCAACATATTATGCTGGAAGCTCATATCTAAAAAAATTGGAACTCCAACATATTATGCTAGAAATTTTTAAATTTTTAATAGTATTTTTTTAAAATTTTAACATTATATGAAAAGTAGCTAAATATTGATTACTTTTGAAATTGTGACTATTTTTCAATTACCAGATGTAAATCTGACTATTGTTGAATTTTGCCTCAAACAAAAGGCTAAAGTAATGCCACTAAACTTCTAGCATATTACGATGGAACTCCAGCACATTATAAAATACCAACATATTATGCTGGAAGCTCATATCTAAAAAAATTGGAATTCCAACATATTATGCTAGAAATTTTTGAATTTTTAATAGTATTTATTTAAATTTTAACATTATATGAAAAGTAGCTAAATATTGATTACTTTTGAAATTGTGATTATTTTTCAATTACCAGATGTAAATCTGACTATTGTTGAATTTTGCCTCAAACAAAAGGCTAAAGTAATGCCACCAAAGAAGCTCTGTCAAACTGGCTAAGGCAATTCGCATTGGATATATAAGTAGGCAATTAATTTTTTATTGAATTTAAATTCATAAGAAATTTGGATTTAATTCCAAATTAAATATATTTAGTCTAAATAAATATTATGGTCTAATATAATTGAATTAATTATTTAAGTTCAATACATATGGGTTAAATAAATAGGTTCAAATCTACTAGAGTAGCCTATTTAATTGGGCTATAAGCGATGAGCCCACTTCATTAGGCCCAAGATGGCATCTTCCTAGAGGCCCAGTGCCATGTGTCAAATGACGTGGCGCGCCAAGTCAAACAGAAGAGACAATAGGATCATGCCACGTGTCAAAATGACAAGGCATGCCAAGTCACATTAAAATGCCAATTAATTCGCGCCACATGTGCAAGTGACACGTTCTGGTCAATCAAATGCGCCCATGTCAGACTTCAATTTGATTGGTCGGAAAGAGTTTGTTCTTATCATAATTCTTCCCTCCCACAACTATAAATAGGGGTCTTCATAACCCAAAAAAGATACCAGAAATTATAACAAGAAGCAAGAAAGAGCTCGTGGATCAAACGCTGCAAATTCCTCCACAAGTTTCAAGCTTCAAGCAATCAAGTTCAAGTTCAAGCTCAAGAACGAAGAACAAATCAAGTTCAGGTTCAAGCTCAAGAATGAAGAACAAATCAAAATTCAAGGAGTACTAGTTCAAATCAAAGTTCGTGCTAGTTGAATTAAAGATCATCGTCCGTGGAAATAAATATAGATTCAAGATCAAGCTCAAGGGCCCTTGAATTTATTTATTATTGGAAAGAAGAATCAGAGGATTCATAGAGATTGTACACTCATATTATTTGAAATCAAATACTACGATTGTTGCAATATTTTTTGGTCTTGATTTAATTTTCTCGACACAATTTATTGTCTACAAATTCTGGCACGCCCAGTGGGACAATCTCTACCTCTAATCTCAACTTTTCAATCATCAAAGTTCAAGAACATTGAAATGGCTTCAAAGAAAAACAACTCCAGTTCAACTTCCACTAAGGCTGCTAATTCCAGGTTCTATGCTGATGTGGAAAGTATCATCGATATTACCTTTGGAAGCTTTGGACCAGTTACGAGGAGCAAAGCAAGCTCGTTAGGACAACAAACACCCCAAGTGTCGTCCGCATCAACCTCTGTTTTCGGATCTTCATCCTCAAAAGGAGCAAGATCTTCCACAAACATACCCGAAAGAGGAAGCGATGCTGCTGAAAAGATCAAGAAAACTCTTGTTCTGCTTGACCTCTCCGGATCCAAGAACTCGGCTGTGAAGGAAGATAATGATGCTTCAAGTGATGGATTCTCCCCACTTACACCGCGTAGCTTGAGCCATTCGAGAATCAATCTGTGTGACAATTTGTAATGACCCGGCCGGTCGTTTCGAGAGTTATAATCCTGTTTTCCCTATTCCTACTTCTTTTTGTGTTATTCAGCTATATTATGTTATATCAGGTTAGTAGGTTCGTGTCCGAAAGGAACTCGGAGTGAAATGAGACACTTAGTCTCATAATTAAAAATTTGAGTTAGAAAAGTGGATCGGATATGGACCTATGTGTAAACGACCTCAGATTTGAATTTTAATGATTCCAATAGCTCTGTATGGTGATTTTGTGCTTAAGAGTGTGTCCGAAATATTATTTGAAAGTCCGTAGAGGAATTAGGCTCGAAATGCCGAAAGTTTTAATTTTGAGAAGTTTGACCGGGGGGTTGACTTTTTGATATCTGAGTCGGAATCTAATTTTGAAAATTGAAATACCTCTGTTATGTCATTTAGGACTTGTGTGCAAAATTTGAGGTCAATCAGACGTGATTTGATAGGTTTCCAGAGTTGTTTGTAGAAATTAGAAATTTCAAAGTTCATTAGGCTTGAATTGGGGTGTAATTCATGGTTTTAGCGTTGTTTGAGGCGATTTGAGAATTCGACTAAGTTCGTATAATATCTTAGGACTTGTTAGTCTATTTGGTTGAGATCCCGATGGCCTCGGGTGAGTTTCGGATGGTTAACGGATCAAAAATTGAACTAGAACAGCTGCTGCAATTTCCTTCTGTTGTAAATTGCTTCTACCAGAAATCGAGCTCAGATGTGAGCCCAGATCGAGCTCAGGGTCGAGGGCCACGATCGAAGGCCTAGGATCGAGAATCAGAATCGAGAACCTCAATCGAAGGCCAAGATCGAGGCAGAACCGAGGATGTTTAGGCAGAATTATAAAAACAGGGACTTCATCCCATTTGCCATTTTTGACAAATTGGAGCTTGAGGAGAGGAGATTTTTGATATATTTTCAATGAAAACTTGAGTAAGTCCCTTGTGATCATTTCTACTCCATAATATTGAATTATCATCGAATAATCTGACTAGATTATATGATTTTGAGGTGTAAATCGGAGATTGGAACTTAGAAATTTAGAAATAAGATTTGTATATTTGAGGGTCGAGTTGAGGTCGGATTTTGGTAAAATTGGTATGGGTAGACTCGTGGTTGAATGAGCTTTCGAATTTTGTAATTTTTGTCGGGTTCCGAGACGTGGGCTCCACGGCGATTTTTGAGCTAATTTTCGGATTTTTATGGAATAATCATTATTATCTTGTGGAATTAATTCCAATGAATTTTATTGACTGAAACGAATTATTTGTGACTAGATTCGAGGCATTCGGAGGCCGATTTACGAGGCAAAGGCATAGCAGAGTAAAAAGTTTCATGTTTTGAGGTAAGTAATGATTGTAAATCTAGTCCTAAGGGTATGAAATCCCGGATTTCGTATCATTCTACTATTTTGAAGTGACGCACATGCTAGGTGACAGGCGTGTGGGCGTACACTGTTGGGGATTTATGACTTGGTCCGTCCCGTAGCAACTGTAAAGTTGCATACTTTGTTGAAATCATTGATACTTATATGTTTTAGAAAGATTTTCTGTAAATTGGGCTGAATACTATGTTTGGGCCTTGCGCTAATGCTGTTTGGACCCTTAAGGTTGTTTCTTACCATCCTCTCACTGTTTTCGATTAAAAATCTATACTCAGTCATGTTTATACTTGTTTACCGCATAACTCAGTTTTATGACTCTATTTTGATGCATATAAATGTTTTGGGCCGAATGCCCTATTTTACTGAAATGCCTGAGTGGCCTGATTTGTGAGAATGAGTGTGGATCGAGGCTGCCCGCCTGCAACATACTTTATGACTGAGTGAGGCCGAGGGCCTGATTTGTGAGGATGAGTGTGGATCGGGGCTGCCCGCCTGCAGCATACTTTATTATTATCGCACGTGAGTTGTCCGTGCAGATTATAGTGCTTGGGCTGAAGGAGTCCCTCCGGAGTCTGTACACACCCCAGTGAGCGCAGGTACCTACTGAGTGAGAGTGTCGAGTGCTGAGTGACTGGGAGGCAAGAGTGATTATGAGGTATGCCCGAGTGGCAAGAGTGATTGTGAGGTATGCCCGAGTGGCACGAGTGACTATGAGGTTTACCCGAGGGGCTGTTTATGATTTCATCATTTTTGCTCACCTTTGCATTGAGTCTTTGTTTGAAAAACTGTTGGAAAAATGTATTTAAATGATTTTTTACTAGAACTGTGTTTAAACGAGATGTTTGATTCAAATCCTGATTTTTTAAAGAGCATGTGGTATTTTACTGAAATTTCCTGATACGAACGTTATATGCTTTATTGCTCGTCACTACTGCTCAGTCTTTATTTATTGTTGTTACTTACTGAATTGGCGTACTCACGTTACTCCCTGCACCTTGTGTGCAGATCCAGGTGTAGCTGAACACGGTAGCGGTTATTGAGTGTTCCGGTTGCAGATTTTCTTGGAGATAGCAAGGTAGTTATTTGGTGTTTGCAGCCCCTGCTCTTCTCACTCTTATCTTCCTCTAGTTGTATTTAGCTATTTTTTTGGCTGAGTTAGCCTTGATATTGTTGGACAGATTGTAGTATATGCTCATGACTAGTGACACCCCGATGTCGGGCTTTTCTTTTCCATACTTCTGTTTTTCTTTGATTTGAACTCTTTAAATGAAGGTTTATGTTAAATAACCTTGAAATTATCTTTAAAATAAAAATATCGATTTGTTTTGGAAATGAGTCAGCTTGCTTAGTTCCATGATAGGCGCCATCACGACAGGGGTTAGTTTTGGGTCGTGACACAATCCATGCTACTCCCCATCATCTACAACAATCATGCAAGCCATGGTGACAAACACTTCATCTGTGGAAGAGCAGTTGGCGAACTTGACGGAAGCGATCGCTGGCTTGACCAAGTGTATGCAAAATCAAGATGCTAGAATTGACAAGCTAACAGACAGGGTGGGAATCTTGATGGAAGAAGAATTCACCCATACACCTGGCAAGCTCCCAGAAGTTCTAGAGATTGATTCTCCCCCGATACGAATAGCATCCGCTAAGGCTATCCCTGTCTCATCTGAAAGGATAATTCTCATAGATCAACTGAAGGAGTTCATTGAAGGAACTATTAAGAATAAATATGAAGTTGCTGCCAAGTCCTCCCTTACATACACAAAGCCTTACATACAAGGATCAATATGTTGAAGATGCATGTTGGCTATCAACCGCCAAAGTTTCAACAGTTTGATGGTAAAGGCAATCCAAAGTAACATGTGGCGCACTTCGTTGAGATATGCAACAACGTTGGGACTTATGGATATTACCTTGTCAAACAGTTTGTCTGCTCGCTAAAAGAAAATTCTGTTGATTGGTATACGGACCTCGAGGCGGGATCTATTGATAGCTAGGATCAACTAGAGTAAGAGTTTCTCAATCGCTTTTATAGCACAAGGCGCACTGTGAGCATGGTGGAACTCACAAATACTCGTCAGCGGAAGGGTGAACCAGTTATCGACTTTATCAATTGTTGGAGGAACGCAAGCCTCAACTGTAAAGATAGGCTTAGTGAAGCTTTTGGCATAGAGATGTGCATCCAAGGCATGCATTGGGGATTGCGCTACATCTTGCAAGGTATCAAGCCTAGCACATTTGAAGAACTTGCAACTCGTGCCCATGACATGGAATTGAGCATGGCCTCCGCTGGAAATGAAAGGCTACCCATCTATGAATATCACAAAGGGAATGACAAGCAAGAAGTCAGAAAATGGAGTAAGTTTGTACTAAGATCTGAAAACAAAGAAGCTATAAATGTCAACACATCACCTGTGAAATTCACGACGAAGGTGAGCAAGAAGCAGAGTATGAAATCCACTTCGTTTCAAGATAAGCCAAGTGGAAAGTTGACTCTAAAAGAAATGCAAGAGAAAGAGTACCCATTTCTAGATTCTGATGTGCCAGCCATTTTCGAAGAACTCCTCGAGTTAAATCTCATTGAGCTTCCGGAGATGAAGCGGACAAATAAAGCTGGGAAAACTAATGACCCAAATTACTGCAAATATCATCGACTTGTGAGCCACCCTCTGGAGAAGTGCTTTGACTTCAAGGACAAAGTTATGGACTTGGCTCGTGAAAAGAAAATCGTGCTTGAGGATGAGAAGGCAAGCGCAAACCAAGTCTCTATCATATTTGGATCATTCAGTCCAGACAAATTATGTAGTTTTAAAGAAAGTAAAGATGAAGAATTACTGGAGAACAACAAAGTTAAAGACGATCAACCTGAGGATGAAGTAGGTTGGACGTTGGTGACTTGTCATAGGCACCACAGAAGAAGCCCACGAAAAGAATCAGTAGAACAACCAACAAGGAAAATGATGGTAAAAATACCAAGGAGATGGAATCCAGTTAAGCACTTAAAGAAAGCAAAAATGGAGGTGCACCAGCCTCAAAATCCACGACATCCAGTGACGTTGGAGGAGTTTTTACCAAGTTGGTTCCGTACGAAGATTTCCCATGGGGGTATTGATGCCTCATGTTTCCATGCTGATGAAGGGGAAGAAAAGAGTGATGACCTACCGTTGTCACCATCTTCAGAAAAGCTCATCGAGTCCACTCCTCAAGAAGTTAATGCTTGTAAGTAAATAGTCATGTTCACAAATGACGATCTTCTGCTAGGTGACACTCTTCACAACCGCCTATTATACCTGGTTAGCTATATATGTGATGAAAGGGTAAATCAAATTTTGGTTGATGGAGGATCCTCAGTGAACATTTTGCCAATTTGCACTATGAAAGAACTTGGTATCCCCATGAACGAACTCTCAGAAAGTTGTGTGATGATCCAAGGATTCAACCAAGGGGGGAAAAGAGCCATAGGTGCGATCAGGTTGGGAATCACCATTGAAGATAAGTAATCAAGTGCATGGCTACATGTGATCGATGCAAAGACTTCATACAACACCTTGCTCGGAAGACCTTGGATACATGAGAATAAAGTGGTTCCATCTACCTACAATCAATGTTTGAAGTACTACGAGGGTGAAGTCGAGAAGAAGATAGTTGCTGATGATGAGCCATTCACCGAGGCTGAGTCACACTTCACCGATGCAAAGTTTTACTTGAAGAACTGCATTGTGAAGGAGCTAAAAGCTGATGATGGCATGAAAAGCAAGAATGACGAGCCCACAACTAAAAGAACTGAGGTGATTGCTGGTAGAGCTAAAGCTATTACTGAGGAGGTACAACCCAACGCGAATAAATCTCATAGAGGGGATATTGCGTCTTATGGCAAGTAAGTAAGTCTTGCACTCCAATATGTCCCTAAAAGAAATAAAGATGAAGGCGAATCATCTAATCTCCAAACTAACATGCTAAAGGAGTTAACTCTTCCGGTAAAACAAATTGAGGCAGTAAAGTTTTCCTCAAAGCCACTTGCAGGGTTTGTAGCCAAAAATCATTTGCAGAATATGGCACTCCCTACAAAGCGAACAGATGAAGGTTTTGATCCTAATGCCTACAGGCTATTTGCAAAAACTGGATACAATCCCAATGAGCCGTCAAAGTTAGGAAAGCTCTCATCAGAAGATGCGACGAGGAACCTACGTGAAGGTTTGGGATACAAGCAACCGTCATCAGTGCGCATCTCCATAAGAAGGGTGAGCAACAATTATATCACTGTAGAAAATGAATCTGCCGCTTCTAACAAGCCTTCTGTCTTTGATCGACTTGGAAAATCAACTGTGAGAACTTCTGTATTTGAGAGATTGGGTCCACTAAAGAAGGGGAATAAGTTCCAGAGAAATTATCTAAATACAAAAACAACCGCTTTGCCCAAAATTCAGAAGATCTCTAAAGATTTCCAAAGTTTTGGTTCCTTCTAGAATGCAGCGACAAACAAAAGTCATGGTTTCGTGTGATGAGGTACTGAAGGTGAAGCCATACACTATGGTCTATACTAAAGAACATGATGAAGACGAAAAAAGTGTGGGTTCTTCGTATCATGTTACTGCACAAGGCGAGCATGATGTTTTATCTCTAATGGAGGATGATGAGAAATTGGACGATATCACAGTGTTATCACATATCCTTCAATTATGGGGACCCTCAAGAAGATGAAGATGAGAAAGATGCTCCACCTGAACTTGAAGAAGGAGTGAAGACTACAGTTGATGCCTTAAAAGAAGTTAACATTGGCACCGATGAAGAACCAAGACCCACCTACCTAAGTGCTTTACTAGAAGTGGATGAAGAAAGTACTTATATTGAGTTACTCAAGGAGTTTAGAGATGTCTTTGCTTGGAGCTACAAAGAGATGCCTGGCTTGGACCCGAAAGTAGCAGACCATCACATTGCCATCAAGAATGGTGCTCGCCCTGTTAAACAAGCCCAAAGGCGCTTTAGGCCGGACTTGGTTCCCTTGATTGAAACCGAAGTTAACAAACTCATCGAAGCTGGCTTTATTCGTGAAGTTAAATACCCAACATGGGTTTCAAGTATTATCCCTGTAAGGAAGAAGAATAGATTCGAGTGTGCGTCGAATTCAGGGATCTCAACAATGCGTGTCCAAAAGATGAATTACCGCTTCCTATTCCAGAGCTGATGATTGATGCTACTATTGGTATGAGGCAATGTTGTTTATGGATGGTTTGTCAGGCTATAACCAAATTCGCATGGCACCAAAAGATGAATAGCTTACCGCATTCCGCACCCCCAAGGGTATTTATTGCTACAGGGTAATGTCTTTTGGCTTGAAGAACACTGGTGCTACTTATCAAAGGGCTATGTAGAATATTTTTGACGACCTTCTACACAAAAATGTCGAATGCTTTGTGGACGACTTGGTGGTAAAATCAAGAAAGAGAGGCGACCACTTGAAAGACTTGAGAATAGTGTTTGAGTTGCTCCGAAGTTACCAACTTAGGATGAATCCATTGAAATGTGCCTTTGGAGTTACTTCCAGAAAGTTCCTTGGTTTCATTGTCCGACATCGAGGGATTGAAATTGATCGAGCCAAAGTAGATGCAATCTTGAAAATGCCTGAGCCTCGGAATATTCACGAATTGAAAAGTCTGCAAGAAAAGTTAGCGTACCTTAGGAGATTCATCTTAAACCTAACTGGGAGGCGCCAACCATTCAGTCGCCTTTTGAAGAAAGGTGTCCCTTTCAAATGGGACCAAGCGTGTAGCAATGCCTTTGAGAGCATTAAATCATACTTGATGAAGCCTCCAGTTTTAGCAGCCCCTATACTTGGAAAGCCGTTGATACTATATATTTCAGCACAAGAAAGGTATGTTAGAGCGATGTTGGCTCAAGAAAATAGTGAGGGGAAAGAAAACTCTCTTTACTATTTGAGCAGGATGATGACACCAAACGAGCTAAATTATTCGCCAATTAAAAAGTTGTGTTTGGCGCTAGTCTTCTTAATTCAAAAGTTAAAGCACTACTTTCAATCTCATGTTGTTCTTCTTGTTTCTAAAGCAAATCCTATCAAGTTCGTGATGTCAAAACTTGTTCTTAGTGATCGACTAGCGAGATGGTATCTCATATTCAACAATTCGAGATTTTGTACATCCCTTAAAAGGCTGTAAAAGGACATGAATTGGCAGACTTCTTGGCAGATCAACCTATACCTGATGATTGGGAGCTAACTGACAAACTACCTGATGAGGACGCAATGGTCGTTGAAGTTCAATCTCCATGGAAGATGTACTTTGATGGTGCTGAGCATCGTGGATGAACCGGTGCTGGTGTAGTATTTATCACTTCTCAAGGTGATGTTCAGCCCTACTCTTTTATGTTGACGCAACTCTACTCTAACAACTTTGCTAAGTATCAAGCACTAATACTTGGGCTTGGAATGGCTGTCGAAATGAAGCGGTTGCAATTGCAAGTCTTTGGTGACTCTCAGTTGGTGATCAACCGGCTTTTAGGTAGTTATGAGGTTAAGAAACCTGAACTACGCCCATATCATGATTATGCTAAAATATTAATGGGATGGGTCGGTGACATGACTATTCAACATGTGCCAAGGAAAGAAAATAAGAAGGCTGATGCTTTAGCTGCCCTAGCTTCATCGTTAACCCTGCCTAATCAAGCGCAAGTTATTGTCTGCCAAAAATGGGTAGTACCGCCGTCAAATGGGGTTGAAGGTGAAGGAAATGAACTCAATCATCTTGTCGCTGTTTCTGAAGCTAAGAAAGAAGAATGGCGATAACCCATTATTGACTACTTAAGCTATGGGATACCTCCAGAAAATCCGAGGAGAAGGACTGAAATCCGTCGTCGTTCACCTCGCTTCCTTTACTACAAAGATACTCTATACAGAAGGTCATTCGAGGGAGTACTCTTTCTAAGAAGCACTCCAAGCTTTGCAAGAGGCACATTCTGGGGTATATGGGTCATATCAATCTGGACCAAAGCTCCACTTCCATATAAAAAGGATGGGATATTATTAGCCAACGATGGTAAAAGATTGCTTGGACTACGCTCGAAAATGTAAGGCTTGTCAATTCCATGCAAATTTTATTCATCAACCTCCTGAAGTGTTGCACCCGACTGTGGCATCTTGGCCGTTTGACGCTTGGGGATTGGATGTTGTTGGACCACTGCCAAAATCCTCTGGTGGGTACCTATACATCTTGGCTACAATTGACTACTTCTCAAAATGGGTTGAAGTTGTTGCTCTTAAGGAGGTAAAGAAGGAAAATGTTGCAAGTTTCATCCGAGTAAACATAATCTATCACTTTGGCATTCCTCATTACATAATAACGGATAATGGAAATCCATTCGATAATAGGTTGATGAACAAGATTTGTGATATCTTTAGCTTCAAGCAATGTAACTCTTCGATGTACAATGTTGCCGCTAATGGTCTAGCTGAGGCATTCAACAAAACTCTATGCAACTTGTTAAATAAACTCGTCTCCAAATCCAAACGAGATTGGAATGACCATATGGAAGAAGCTCTATGGGCATATAGGACGACTCACCACACGCCAACACAAGTGACTCCTTATTCACTCATTTATGGAGTCGAAGTCGTCTTGCCACTCGAGCGTCAAATACCTTCATTATGACTGGCTATTCAAGAAGGGATCACTGATGAAGAAAATGCTCGACTTCGATTAGTAGAGTTGGAGGCTCTTGATGAGAAGAGGTTGGAAGCTCAACAGAGTCTTGAATGTTATCAAGCTCGATTGTCTCGCACCTTCAATAAAAGAATTCGCCCGAGATCCTTTCAAGTAGGAGATCAAGTCCTTGCCGTACGAAGACCCATAATTACTTCCCATAAAACTGTAGGGAAGTTCACTTCAAAATGGGATGGGCCATATGTCGTACAAGAATCTTATTCAAGTGGCGCTTACAAGCTAGTTGATACAGATGGCATGAGAATCGGCCTTATCAATGGCAAGTTTTTGAAGAAGTATTATCCTTAAAGTTGCAACGCTCCTTGACGCATGAGCTTAAACTGCATGTTCCTACGCTCCTGGACTGCATGAGTCTAAACTGTGTACGTCCCACCACAAAAAAAGGGTCCGCTAGGTTGAAAACCTCGAAAAGAGGCAGCCTAGGCAAAAGATAGGACATAAAAAAAAGAGTCCACTAGGTTAAAAACCTCAAAAGAGGCGGCCTAGGAAAAAGTTAGGACATAAAATAAAATTTGCTAGGTCAAAAACCTCGAAAGGGGCGGCCTAGGCAAAAGTTAGGACATAGAAAAATAAAATAAAAAAAATAAGAAATAAAACCACACATTCTGAACTACGGTATGACTTGATCCTCTTTACCGAGGTACGTAGGCTTCTTAGAGTTTCATTCTGAGTTCAATCACATAAGTTCAAAATATATATATTGCCCTAGTCGTTGTCTAAATAAAGTATGATGGAAGTAATTCATTCAAACAACACTTGAAAATCAGGCTGAAATTTCATTCTTCTTTTGAACTTTGGATCTCATATGACTTAGAGGGGGGCAAGCCTTCATGATAAACTAATTGCTTCAATAGGGCGATTATAGTCTTTTAGGAGGCTACTAAGTATTTGCACTGAAGTTAAAGGATTTATTATGTCTTCATGTTCACCAAATCTTTAAGTCCTCCGGTCTTCAAGTTTGCTTCTCTTCAAGTTGAAATGTTTAAACCCTCCAAGTCTCCAAGTTGAAGTCTTCAAGTTCATCGGTCTTCAAGTTGAAGTCTCCAAGTTGAAATCTTCAAGTCCGTCGGTCTTCAAGTTGAAGTCTTCATGTTCGCCACTCTTCAAGTTGAAGTATGCAAAATCCGCCAAATCTTCAAAGTTTTCAAATATTCAAGTCAATGTTGTCAAATCCACGAAGTCTTCGAGTTGAAGCTTTATAATTTTCCAATCTTAAGGTGGACATATGAGTCCCTTTTGCACCTTAAGTTGGCCTCTTCGTGGGTTTGTCCTTAAAAGGAAACTATAACTTTCTAATCTTAAAGTGGACATATAAGTCCCTTTGCACCTTAAGTTTGCCTCTTCGTGGGTTTGTCATTAAAAGAAAACTATATTTTCCAATCTTAAGGTCGACATGTAAGTCTCTTGAGAGTAATCTCTCCGCTAGTCGGGGCACATTGAGAGTAATCTCTCCTACAGTTGAGGCACATTGAGAGTAACCTCTCCGATAGTTGGAGCACATTGAGAGTAATCTCTCCGATGGTCGGGTAATTTTGAGAGTAATCTCTCCGATAATCGAGCCACATTGAGAGTAATCTCTCCGATAGTCGAGGAACATTGAGAGTAATCTTTCTGATAGTCGGTGCACATTGAGAGTAATCTCTCCGATAGTCGGGTCATTTTGAGAGTAATCTCTCTGTTAGTCTAACCACATTGAGAGTAATCTCTTCGATAGTCAAGCTACATTGAGAGTAATCTCTCCGGTAGTCGAGCTACATTGAGAGTAATCTCTCCGATAGTCGGGTCACCTTGAGAGTAATCTCTCCGATAATTGGGCCATGAGAGTAATCTCTCCGATATATGGGCAAGAATGAGCACCCATCCCTTCACACCCTAAGATCACCATCTTCATGCAAGAGCTCGTCCTACTATTCTTGACCTACAAAAAAAAAGAGACAAAAACAAATATGATGAAAAAAAGTTCTTACCTCACGGGTGCTGGCAAGTTGAAGCATGGTGCTAGATATAACAGTGAATGGCGGCTATCCATAATAGTTTATCACGATGTGGGACGCGGTTACTTCTCCTAATGAAAATAGATTATCATTATCCGGTGAGAAATTAGCTAAACCTACTTGGAGATGTGACGTAGACATGGCAAACTTCATTAGGGGCGATGGTTGATTCTAATATAAACTCCAAAAGAAGCAGGAAAGCAAATTTCACGGAAGTGCAACCACTTTGACTCGTACTTATCCTTTTAGAGTTATTGGTCATTGAAGAATCTGAAGTAATTGAGATGACACCAAATAAGTGGTAGGAAATGTATTTGGACCAAGAAATGCATGTGATGCTACGTGTTTATCCCCGTGAAGATGCTTAGTATGAAATTTTCCAACTCCTAAAACTGTGTAGCGTCATAAATGTTGTTTTAAACATTTCAAGCGAACAATCAAATGATTAAAGGGATCTGTTATTCCACAAGTACTTGGAATATAAAGGCTACAGTATGATGGAAAATAAATGATGTCGTACCAATACTTCAATCCTTGTCTAGGTTCTAACATAGTTATCCACACGACAAGTTTTGAAGTAGGGGCATTTGTAGGTAATTAAATTTTTATTGAATTTAAATTCATAAGAAATTTGAATTTAATCTCAAATTGAATATATTTAGTCCAAATAAATATTATGGTCTAATATAATTGAATTAATTATATAAGTTCAATACATATGGGTTAAATAAATAGGTCCAAATCTACCGGAGTAGCCCATTTGATTGGGCTACAAGCGATGGGCCCACTTCATTAGGCCCAAGATGACACCTTCCTAGAGGCCCAGTGCCACGTGTCAAATAACGTGGCACGCCAAGTCAAATAGAAGAGCCAATAGGATCATGCCACGTGTCAAAATAACAAGGCATGCCAAGTCACATTAAAATGCCAATTAATTCGCGCCACATGTGCAAGTGACATATTCTGGTCAATCAAATGTGCCCATGTCAGACTTCAATTTGATTGGTCGGAAAGAGTTTGTTCTTATCATAACTCTTCCCTCCCACAACTATAAATAGGAGTCTTCATAACCCAAAAAAGACACCAGAAGTTATAACAAGAAGCAAGAAAGAGCTCGTGGATCAAACACTGCAAATTCCTCCACAAGTTTCAAGCTTCAAGCAATCAAGTTCAAGTTCAAGCTGAAGAACAAAGAACAAATCAAGTTCAAGCTCAAGAACGAAGAACAAATCAAGTTCAAGTTCAAGCTCAAGAACGAAGAACAAATCAAGATTCAAGGAGTACGAGTTCAAATCAATGTTCATGCTAGTTGAATTCAAGATCATCATTCGTAGAAACAAATATAGATTCAAGATCAAGCTCAAGGGCCCTTAAATTTATTTACTATTGGAAAGAAGAATCAGAGGATTCATAGAGATTGTACACTCATATTATTTGAAATCAAATACTACGATTGTTGTAATATTTTTCGGTCTTGATTTAATTTTCTCGACGCAATTTATTGTCTACAATATATATCCTAAAATTTTGAGCTCCGAAACTTATTGGTAATAATTCTACGAAAAAGGATAAAAAATACAACTAACGTATTGAAAATAATTGACAAATACGCTTTGTTAAACTTTTTGGGTCATAAATACTCTCCCTCAAATTTTCAAGTTGATGGTGATGGAAAAAGAGCAGCTTATATATAAAAATAATTGCAATTTTAAATCTCAAAAGGCAAGAAAAATAAAATTCAAATAAAATTTATATAGGAAATTTTATTTAAAAAGTTGCTATTATTAAATTTTAGCTCTACACCACCAATTTTATTAAGTCACGATTATGCTCATAATATTTTCTACAAACTGAAAACCATCAAACGGACTATCCATGTAAATCTTTGTCTTTATTTGTTGAAGTGTTGCGAACTGAAAACCATCAAACGGACTATCCATGTAAATCTTTGTCTTTATTTGTTGAAGTGTTGCAAAACACGTTGCCCCGGATCACATTAGATATATCCAGGTTCCTTAAAACTGGTAGCGGTATGTTTTGAATACCTCGATTCATATGAACGGTTCTTGTGGTGATGTATTGTGTGCCTTGAAGGTGTTTGACGAACAACTTGTTTGGATCGTTGTTACCCAGTATCGTATTGTATTGTTGATTGTATTGTATTGTTAAATTTATTATTCCGGAACAATAAAAAATTTTATTTTTTGAAATAACCGATTTGATGTGATGGGATCGTTTCCTATTTTTCTTTCTAATTATGCCATAACTTATTACTTTATAATTCTATTTTACCCTTTACCTTTTTTTTTATTTTAAATAATAGCAAAGTCTCTCTCTCATATAATTTTATAATAGAATTCTACGTGAAGTCTAATAACCTATATAAATTCTCAAAGACAGCATCCCAAATATAAGCTATATATGTGAAGTCTAATAACGTGAAAATCTCGTTGCTTCTGCCGCTTCCAAACTCTTCAGGTATAGGTTTTCCCTAACTTTTATTTTATTCTTTCTTCTACTTTGATTTGTAATTTCAATTCTAATTACTTTATCTCCAATTAGCTTTATGATATTGGTTGTTAGAAAATATTACTTATGATATAAATTCTAAATGGAGTCTACTTAACATTTTATTTTATTTTTTTATTATTATGATCTAATTACGAACATAGTGTACTAATTATTATTTTTAATATTATTAACTTGTTCCACTAATTTCGATAGGATTTACATGGATTTAATTGCTTAACTTATATATAAGATATAATTGGTGATAAATTAGTAGAAAGTGGTTTTCTTAAATAAGTTTTATGTGTAATTCTTGATAAATTAAATATTTAAAACAATTGAGGATATTTTAGTAAACTTATCAGTTACTGTACAGTACGATACAGTCAAACCAAACAGCAAAATGTTATTTAACATCAATAAATAATACAATCTATCCAAATATTGTATTCATAAAACAATATGATACAATACAATACAGTACAATACGATACATTATAAAACGATGTGAGGAACTTAGTGTCCTGGAATTCTATGTTGGGTGGATATGAGAAATGTGGGTATGTGATTTTGATGAGAAAGGTGTTTGATTTAATGCACAAAGATGTGTGTCCACGGAGGTGAGAGTTGTCCACGAAGAAAAAGTTTGCTTTAATGTTCTCCAGAGCGAGTCTTGTTGTGTCTGCCCAATATAGCCTACAATTCTAGAAGTTGTGTTGACACCACTAATTCATTTATGCCCTTTTTGGCTGGCTGGATAATGTCATGGTCAGGCGGAAAGGCTTGTTAATAAATTTGAAACAATAAATTAGACTTCGAATTAATGATTGATCATTTTGCATGCATTGCATGTTGAGGTTTTATTTTTAAGATAGTAATATTCTTAAAATGCTGGTGAATGGGAAATGGAGGGAAAATGAAATTTTGAGTAAAATTTTAAGTTTCCCCTCTTAACAATGAGACATTGTCCCATATTGGAAGTGGAAGACATTTTTGGTGGGTATATATATAATTGCTCTTCTTGTAGCTCTTAAAGAGTTAAGAAGAAAGCAAGTCTCGCGCCGTCGTCGTCGTCGCTCGCTCGGCTACGGCTACGGCTACGGCTACGGCTTCGGCTTCGGCTTCGGCTTCGGAGATTCGGATTCGGTCAAATGATTGATTGATTAATTTTTTGGACCAAATTTATTTGTTAATAGTAAATATTAACGTAAGATTATCCGTATTTGTAAACGGATATTTTCCAATCCGTGTATTGATAATTTGGCAGCCGGATAATGGTCTTCCCACCATGAAGTGCTTGCTCCACAAATATGAAGTGCTTGCTCCACAAATATGTAATGCTTGATCCACCATGAAGGGTGGACGTTTGGTCTTGCACTCCTTCTTGGCTGCTATATATATGAGCAGCAAATGTTGAAGAAATACTCAACTCAACATACAATTCGCTCAACAAATTGGCTATACATTGCACTCCTTCCTCTCAGAACTTCCATACGTTTTTCTGAGTATATACTCCTTCGTTCTGCATTGTTTTTTAACTTCAAACAAAGCAACTGTAAGTGTGATTTGCTACCGAACTTTGTGTTCGCCGAAACACTGGGGTTTGAAGTACCGCTACACCAGTGTGTTATTCGTTCTATCCTGGGAGGAAATAATCCATTACCTTGGGTACTAGGAGGGGATTAAATTCCTTAAGAAAACACTGTGAATTCAGTGGGCTCGAATTTATTATTATTGTTTCATTACGTTAACTTATATTTTGCAGAATTAATATTTACAAATACAGCAATATTGACCGGGAATAACAATCTTAAGGAATTTAATATTTATTTCTGTACTTGTGTTATTCTTATTATTCTGCAAACTAAAACCTTTGTGGTTTGTGTACTCCCGTTTTGGAGAGTTAAGCCTTCGTGGCGTTTTGTTGGATATTAAAATCTACGTGATTTTTACTCCAGTTTGAAAACGTGTATTAAACGTTTGTTTGTGTCATTCTTTTACAGAAAAGATGATGACTGAAAACGAAAACCAAGCTGTTCCGATGGCGACTGCCAACGCAACGACAAGCCGAACACCGGCGTTGGCACCGGCAGAAAAACCCGGAAAATTTTCCGGGATTGATTTCAAACGCTGGCAGCAGAAGATGTTCTTCTACTTAACTACGTTATGTCTACAGAAGTTCATCAAGGAAGATGTTCCTGATCTGCCGGATAAAACTCCAGATAATGAACGCTTTCTCGTGATTGAAGCGTGGAAGCATTCTGATTTTTTATGCAAGAATTATATTCTTAGCGGACTGGATGATAATCTGTATAATGTATACAGTAGCATGGAGACATCCAAAGAATTGTGGAATGCGCTTGAAAAGAAATATAAGACTGAAGATGCCGGGATGAAGAAATTCGTTGCCGCAAAATTTCTGGACTACAAAATGATAGATAGCAAGTCTGTTATTACTCAAGTCCAGGAATTGCAAGTGATTATTCATGATCTACTTGCTGAAGGTCTTGTAATCAACGAAGCATTCCAAGTAGCAGCAATGATTGAGAAGTTGCCTCCGTTGTGGAAGGACTTCAAAAATTATTTGAAACACAAACGAAAGGAAATATCCCTTGAAGATCTCATTGTTCGGTTGAGAATCGAAGAGGACAATAAAGCTGCTGAAAGGAGAGGCCGTGGAAATTCAACAATAATGGGAGCAAATATTGTTGAAGCTAACAAAAAGAGGAAGAAGGCTTCTGGTCCGAAATACAACCCAAGCAAGAAGCGGTTCAGTGGAAACTGCTACAACTGTGGGAAAACCGGACACAAATCTACGGAGTGTCGTGCTCCGAAGAAAGACAAGAAAAGGGGTCAAGCAAACATGGTAGTAAACCATGATGATGTTGATAACTTGTGTGCCATGCTCTCTGAATGTAACTTGGTGGGAAATCCTAAACTGTGGTGGTTTGATTCAGGAGCCACTCGCCATGTTTGTGCAGTTAGAGAGGCTTTTGCTACCTATGCTCTTGCTGAACCCGGAGAGACAGTTTATATGGGAAATGCTTCAACAGCAAAAGTTGAAGGATATGGGAAGGTATTTCTAAAAATGACTTCTGGCAAGGTCATGACTTTGAACAATGTCCTTCATGTTCCCGAAATGAGAAAGAATTTAGTCTCTACTGGACTTCTTGTTAAGCACGGTTTTAAGTGCGTTTTTGTATCCAACAAGGTTGTAATTAGTAAGAATGGAATATTTGTGGGAAAAGGTTACCTCACCGAGGGCCTTTTCAATCTAAATGTAATGGTTGTTGAAAATAATAATAATATTTCAGCTTCTTCTTACTTACTTGAGTCAAATGATTTATGGCATGTACGTTTGGGTCATGTCAATTATAAAACCTTGCGGAAAATGATTAACTTGGAAGTACTGCCCAAGTTTGAATGCGAAAAATCAAAATGTCAAATATGTGTGGAATGTAAGTATGTTAAACATCCTTATAAGTCAGTTGAAAGGAATTCAAATCCTTTAGACTTAATTCACACAGATATTTGTGACATGAAGTCAATACCATCTCGCGGTGGAAAGAAGTATTTCATAACTTTTATTGACGATGGTACTCGATATTGCTATGTTTACTTACTGAATAGTAAAGATGAAGCAATAGACGCATTCAGGCAATACAAAAATGAAGTTGAAACGCAACTTAACAAGAAAGTAAAAATGATAAGAAGTGATAGGGGTGGTGAATATGAATCTCCTTTTGAAGAAATATGTTTAGAATATGGAATTATTCATCAAACAACAGCCCCTTACACGCCCCAATCTAATG
Source organism: Nicotiana tomentosiformis (assembly GCF_000390325.3). Lineage (NCBI taxonomy): Eukaryota > Viridiplantae > Streptophyta > Magnoliopsida > Solanales > Solanaceae > Nicotiana > Nicotiana tomentosiformis. The sequence goes on along the minus strand of NC_090815.1, from coordinate 16,915,032 downwards.
GGATTGCGGAAAGAAAGAATCGCACATTAAAGGAGATGATGAATGCGTTGTTGATAAGTTCTGGTTTGCCACAGAACTTGTGGGGGGAAGCCATTCTTACGGCTAATCGAATATTAAATCGAGTGCCCCATAGCAAAACACAATCCATTCCTTATGAACAATGGAAAGGAAGGAAGCCCAACTTGAATTATTTTAAAGTGTGGGGGTGTTTGGCAAAAGTGCAAGTTCCTAAACCCAAAAGGGTAAAGATAGGACCGAAAACCGTTGATTGTGTTTTCATAGGATATGCGACAAATAGTAAAGCATATCGATTTCTGGTTCATAAATCAGAAAATCCCGACATTCATAATAATACGGTTATAGAATCAGATAATGCTGAGTTTTTTGAAAATATATATCCGTATAAAAAGGAATGTGAGTCGTTTGGTGAAGGATCTAAACGACCTCGGGAAGAAACAAAAGAAAGTACATGTAATCAGGAGAATCCAAGACGTAGTAAACGTCAAAGAACGTCTACTTCATTTGGACCAGATTTTGTGACTTTCTTATTGGAGAATGAGCCTCAAACATTTAAAGAAGCTATGACTTCTTCGGAATCATTGTTTTGGAAAGAGGCAGTCAATAGTGAAATAGAATCCATATTGAACAACCATACATGGGAATTGGTTGATCTTCCTCCTGGAAATAAACCTTTGGGTTCTAAATGGATTTTTAAGAGAAAAATCAAAGATGATGGCACTATTGATAAATTCAAGGCAAGGCTCGTAGTCAAAGGGTATAGACAACGAGAAGGTCTAGACTACTTTGATACATACTCTCCAGTTACAAGAATTACGTCCATACGGATGTTAGTAGCATTAGCTGCAGTGTATGGTCTTGAAATTCATCAAATGGATGTTAAGACGGCCTTCTTAAATGGAGAGTTGGAGGAAGAAATTTACATGGAACAACCTGAAGGGTTTGTGGTTCCAGGTAAAGAAAAGAAGGTATGTAGACTTGTTAAGTCTCTTTACGGACTAAAACAAGCACCCAAACAATGGCATGCGAAATTTGACCAAACAATGTTGTCAAATGGTTTTAAGATAAATGAATGTGATAAATGCGTGTACATTAAAAATGTTCCAAATCACATAGTCATTGTTTGCCTATATGTGGATGATATGTTGATAATGAGTAATGACATTGCCAACATAAATGCTACTAAGCGTATGCTCAATAGCAAGTTTGATATGAAAGACTTGGGAGTTGCTGATTTAATTCTGGGAATTAAGATCAATAAGACTCCTCAAGGTCTGGCATTGTCACAATCTCATTATATTAAGACAGTACTTGAAAAAATTCAAGCACTTGGGCTTTAAAGTTGCAAAGACTCCAATTGACGTGAATCTTGCATTAGCAAAGAACAAAGGCCAAAGCATATCACAATTGGATTATGCTCGTGTATTGGGATGCTTAATGTATATCATGAATTGTACACGACCAGACATAGCTTGTGCTATAAGTAAACTGAGTCGATATACGAGCAATCCAGGCCAATCTCATTGGATGGCAATGAAACGAGTTTTGGGATATTTAGAACATACCCAGAACTTTGAATTGCACTACAGTAATTTCCCTGCGGTGATTGAGGGATACTGTGATGCAAATTGGATCACCGGTTCAACTGATTCTAAGTCCACGAGTGGATATGTATTCACTATTGGTGGAGGAGCGGTATCTTGGAAGTCGTCCAAACAAACATGTATTGCCCGCTCTACAATGGAGGCTGAATTCATAGCCTTAGATAAAGCCGGTGAAGAAGCTGAATGGCTCCGGAATTTCTTGGAAGACATTCCATTTTGGCCCAAACCGTTGGCACCAATATGCATACATTGTGATAGTCAAGCGGCAATTGGAAGGGCTGGGAGCGTCATGTATAACGGTAAATCTCGTCATATACGACGAAGACATAAAACCGTTAGGCAATTACTCTCTAGAGGAATTATCACAATTGACTATGTAAAGTCAAGTGATAATGTGTCGGATCCACTTACAAAAGGCCTAACTAGAGAGGTAGTTGAGAAATCATCAAGGGGAATGGGGCTATGGCCGAGAACAAGTCATTGTGGCGGTAACTCTACCTAGAAGACTGGAGATCCCAAGATCTAGGTTCAAAGAGATCAAACAAAGTCATTAATGACGGTTCAACATTGTCAAATAAAATTTTAGTCCATTCTCGTGATGAGACAATGTTCAGTACCAAGGATAAAGCATTAAGGCTTTTTAATGATTTCTAAATTTGATACGGGGTATATCAAATAGTGTATCTACAGGATGACACGTTTAGGAATCACCTATTTAAGTGTGAAGTGTGAGCCGCTTCAAGGAGAACTTTGTAAGGCCAGTTCTCTACGCACTTATGAAACCAGGCGGTGTTCATGGCTGAAACGAACACAACAATGAGAACCAAAGACGGTTAAGGGTTGATTGTGTGACTTATGGTTGTCTAGGTATACACCAAAGATCGACGGTTCAAAGATATCAAATCTACCGATTGACCGAGTATATCCGACATAAGTTTACTACGGAAAGTTCAAAGGGAAACCTACTTATCCAGATGCAATTAATCCTTGCTTGTAAATCACACAGTTTTTTCATGCATACTTCCGTGATATAGCCATTCCCCATTCATGTGGGGGATTGTTGAGGTTTTATTTTTAAGATGTAATATTCTTAAAATGAGGGTGAATGGGAAATGGAGGAAAAATAAAATTTTGAGTAAAATTTTAAGTTTCCCCCTTAACAATGAGACATTGTCCCATATTGGAAGTGGAAGACATTTTTGGTGGGTATATATATAATTGCTCTTCTTGTAGCTCTTAAAGAGTTAAGAAGAAAGCAAGCCTCGCGTCGTCGTCGTCGTCGCTCGCTCGGCTCGGCTTCGGCTACGGCTACGGCTACGGCTACGGCTTCGGCTTCGGCTTCGGATTCGGATTTGGATTTGGATTTGGATTTGGTCAAATGATCGATTGATTGATTAATTTTTTGGACCAAATTTATTTGTTAATAGTAAATATTAACGTAAGATTATCCGTATTTGTAAACGGATATTTTCCAATCCGTGTATTGATAATTTGGCAGCCGGATAATGGTCTTCCCACCATGAAGTGCTTGCTCCACAAATATGAAATGCTTGCTCCACAAATATGTAATGCTTGATCCACCATGAATGGTGGACGTTTGGTCTTGCACTCCTTCTTGGCTGCTATATATATGAGCAGCAAATGTTGAAGAAATACTCAACTCAACATACAATTCGCTCAACAAATTGGCTATACATTGCACTCCTTCCTCTCAGAACTTCCATACGTTTTTCTGAGTATATACTCCTTCGTTCTGCATTGTTTTTTAACTTCAAACAAAGCAACTGTAAGTGTGATTTGCTACCGAACTTTGTGTTCGCCGAAACACTGGGGTTTGAAGTACCGCTACACCAGTGTGTTATTCGTTCTATCCTGGGAGGAAATAATCCATTACCTTGGGTACTAGGAGGGGATTAAATTCCTTAAGGAAACACTGTGAATTCAGTGGGCTCGAATTTATTATTATTGTTTCATTACGTTAACTTATATTTTGCAGAATTAATATTTACAAATACAGCAATATTGACCGGGAATAACAATCTTAAGGAATTTAATATTTATTTCTGTACTTGTGTTATTCTTATTATTCTGCAAACTAAAACCTTTGTGGTTTGTGTACTCCCGTTTTGGAGAGTTAAGCCTTCGTGGCGTTTTGTTGGATATTAAAATCTACGTGATTTTTACTCCAGTTTGAAAACGTGTATTAAACGTTTGTTTGTGTCATTCTTTTACAGAAAAGATGATGACTGAAAACGAAAACCAAGCTGTTCCGATGGCGACTGCCAACGCAACGACAAAAAGTCATTAACCATCTTCAAGAGTCGTGGTTTTCCTCTAATTAGAGCTGGAAAAAAAGGGATGTGCAGAAAATACTGGAATACAAATTTGAAAACCGAAGAAAGAGATATAGACACAGAAGCAGAACATATAAAATTAATAACAAAAATCAAATAGATGTAACAGAAGCCTTGATTTTGACTTTGGTTGCAGAATAGTACTTGTTTATTTTGTGGTTTGAATTATTTTCCTGTATTTTTAGGAAACCATAATCCCTATAAGTTTGGAAAAATTCATTGTTCTAATAGATTTGGGAAAAGAAAACCTATTGTCCTTGTCAAATTGGGAAACATTTCTCTTGTAGGTTTGGGACTATTTGGGATCTATATATAGGGGTTGTAGTTGGAGATTCTATAAATTGCACTGGACTTTTCTTCTCATTAATAGTGGAAAACTCTCTCTGCTTCTGCCCCGAGGATAATTTGGCTTAACCGAACCTCGTTAAATCCTTGTGTTGATTTTTCTTTTCTATTTGCTTTGTGTGTGATTGTGTGCTAGTTAACCCATGAACTTCCGCAACAATTGATATCAGAGCAAGGTTCGAGTTTCTACATATAATCTAGGGTAAAGATCTTCATCATCTTCAACAAAGTACTAAGTAGAAAAATTTAACAAGGGTTCTAGTTTCAGTGTATGGAAGATTAGGATGAAATCGTCCTTGTTGTTACAAGGGTTATGGAAGGTAATTGATGAGGATTTTCCTGAATATATGAAAGAGACAGAGAAGGCAGGCCTAAAGGAGAGGGCTTTGAGTGCGATATTCATGAGCGTTACAGATAGCGTTCTTTGGGAAATTGCTGAAGAAACTTCTGTAGCAACAACATGAAAGAAGCTGGAAGATCTGTATTCTAAGAACTCACTGACATATCGCCTCTACCTAAAAAAGAGGTTATACAATCTCTGTATGAACGAAGGTACACCTGTTAAAACTCACCTTGATGAGTTTAATTCAATTATAATGGACCTGAAGAATGTGGATATCAAAATTGAGAGTGAGGATCAGGCCTTGATTGTGTTATGTTCTTTACCACCGTCTTATGATACGTTTGCTCATACGCTACTATATGGAAATGACAATATTTCACCGAAAGATGTTGGTAATGCACTAAAATCTAAAGAGTAAAAAAGAGCTTTCCAGACAGCAGAGCTGAGGGTGAGGGTCTTGTGAGTAGAGGAAGAACACAACAAAAGAAATTTAACAGGAAAAAGTCAACTGCCAGATCGAAGTCTAGATCAAAGATGAGGCATTTTCGACATTTGTTAAATAGAAAACGATGGTTGAGAGGCAGACGAAAAGAAAAGTTAAGCGTCTTTGAACTGACAATGGGTTAGAATTTTGCAATTCTGAGTTCAATAACAATAATTTCTGCAACAGAGAGGGCATAGTGAGACACCACACTTATAAAAAATACCACAACAAAATAGTGTTGCAAGACGGTATGAATAAAATGCTTTATGATAGGGCACGAAGCATGCTTTCATACTCATTTGTTAGCAAGGATTTTTGGGCTGAAGTAATCAATACATCTTGTTATTTGGTCAATAGATCTCCATCCACATATATTGAGTTCAAAACTTCTTTTGAGATATGGTCTGGTTCACCTGCTGACTATTCAAATTTAAAGATATTTGGTTGTCCTGCTTATGCTCATGTAAGGGATGTAAAACCTGAGCTGAGAGCAAAGAAGTATATATTTCTAGGGTATGCAACTGGAGTGATAATATAGATGTAACATTCAATGAATCTACCTCACTGGACAATCAGAGGGAGAAAGCAATAGCAGAAACAGATTGTGGTGTCAGTGATAGCATATAGCTGGATATTGAATCTCCACTAGCTCAGCTCAGTAGTTCTAAAGTAGAGGAAGTGGAGGAGGTTCATAATATCGATCAAAATGATAATGTTGATGCACCTGCGCATCAACAACCATATAACATTGCAATAGATAGAGAGACGAGAGTGATCAACCGACCAAAAAGGTTTGCAAACGTAGTTGAAGTGAATCTTCTTAGATATACGAATCCTATGGGATTTGCTTTGGCAGTTACAGAGACCGCTGATGAATATGAGTGTTATAGCTATCCAGAAGCTACTCCGAGTACAGAACCAAATCAACGGATTAATGATATGACTGAAGAGATTGAGTCTGTTAATAAGTTAGGCGTTGCCTAGACATGGTTGATGTGTGCATCAAGAGGTAGAGCCCTTGCGAGGGCGGAGAGTACGGTAGAGAGACGTTGTTCCTGTTGATGAAGAGAATTCAAGCCAAGAGAAAGATTTTTTATTTTGTGGCTTGAATTATTTTCTTGTATTTTTAGGAAACCCATAATTCCTATAGTTATGGAAAAAACCATTATCCTAATAGATTTGGGAAAGGAAAACCTATTATCCTTGTCCAATTGAAAAATTTTTCTCTTATATATTTGAGACTATTTGTGATATATATATATAGGGGTTGTAGTTAGAGATTTTATAGATTGTATTGTGCTTTTCTTCTCATTCATAGTGAAAAACTCTCTTTGCTTCTTCCCCGAAGATTAGGCTTAGCCGAACCTCGTTAAATCCTTATGTTAATTTTTCTACTTTATTCGCTTATTCTATGATTGCGTGCTAACTAACCCACGATCTTCCACAACAGTATTCCCTCCGTTCACTTTCAGTTGTGCACTTTTGACTTTGCACTCTCTTTAAAAAATAATAAATGAAGTATGTAGTTTACAATTTTACTCATAATAATGATAACATTTCAAAAAGTATTGAGAAATGATTTGAGGATTGAGTAACTAATGACAAGGGTAGAACAAGAATTTCTTTTTATCTTTCTCTTGATTTGCTAAAATAGATAAGTTAAAATAAAAATATATTTTTAATATAATAGACAGTAAAACTAAACGGAGCGAGTACATATATTATGGTAAGAAATGTATGACATACGTGTATAAATAGCGTGTTCCAAAGGGTCCACTTATATGTGATTAAAGCTAAGAAATCTGAGACATGACCATGTGGTTTGCGGAAAAATATTACGTTTCCAATATTGAGAATGAACGGTCCTTATTCAAGGCACAGTGGATTATGAAGAGTCAAAGTGACAACTACGTTGGTACAATGGTCCATCTAATATCCGATCTTTTTTAGATGACACACTTTCTCTATTAGTCCATTCCAAAAAGAATGACATATTTTTATATTTAAAAATAATTTAAATTTAAATTTTTTATTTTACTCATCGTGAGCAGCTAATTTTTGACTATATTTGAATTTTCATCACTTTTTTATATTTAATATTTTCTAGGTTTAATCTTAATATTTTAACTTTTATATTATTTTTATTAGTAGGCTTTATTAGAGAATATGTAATATTTTTAAAAGTTTATTACATAAAGAGCGAAAGAATTTATTTTAATCACGGACCAAATCTAATAAAATTACTTCTTACCTTCCCTATACTATTTTCTTTTCCTATCACCCACCTACTATATTATTCATGTGTCACATCTCACTCCCCTTTCACTATTCTTTTGTCACATCACCCTCTTCCTACACTCTTCCTCTCTTATTTTTTATTATTTAAACACCCTCAAAGGGCAGCCCTTTCTTCGTCCAGAAATAGCCAAAAAAGAAACACCTTCTTCCGCCTCCAAAAACACTATTGTTTTTAGCCCCAAAATCGCAACCAAAACCCAGCTGCAAAACAGTTCCAAAATTATTCCAAAACACCACCGTTTACAACTGAAAAATGCAGCAAAATGGCCATTGAAAATAGCTCCAAAAGGTCACCAAAAATCAGCTAAAAAGCAGCCATAAACAACCCCAAAACGCGCTTTGAAAATCAGCTCCAAGAAAGCCCTGAACCAGCCCAACAAACACGTTAAAAGTAAGCCAATAAGAAAATGAAAACGAGATCTAAAGCAGCTCCCTTAGAGTAGCCCCGCAACCACCTAAAAATACCCTCCAAACTCCATTAAAACCGACCCCAAAACAGCTGTGAGAGACCATCCAAAATGCCGCTAAAATACCGCCTTCAAATTCGTCCAAGCATCATCATCTTCAGCCCAAAAACGCTACTAGTTGCAGCTAGAAATCACCCAGAAAAACAGCTTCAACATAAGTGCAAAATCAGTCCAGAAATCATCGCTAAAGTGAGGGAGCGTTCGAGTTTTTCGGTTCGAGGTTCGGGTCAATAGCTCGTTCGCTTCAGTTTGCTATTTTAGAGATCCTATTTCACTGTACATGGCGGAAAATATGCAGCAATAAAGGTCCAAATTCTTCCCCATCTATTGGTTCCTTTTAATCTTACATGTATGTGAGATTTTGTTTGGCATGCTTTCTGTTGAATATGTTGATTGTTTGATTATTGGATAGATACATTTTGTCTTAGTAATTATGTTGAGTTTAATTGTTTAGAGTGAATAAGAGAGACTAAAATCATCCCTCTTGTTTCACCCCAACTTTCACTATATCCTTATAATGTTTCACTTAACCTAAAACATCCTTTAAGTTTACCAAAAGTTGACCAAAAATATCCCTCTGTTAAATTTCCATCCATATTTAATAGATTGTAATTTTCTCACGTGACTTTTTCTTTTTCCTAGAAGGGAGAGCCTCCAACTCCAGCGAGCTCTTCATTCTTAACAAAAGTGTGTTGCATCTTTTTTCGTCTTTGATTTTGTCACGACCCAAAATTCCACTAGTCGTGATGGCACCTAACCCAACCCGTTAGGTAAGCCAATTTCCAACTATCCAATTCCAATGAAATTAATTAAAAGAAAATATCTAAAACCAATACATCTCCCCAAGAACTGGTAGTATAAATCATGAGTTTCTAAGAATAGAGTATACAAAGCGGAAATAAAATAATACATAGTCTGTTTGAATAATACATAAACAGAGCTTTTATAAATCTAAGGCTACCCTGAACAAAAGGCAGCTACAACAGGAACGCAGGTACATCTTCATATTCCGCAACTATCGAGCACAGCAACAACGTCAACCAATATCTGCACGGAATGTGTAGAAGTATAGTATCAGTACAACCGACCCCATGTACTGAGTAAGTAACAAACCTAGCCTTAGGTTGAAAGTAGTGACGAGCTTCTACCAAGGTCGGGTCCAAAATTACTAGTCCACAACAGTCCATAACAACATAAAGCAAATAATACCAGAAGTAACTCAGAGATAAAATACTCAGCCAAATCATGATTTCAAAAATAATAGTTCTTCCTTTCAAGTACATCAGTGAAAAATCCAAATCGTTTACCGAAATTTTCAAAAATATGAATAAGTTTCAAAGCGATAATTTTTCCAAAATCCTTTCAATAATAAATGATATGTTTCATTTTCTTTCCAGATAATCCGTGTAAAAAAATGCATCATTATTTCCCATTTGTCATCATGTGTGAGAAATCATGAATAATGTGATACCGTACAGTATAAGGAAAACACATCTCTATGCATATATGTCATGTGTGCATGTCAATGTAATGTATCTCAGAGATTGTACTGATGTACTCACACTCTCAGAGTACTAAATCTCACTGTCTCGCATTCTCTCTCACTATGCTCAGCACACTCAATCACTCAGCGCTATACAATACCTGCTACGGCGTGCAACCCGATCCCTGTTTATAGTCGACTGCGCTCACTAGCAATGTACAGACTCACGAGGGGCTCCTACAGCCCAAGTGCTATAAGCACGGATAACTCACGTGCTGCACGGACAACTCACGTGCTATAATATCATATCTGGATCCGCACGGACAACTCACGTGTTGCACGGACAACTCACGTGCTATAATAATATCTGGATCCGCACGGCCAACTCACGTGCTATAATAATATCTGGATCCGCACGGCCAATTCACGTGCTATAATAATATATAGATCTGCACGGCCAACTTACGTGCAATAGTATAATATATAGATCCACACGGCTAACTCACGTGCAATAGTATAATATATAGATCCGCACGGACAACTTACGTGCAATAGTATAATATATATATAAAGCCAACATGGCCTACTGCGGCGTGCAGCCCCCAAAAATATCCTCACAATCAAGCCTTAGGCCTCCCTCAGTCATCAATCTCTCCAGTCTCTCTTTCATGGGCTCACAATGTCATGAGAATAGCCCAAAATGATATGAAGTATCAATAAATAACAACAGAGACTGAGATATGATATGCAATGAAATGAATATGACTGAGTATAAATTTTTATTTTAAAATAAATATTTCACAACAATATGACCTCTGTGAGTCCCAATAATACTGGCACATAGCCTCAACATGATTTTTAATATATTTTTCAGCTCAATTTCTTTAACTCATAAAATCGCATGGAAAATGCCAAGATCATTTAACTACAAACTTTCACAGAAACAATTATGTCACAATTTTTATGGCGCACGCCCACACGCCCGTCACCTCCCAATAATTCACGAAATATATATATTCAGGGTTCATACCCTCAACTCCAAGATTAGAAGAGTTACTTACCTCGAACAAGCCAAATCCAATGTCGAGGAAGCTAAGCAATGCTCCAGAAATTCCATTATGCGCGTATCAACTTCCAAACAACTCGAATCTAGTCACAATTAATTTGATTCAGCTCACAAAAATTATAGAAATTAATTCCATATCAAAATACTAATATTTTCTAAAAATCCGAAATTACGCTCCAAAATCATCTGTGGGACCCACATCTCGGAATCTGATAAAACTCACAAAATTCGAACCCCCGTTCAACCACGAGTCCAACCATACCAAAATTACTCAAATCCGACCACAACTCGGCCTTCAAATCATCAGTTAAAGTATTTGAAGATTTCTACCATTTTCAACCCAATCTTTACCCATTTGAACTCAAAAATCTTTCCATAAACCTTATTGATATGTATAAATAATACTATTACACCTAAGAATCATACTCTTAATCACCCATCTTTACCCAAACTCGAAATTGAAGACTAGGGGTTAGAACCTTACCTTTTGGGTGAATATCTTGTGATATTTCCTTGTTGGATTTCAAAGCTTGAACAAGATCTTGATGAACAAAGCACTTGAGCTTCTTCTTCTCTCTAGAACACTCTCCCTTATCTCTAAAAATGTCAGATGTTTGCTCCAAAATGAGTCCCAAAGCTTATTTATCAAAATGGGATCGGGTTATGAAGATAGACAAATTAACCCTACGAAAGCAGGTCTGCGAGCGCATAATGGACCGCAGAATGGGTATGCGGGCCGCAAAATTGATCGCAAAATCAGCGCCCAAAACTGTGCTCTTTTGGTCCATTCTACGACCAGTTTTGCGGTCGCAGAAGCAGTTTTGCGATCGCATAACTGTTTTGCGATCGCATAATTGGTCGCAGAATTGTATTTTTTCAGCCTTTGGTAATTTGGACATAACTTCTTGTAGGAATGTCCAAATTATGAACGGTTTAAAGTGTTAGAAACTAGACTCAAATATCTTTCATTTGATAGGTAATACACCATATAACACTTCATATCATGAGAGTGATACTCATTTGAAGTTAGGTCTTATGCGAACTCACTTGAAACTTTAGTCTTATGAAATTTCCAAATTCTACATTCGATGCCGCAACCTATCGAATCAAGTCCGATTGACCTCAAATTTTGCACACAAGTCATAAATGACATAATGAAGCTATTCTAAATTCCATAATCAGATTCCAACCTCGATATCAAAAATCAACCCCCGGTCAAACTTCCCAAAATTCAACTTTCGCATTTCAACCCTAATTAGACTACGGACCTCCAAAAAAATTTTCGGACACGCTCCTAAGTTCAAAATTACCATACGGAGCTATTAAAATTATTAGAATTAAATTCTGAGGTCGTTTACACATAAGTCGATATCCGGTCACTATTTTAACTTAAGCTTTAAACCTTGAAACTAAGTATTCCAATTCATTCCAAAACCTCACCGGACCCGAACCAATTACCCCGGCAAGTCACACAATAATATTAGCTCAATTTGAGCAGTAAATGGGGAAACAAAATTGTAATACTCAAAATGACCGGTCGGGTAGTTACAGATTTTCTCTGATCTCGTTCTCGTGAATTGCATGCAAAAGCTGAATAATATGCAGATTTTGGTCTGCGGAAACTTAATAATGTGCAGTTTTGGTGTGTAAAAATTGAAAAATATATGCAGAAATTAATGGAAATGCAGATTTTGGTGTGCAGAAATTAAAAAATGTGTGCAGAATACAAAATATTGTTGTGCAGAAACAGAAATGTAAGTGCAGAATCAAGAAAAATATAGTGCAGTTTGCAGAAACTAAAATTTAAGTGCAGAATCTGAAATGTAAGTGCAACATCAACAACAACAACAACAACAACAACCCAGTAAAATCCCAAAAGTCTAAAATATAAGTGCAGAATCTAGATAATTATAGTGCAGGAATTGAAATGTATGCAGAAACTATAAAATATGCACAAAATGTAGAATAAGTGCAGATTGCAATAAATTATGGTGCAAAAACTAAAAATTAAGTGCAAAATGGAGAAAACTAATAACAGAAATAACAAATGCCAAAAGTTAAAACTTGTAAATAATTAAAGTCTGAAAATTTCATAATTGAGTCATACGAAATGAACTTAATTCGTTTAGAAGTAATCACATTACAAAATGAACTTGCGTCATTCCAAAATAAATCATGTCATTACAAAATGAACAAAATGGAAACGACTGTCACATCTACAATGCTATGCAATTTGGCACATTCATTCTATTGGCCTATTCTAACCTGAAAAGGAATAAGAAGACCTTAAGATAGATGAATTTCATTACAATGAAGTAAGACAAACATTATTGATATATGCATCTCACCATAAGTTTATCATGAAAAGGGGCAGATTCTTGTGTCCAATTTGTTGTGTTCTCAACCATAATAGAGTCCAAAAATGAAGTGTAGTTTGTTGGTTCTGGTTCAACAACATTATATAAAGAGAAAGTTCTTTTGTTGTGGCCAGGTCTACCACACTTGCTACAATCAACTGATTTTTGTTTTCTTTTTATCCTAGTCCTCGAGGATCCAGGCTCATCCACTTCTTTCTTTCTTAATCTCTGTTTCTTTCCTTTCTTCTTTTTGAAATAAGAAGGTGGCAATAGTTTAGGATTAGATGATTTAGGCCATAAATCTTGCCTATTCATTGGGAATATGGTTGTATATGCTTTCCTGTATGTCTCAACCTTGTAGCAGTCGTGAACATAGTCTACAATCTCATCTTTTTTCATCCATATAGCACAAATAGCATGTTTGTAAGGCATCCCTGATAATTCTTATTTTCTACAGCTACATATCTTGTTATACAAGTCCACAGTACAAGTGTCAATATCAGTAGACCATAGGATCTCATAATTCCATGAGTCGTCTTTTCGAGGAATATAACCAGAATCTCCCTTCATGTTTCTATGCAATTTCTTTTTTATAGTTGGACAAATATCACCCGAAGCCTATTTTTCATCTTTATCCCTGTTGGTTGTAATGCTAGCTATGAGTGTATGTCTTATGGTCTCCAAATATTTAATAATGGGTTTATCTCTAGCATCAAGAATCAAACTATTGAAGACCTCACACACATTGTTTAAGAGCATATCGCACTTAGAAAGTGGTGAGAAGTGAGATCTGGACCATTCACTAGGTAACTTAGTAGAAAGCCATTCGTGCGCTTCTTTATTCAATTCAAGTATCTTCAACATACATACATTAAACGCTTCAACAGTTGTTGCTCTAGCCACTTCCCAAAAAGCATCTTTTAAGGTATGACCAGGAACCAAGCCTTTTTGAAACTATTGTGCAAGTGCCGCGCACAAAACCTGTGAGAAACATTTGGTAACACTTCCTCAAAAGCTTCAATAAGGCCTTTTAGCTTATCTGACATGAATGTCCAGAGATATTGCTCTTCTATTTTAATAACAATCATAAAATAGTTCAAAAACCATTGCCATATATCCTTGCACTCCTTTTCCACAATGGCATAGGCTATAGGAAAGATATTATTATTGCCATCCAAACCAACAACATCAAGCAACTGTGCTCCATACATATAATCTTTCAACTAGCAACCATCAACACCAACAATCTTCCTACAACCTGCCTTAAAGCCCTCTTTACATGCTGCAAAATAAATATATAATCTTTGAAATCTAGACGGATTGTTAGGGGTCTCATTTGGTGTTAACTCCATGTAAATTGATGTTCCATGATTAGATCGCGCGATCTCATTAATATAATTCCACAACAAGCTAAATTGGTCATTTAAATTACCATCAATCAAAGAAATAACCTTCTTTTTAGCTTTTCTTGCTTGACATAAAGATACGTATACTCCCAACGCTCTACTTACTTCATCTCTAAATTTTGATGTCTTCCAATCTCTGTTTGATTTGATTCTGTACATATATTTCTTTGCAATCCAACTAGAAGTAACATTCTTATTCTTGATATTCCAACAAAAATATGTATGCTCGGAGTTGTAAGTCTTTATCTGAAAATTTGTATCCCTCTGCATTTTTGAAGCTAGAATTACCCACTTACAAGAGGGACGATGCTTACATCTTCCCCTTGCTCTTTCTGAATCATCCTTAATCCACTCGACCGTCCTTCCTCTTTTAACCTCATGAGTAGTTACAGCTTCCTTAAACTCTTTTTTGTTTTGAAATACTTGTCCTAATGCTAACTTAGGATTAGAGCCATTAGTCTTCGGATTATGCTTTGGAAAGTTAAAATCTTCATTAGATGCATCGCTATCACTATTCAAGCTTTTTGTGTCACTGGAAACAACACAATCTGAGTCGCCATCTTCGTTTTGCATATGCTTTTGCAACTCTTTGCTAATAAACTCTCCACTATCATTATTTGTTCTCTTATTTCCATTGGCATTGACAGAATATGTTTCAACAGAAGGATCAACATTTCTGTCAAATAAAATATCATCTTCATAATCTAAATCTTCAAACTCTCCATAATCGGACTCATTATCAGAATCACTATATATTGCTTGACTCTCGAACATTGAATCTGCCAATAAAGTAATTTTTATTATATAATAATAAAAGAAGCTAAATTTTTATGTGAAACATAAGGTTCTTTCTTCAAAGTGGTCCCTTGTTGTTTTAACATGTAATTTTTTATGCCTTTACCTTTAGAATCATTTGTCCACAACCTACTATGTATTATAATAAGGTATTATGCCTTTACCTTTACCTTTACATTCATTTTAGAGGAAGAATATAATAAGTAATGTCTATAACTAAAACAAATCAAGAAAAATTAAAATGAGATTAGACTTACTAGTTGGAACCCTGGTTAGGAGTGTATCACAGGTACAGCAACGACATTGTCAAATTTACATTGAAAGGTAGAAGCTTCACCCAAAAAGAAGTTGTTCAACCATTAGAAACCCTATATCAAGTTTCCCAAATGTGGTTTTTTGTTCTATCAAAAGAAGGAAGGAAGGAAAATTTTGTGGGGAGGGGGGAGGGGGGGGTGGAAGAGAGGTCATGTGAGAATACAAGATCCGTCAAGTATAAACGAAAAATTTAACAGAGGGATGTTTTTGGTCAAATTTTAGGAAACTTAAAGGATGTTCTAGGTTAAGTGAAATATTATAAGGATGTAGTGAAAGTTGGGATAAAACAAGAGGGATGATTTTGGTCAAATCCTCGTGAATAAGACAATCTGTTATTAATTGAGCAAATATCATTGATTAACAAGTCATCTCGTTGGATTAGCCTTTATTTTCAACTAATTTGTAAGGTTGAAAATTAAGAGTTAGAAGGATTGTTAGCTTGGCTGAAGCTTATCACCATAATTGGGCCTTGGTTAAAAAAGAAATGGGCCAAACGTAATTCCTGCTAATAGGCCCAAAACTTTGGAATGATTTCAAGATATAGAATGTTAGTAATTTGTTTAGTCGTAGATATCTCTAATAGTTTAGCAATGCAATTGATGTCGTTGGTAATTGATAAAAGCCAAATCTCACACTTTTCCCAATTATTTCCATAACCTGTGGTCTTCACAATAATCTCAAAGTTAGAAAGAATAATCATAAACACGATAGTATGCTTTAGGCACGCTCTTAATTAATCAAATCATCGTGATTATGTATACGTTTACGTAATATGATTACGGTTCCCAAATAAATTAAGGTACGCGTTCGCGCGACTTTGGCCACACAATCTTAATAAATAATAAAATAATATTAATTGTGTATACGCACGTGTGACATAATTTTGACACAATAAACAAAGCTGATTCACACACGTGATTCGTTTCAAAGATAATTTTATATTTTAATAATAAAAAAGCAAATAGATAAAATATAGAAACCAATAAAATACAGTTTATCCAGAATTAATTCAAGCCAAATTTAAGTCGATAATGCGACCATGCTAGAACCACGGGGCTCGGGGAATGCCTTACACCTTCTCCCCGGTCAATAAAATTCCTTACCCGAACTTTGTTTTCGCAGACCAATAATAATAGAGTCAAACCTTCCTTTGACTGGGATTCAAATAAAAGGTGACTTGGAATATCCAAAAACTTTGTTCCAAGTAGCGACTCTGTACAAAAATTAAATAATCTCTACTCAAGTTTGTCACTTTAATTGAAAAAACTCTTTAACCTAAAACAATAAAGCATATATATCTTATTGGGGTTTTAAAGAGGTGTGGCAGCTCTGGCGACTCTGCTGGGGAAAACCAGAATTCGAGCTTGTACATTGACTTTATTTGGATTTATTAAATTTTTATATACTGTGATTTATTTGGGCCTAATATGCTACTTGTCCGCTTTTTACCGCTTTGATATTGTTGAACTGTACATACAAACTATCTTCTCACGCACCCCTCTGAATCTTCTTGAAATTAAAATTGGGCATTTACTTGACATAGCCCACTTTCTTTGAGATAGCCGAGGTGCTTGCCACCCGGTGAAGGTGTAACGACCTGGCCAATCGTTTTGAGTGTATTAGACCCGATCCCCTATTTTTTTATTTTTCCGTGTCTGTTTCTGCTTATGTGAGACTTGCCGAAAAGTTTTGTTTTTGGTTTCGGAGTATTTTGGGATACTTAGACTCTAAAACAGAAGCTTAAGTCTTAGGATTTTAATCGTAGTCAGAACTGTATGAAGACAACTTCGGAAAGGTGTTCCGTCGATTTCGTTAACTCCGTTGGGTGATTTTGGACTTAGGAGCGTATCCGGAATATGATTTAGAGGTTCGTAGTAGAATTAGTCTTGAATTGGCGAAAGTTAGAATTTTGGCGAATTTGGCCGGCAGTAAAACTTTTGATATCGAGGTCGGATTTTATTTCCGGGAATTGGAGTAGGTTCGTGGTTTTATTTAGGACTTGTTTGCAAAATTTGAGGTCAATCGGATGTGGTTTGATAGGTTTCAGCGTCGTTTGTGGAATTTGTACGTTTAGAAGTTCTTTAGGCTTGAATCTGGGTGTAATATGCATTTTGATGTTAATTTGGGTGATTTGAAGGTTTGACTAAGTTTGCATTGAGTTATATGACTAATTGGTATGTTTGGTTGAGGTCCCGTGGGGCCTCGGGTTGATTTTGGGTGGTTAACGAACTTGATTTTGAGTTGATGAAGCAGCTGAAGTGTTGCTGCTACTGGTGTAACCGCACCTATAGAGTAGGCACCACAGGTGCGAGCCTGTAACGATCCGGCCAGTCCTTTTGAATATTATAACTCCATTCCCCATTTACTGCTCAATTTATGTCTTGCAATTGATTTATGACTTATCGGGTTAGTTGGTTCGGGTCCGGAAGAAACTTAGAGTGAAATGAGACACTTAGTCTCATAATTAAAGATTTTAAGTTAGAAAAGTGGACCGGATATAGATCTATGTGTAAACGAGCTCGGATTTGAATTTTGATGATTCCAATAGCTCCGTATGGTGATTTTGGGCTTAGGAGCGTGTCCGGAATATTATTTGGAAGCCCATAGAGGAATTAAGCTTGAATTGGGGTATAATTCATGGTTTTAGCATTGTTTGAGGTGATTTGAGGATTCGACTAAGTCCATATGATGTTTTAGGACTTGTTGGTATATTTGGTCGAGGTCCCGAGGGGATCGGGTGAGTTTCGGATGGTTAACAGGTTGGATTTTTGGACTTGGAACTCTGCTGGAATTTTACTGATGCACCATCTGGTTTCCTTCATCGCGTTCGCGAAGAGGAACTGAGAGGCTGGCAACATTTGCTCTTCGCATTCGCGAAGAGAAGCAAGCATTCACGAAGGGTGGACTGGGTATGCGTCGCGAACGCGAGAGGTATTACGCATTCGCGAAGAAGAGAGGAAGCAGCTGAGGACTCCAGACAATTGGTCTACGCGTTCGCGTAGGGTGTGTCGCGTTCACATAGTGAGGAGGAACGAAGCATCGCGTTCGCGATGGGTTGAACGCGTTCGCGTAGAAGGCATTGAGGCAGAGGCATTTTGTGCTTCGCGAACACGAGGGTGATGTCGCGTTTGCGAAGAAGGAATTGGACGGGAGATATTTTGTGCTTCACGAACGCGAGGCACTGACCACGTTCGCGAAGAAGAAAAGCCTGGGCAGTGAGTTTAAGTTCTGAAAATGGGTTTTCAGTTTTTAACGATTTGGAGCTCGGATTTGAGGTGATTTTTGGGTGATTTTCAGAGGAAACCACGGGGTAAGTGATTCTAACTCAGTTTTGGTTAAATTACATGAATCTATTATTGTTTTTATCAACAAATTAGTGTTTTGGGTTGAAAATAGTAGAAAAATTCATAGATTTTAATTGAGGATTTGAATGCCGAGTTGTGGTCGGATTTGAGTAATTTTGGTATGGTTGGACTCGTGGTTGAATGGGGTTCGGATTTTGTGAGTTTTATCGGATTCTGAGATGCGGGCCCCACGAGCGATTTTTGGGGCGTAATTTCAGATTTTTGGAAATTAGTATTTTGATATGGAATTAATTCCTATAATTTTTGTAAGCTGAATCAATTAATTGTGAATCGTTTCAAAGCATTTGGAGACCGAGTCCATAGACGAGGGCATCCCGGAGTAGGATTTTTTATGCTGTTAAGGTAAGTAACAGTTTTAACTCTGGCTTTGAGGGCATAAACCCGGAGATGTGACATCACGTGATTGTTTGGAAGTGATACCCAAGCTAGGTGACGAGCGTGTGGGTGTGCACCGTGAAGGATTGAGACTTGGTCCGTCCCGTGAGGCTGTGAGGCCTAATAGCTATTATCTGTGGTTATGTGTTTAATTGTTATTGAACTTGTTTGCCTTCATGATAGAGATCATGCTTAGGCTTTATTCATGCTCACATTATTTGTACTCAGTCATAAAAATTATTGTACTTGTTTACCTCAGTCTTTATTATTTGCTAATATGCGGTGATACTTGATGCGGGCTGTGTTCCCTTATTTGTTGGTGATGATGAGGCTAGTGAGGTACATGATTGAGTGTGGCCGAGAGCCTGGTTGTGAGGATATTAATACCATAGCGCGTGAGTTGTCCGCGTAGCACGTGAGTTGACTGTACGGGTCCAGGTATTGATACCATAGCGCGTGAGTTATCCGCGTAGCAAGTGAGATGACCGTGCGGATCCAGGTATTGATGTGATGGCACGTAAGTTGTCCGTGCTTAGCGCTTGGGTTTTAGGAGCCCCTCCGGAGTATGTACACACCCCCAGTGAGTGCAGAGTGTTGAGTGTTTTGAGTATTAAGTGCTGAGTACGAGTGATGAGTGATGGAGTGACACTGTTGTGAGGTTGTATTTTTTTGTATTGTTGCTGCATTTATCTGTTAAATTTCTTTGTGGCATTTACTGAGTTATGGAATCTACCTGTTTATTTCAATTTATTTTTAAAAAATTGTGAAAATAAATAATTGGACTGTTTTACTTAGCTCGTCACTATTGCTCAGTTCCTTAGTTATTTCTGTTACTTGCTGAGGTGGTTGTACTCATGCTACATCCTGCACTTTATGTGCAGATTCAGGTGAGTTAGAGCGCAGCGATCGTTGAGTTCAGGCTGGCTATCTGTGGAGATTGCAAGGTAGCTGCTAGCGTTCGCAGGACCTTGTTACTCCTTTTATCATTTCTTCTTTTGGATTGTATTGACAGTTAGACAGTTTCATTTCTTAGTTCATAGATGTAGACGCTCATGACTTAGTGACACCCCGATATTTGGGGCTCGTTTCCGTATTTTTAAAATTATATTTAGAGTTGATTTCGTTTATGAGAAATTCAAATGTTGAAATGTTTTATTAAATTCTTATAATCGTTTTAGTAGTAATATTTTGGGAAAATAGGCTTTCCTTGTAACACGATAGGCACCATCACAACCATGGTTAGATTTTGGGTCGTGACAAGTTGGTATCATAGCCTAGGTTACATAGGTCTCACGAATCATGAGCGGGTTTAGTAGAGTCTTGCGGATCGGTACGGAGACGTTTGTACTTATCTTCGAGAGGCTGCAGAACCTTTAGGAAAATTTCACATTCTTGGATTCTTATCGTGCGTTTTGTGTATTCTAGTAACTAAACATTTGTATTTCATTCTCTCACAGATGGTGAGGACTCGTGCTACCGGTCAAGAGGGTCAGCCACCAGTTTGGGCCGTGAGAGGCCGAGGCCGCTGTAGAGGCCGTGGTAGGGGCAGAGTTACAGCCCATACAGCAGCCGGGGCAGTACCTGCAGATCCACCAGTTGTCCCAGATCAGGACCAGATTCTACTTGTTGATGCGTCAGCTCAGGCACCACCTGTGCCTATTGTGATTCCTGGCCTTCAGGAGGCCCTAGCTCAGATTCTGACAGCGTGTACCGGCCTTGCTCAGGCGGTCTCTATTTTGACGGCCGCAGCCACCTCTCAGGCTGGGGGAGGCACTCAAACTCCCGTCGCTCGCACACCCGAGCAAGTTATTCAGGGACTTCAGACACCGGAGGCACCACTAGCCCAGCCAGTTGTTGTTGCTCAGGATTATGTAGTTCCTGCTATGCCTGAGGATGATCAATATAGGTTGGAGAGGTTTGGGAGACTTCAGCCACCACCTTTCAGTGGCACAGAGAGAGAGGACGCTCAGGACTTCTTGGACAGGTGTCATAGGATACTCCATACTGCTAGTATTATGGAGTTTTATGGGGTCTCATTCACTACCTTTCAATTTTCTGGGGCTACACTCAGATGGTGGAAGACTTACGAGAGGCGTAGGCCTGTTGGCGCAGCACCCCTTACTTGGCAGCAATTCTCCGTTCTTTTTCTGGAGAAGTTTGTACCTGAGTCCCGCAGAGAGGAGCTGCGCAGGCAGTTTGAGCAGCTTCGCCAGGGTGAGATGTCTGTTACACAGTATGAGATGCGGTTCTCTGAGTTAGCTCGTCATGCGGTCTGGTTGGTTCCCACAGACCGAGAGAGGATCAGGAGGTTTATAGATGGCCTCGATTTTCAACTTCAATTGCTTATGACCAGGGAGAGAGTATCTGGGGTTACCTCTGATGAGGTTGTCGACATTGCTCGACAGATTGAGATGGTTCGAGGTCAGGAGAGGACTGAGAGGGAGGCTAAGAGGCCTCGTGGTCAGGGCGATTTTAGTGGTGTTCCTCAGGGAGGTCAGTTTTAGCAGGACCAGTTTCAACAGAGTCAGTCATCATTCAGTGCATTGCCAGCACAGGGTTCTCATTATGCCCCGCCCGCCCAGGTATCATCGGGTAATTTCTTTGGGCATCAGGAGCAGCAGTTTTGTCAGAGGAGGGGTTGTTTCGAGTGCGGGTATTTTGGTCACATTGCGAGATATTGCCCTAGGATGTTGGGTGGGACTCCGCAGCGGAGTACTTGGCCAATGGCACCAGCACCAGTTCCTCCACTACCCGACCAGCCTGCTAGGGGTGGAGTTCAGCCAGCTATGGGTCGCCCGAGAGGGGGAGGCAGATCAGGGGTTGGTCAGGCCCGTTTCTATGCCCTCCCAGCCAGGCCAGACGCTACTGCTTATGATGCTGTGATTTCAGGTATGTTCTTCTGTTAGACTTGTTCGAGGACGAACGTTTGTTTAAGAGGGGGACAATGTAACGACCCGACCAGCCATTTTGAATATTATAACCCCATTTCCCATTTATTGTTCAATTTATATCTTGCAATTAATTTATGACTTATCGGGTTAGTTGGTTCGGGTCCGGAAGAAACTCGGAGTGAAATGAGACACTTAGTCTCATAATTCAAAAATTTAAGTTAGAAAAGTGGATCGGATATGGATCTATGTGTAAACGACCTCGGATTTGAATTTTGATGATTCCAATAGCTCCGTATGGTGATTTTAGGCTTAGGAGCGTGTCCGGAATATTATTTGGAAGTACGTAGAGGAATTAAGCTTGAATTGGGGTATAATTCATGGTTTTAGCGTTGTTTGAGGTGATTTGAGGATTCGACTAAGTCCGTATGATATTTTAGGACTTGTTGGTATATTTGGTCGAGGTCCCGAGGGGCTCGGGTGAGTTTCGGATGGTTAACAGGTTGGATCTTTGGACTTGGAACTCTTCTGGAATTTTTCTGATGCACCATCTGGTTTCCTTCATCGCGTTCGCGAAGATGAACTGAAAGGTTGGCAATATTTGCTCTTCGCGTTCGCGAAGAGAAGCACGCATTCGCGAAGGGTGGACTGGGTGTGCATCGCGAACGCGAGAGGTGTTACGTGTTCGCGAAGAAGAGAGGAAGCAGCTGAGGACTCCAGACAATTGGTCTACGCGTTCGCGTAGGGTGTGTCACGTTCGCGTAGTGAGGAGGAATGAAGCATCGCGTTCGCGATGGGTTGAACGCGTTCGTGTAGAAGGCAGTGAGGCAAAGGTATTTTGTGCTTCGCGAATGCGAGGGTGATGTCATGTTCGGAAAAAAAGGAATTAGACCGGAGATATTTTGTGCTTCGCGAACACGAGGCACTGACCACGTTCGCGAAGAAGAAAAGCCTGGGCAGTGAGTTTAAGTTCTGAAAATGGGACTTCGTCCCATTTCAGGTTTTGACGATTTGGAGCTCGGATTTGAGGTGAATTTTGGGTGATTTTCAGAGGACACCACGGGATAAGTGATTCTAACTCGGTTTTGGTTAAATTACACGTATCTATAATTGTTTTTATCAATTAATTAGTGTTTTAGGTTGAAAATAGTAGAAATATTCATAGACTTTAATTGAGGATTTGAAGGCCGAGTTGTGGTCGGATTTGAGTAATTTTGATTTGGTTGGACTCGTGATTGGATGGGGGTTCGAATTTTGTAGGTTTTATCGGATTCTGAGATGTGGGCCCCACAGGCGATTTTTGGGGCGTAATTTCGGATTTTTGGAAAATATATGTATTTTGATATGGAATTAATTCCTATAATTTTTGTGAGCTGAATCAATTAATTGTGAATAGATTCGGAGCATTTGGGGAGTGAGTCCATAGATGAGGGCATCCCGGAGTAGGATTTTTTACGCTGTTAAGGTAAGTAACAGTTTTAACTCTGGCTTTGACGGTATAAACCCGGAGATTTGACATCACTTGATTGTTTGGAAGTGATACCCATGCTAGGTGACGAGCGTGTGGGTGTGCACCGCGAGGGATTGAGACTTGGTCCGTCCCGTGAGGCTGTGAGGCCTAATGGCTATTATCTGTGGTTATGTGTTTAATTGCTGTTGAACTTGTTTGTCTTCATGATAGAGATCATGCTTAGGATTTATTCATGCTCACATTATTTGTACTTAGTCATAGAAATTATTGTACCTGTTTACCTCAGTCTCTATTACTTGCTAATATGCGGTGATACTTGATGTGGGTTGTGTTCCCTTATTTGTTGGTGATGATGAGGCTAGTGAGGTACTTGATTGAGTGAGGCCGAGAGCCTGGTTGTGAGGATATTAATGCCATAGCGTGTGAGTTGTCCGCGTAGCACGTGAGTTGACCGTGCGGGTCCAAGTATTGATACCATACCGCGTGAGTTGTCCGCGAAGCACGTGAGTTGACCGTGCGGATCCAGGTATTGATATGATGGCACGTGAGTTGTCCGTGCTTAGTGCTTGGGCTTTGGGAGCCCCTCCGGAGTTTGTACACACCCCCAGTGAGCGCAGAGTGTTGAGTGTTTTGAGTATTGAGTGCTGAGTACGAGTGATGAGTGATGGAGTGACACTGCTGTGAGGTTGTATTTATTTGTGTTATTGTTGCATTTATCTATTAAATTTCTTTGTGGCATTTACTGAGTTATGGAATCTACCTGTTTATTTCTGTTTATTTTTAAAAAAATTGTGAAAATAAATAATTGGACTATTTTACTTAGCTCGTCACTATTGCTCAGTTCCTTAGTTATTTCTGTTACTTGCTGAGGTGGTTGTACTCATGCTATACCCTGCACTTTATGTACAGATTCATGTGAGTTAGAGCGCGGCGATCGTTGAGTTCAGGCCTGCTATCTGTGGAGATTGCAAGGTAGCTGCTAGCGTCCGCAGGACCTTGTTACTCATTTTATCATTTCTTCTTTTGGATTGTATTGACAATTAGACAGTTTCATTTCTTAGTTCATAGATTTAGACGCTCATGACTTAGTGACACCCCGATGTTTGGGGCTCGTTTCCGTATTCGAAAATTATATTTAGAGTTGATTTAGTTTGTGAGAAATTCAAATGTTGAAATGTTTTATTAAATTATTATAATCTGTTTAGTATTAATATTTTGGGAAAATAGGCTTGCCTTGTAACACGATAGGCGCCATCACGACCATGGTTAGATTTTGGGTCGTGACAGAGCCTGCAGAAGCGGGAAAAGAGCCCGCAGAAGCGGCCCAGGATGGGTTGAGCAAAGGCCGCATGTGCGATGGGTTTCCCACACCTGCGATAGGCACAAATGCAATCCTTTGTTCGCAGAATCGGAGGTAGTGGATAAGTGACTTCCGTAGGAGCGGGAATGTTTCCGCAGAAGCAGCCCCGCAGGTACGGATAAATGGCTGCAGGTGCGAAAAGTCTGGGCAGAAGGTGTAAAAGCAAGGGGTTCGCGATTTTAGCCTTATTTCAACATTTTGGACTCGGACTTAGGCAATTTTGGAGAAGATTTTTGTGGGGATTATTGAGGTAAGCTTCTAGTACTCGTTTTGTATCATAAATCTTGATTCCCCACTGATTTCCCCACCTAATTAGCGATATTTTGAAGTGAAATTTGGGGGTTTAGGGCCTGAGAATTAGATAGTGGATTTTGAGGATTTGGATGACCAAATGGTGTCGGATTTTGATAAATTTGGTATGGTTAGACTCGTGAGTAGATGGGTGTTCACATTTTGTGACTTTTGTCAGATTTTGAGACAGGCCTGGGGGCGGTTTTAGCCTATTTCGGATTTTGGCTTACAATTTTGTATTTTTCTTGTGGAATTGATTCTTTTAGCCTATATTAATTGTATTGTACTGCTTGTGGCTAGATTCGGGGCGTTTGGAGATTGATTCGAGGAGCAAAGGCATCGTGGAATAGGATTTTGCGCGGCTTGAGGTAAGTAACAGTTTTAAATCTGGTCCTGAGGGTATGAAACCCCGGATTATTAGATTATGTGAGTATTTTGGAGGTGACGCACATGCTAGGTGATGGGCGTGTGGGCGTGCACCATAGGGGTTGGGACTTGGTCCATTCCGTGAAAGTATAAAGTTGAATAACTTATTGCTAGTTGTATGCTCTCCCTGTGTTATAGAAATTTGACTGCAAATCATGTTAGAAAATCATGCTTAGGCTATGAGATGGTACTGTTGGGACCCGCAGAGGTCGCGTACTTGTTGAATTACTTGCTAATTGTTGTCTTGTACTTAGTCATAGTTTTACTTGTGTATTATATCTCAGTCTCTTCTTAATTTTTGTTGATACACTATGTTATCTTTGTTTGGGCCGATGTTTGTGATTTCCAAGAGCCCGTGAGACTAGAGAGGTTGATGACTGAGTGAGGCCGAGGGCCTGTCTGTGAGGTATTGTTACTATGGCACGTGAGTTGTCCGTGAAACACGTGAGTTATCTGTGCGGATATAGCGCTTGGGCTGAAAGGAGCCCCTCCAGAGTGTGCACACCCCCAGTGAGCGCAAGTACCTATTGAGTGTGAGTTCTGAGGGCTGAGAGTCGAGTGATTGAGCTGTTGTGACGAGTTGAGTGACTATTACCCTGAGAGGCTGTACTTGTTTTTTATTTGTTAATGCACTTAGTTGCTATCTGTTATTGTTGTGAAACTTCTGAAAGATTCTATATCCGAATTACCTGCACTTTAACTATATAAAACTAGTTTGACTTAAACTGCCAGATTTGAAAGCATGTTTATTCTTTGCTAGAATTATTGAAAAAATAAACTGTATTTGTATAGCTCGTCACTACCTTCTCAATTCCTTATTTATTTTTGTTACTTACTGAGTTGGTTGTACTCACGCTTCACCCTGTACTTCATATGCAGATCCAGGTGATCCCGATCATAGCGGGTGTTGATAGTTGAGCAGCTGATTCCGGAGACTATCGAGGTAGCTGCATGGCATTCGCAGGCCTTGGCTCTCCTTCATTATCTTTATCGCATTTCAGTTCTTATTCCTAAGATGTTGTATTAGACTGCTCCCGGTATAGATGCTCTTGTACTCAGTGACACCCTGATGTCGGGCTATTTTTCAGCACTTATGCTTTGGATTTTACCCCACTTTTTTTGAAAGACTCTGGTTATTTTAAATATATTAATTCATCTTTGTTAAATGTGGAAAGTGTTTTGGAGATGTCGGCTTGCCTAGTATCGCGATAGGCGCCATCACGACGGGTTAGGTTTTGGGCCGTGACAAGTGGTATCAGAGCCTAGGTTACATAGGTATCACGAGTCATGAGCAGGTTTAGTAGAGTATTGAGGATCGGTGTGGAGACGTCTGTACTTATCTTAGAGAGGATGTCGAACCCTTAGGAAACTTTACATTCTTGAATTCTTGTCGTATGAATCTTTTGATTCTGGTAACTAAATTTCTATTGTTCTAATTCTCTTACAGATGGTGAGGATATGTACTATGGGGCAGGATGGAAAGCCACTGGTACCACCAGTCAGGGCCGCGAGAGGTCGAGATCGCGGTAGAGGCCGCGGTAGGGGCAGAGGGGCGGCTCGCACCGCAGCTAGGGCAGTACCTGCATATCCGCCAGTTGCCCTATCTAAGGAGCAGGCTCCAGTTGTGGATGAGCATGTGGGGCCATCTCAGGCACCACCCATGCCCATTGCGATTCCAGGACTTCAGGAGGCCTTAGCTCAGATTCTGACCACGTGTACTAGTCTTGCTCAGGCGGTCTCTGCTCCGGCCGCAACAGCCACTTCTCAGGCTGGGGGAGGTGCTCAGACTCCCACCGCCCGCATTCCAGAGCAGGTGATACAGGGATTCCAGACACCGGGGGCACCACTAGCCCAGCCGATTGCAGCTGCTCAGGACTATGCGGTTTTTGTCATGCTTGATGATGAGCAGCGTCGATTGGAGAGGTTTGGGAGACTCCAGCCTCCATCTTTCAGTGGTACCGAGGGAGAGGATGCATAGGGCTTCTTGGACAGGTGTCAGAGGATACTCTGTACAACAGGTATTCTAGAGACCAGTGGGGTCTCGTTCACTACTTTTCAGTTCTCTAGGGCTACCTTCAGTTGGTGGGAGGCTTACGAGAGGCGTAGGCCGGTCGGTGCAGCACCCATTACATGGCAGCAGTTCTCCGGTCTATTCCTAGAGAAGTTCGTGCCACAGTCCTACAGAGAGGAGCTGCGCAGGCAATTCGAGCAGCTTCGTTAGGGTGATATGTCCGTGACGTAGTATGAGATGAGATTTTCAGAGTTGGCCCGTCATGCTATCTGGTTGGTTCTCACAGACAAGGAGAGGATCATGAGGTTCATAGATGGCCTCACTTTTCAGCTGTTATGGCTAGAGAGAGAGTGTTTGGTGCTACTTTTGATGAGGTTGTCGACATTGCTCGTCAGATTAAGATGGTTCGCAGACAAGTGCGGGTTGAGAGGGA
The DNA here is from genome assembly GCF_000390325.3 of Nicotiana tomentosiformis. Classification (NCBI taxonomy): domain Eukaryota; kingdom Viridiplantae; phylum Streptophyta; class Magnoliopsida; order Solanales; family Solanaceae; genus Nicotiana; species Nicotiana tomentosiformis. The sequence goes on along the minus strand of NC_090815.1, from coordinate 16,887,077 downwards.
GGCCAAGAGGACTCGTGGCCAGGGTGGATTCAGCGACGTTCCTTATAGGGGCAGTTCCACCACGGTAGGGGTCGTCCTTTCAGACATGCTCAGACGGCTCGCCCAGTTCACCGTAGTGCATCATCTGACCATGGTTCACACAGCTATCAGCAGGGCTAGTCTTCATTCAATGCACTACTAGCATACGGTTCTCACCCTACCTCATCGGCTCAGGTGTCTACGGGTAGTTCTTTGGGGCATCAGGAGCAACAGTTCCGTCAGAGGAGGGGCTGTTTCGAGTGCAGAGATTTTGGTCATATTAAGAGAGATTGCCCTAGGTTATTGGGTGGGACTCCACAGCAGAGTTCTCGGCCAATGGCACCAGCACCAGCAGCTTCACCACCCGCCCAGCCAGCTAGGGGTAGGGTTCAGTCAGCTAGGGGTTGCCCTAGAAAGGGAAGCCGATCAGGGGGCGTCCATGCACGTTTTTATGCTCTTCCTGCCAGACCAGATGCCATTTCTTCAGATGTTGTGATTATAGGTATTGTCTCAATTTGCCATAGAGATGCCTCTACATTATTTGACCCTGGTTCCACTTATTCATATGTGTCCTCGTATTTCGCTCATTATCTGGATATGCCCCGTAGGTCTCTAGTTTCATCTGTTCATGTATCCACTCCAGTGGGCGATACTATCACTGTGGACCATGTATATCAGTCATGTATGCTGACTATTGGGAGTCTAGAGACTATAGCAGACCTCTTGTTGCTTAGTATGGTCGATTTTGACGTGATTTTGGGTATGGATTGGTTGTCTCCATATCATGCTATTCTAGATTATCACGCTAAGACCATGACGTTGACGATGTCGCGGTTGCCGAGGGTTGAGTGGAGCGAATCTATGGACTATGTTCCCACTAGAGTAATTTCATACTTGAAGGTTCAACGGATGGTTGAGAAGGGTTGTTTATCTTATCTGGCCTTTATGAGGGATGTTAGTGCAGAGACCCCTACTATTGATTTTGTTCCAGTGGTGCGAGATTTCCCGGATGTGTTTCCTGCAGACTGCCGGGCATGCTGCCCGACAGGGATATTAATTTCAGTATTGATTTGGTGCTGGGCACTCAACCTATTTCTATTCCATTGTATCGTATGGCACCGACAAAGTTGAAGGAATTGAAGGAGCAGCTTCAAGAACTCCTTGATAAGCGGTTTATCTGGCCTAGTGTGTCACCTTGGGGTGTACTAGTTCTATTCGTAAAGAAGAATGATGGTACTATGAGAATGTGCATTGATTACAGGCAGTTGAACAAGGTCACAATCAAGAACAAGTATCCATTGTCGCATATTGATGATTTGTTTGACCAGCTTTAGGGAGCGATGGTGTTCTCCAAGATTGATTTAAGGTCAGGGTATCACCAACTAAAAATTCGGGACTTAGATATTCTTAAGACTGCTTTCAGGACCCGATATAGCCATTATGAGTTCCTTGTGATGTCTTTTGGGCTGACCAATGCCCTAGCAGCGTTCACGCATCTGATGAATAGTGTGTTTCAGCCTTATCTTGACTCGTTCGTTATTGTATTCATTGATGACATCCTGGTGTACTCTCGTAGCCAGGAAGAGCATGCCCAGTATCTGAGGATTGTGTTACAACGGTTGAGGGATGAGAAGCTTTATGCAAAGTTCTCCAAGTGTGAGTTCTGACTCAATTCAGTGGCGTTTTTGGGACACGTGGTGTCCAGTGAGCGTATTCAGGTAGACCCTAAGAAGATAGAGGCGGTTCAGAGTTGGACCAGACCGTCCTCAGCCACGGAGATTCGAATTTTTCTCTGTTTGTCTGGGTATTACCGTTGTTTTATGGAAGGCTTCTCATCTATTGCATCGCCCTTGACTAAATTGACCCAAAAGGGTGCTCCTTTCAGGTGGTCGAAGGAGTGTGAGGAGAGCTTTCAGAAGCTCAAGACTTCTTTGATCACAGCTCCAATTCTAGTTCTACCGTCATCTTCCAGCTCTTACACAGTGTATTATGATGCCTCGCGGATCGGTATTGGGTGTGTTCGATGCAGGAGGGTAGAGTGATTGCTTATGCTTCGCCATGAGAATAACTATCTTGTCCATGACCGTGAGTTAGTAGCTATTGTTCACACCTTGAAGATTTGGTGGCACTATTTGTACGGGGTCCATTGTGAGATCTACATTGATCATCGGAGTTTGCATCATCTGTTCAAACAGAAGGATCTTAACTTGCGTCAACGGAGGTGGTTGGAGCTTCTTAAGGACTATGATATCACCATTTTGTACCATCTCAAGAAGGCCAGTGTGGTGGCCGATGCCTTGAGTCGCCGGTCGGAGAGTTTGGGGAGCTTACCATATCTTCCAGCAACAGAGAGGCCATTGGCATTGGATGTTCAGGCCTTAGCTAGCCAGTTTATTAGATTGGATGTTTCTGAGCCGAGTCGAGTATTGGCTTGTGTGGTCTCTCGGTCTTCTCTTTATGATCGTATCAGGGAGTGTCAGTATGATGACCCCCATCTGCTTGTCCTTAAGGACAGCACGGTGATGCTAAGGAGGTCACTATTGGGGTTGATGGTGCATTGAGGATGCAGGGCAGGATATGTGTGCCCAAGGTAGATGGTTTGCGTGAGTTGATTCTCCAGGAGGCTCACAGTTCATGGTATTCTATTCACCCGGGTGCCACGAAGATGTATCATGACTTGAGGCAGTATTACTAGCGGAGAAGAATGAAGAAGAAAATAGTGGAGTATGTAGCTCGGTGCCTAAATTGCCAGCAGGTGAAGTATGAGCATCAGCGACCAGGTGGGTTGCTTCAGAAATTAGAGATTCCGGAGTGGAAATGGGAGCGGATCACTATGGATTTCATTGTTGGACTTCCATGGAATCGGCAGAAGTTTGATGCAGTTTGGGTGATTGTGGACCGACTGACCACGTCAGCTTATTTCATTCCTCTGATGACTACCTATTCTTCCGAGCAGCTGGCTCGAGTGTATATCCGCGAGATCGTTAGGCTTCATGGCGTACCGGTATCTATCATCTCTGACTGGGGTAAGCAGTTTACATCACGGTTCTGGAGGGCCGTGCAGCATGAGTTGGGGACTTGAGTGGAGTTGAGCCCAGCTTTTCACCCTCAGACGGACGGACAATCCGAGCGCACTATTCAGATATTAGAAGATATGCTCCATGTGTGTGTGATGGAGTTTGGGGGTTCTTGGGATCAGTTCTTGCCTCTAGTGGAGTTTGCTTACAATAACAGTTACCAGTCGAGCATCCAGATAGCACCGTATGAGGCTCTGTATGGTAGGCAGTGTAGGTATCCGGTGGGTTGGTTCTAGCCGGACGAGGCTAGATTATTGGGTACAGACTTGGATCAGGATGATCTGGAGAAGGTTAAGGTGATTCAGGATAGACTACGCACAGCCCAGTCCAGACAGAAGAGTTATGCGGATCAGAAGGTTCGCGATGTTGCATTTATGGTTGGATAGCGGGTCTTGCTCCGGGTGTCACCCATAAAGGGTGTTATGAGTTTCGGAAAGAAGGGCAAGCTGAGCCCGAGGTTTATCGGTCCATTTGAGGTATTGCGACGTGTTGGGGGGGTTGTTTTTGAGCTTGCCTTGCCTCCCAGTCTAGCAGGAGTTCATCCAGTATTCCATGTTTATATGCTCCAGAAGTATCACGGCGATCCGCCTCATGTGTTGGATTTTAGCTCGGTCCAGTTGGACAAGGATTTATCTTATGTTGAGGAGTCGGTGGCAATCTTGGATAGGCAGGTTCGAAAGTTGAGGTCAAAGATATTGCTTCTGTGAAGGTTCAGTGTAGGGGCCATCCGGTCGAGGAGGCGACTTGGGAGACCGAGCATGATATGCGCAACCATTATCCTCATCTTTTCACCACTTTAGGTATGTCTCTATGCTCGTTCGAGGACAAACGATTGTTTTAAGAGGGGGAGGATGTAACGACCTAGCAGGTCATTTTGAGTATATTAGCCCTGATCCCCTATTTTATGCTTTCCCCGTGTCTTTCTGCTTATGTGACTTGCCGGGAAGTTTTGTTTTTGGTTTCAGAGTGTTTTGGGACACTTAGTCCCTAAAATGGAAGCTTAAGTCTTATGATTTTGACCGTAGTCAGAACTATGTAAAAACGACTCCAGAAAGGAGTTCCGTCACTTCAGTTAGCTCCGTTGGGTGATTTTGGACTTAGGAGTGTGTCTGGAATGTGATATGGAGGTCCGTAGTAAAATTAGGCTTGAACTGGCGAAAGTTGGAATTTTGGCGAATTTGTCCGACAGTGGAAATTTTGATATCAGGGTCGGATTTGATTTATTGGAATTGGAGTAGGTTCGTGGTGTCATTTAGGACTTGTGTGAAAAATTTGAGGTCAATCAGGTGTGGTTTGATAGGTTTCGGCGTCGTTTGTGGAATTTGAAAGTTTAGAAGTTCTTTAGGCTTGAATTCGGGTGGAATCTGCGTTTTGATGTTGTTTTGGGTGATTTGAAGGTTCAACTAAGTTTGCATTGGGTTATATGACTAGTTGGTATATTTGGTTGAGGTCCCGGGGGGCCTCGGTTGATTTTGGGTGGTTAACGGACTTTATTTTGAGTTAACGAAGCAACTAAAGTGCTGCTGCTACTGGTGTAACCGCACCTCGGAGTGGGCACCGCAGGTGCGAGCTCGCAGAAGCAGGGAAGGAGCCCGCAGAAGCGGCCAAGGATGAGTTGAGTAGAGGCCGTAGGTGCGATGGGTTTCCCACACCTGCGATAGGCACAGATGCTGTCCTTTGATCGCAGAAGCAGAGGCAGTGGATAAGTGACTTTCGCATGAGCGGGAATGTTTCAGCAGAAGTGGCCCCGCAGGTATCGATAAATGGCCGCAGGTGCGAAAAGTCTGGGCAGTAGGTTTAAAAGCAAGGGGTTCGCGATTTTAGCCTTATTTCAACATTTTGGACTCGCACTTAGGCGATTTTGGAGAAGAGTTTTTAGGGGATTATTGATGTAAGCTTCATGTACTCATTTTTTATCTTAAATCTTGATTCTCCACTAATTTCCCCACCTAATTAGAGAGATTTTGAAGTGAAATTTGGGGGTTTAGGGCTTGAGAATTGGAGAGTGGATTTCGAGGATTTGGATGACCAAATGGTGTTGGATATTGATAAATTTGGTATGGTTAGACTCGTGAGTGGATGGGTGTTCACATTTTGTGACTTTTTTCGAATTTCAAGACGTGGGCCCGGGGGCCGGTTTGAGCCTATTTCGGATTTTGGCTTACAATTTCGTATTTATCTTGTGGAATTGATTCTTTTAGCCTATATTAATTGTATCGTACTACTTGTGGCTAGATTCGGGGCGTTTGGAGATTGATTCGAGGGGCAAGGGCATCGCAGAGTAGATTTTGCACGGCTTGAGGTAAGTAATAGTTTTAAATCTGGGCCTGAGGGTATGAAACCCCAGATTATTGGATTATGTGAGTATTTTAGAGGTGACGCACATGCTAGGTGACGGGCGTGTGGGCGTGCACTGTAGGGATTGGGACTTAGTCCATCCCGTGAAACTGTAAAGTTGAATAACTTGTTGCTAGCTATATGCTCTCCCTGTGTGATAGAAATTTGACTGCAAATCATGTTAGAAAATCATGCTTAGGCTATGGGATGATACTGTTAGGACCTGCAGAGATCGCGCACTTGTTGAATTACTTGCTAATTTCTGTCTTGTACTCAGTCATGGTTTTACTTGCGTATCATATCTCAGTCTCTTCTTGATTCTTGTTGATACACTATGTTATCCTTTTTTGGGCCGATCTTTGTGATTTCCGAGAGCCCGGGAGACTAGAGAGGTTGATGACTGAGTGAGGCCGAGGGCCTGTCTGTGAGGTATTGTTACTATGGCATGTGAGTTGTCCGTACAGCACGTGAGTTGTTCGTGCGGATTCACATATTGATAATATACCACGTGAGTTGTCCGTGCAGCACGTGAGTTATCTGTGCAGCATGTGAGTTGTCCGTGCGGATATAGCACTTGGGATGAAAGGAATCCCTCCGGAGTCTGCACACCCCTAGTGAGCACAAGTACCTATTAAGTGTGAGTACTGAGGGTTGAGAGCCGAGTGATTGAGCTGTTGTGACGACCTGAGAGGTTGTACTTGTTTTTCATTTATTGATGCACTTAGTTGCTATCTGTTATTGTTGTGAAACTTCTGAAAGATTCTATATCCGGATTACCTGCACTTTAATTGTATAAAACTGATTTGACTTAAACTGTCGTATTTGAAAGCATGTCTATTCTTTGCTGGAATTATTGAAAATGAACTGTATTTGTATAGCTCGTCACTACCTTCTCAATTCCTTATTTATTTTTGTTACTTACTGAGTTGGTTGTACTCACGCTGCACCCTGCACTTCGTGTGCAGATTCAGGTATTCCCGGTCATAGCGGGTCTTGATAGTTGAGCAGCTGATCCCGGACACTATCAAGGTAGTTGCATGCGTTCGCATGCCTTGGCTCTCCTTCATTATCTTTATCGCATTTCAGTTCTTATTCCTTAGATGTTGTATTAGACTGCTCCTGGTATAGATGCTCATGTACTTAGTGACACCCCGATGTCGGGCTATTTTTTCACACTTATGCTTAGGGTTTTGCCCCGCTTTTATGAAAGACTTCGGTTATTTTAAATATATTAATTCATCTATATTAAATGTGTAAAGTGTTTTGGAGATGTCGGCTTGCCCAGTATCGTGATAGGCGCCATCATGATGGGTTAGGTTTTGGGTCGTGACAGAAGGATTTTAGTCACACATGTCTTAGGCGGGGAGCACCCCCAGCTAAGCCGGAAAGCAATGCTACCGGTACGCGGACCCTCCTCGGCTCGAGTTGTCCGCTCGAGTAAGCTAGTCTAGATATGTTCTCCACTAGGATTTAAATCTAGAAGAACAAACCTCATGCCGGATATCCCTAGTAGGTTCGCTTTATTTGCATCACGTGCATTTGACTTAGCGAAGTTCGGCATAGAAGTCGGGTCCATATAAGATAGGTATCCTCTTTGAGACTATCATGTTCACTTATGTGCTACTTGCTACATCATTTGGAAAGCTTGCTTGTATTGTTGACCGGCTTTAGAAAATTAGTTGAGCAGAATTAAAAATAAATCATTCTCCTAGTTTAGTACAAATAATCCTAGTTTAGCGTGAGGTGTAAAGATTAATTTTCATAAAAATCAAAAGAGAAAAAATGCCAGTTTACTGAACTACGCGGGTCAGATTCTCATCGGATGCGAGATACATAGGCAAACCTCATCGGTTCCGGCCCCCAATTTTCAAAAAATTCAAAAATATTTTCCTTAAAAAATCTTTCCTTAAAAAATCCCAAATATTTCCTTCTTTTGAAGTCTTTCCTTAAAAAATCCCAAATAAAAAAATTTAAAACCAAAAATATTTTCTTTTTTTTAGAAATCTTTCATTCGAAAAAGGAAATCAAATCAAAATTCAAAAATATGTTTATTTTTCTTCCTTCTTTAGAAGTCTTTCTCTGAAAAATAAATATAAAAAAAGATCAAAATTCATAAAAAATATTTTCTTCCTTCTTTAGAAGTATTTCTTTTCAATAATTCTCAAAAAAAAAAAATCGAAATCCAAAAATATTTTCTTTCTTCTTTATAAGTCTTTCTTTCGGGAATGAAAAAAAAATTTAAAATCCAAAATAAAAGAGTTTGGTTATTTAATTTATTCATGATCTTCCCGAACTATGCAAGATCTGATTCATGTTCCCACATGATACATAGACAACCCATATCAGGTTCGATCGAATGATTTTGAAAAAAAAAATTGAAAAAAACAAAAAGAGAAGAAAGAGAGGAAGAGTGTGTTCATTCTAACATGCTTATTATTTTGAAATAAAAGCTAGTTAAAGGTGGTTGGTTTGTTGGTTTGTAATGGTGAATCACGAAAATAATCCAGGATCACTCTATCATCTTCTCAATCAAGGGAATAAGCACCGCTATTATTGTTCCAATTAAGGTCGCGAAAAGGCAAGTAGACAATTTGGTGGTGAAAAATAGAGGCAAACATTGGTTCATTTTTACCAGGTTTGAGCAACAGGACATGCTTTATGTGAGACGATCTGTGATAACAGGGAGATATGAGAATTCTTCCAAGTCCTTTGGTAAAATTAGTTACTGTGAAAGTTCCCATGTTGTAAGTCCTAAAATCCGATAGCCAATATGGGAAGCGGTTTGATCAAAAGTCAAAATTTGAGTGTTGAATCTATAGCAATAAAAATGGTTGAAAGTCGTAGTAATGCTGATATACAAAGCCGTGGCTAAGATGTTGCTTAGTAACTGGAAAGTCACTCCTCTTTTATCCATTAAGGAGACATGGTAGCGTATATTGTCGTCTTTTCTTCTTCTTTTTGTGTTATCGGACCCTGCTATCCTTTATTCACTAAAAAAGACAGTCAGTCATTTTGTGTCCATGTTATGCATAGTTCTTTTCACGCTAGTTCTAGTGACATGACATGCATGCGAAATTTTTGCCAGATCTAGAAAACTGATTAAGTCTTGAACTGGTTAACGGAGAACAAGACACTTTTGAGGATGAATACACAGTGGAAACACTTGGGAATTAAGCTCGGTTCAAATTCATGTGGAATTAGAATAGTCATACACGTGGGGTTAATGATCTTTACCTTTGTCATTGTGAAGATCGGGTTTGAGGAAGAATTAATTGAAGTTTGGTGAAAAATTTGACATTAATGGATGGAAAGTATCTTTTGACCACGACACACCAAGAAGACAGACATATTCATCAATGTTATGATCATGAAAGGATACTATGTTTGGCGTTCTCGAGGCTGGGAGGCTTTTTTTCGGCTATCCAAATACTTTATAACCTTTGTTACCCATTTTGAGCCCGTGTTATTTTCTTTGACCACCCTCTTTTGGAATCAAATTTAGAGTCAAAAGTCAAAAAAAAATGAAATAAAAAAAATAAAAAAAAGTCCATGCCCCAAGAGTACAAACTGGGGCAACTCTTAGAAAGTTTAAGTGAAAAGAGAATAAGAAAAGAGCAGTCAAAGATCCATGCCCCAAGGAAATAAAAGTTGGGGCAACTTGTTTTGAAAAAAAAAGGAAAAAAAAGATTTAAAAAAATAGTTAGGTCAGATATTTGAACTACGTTTGACCTGATTCCTTAAAAAGGGATATGTAGTCAGCCTTACATGGTTCGGTCCAACCAAATAAGAAAAAAAATCCAGTATCTAAAACTGGGACATGAGTTTGTTTTTTTTTTTTTTGAAAGAGTCGATTCCAAGAGTTGTAAGGGTAAAAACCATCATATTGAGTCTACTTTGAACATTCATGTCGTTCTTTCTTTCTAACTATATCCAAAAGCCTTCCAAACAAGACCTACTGATCAGTTTTGAGAATGCCAAGGGAAATCTGCAATGAGCAATGGTTATCATATGGAGGACATGATCATGGTTCTCACTCAAGAAATCAAGAAAAGAAAAAAAATAAATAAAATGAGAGGGTCGTACTAGTGAAAATCCTCACAGATACTGTAAGACGACGGTAAGTAGAGATAAATAAATGAGAGAGACTTGTTGGTGAAAATCTCTCGGGGCACCACTAGTCGAAAGTAAGTCGTGAAACTGATGCAAAGAATTAACACAAACAAGCTCGACTTCAAGGCCCGAAGGAATAACGAAATGAATGATTAGATGAGTTTGATAGATCAGACAGTTGATAGATCATTAAGGCTAGTTACCTTATTCAAATAAATAAATAAATAAAAATAAAACAAACAAACAAAGCCTCTTCCTTCTTTATATATATATATATATATATATATATATATATATATAAAATAAAATAAAAAACTTCTTCCTTCTTTCCTTCCTGATGAAGGCATCTCTTGTAAATATTGTTTTTTCGCATCATTATATCTTTTTCTTTGAGTCGGTTATTGTCAAAGCAAGTAAGAAAGGATTTTAAAATCTGCTACCAACTTTTCAGTTGCACAAAGAAAATTCTGGCCAGTACATTCAAGATAACATTAACGGAGAAGTAACATGCACACACAGTTGTTACAGTCGACAGGTCTTGAGGATTCGTGCAGTACAAAGGTTCCCCCGAAAGATATTTCTGTCTGCCTACTTGTCAAAAACAAGCAAAGAAAAGACCGCAAGATTGATTACGGGTTCCCTGTAGTACTAAACAGAGACTATGAAGTGTGCACATCATGCAAAAGGCGCATACCTAGTTGCGATCCTCTCTAACAAACAAATTGCTCGAAAAGCAAGAAGCCATTCAAGATATCAGAAAAGGTCACCTAAGTAAAGATCACCAGTTGGAATAAGGCTGATTGAGCCACAAACACAATCAGGGTTGATACAGAGAGCAAAAGTCTCTTGAAAGCAACATCAGAGTCTACCAGTTGTGTAGCCAACTACCAATACAGTCGGTCTTCCTGAAACAAATGGGCACAAAGCAAAATTGTCAAAGACATCAAGGCCACAAACCGACCACCACTTTTAAAACTCACAATTTTTCTTTGTTTGAAGTAGGAACAAAGCAGTGCAGAATGGTGATTCTTAAAGAATAAATGTCACCAAAGGTAAGTTTCCGTAAATTCTCTATTTTCTTTTATTTTCAGCATGCATCACTATTGTTCATACAGATTATTTTCATACCTTAACTCATGTAGAACCGTTTCGCCTAGGGGGATCCAGCTCATAGTTCTGGATAGAAGTACTCTTCGCTCAGGGTGTTTTACGTAACTTAACACAGGTAGAACCATTTCGCCTAGGGGGATCCAGCTCATAGTTCTGGGTAGAAGTACTCTTCGCTCAGGTTGCTTTACGTAGCATAATTCAGATAGAACAATTTCGCCTAGGGGGAAGTACTTTTCGCTCAAGTTATTTTACGTAGTTTAATCCAGGTAGAACCTTTTCATCTACGGGGATCCAGCTCATATTTTCGAGTAGAAGTACTCTTTTCTCTGGTTGTTTTACGTAGCTTAACCCAGGTAGAACCTTTTTGCCTAGGGGGATATAGCTCATATCTCCAGGTAGAAGTACTCTTCGCTCAAGCTGTTTTACGTAGCTTAGCCCAGGTTGAATCTTTCGCCTAGGGGGATCAAGCTCATATTTCTTGGTAGAAGTACTCTTCGCTCAAGCTGTTTTACGTAGCTTAACCCAGGTAGAATCTTTTTGCCTAGGGGATCCAGCTCATATTTCCGGGTAGAAGTACTCTTCGCTCAGGCTGTTTTACGTAGCTTAACCCAAATAGAACCTTTTCGCCTACGGGGATCCAGCTCATATTTTCGGGTAGAACTATTGTTCGCTTAGGCTGTTTTACGTAGCTTAACCCAGGTAGAACCTTTCGCCTAGAGGGATCCAGCTCATATTTCCGGGTAGAAGTACTCTTCGCTCAGGATGTTTTACGTAGCTTAACCCAGTTAGAATCTTTTCGCCTAGGGGGATCCAGCTCATATTTCCGGGTAGAAGTACTCTTTGCTCAGGCTGTTTCACGCAGCTTAACTCAGGTAATCTTTTCGCCTAGGGGGATCTAGCTCATATTTCCGGGTAGAAGTACTCTTTGCTCAGGTTGATTTACCTAGCTTAATCCAGGTAGATCTTTTTCGCCTAGGGGGATCCATCTCATATTTCCGGGTAGAAGTACTCTCCGCTCAGGCTGTTTTCATAGCTTAACCCAGGTAGAACCTTTTTGCCTTGGGGGATCCAGCTCATATTTCCGGGTAGAAGTACTCTTCGCTCAGGCTGTTTTACGTAGCTTAACCCAGGTAGAAGCTTTTCGCCTAGGGGATCCAGCTCATAGTTCCTGGTAGAAGTACTCTTCGCTCAAGCTGTTTTATGTAGTTTAACCCAGGTAGAACCTTTTCTCCTAGAGGGATCCAACTCATATTTTCGGGTAGAAGTATTGTTCGCTCAGGCTGTTTTACGTAGCTTAACCCAGGTTGAACCTTTCGCCTAGGGGGATCAAGCTCATATTTCTTGGTAGAAGTACTCTTCGCTCAAACTGTTTTATGTAGCTTAACCCAGGTAGAACCTTTTTGCCTAGGAGGATCCAGCTCATATTTTCGGGTAGAAGTACTCTTCGCTCAGGCTGTTTTACGTAGCTTAACTCAGGTAGAACCTTTTCTCCTAGGGGGATCCAGCTCATATTTCTAGGTAGAGTTGTTATTCGCTCAGGCTGTTTTACGTAGCTTAACCCAGGTATAACCTTTCGCCTAGGGGGATCCAGCTCAAATTTACGGGTAGAAGTACTCTTCGCTCAGGCTGCTTCACATAGCTTAACTCAGGTTGAACCTTTTCACGTAGAAGGACTTAGCACTTCATCAATAATATAGGGCGCTAACCCCTGGTTGCATTCCGTTCCAGTAATACAGGGTACCAACCCTTGGTTACATTCCTTTCAGTAATACAGGGTACCAACCCCTGGTTACACTTTTTTTTAGTAATACAGGGTACTAACCCCTGGTTACACCTCCTTTCAGTAATACAGGGTGCCAACCCCTTGTTACACTTCCTTTCAGTAATACAGAATACCAACCCCTGGTTACATTTCTTTTCCGTAATAAAGGGTACCAACCCCTGGTTACACTTCCTTTCGGAAATATAGGGTACCAACCCCTGGTTACATTTCTTTTCGGTAATACAAGGTGTTTTCAGTAATACAGGGTACCAACCCCTGATTACACTTCCTTTCGGAAATATAGGGTACCAACCCCTGGTTACACTTCCTTTCGGAAATATAGGGTACCAACCCCTGGTTACATTTCCTTTCAGTAACACAGGGTACCAACCCCTGGTTACATTCCTTCTCAGTAATACAGGGTACCAACCCTTGGTTACGTTTCCTTCCTAGGGATATAGGATACCAACCCCTAGTTACATTTCCTTTCAGTAATACAAGGTACCAACCCCTGGTTATATTCCTTCTTAGTAACACAAGGCGTCAACCCCTGGTTACACTTTCTTTCAGTAATACAAGATGTTAACCCCTGGTTATATTTCCTTATAATAATATAAGGTACCATCCTCTGGTTATATTCCTTCTCATTAATATAAGGCGCCAACCCCTGGTTGCATTCCTTCTCAGTAATACAGGATACCAACCTCTAGTTATATTTCTTCTCAGTAATACAGGTTACCAACCTCTAGTTACATTTTCTTTCAGTAATACATGGTGCCAACACCTGGTTACATTCCTTTCATTAATACAGGATACCAATCCTTGGTTAAACTTCCTTTCAGTAATATAGGGTATCAACTCCTGGTTATATTTTATTTCAATAATATAGGGTGTCAACCCCTGGTTACATTTTCTTTCAGTAATACAGGGTATCAACCCCTGGTTACGTTCCTTCCCAGTAATATAGGGTACCAACCCCTGGTTACATTTCCTTCCTAGTGATACAGGGTGCCAACCCCTGGTTACATTTTCTTTCAGTAATACAGGGTATCAACCCCTGGTTACATTTCTTCTCAGTAATATAGGGTACCATCCCCTGGTTACGTTTCTTTCCTAGTGATACAGAGTGCCAACCCCTGGTTACATTTCCTTTCTGTAATATAGGGTATCAACCTCTGGTTACATTCCTTCTCAGTAATACAGGGCGCCAATCCATGGTTATACTTCCTTTCAGTAATACAGGGTATCAACCCCTGGTTACATTTCTTTCAGTAATATAAGATACCAACCCCTGATTATATTTCTTTTTGGTAACGCAAGGTAGTAGCACGTGGTTGCATATACTCACATAGCTAGTTTATATTGTTATCTTTATTTTCCTTTCAATAAATTAGATAATTTATAGCTTTCTCTAATATTTCACAAAAAATTTCTAGTGCCACATTGGGGCAGAAAATGTTTGTTCGCTTTTTTCGTCTATGATGGTTTTGCAGGACCCCGCCGTAAAGCACAGCTTGTGACGATTAAAGCTTGCGATTTTAGTGCTCGTAAAAAAAAAGAGGTCTTTCAATCACAAGATAGTCGGAGTTAGCTTTGATAATGTGTCAGCAACCTAGTTTTCCAAGAATCAAGTTCCAAACTTTGATCGAAAAGCAGATCATCAATCTTCAAAGTCAAGACATCCACCATCCAATACGGGTTTACAAGATTTCAAGTGAAGATGCAAGATTCAAGACATAAAGAGTAGATAAGACTTTGTATTTTCCTTTTTCTTTAATATAATTATTTTTTAATTTTTTGATGTAATAACAAGACCGCGGACCGGAGCCTCGACAAAATCTCACTCAACTCTCCAACTCATCATTCCACCATTCCATTCTTCCTCCTTGAACTACACGCGACCTGATTCCCTTATAACCCGGGATATATAGGATATTCAAAATCAGGGCTCGGTTGCACTCTTTTCATCTTTAATTCCTTCCCTTTTCAATAATGGTATAGTAAAAAATCAGTCACATAGCTCACATTTTCTTTGCCTGAAAACTCTTCATGTTTCCAAACAAAGAGGGGCATGCCGTGAGCACCTAATTTTTGACTATATTAAATTTTTATTACTTTTTTTGTATTTAATATTTTCTAGGTTTAATCTTAATATTTTAACTTTTATATTATTTTTATTAGTAGGTTTTATTAGAGAATAATGTAATATTTTTAAAAGTTTATTACATAGAGGGCAGAAGAATTTATTTTAATCATGGACCAAATCTAATAAAATTACTTCCTACCTTCCCTATACTATTTCCTTGTCCGATCACCCACCTACTATACTATTCATGTGTCACATCTCATTTTCCTTTCACTATTCCCTTGTCCCATCCCTCTTCCTACACTCTTCCTTTCTTATTTTTTATTATTTAAACACTCTCAAAGGGCAACCCTTTCTTCGTCCAGAGATAGCCAAAAAAAACACCTTCTTCCTCATCCAAAAACACTGTTGTTTTCGGCCCCAAAATCGCAGCCAAACCCAACTGCGAAACAGTTCCAAAATACTCTAAAACACCACCGTTTACAACTGAAAAACGCACAGCAAAATGGCCATTGAAAATAGCTTCAAAAGGTCACCAAAAATCAGCTAAAAAGTAGCCATAAACAATCCCAAAACGAGCTCTGAAAATCAGCTCCAAGACAGCCCTGAATCAGCCCAACAAACACGTCAAAATTAAGCCAAAAATCAATGAAAACAATATCTAAAGCAGCTTCCCTAGAGCAGCCCCGCAACCACCTGAAAACACCCTCCAAACTCCATTAAAACCGACCCCAAAACAGCTATGAGAGACCATCCAAAACGCCGCTAAAATACAGCCTTTAAATTCGTCCAAACATCATCATCTTCAGCCCAAAAACGCTGCAAGTTGCAGCTGGAAATCACTCAGAAAAACAGCTTCAACATAAGTGCAAAATCAGTCCCGAAATCATTGCTAAAGTGAGAGACCGTTCAAGTTTTCCGGTTTGAGGTTCGGGTCTATAGCTCTTTCGCTTCGGTTTGCTATTTTGGAGATCCTATTTCATTGTACATGGCGAAAAATATGCAGCAATAAAGGTCCAAATTCTTCCCCCATTTGTTGGTTCCTTTTAATCTTACATGTATGTGCGGTTTTGTTTGACATGCTTTCTGTTGAATATGTTGATTGTTTGATTATTGGATAGATGCATCTTGTCTTAGTAATTATGTTGAGTTTAATCGTCTAGAGTGAATAAGACAATCAGTTATTAATTGAGCAAATATCATTAATTAACAAGTCGCCTTTATTTGAGCTTAAACTAATTTGTAAAGTTGGAAATTAAGAGTTAGAAGGATTGTTAGCTTGGCTGAAGCTTATCATCATAATTGGGCCTTGGTTAAAAAAAAATGGGCCAAACGTAATTCCCGCTAATAGGCCCAAAACTTTGGAATGATTTTAAGATATATTTTGTTTAGTCGTAGATATCTCTAATAGTTTAGCAATACAATTGAACTCGTTAGTAATTGATAAAAGCCAAATCTCACACTTTTTCACAATAATTTTCATAACCTATGGTCTTCACAATAATCTCAAAGTTAGAAAGAATAATCATAAACACGATAGTACGCTTTAGGCGCGCTCTTAATTAATCAAATCATCGTGATTATGTATACGCTCGCGTGACATGATTACGGTTCCCAAATAAATCAAGATAAGCGTTCGTGCGATTTTGGCCACACAATCTTAATAAATAATAAAATGATATTAAATTGTGTACACGTACACGTGACATGATTTTGTCACAATAAACAAAACTGATTCACACACGTGATTCGTTTCAAAGATAATTTTATATTTTAATAATAAAAACAGACATAGATAAAACATGAAAACCAATAAAGCACAGTTTATCCAGAATTAATTCAAGCCAAGTTTAAGTCGATAATGCGACTCTGTTAGAACCACGGGGCTCGGGGA
The DNA here is from genome assembly GCF_000390325.3 of Nicotiana tomentosiformis. NCBI lineage: Eukaryota > Viridiplantae > Streptophyta > Magnoliopsida > Solanales > Solanaceae > Nicotiana > Nicotiana tomentosiformis. The sequence continues at coordinate 16,870,683 of NC_090815.1, read as the reverse complement.
ATATCTTACACCTTCTCCCCGGTCAACAGAATTCCTTACCGAAACTTTATTTTTGCAGACCAATAATAATAGAGTCAAACCTTCCTTTGACTAGGAATTCAAATAAAAGGTGACTTGGAACACCCAAAAACTCAATTCCAAGTGGCGACTCTATAAATAAAATAATTCATACTCAAGTTTGTCACTTTAATTAGAAAAATCCTTTAACCCACAACAATAAAATACATATATTTTATTGAGGTTTTAAAGAGGTGTGACACCCATTTTACCCATAATAAGAAATTTTTATAGCCACACATATGTCATGGCCCCACAAAGCTTTTGTTTTTTAATTTTTTAGGACCACATCTTTCAAAAAAAAAATTCCCTTAAACTTTGTGTCAAGTCAAAATAAATCATCTAAATTGAAACGCATAGAGTAAATTTATTTGAACATTCTGATATTTTCGTCCTTATTATTATATTGAATTTAAAGTTTCTGTATCATTAAACAAATAGATATTTTTATAAGGCACAGGGTCAAAAATATCCCTTTACTATTAGAAAATGTTCATTTATACCTTCCGTTATACTATTGGTCCACTACCACCCGCGGCATCATAGAACTGGTACAAAAATACCCCTCTGCCGTTAGGATCCTTCACCATGCCAATATTATCCCATGTGGCCTGATATATTGCTGAGGTGGATACCACATGACATGCCACATGACATGCCACATCATTGCATCTATCCCATTTTACCCTTTCCCTACTTCTTCTTCTTCGACCACCACCTCCCTTTTTGCCCAACCACCACCAACATCACCTTCTCCTGTACCATGCACCTATTCTTCCACCACAATCAGATCACTAATCTTGACACTATTAAATCACCATGCTTTCACCAAAAATCAAACTAAATAAAAAATTTTGATTTTTGGGTTTCATTCTCCAATTTGATTTCAAATTTTTCTTAAGGATTCCAAGTTTCTTAATACATCCACGCTAACATAAAAATTTGGTCTTTACTAATCTATCCGTTTTAATTTATTTGAACCTATTTTCTTTTTAGTTCGTTCCCAAAAAAATGACCTCTTTCCTTATTTGAAAACAATTTATTTTTATGCAATGATTTATAGCCACACAAAATATATTTCTCTCTTTTCTTAAACTCTGTGCCCATTCAAATGAGTTCACATAAATTGAAACGGTGGGAGTAGTATATATAATAAGCAAAGAGCTTCTGAACAATTGTTAATTAAGCTTAGAGATAAGAATAATCAAAGGCTATTACTAATTCTGCACTAGTTACCATATCCTTAGATTCTTCAGTGAGATTAGGCGTTTGTTTTCTTGTTGAAGTATCTAACTTTTAAAGAGTTTATCTCCTTCAGTGTCGCATATGTTCAACGAGAACGACAATACATTGGAGGGCAAAGTAGAATATTCCCCGAGCTAAAACCCAATTATAGTTGACCTTTTCCAACTTCAGTTTATTTTGGCGAGGCTTTTTCAGCGACTGAGAAGCTTTAGCCGCCTCATCCTGTTGATTATCTATTTTCTGCTTGTTATCAATGTAAAGATCCTCAGTGTTCTGCTACTCCATCTCCATTGCCTTGTTCAATTTGATTTCAAATGATTTGTTGGAAAAGTACAGTTCATAAAAAGCAAAATTTCGATTCAATTTAATCTTTTTGTGAAAGAATGGTGATTTGATGGTGTCAAGACTAGTGGAAGATTAGGTGTGCGGTAAAGGAGTTGGCGGTGGTTGGGTAAAGAGGAAGGTAGGGGTGGAAGAAGAAAAAGTAGGGGAAGGGTAAAATGGGATAGATGCAATGATTATGCATACTATGTGGCATCCACTCGGTAATATATCCGGCCACATGAGATAATATTGGCATGGTGGAGAGTCCTAACGGGGAGGAGTATTTTTGTACCAATTATATGATACCGGGATGTAGTGGACCAATAGTATAACGGTGGATATAAACGATGGGTATAAACGAATATTTTCAAATAGTAGAGGGCTATTTTTTTTTTTACCCTTTTCTGTTTTTATAATTAAGCTACTTTAAAAATTAATTATACAATGAAAGTATTATTGTTAATTAACTTTAAATTATGATAAATAATGGTGTTTGTTACAATTACAATTAATAATCATAAACAACAACAACAACCCAGTATAATCTCACTGGTGGGATCTGGAAGGGTAGTGTGTACGCAGACCTTACCCTACCATGAGGTAGAGAGCCTGTTTTCAATAGACCCTCGGCATCCTTCCCTCCAAGAACTCCACACCTTGCTCTTGGGATGACTCGAACTCACAACCTCTTGGTTGTAGGTGCAGATTGCTTACCATCACAGCAACAATTAATAATCATACATTATGAAAAGATTTTGCAATTTCAGAACAGAAAGAAAACATTCGATAAAATTTCCTCCCAACTCTCCGTCGTTTTTGCATTTCTCTACAAACATAATGTAAACCCTTCAATTTCAACTCCAATGGACGACATAACGATCATTTCACCATCTCTGAAGCAGAAGCTGAAGAACTCCAATGCTCTAATCTGGGAACCTAATAACCTTCCGAATTTGAAAAAGAATAAAGTCTAAACTGTTTATTTTTCCATTTGAAGAAAATGAAAGGAAGGATCCAAGACATTTACTGCTCTTCTTCAGCTAATCTTCCTCCTAATTCTTCAAAAAAAGGTACTCCCTTTGTCTCTAAAATTGGGTGCCTCTATTACTATTCACAAAGTCAAACTGTTCTGTTAATAAATTCTAATTAATTTCTTAGCTGTTAAAAATTGGGATCACAAGTAGTACTTTTTATGTTGTCTCTAAATATGTTAATTTTGTTTTCTAAGGAATTGGTTGAGAACAACTATGAAAAGCATAATTGAGGGAACCTTGTGTTAGCCAATACTTTAGGTAATGTGTGCATTGTGCTTTTCTATTACTTGAATTAATTAAAAAAATGAAGTTGATTGGTTGTAACTCTAAATGTTACCTTATGATCTAAATGTTATGTTCAGAAATGCAGAAATGTTTTCCCTTTTGTAGCAGGGTGATATTCTCCATCCAAGTAGGCTGGTTTTTTTATAGCTTAAATGTAGAGCTTTTCCTTTTACTAGTTTGGTATTGACAAGAAGAAAGTGATTCAGGGATTGGAAATATTCGCCAAAATATACAACATAGCGTAAGAGTGCTAAGTGAAAATTGCTAATGGTATTTAAGGAGTAAAATTTCCAAATACTTCCACAACTAGTTCTTGAGGATTGACCAAACCAACACCATTAACATTTTTCCTCTGATCATATCGGATGTATTTAGGAGTTTGTCAATTTGTGAATTTGCCGACTTGCAGAGTTTCTCCATATCGAGCAGCTAAATTTAATTTCGTAAGTTAATCAAATTAATCAAGCTAATCTGCTTGAGCAGTATCTGGATCAAGCTTGCTTGTGACTTGTAGGCTTTTGAGTCCACCAACTGAGGATGAGAGTTCAAATATGTTGGCAAAATAGTTGTTCTCTAACTCCAGAATATACAGATGTTGAAATATATTACAGAAAGCCTTGCCTTAAATGTGGATAAGCAATATAATAGTTGAACAATTAAAACAATAGAAAATAGTTTTTGGAGTACAATCCCAAAAACTATTGTCTTCAAACCAATTTCAAACACTCAAAAGAAACTAAATAGAGAAGTTGAGATAAGCTCTAATTGACAAACTAACAAGGGTTGTGGTGTAGTGATAAGTACTCCCCTCGGTATGGAGTCGCCTTTATTACGGAGTGCTTTACCCTCACTATGGACTTCCCGGCGTGAATCCAAATTTAGTCGAGCCCCAATGCGGGTATCAGACACCGGGTGGAAAATGTAAAGCGGTAGACAACTGTGATTAGTACTTCTAAAATCCAACTGCAAATGTCTCAAAGTGCTTGGCAGAAATTCCACATTTTCCTTTTTTTACCCCTTCCTTTTTTATAACCGTTGTATCAAGTCCGCATCTGCCTTTTTATTTTCCATTAACAGCTGCTTCTCCTGTTTCACCTAAATCCAAAACTATTTAATATTCATAATTAGTATTCAAGAAAATACAAAAACATTATATAATAACAACAACAAACCCAGTATAATCCCACAAGTGGGGAAAATACATAAAAAATTATGAATTACCTAAAATGACTAATTATAATCTTCATGATAGTAGCAAGTGTCAACCAAATAATAGTTTGCCAATAAAACTGATTACCAAAATAAAGGGTTGCCAATAAAACTCGGGTCGCTTTTTCATGAAACGTTTTTCACTAGGAGTCATTTTCTAGTTAGATATTTTTTATTAATCTTAATTAGCACATAAAAATTCATTAGAACAATTTTCAATTTGATAATATTATTATTAATTTTTAATATATACAAAAAAATATTTTGCATTCACCAACCAGCAACCGAAAAATATTTTCCAGGAAAATGACTTATGTCATACCAAACACAGTCTCAGTCATAATTAATTTATTTATAAACAATTACTTATAGTTGATATTTTAGTAAGTTGATAACATAAAAATTCTTTAAATTGTCATGGGTATACAAGTTAAATATTTATAAAAATGTCAGACAAAACATCTTGTTGGATCATTTTTATTCATTAAATTATATGGTTATTATGGATAAGAATTTATTTGTAAGTAAAATATACCTCAACAGGAATTGACTTCAACCTCTCCAGGTTAGCAACGTCTTTCATTCTCTTGGGAATTTCCTTCAGCTTTGAACAATCATGGATACCAAAACCTTTAATCAGAGGCATAGCACTTGTGGCTAAATGCCATCTTTCTAAGTTCCAAAGACTATCAAGACGAAGGAACTCCAGTTGACTGAAGCTGTTACCTTTGCAAGTTATTTCTTTTCCTTCGTAAGCTTCTACTAGATCGAGATTCCTTAGGTTTGGCAACATTCCCAGCATAGGCATCGGATCTTCAATGAGTTTCGAATACAAAAGGACAACCATTGTGATAGAATTTGGAAACTGAGGCAGTTTTTCTATTCTCCCATCTAACCACAATTCGCGGAGGTTTTGACAAGAAGTAAGATATTCAAGGGCTGGGAATGATTCACCACTTGCACAACCTAATATGAGAGTGCTAAGGTTTTTCAAGCTGCTAATGTTATTTAAGGAGTAAGATTTCTTAATATTACGCATGTCTAATTCTCCAAGATTGACTAAGCCAACAGGGTCAAAATCTTTCCACTGATCACAACAAATGTATTTAAGAATTTGAAGACTAGTGAGATTGCTAAGTTGCAGAGGTTGTGAATAGAAAGCAATTAAATGTCTCAGCTTAATTAGGTTAGATGTTTCGGGAGGTAGTGAGCCGTAGGCTTTTGAACCACTTCCATTGTCAAAGAGATTGATGAGTGTCTGTAAATTCTTGAGATTGCCAATGGAGGAGGGGAGATTAATCGGATCGGGAGCTATCAAGCTTAAGAACTTGAGGTGGTACAAACTTCCTATGGCATCAGGTAGTTTAGTGCCATGACAAATCGTCAGATCCAAGTTCAACACATATAAATGTTGGAACACATTACGAAACTTTAAAAGATCCAGCTTACCAAAATCTCGATCTAGAAACATAATTGACCTTAATTTCAAGTTGGAGAAATCAAGTGAGAGATACCTTTGTGCTTGGCCATGAATGACATGTCTGAGAGATAAGGAGGATATGGAGTGCTTTCTTCGATCATAAATGTCAAAAAAGTTCACCTCCAATGCCTTTTGTATGGCAAGATCCCGAACTAGATCATGGATCTTGCATTTAATAACTTTTTCCCAAAATGTATCTACGACTTGAATCAAGCTTCGTCTTATAAGCTCATTTAGGAAGCATTCAGCAACATCCTCCATTCTTTCTTCTCCTCTTGGTATGAATCCTTCGGCCATCCACAACCACATTATCTTTTCAACACCGACCATACTATCTTCCGGAAAAATACCAAAGTAAAGAAAACACTGCTTGAGCGAAGTTGACAAATCGTTGTAGCTCAATGAGAGTATATAGGAGATTTCAATAGAGTCATCTTTCATATGCTGCCAAAGGTGGTCCTTCACCTTTTGCCATTCTTCTCGCCCCCTTTTATGAGAAAGTAGCCCGCTTAATACAACAATTGCAAGAGGTAAACCTCCACACTTGTCCACCATATCTTTAGCTAACCTTTCCATTGCTGGGACCATTGCCTGAACATCAAGTAGTTTCCCGCAAAAAAGTTTCCAACTCTCTCCTTCGCTAAGGAAACGAAGTTTATAGACAAAACCTTTGTCATCTGCTCTTTTAGCAACATCCTCTTTGCGTGTGGTAATAATCACCCTGCTTCCTTTCTTGCTATCCGGGAAGGCTCTTTTCAAACTTTCCCATGCCTCTCTCTGCCATACATCATCAACCACCAAAAGGTATTTGCGTTCTTTCAACAGGTCACGAAGGTGAATTTCTAGATCCGTCTCTGTCATCTTTTCCAACAAATCCAGACTTTCCTTTGTGCGACCTTGGATGGATTTTATGATATTCCTAAGGAGATCCATGGTGTTGTACTCTTGAGAAACGCATATCCAAGTGCGTGTTTGGAAGCTAGAGACTACATTAGGAGAGTTGTAGAGGTTCCTTGCAAGAGTAGTCTTGCCTAAACCACCCATACCATAAATAGAGATGACGCTTCGGCGAGGCTCTTCTTTGAGAAGTTCAGCTAGCAAGCTTTCTACAACATCCCGAAAGCCAACAAATATATGATCGTCATCTATATAGGAGGTAGTTCTCCTCAATGTTCTAACCATAACGGACTGATTACTTGGCCCTTCTCGTGTATTCTTGATGTCTCTAATACCATACGTCTCCCGTTTGCGAGAGATATCCATGACTCGCTGCTTGAGGGATTGGATCTCCTTGCTGATGTTGTAGAATTTGGTCTCCTTCCTGCATATGCAAGCGCAAGCTTTAAGACGACTAGCAAATCCATGGTCATCAGATTCTCCTGCCATGGAGATGTAAGTCTCCAGTATAGCGACAGCGTCATTAGCAATAGAGTTGATTTCAAATACCCATTGTTGAACTCTTTTATCTTCAACTTGCTTTTGTTCTGCATCTTTGAGGAAAGATTGCATGAAAAGCAGTTCATTTCGCAGCGACTGCACATCCTCTCTCAGATTTATGCGCAATACAACTTCTTGAATGAGAAAATCGCCCAGTTTTTTAACTGCAAATGACACAAAGGCATCAACCATCTTCAGGAGTCTTGAGTGGTTTTCTCTTTAATCAGAGCTGGAAAAAGAGGGCTGTATAGAAGATATTGGAAGAAATTAAGCTGGTTTTCAATTGATATTGTATTATTGATGGAGTATTGAAGATATTTGAAGAAAGCTGGAGAATGAGATATATAGACAGACGCAGTAAAGAGAATAAATTAAATAGTTAATAAGAAGGAAAAAGTCAAGTTGACTAAACTGAAGCTGTTTATTGTAAGTTTTTTGCATAATCTAGGCAAGAACAAGTACGCGGTGACCTTTATTATTGAGTAGAAGTATCTTCTTGTCCTAATTAATCAAATTTGTTACAAGTTTATGATGGTAAACATGTATAAACAGCGAAAGCAAATAGCCAGGATCACTTACATGTAATATAGACAACACATAATCACAGATTTTAATTAAACATAAAATCGATACTTATTTCTTGAAGCGTGACAACAATCGCGAAAAGAGCCTCCAAGCAAGAGCGAAATCGTCCACGAGATCATCCTCCAGTTCTACAGTCTTCTGCTGTGTGACCCGAATAATGCCCGAAATTAGCGAAATTCGTGTGGGTGAGTTTCTCCTAGGAAAACCGTACAGTAAAAACTAACGGCCTCCTTATGGAATAAGACCTCTTAATATAGCCATATGTTTTAGGGTTTAAAACCTTTTCCTAAACCTGTTGGGTCTTCCTTTTTCACCAAGAAATATAATTTTATTTAATTCCTAATTATTCGAGCACAGCAGGGACCGTGGTATTTAATTAACGAGGCTTCCTATTATGGACTTAATTCGAAATATCCGAATTAATACTACCATAATAAATTACGAATTATTCCACAAAAATTCATAATTGCACTCGGTTCAATTTTGAAATTCTTCCATTAAACCTTATTTAACTCCCCATGTTAAGATTCAGATACTAATCAAATAAATTAAATTACTGACAATTTAACTCATTGCTTATTTTCTTTAGACTTTCGCTTAACTTATTTCATGTGACGAATACAAAATCCACCTGCATGGTTTACACATGAAAACTTATAAGCTTTCATAAAGGTGTATCATCAATTTCTAGACCGAGACATGGATTCTATCAACTAACTATTACCTTGCCAATGTATATCATTATTGTCCAATTTACCAGCCATATTGATCCACGAAAGGATCTCGCCTTTTAATAAATCAAAACAATAATTATATACACAACTAATAATAATTATATCAAGATAAAGAATATAAGTACATTTAATGACTAGAGAATTTATTTTATTTAGTCAGTATAAAATACTTATCTCTACTTGGTCCATTCAATACATACAAAATGTACTAGCACAAGAAGTCGGAATTAAAATATTTCCATAATCAAGATAAATTATATTTAATCTTGTACTACAATCATTCCTGATGATTTGTCCAATTCCATCATTAGATTGTGAACATCATCTTTATACTTATAAGAACCGATGATTTAATCTTCCGTGTATAAGCTAAACTCTATACACTAAATCATCTACTATATAAGTAAAGGACACAAACGAATATATAATCTATTTAAAACTTTATTAAAATTGAATAAATAATTGTTCCATAATAAATACTATATCCAAACCAAAATCCATGATTAATAGTGTTGGATTAAAAGATTGGTGAATGAGAAATGAAGGAAAGAAAGTGGAGGGAAAATGAGCTCTCTTTTGATTTGGAAAGAGCAAAGTGTCCCTCGTTGGTGGTGGAAAGAAAAGTGAATGTGCTTATATTGAGAAAACACTTCTCTTGGTGTTAAATGAGTTGGAAAGAAAGGAAGCCTTGCACCGCCGTCGCTCGCTCGACTCGGCTTTGGCTTCGGTCAAAGATCGATCGATTGATTAATCTTTGCTTTGGAAAGAGCAAAGTGTCCCTCATTAATCAAACGTGAAATGTTCCCACATGTTCCAACAGCCATGGCTGTTTTTGAAAGGTTGCAAACCTTTTCAGAAACAGTGCCAGAAAATAGATATAAATATGGCTTGATCCCAGAATCTTTCTTTACGAAATTTTCTGATCTTCTTCTTCTTCTACACAAAATTTTTCAGTGTGTTTTACAACCATTGAGTGGTTCGCAGTTCATCAGAGTTTTTGGTACCAATACACTGGTGAGTTAAATTGTTCTATCGTGGCAGGATAATATTTCAGCACCTCGGGTACTTGAGGGAAATAATTTCTTTAAGGACACACTGTGTATTCAGTGGGCTCGATTTATTCCGAAATTATTTTAAGATATTATTTCGATATTCTGTTGCTGCTAACTTTCTATTTCTGTCTTATGTTTCAGAAAGTTTATTGTTTCATTATTCATTATAGTAATACAGATTGGAGAACAATCTTAAGGAAATTATCTTTTATATTATAATCTGTATTCTGCTTTGAAGATTAAAACCTCTGTGATTTTCTACTTCTTCTGAATTTTTCTATTCTGATTTGAAGATATAAATACTTCATCGGAGTATAAAAATTCAGAAACGATTTGAAGAACATAAAAACTTCATCGTTTTCTATGAAGCAATATATAAAAACTTCGATTTTTATTTATTAAACGTACTATTTATTATTAATTACAGTACTGTTTACTGTTATATTTTTGCCATTAATTGAACTCTTATGTTGTTGGCAGTGAGAAATGGCAATTGATAATGGAAATCCTTCTGCGACTGTTGCGGCAACGACGATAGCCTCGTCAAGCCGAACTGCTGTGCCACCGGCCGAGAAACCAGGAAAATTTTCTGGAGCCAATTTCAAGGGATGGCAGCAAAGGGTATTTTTCTGGTTTACCACGCTTGGTATGCAGAAGTTCACCATTGAAGACCCTTCAGTGCCTGCCACTGACATGCCGGATAATGAGAAGTTTATGATTGTTGAGGCGTGGAAATAGACAGACTTTCTTTGCAAAGGTTACATCCTAAGTGCTTTGGAGGATGACTTGTACAATGTCTACCGTGCGATAAAAACTTCGAAAGAATTATGGGACGCACTTGAAAAGAAGTACAAGACTGAAGATGTATGCTTGAAAATATTTGTGGTTGCCAAGTATCTAGACTATAAAATCATAGACAACAATACTGTTGGAATCCAAGTTCAAGAGCTTCAACTTATTTTTCACGACCTTATTGATCAAGGTATGGTAGTGAATGAAGAATTTCAAGTGGCTGCAATGATTGAAAAATTGCCTCCTTCGTGGAGAGATTTCAAAAACTATCTTAAGCACAAGCGCAACGAAATGAAGTTGGAAGATCTTGTGATTCGTCTCAAGATTGAGGAAGACAACAAAACAACCGAGAATAAGTCTCGTGGAAATTCAACGATTATGGGAGCTAATATCGTTGAGGAGACTGCTCCAAAAAGTAAGAAGAGGAAGAGGTCTTCTGGATAAACTATGGAGCAGAACAAGAAGAAATTCAAGGGCAACTGCTACAATTATAGAAAAGCGAGTCACAAAACCCCTGATTGTTGTCTCCCGAAAAAGGATAAGAAAAAGGGACAAGCCAACATAGTGGAGAAGAATGATGACATCGATGATTTGTGTGCAATACTTTCGGAATGCAACCTAGTTAGAAATTCGAAGGAATGGTGGATTAGCTCTGGAGCCACTCGACATGTTTGTGTTGTCAAAGAAGCATTTGCGACTTACTCTACTGCTGGTCCCGAAGAAGAGCTTTCCATGGAAAATACTGCAACAACCAAGATTGAGGGTTATGGGAAGAAATTCCTGAAGATGACTTCCGGCAAAGTGTTAACGCTCAACAACGTTCTTCATGTTACTACTATTAGGAAGAATTTAGTTTCAACTTCTTTACTTGTTAAAAATAGACTCAAATGTGTATTTGTATCTAACAAAGTTGTTGTAAGAAAAAATGAATTGTATGTTGGAAAGGGCTACCTCACAGAGCACCTTTTCAAACTCAATATATTGGTTGTTGACAGTATTAATAAAATTTCAGCTTCTTATTTATTGGAGTCAAATGATTTATGGCATATTTGTTTAGGACATGCCAATTATAAAACCTTGCAGAAGTTAATTAATTTAGAAGTATTGCCTAAATTCGAGTGTAATAAATTAAAATGTCAAATATGTGTTGAATCTAAGTTTTGTAAAACATCCTTATAAGTCTGTTGAAAGGAATTCAAATCCTTTAGACTTAATTCATACGGACATTTGTGATATGAAGTCTACACCATCTCGAGGTGGAAAAAAATATTTTATAACTTTTATTGACGATTGTACTCGATATTGTTATATTTATTTGCTTAATAGTAAGGATGAAATAATTGAAGCATTTAAGCAATACAAGAATGAAGTAGAGAATCAATTAAATAAAAAGATCAAAATGATTAGAAGTGATAGGGGTGGAGAATATGAATCTCCGTTTGTAGAAATATGTTTGGAATATGAAATTATCCATCAAACTACTGCCCCCTACACACCTCAATCCAATGGCATTGCAGAAAGGAAAAACCGGACATTAAAGGAAATAATGAATTCTATATTAATAAGTTCCGGATTACCGTAGAGTTTGTGGGGGGAAGCTATCCTTACAGCTAACCGAATACTCAATAAAGTACCTCACAACAAAACACAATCTATTCCATATGAAAAATGGAAATGAAGAAAACCCAACTTGAAATATTTCAAAATGTGGGAGTGTTTAGCAAAGGTACAAGTACCTTTACCCAAAAGGGTAAAAATCGAACCAAAAGCCGTGGATTGCGTTTTCATTGGATATGCTACAAACAGTAAAGCATGTCGGTGTTTGGTTCATAAATCTAATAATCCCAAAATTCATGTTAATACGGTAGTTGAATCAGATAATGCTAAATTCTTTGAAAGCATCTATCCGTATAAAATTGAACACGAGTCGTTAAGTGAAAGACATAAACAACCACGGGAATAACTAAAGGAAAATACTCCAAGTAATGAAGATCCAAGGCGTAGTAAACGTCAAAGAACATTTACTTCCTTTGGACCAGATTTTGTGACATTCTTGCTTGAAAATGAGCCTCAAACGTTCAAAGCAGCTATGTCATCTTCTGATTCAGCATTTTGGAAAGAGGTAGTCAATAGTGAGATTCAATCAATTATGGATAACCATACATGGAAATTGGTTGATCTTCCTCCAGGAAATAAGCCTTTAGGTTTGAAATGGATCTTTAAACGGAAAATGAAAGTTGATGGCACTATTGACAAATATAAGACAAGACTTATTGTCAAAGGTTATAGACAAAAGAAAGGCCTTGATTACTTTGACACTTACTCGCCAGTAACGAGGATAACATCTATTAGGGTGTTAGTGGCACTGGCGTCTGTGTATGGTCTTGAAATCCATCAAATGGATGTTAAAACAGCTTTCTTAAATTGAGAATTGGAGGAAGAGATTTACAAAAAACAACCTGAGGGTTTTGTTGTTCCGGGTAAAAAAAAAAAGTGTGCAAACTGGTTAAGTCACTTTATGGACTTAAACAAGCACCCAAACAATGGCATGCCAAATTTGACCAAACAATGTTGGCAAGCAGGTTTAAAATCAATGAGTGTGGCAAATGTGTTTACATTAAAAACACTATAGGTCATGGAGTCATTTTTGTTTATATATTGATGACATGTTGTTAATGAGAAAAATATGGCAGATATAAATGCTACTAAGCGCATGTTGGCTAGCAAATTCGACATAAAAGACTTAGGAGTTGCTGATGTGATCTTAGGAATCAGAATTCACAAGACTCTACAAGGTCATTATCAGAGTCTCACTACATTGAAAAAGTACTTGACAAGTTCAAGTATTTGGATTTCAAGATTGCCAAAACTCCAATTGACGTGAGTTATGCACTTCAAAAGAATGAAGGTGAAAGTGACTCACAACTGGACTATGCAAGAGTATTGGAAAGTTTGATGTATAACATAAATTATACACGACCACATATAGCATGTGCTATTAGCAAACTGAGTCGGCTTACAAGTAATCCCAATCAAATACATTGGATGGCAATGAAACGAGTTTTGGGGTATCTGAAACATGCCCAAAATTATGCTTTGCATTATAACAAATATTCCTCCGTGATCGAGGGATAAAGTGATGCAAATTGGATCACCAGATCATATGAAGTTAAATCCACGAGTGGATATGTTTTCACAATTGAGGGTGGAGCAATGTCTTGGAAATCATCCAAACAAACGTGCATCGCCTATTCTACAATGGAATCTGAATTCATAGCTTTAGACAAGGCCGATGAAGAAGTTGAATGGCTTCGGAATTTCTTGAAAGATATTCTATTTTAGCCCAAACCTTTGGCACCTATATGTATACATTGTGATAGTCAAGCAACAATAGGCATGGCAAGAGCGTTATGTATAACAAAAAATTTCGTCACATTCGATAGAGACACAATACCATTAGACAACTACTCTCTAGTGGTGTTATCACGATTGACTACGTAAAGTCAAGAGATAACGTGTCGGATCCACTTACAAAAGGTCTATCTAGAGAGGCAGTTGAAAGATCATCGAAGGGAATTGGGTTAAGACCTAGGACAAGTCATCATGGTGGTAACTCTACCTAGCAGACTGGAGATCCCAAGAGGTAGGTTCAAAGAGATCAAACAAAGTTATGAATGACAGCTCAACATTGTCAAATAACTCAACCCATTCTCGTGATGAAGACAATGTTCAGAAATTAGGGTAAAGCATTAAGGCTTTTTGATGAGTCAATAAAGCTTAAAGCTTTTTAATGATTTGCTAAGTCTGGCAGGAAATATTCAGATAGTGTGTCTATAGGATTACACGATTAGAAATCACTTATGCGAGTGTGAAGTGTAAGCCGCTTCAAGGGGAATGAGAATAAAGGCCCATTCTCTAAGCACTCATGAAACCATGCGGTGTTCATGGCTGAAACGAACACAACAGTGAGAACCATAGATGGTTAAGGGTTGATTATGTGACTTATATTGTCTAGGTATATAATAAAGATCAACGGTTCAAAGATATCAAATCTACCGATTGACCGAGCATATCCGATATAAGTTCACTACGGAAAGTTCAAAGGGAAACCTACTTATCGAGATGCAATTAATCCTAGCATGTAAATCACACGCTCGTCCGTGCATTCCTTTGTCTTATAGCCATTCTCCATTCATGTGGGGGATTGCTGGGATTAAAAGATTGGTGAATGGGAAATGGAAGAAAGAAAAATGAGGGAAAATGAGCTCCCTTTTGCTTTGGAAAGAGCAAAGTGTCCCTCATTGGTGGTGGAAAGAAAATTGAATGTGCTTATATTGAGAAAACACTTCTCTTGGTGTTAAATGGGTGGGAAAGAAAGGAAGCCTCGTGCCGTCGTCGCCCGCTCGGCCCGGCTTCGGCTTCGGATTTGGTCAACGATTGATTGATTAATCTTTTTGGATAAAATTTCTTTTAATTATTTAATTAATTAATTTAATTCGGCTTCGGATTTGGTCAAAGATCGATTGATTGATTAATCTTTTTGGACAAAATTTCTTTTAATTATTTAATTAATTAACAAAAATTCAACCCGGAATAACCCAGGACCTTCAACACGACCCAGTCAGGTACTTTCTCGGATTATTTTAAATTATTTTTCCCGGAATATTTCAAACGTGAAATGTTCCCACCTGTTCCAACAGCCATGGCTGTTTTTGAAAGGTCGCAAACCTTTTCAGAAATAGTGCCAGAAAATGGCTATAAATATGGCTTGATCCCAGAATCTTTCCTTACGAAATTTTCTGATTTTCTTCTTCTTCTGCACAAAATTTTCTAGTGTGCTTTATAACCATTGAGTGGTTCGCAGTTCAGTAGAGTTTTTGGTACTAATACACTGGTGAGTTAAATCGTTCTATCCTGGGAGGATAATATTCCAGCACCTCGGGTACTTGAGGGGAATAATTTCCTTAAGGACACACTGTGCATTCAGTGTGCTCGATTTATTTTGAAATTATTTTAAGATATTATTTCGACATTCTGTTGCTGCTAACTTTCTGTTTCTGTCTTATGTTTCAGAAAGTTTATTGTTTCATTATTCATTATAGTAATACAGATTGGAGAACAAATAGTATATATCCCAACAATTTCTACACCAATTGATATTGTTATAGACTTTTCGCTCTCCAAGGGAAGTTTAAATTAATATAATAAAAGTCTATGTTTTCATCTTGATCATTACGTATTAAGTTAATATTTGGCGGGGTGAATCACTCTGTATTTTGCAAGATCACGTTATCACAATTGTTTTGCATTTTGTTTAGTGTATTTCGTACCTTTAGTAAACTACACCTTCCATCATATATACTATCAACAACTCTTTACTTGATACAAGTTGATTCTTTCTCAACGGAAAAAAAAAAAGAAGAGGAAGAAGAGGAAAGTGAACTGTATGTGCCCCATTAGACAAGGCAAGAGAAATTCAAATTATGTTCCTATTTTCTAAAGGCAGAGACAAAGACAGCTTTATTCTCAAAAGGCAACGATAAAGATAGCATAACGACTTTCAAAAGGCAAAGACAAAGACATCATAACGGTTTTCAAGTTAAGCCATATTTCAGCTAGTTTCTCATATTTCTGTAATAGTCAACCCTAAAAGGAGATGAAATTCCACAAAGTCAATAACTCTAGTATTCAGATTAACTCCTGTGAGCTGTGTAGCAAATGTTAGGATACATAACTTCTCGAGTCCATTACTCAGATGGGCACTCAACTTTCTGAAATTATCTATCAAAGTCATATTTCTTTTGTTTGTAACAACAAAGTTACTTAACTATGCCTATAGCATTTCAAAGGTCACTCAATCAAATTTATCAAACTTTTGCATCGCCAAATACCTATTTTACCCTCTAAATTATCAACTTTTATCTTTTTTTTTTTTAATATTATGATTTTTCTCTTTTTACTAGTTTTCTAGCATATACAATGTCAAAATAAATAATATAATTGAGCATAATATTCAAGAATATGTAATGTATATTACAAAATACCTTTATAATAAATAATTATTTTCTATAGTACGTGCATGGAATATATATTTTAAAACTTTTATTTTCTTTCATTCTCAATTGTGTAAATAATTTTTTGAGTTTTTTTGTTAATATCAAAATTATTATTATGAACAAATTGTTCTAATTAACTTTCTACTATGCTCAATGTTTTTTTATTCTAACATTGTATATGCTTAAATACTATTTTAATTTTTTTAATTTATAAATAAAATTTATTTATTCGAAGGTAATTCCAGAATATAAATTAAAAAGAGAAAATTATTATATTAAAAATTTAAAAAAATTAAAAGAAGATAAAAGTTGATAATTTAGAGGGTAAAATAGGTATTTGACGATCAAAAATTTGAGAAATCTAGTTGAGTAACCTTTTGAATGCTATTTTGCATAGTTAAGTGACTTTGTTGTTACAAACGAAAGTAAAATGATTTTGGTAGATAATTACGTATGAGTAATAGACTCTAACTAAGCGTTATAGAGATTTCTTGCAAGAGTAGTCTTGCTTAACCTGCCCATAACATAAATCCGCCCCTGCATTGGTCATTTACAATTGATTAGAAATTATAGACTTTCACAAGTTTCTAAACCAACTGATACGGTTATAGACTTTTATGTTAGACCATCTTAATCTTATCTTGTATATTCAAATATTATGATAATGACTTAGAATTATAGTCTAGCCGCTTAGGACTCTTTTAACTTATCTCTTGTACATTGTACTATATAAACTACATGAAATAAAGAATACAAGTGTGGGCTTCCAACTATTGAATTCTACTGTGTATTACATTTAACATGGTATCAGAGCCACCCACCGCCCTCCGTGTCCACTGTGCCATGGATGTTGACGTTGATATTGTAGTGTTCTTCCGGGACGGAGTGATCTCGTCCAAGTTACACCTCTATTTGAGGTTATGAAATAGTCGATGCAATAGTAATACACAATAGAGAGTCGGGATCAAATTTCACAGGGAGCTATATGAATCGGATTTAGAGGTATATATTATTGTGAATGAGCTTAAACTATCTTAAATTACACTTTCATAAGGTTTGGTTGATTTTATGTCTAGTTTAAACTAAGATTGCAAGACAAATAATTAAAACTAAGAAATTATTTTTGTTGTTATTTTCAAATAATGTAAAAGGCCTAGGGCTATGACCTTCACCTAGGTGTTTGCCTAATGGGTTGCAAACTATAAAGCTTGTTTCGTTGGTTGGGTTGTATTATAGCTATCAACACTCAAGTATCCACTCAATACCTCTCGGTAAGAGAGTGGTTTTGCCTAATTTGGCTTTCTCAAGTCCAAATGAGTATTGAACAAAACAGTTGATAAAATACTCAGGTCGGATTTTACTATCTCTGGGTTCAACCTTTTAATTGGGACTATCAATCTCTTGATTTTATCCCAAATTTTTGTTAGCCAAGTTTTTCTAGACTAAGTCTCTCTTTCTCAAGAAGAGACCAATTCAAATAGGCATGAACTAATGTTTGTAATCATTAATTCTTCAATTAAAAACAAGAACAAAGCTAAAAGTTTACACACTAGGATTTGGGTCACAACCCTAGTTAGAAATCTAGTTACTCATAATGGATATAGAAGAAAATAAAGAAGAAAAGATGATAAAACTCATATTGCAAGATTAAAAGATAAAAATCCAATGTTAAATCACCAAAGTAAGCTCAAGTTGCCTAAAGAGGCAAGTAAAAATGGCTACAGGACTTTCAATATTCTAAACTTAACCAAATTTTGTGAAACTAGTCTATTTATACAAAGCTGGAATTTTCGGACAAAAATGACCTTTCAGAGGTTCTGCGGCCGCACAATTCCATGTGCGGTCCGCACTTCTCTTCAGTCTTGGCAGGGGTTAACTCTACGGCCGCACAATTTTGGATTGTGGCCGCATCTCTCATATTCTGCGGTCCGCACAATTCTTGGTGCGACCGCACAGTTCTTGGTGCGGCCGCACATGGCTCTTTTGTGGACCGCATATTTTTGAGTGCGGCCGCATAGTTGATTTCCGCGGCCGCACAATTATTGTGCGGTCCACATTTCTTTTTGAGCTTGAAATGAGACTCTTTGAACTTTAGCTCTTGCATAGCTTCTGCGGCCGCACAATAATTGTGCGGTCCGCACTTTGCACTTGGACTCTGTTAAATTTCCTTCACATTTTGCTGCCGCAGATGAAAATCTACGGTCTGCATATGATCTTCTGTGCCTGATTTTTTTTCTTGAGTTCAAATCACTCCTTCTTGAGTTGGCTTTCATCTTAGTGGCTTATTTTCCAATACTCCTGCAATTAAGCATATTTCTTCAGTTTTCGGGAATATAATTAAGCACTTTTGGACTACAACGAAAGCTAAAAGACACTAATAAGTAGTCAAAATCCTCACTTATCACGGAGCGTGGTGGTTTGTTATGGTCTATTACAAGATGTCCCACATCAGTAATGCAATATGTTGATGTGGGGTTTATATAGCCTTGGACTCTCCCACCTTAATAGTTAGCTTTTGGGGTGTGGTTCTCCCAGACATCTGTTCAAAAGTTTGCACTTGACAATAATGTTTTCTTTTAGTTTCACCCTTATCACTGTCTTGTCAAGGATCGAGCAACCAAGACACCACTTCTTTCCGAAATAAGTAGCAACAACCTTTATATCTTGCCAATCAAACACCGCTCCTCAACTTCAGCCTCTGCTCATCTTGTAGTCAAGCCTAATTTCTCATACCGGCATCTTCGTTTTGGCCACCCATACCAACGTGATCTTCATCAAGTAGTTCATCAACACAATCTTCCAGTTTCTAGTTCTAGGATGAATAACTTATGTAATGTTTGCCAACATGACAAGTCACACAAATTGTCACTCCATCTTCGAGTTAATAAAAGTACTTCTGTTTTGCAATTAATTTTTGCTAATGTCTGGGGTCCTTCCCCATTCTTGTGATCTGATGGTGACAAATATGGTCTTCGTTGATGACTTTTCTGGGTTTACATGGTGTTACCCAATTTTTCTAAAGTCTTATGCTGCAAATATGTTTCTTCAGTTTAGACTCCTAGTTGAAAGATAATTTGATACAAAAATAAAGGCAATTCAAACTGATGGGGGTGGGGAATTTCAACCATTGTCCAGTATTTGTGCTCAATTTGGAATAATTCAAATATTGGTTGCTCCTCATACTCATGAACAACAAGGAAAGGCAGAGCGCAAACATCGACATATTGTGGAGACAGGTTTAAGTATCATGACTCATAGCTCAACGCCTTCGAAATTTTGGCATTTCGCCTTTGAAACGATAGTTTACCTAATTAATAGACTTCCTACTAATATTTTGTGATCCACACAATTCTTGGTGCGGCCGCACAAGGCTCTTCTGCGGACCGCACATTTCTGAGTGTGGCCGCGTAGCTCATTTCTGCGGTCGCACAATTATTGTGCGGTACGCATTTCTTTTCAAGCTTGAAATGAGACTCTCTGAACTTTAGCTCTCACATAGCTTCTGCGGACGCACAATAATTGTGTGGTCCGCACTTTGCACTTGGACTCTGTTAAATTTCCTTCACATTCTGTGGCCGCAAATGAAAATCTGCGGCCTGCACTTGAGCTTCTGTGCCTGATTTTTGTCCTTGAGTTCAAAGTTGTAACGACCCGGCCGGTCGTTTCGAGAGTTATAATTCTGTTTTCCCCACTCCTACTTCTTTTTGTGTTATTCAGCTATATTATGTTATATCGGGTTAGTTGGTTCGAGTCCGGAAGGAACTCGGGGTGAAATGAGACACTTAGTCTCATAATTGAAAATTTTAAGTTAGAAAAGTAGATCGGATATGGACCTATATATAAACGACCTCGGATTTGAATTTTTATAATTCCAATAGCTTTGTATGGTGATTTTGGGCTTCGGAACGTGTCCGGAATATTATTTGGGAGTTCGTAGAGGAATTAGGCTTGAAATGCCGAAAGTTTTATTTTTGAGAAGTTTGACCGGGGGGTTGACTTTTTGATATCGGGGTTGGAATCTGATTCTAAAAATTGGAATACCTCTGTTATGTCATTTAGGACTTGTGTACAAAATTTGAGGTCAATCGGACGTGATTTGATAGGTTCCGGAGTTGTTTGTAGAAATTAGAAATTTCAAAGTTTATTAGGCTTGAATTGGGGTGTAATTGATGGTTTTAGCGTTGTTTGAGGTGATTTGAGGATTTGACTAAGTTCGTATGATGTTTTAGGACTTGTTGGTATATTTGGTTGAGGTCCTGAGGGCCTCGGGTGAGTTTCAGATGGTTAACGGATCAAAAACATTGAACTAGAACAACTGCTGCAATTTTCTTCTGTTGGAAATTGCTTCTGCCCAGAAATCGAGCCCAGATCGAGCTCGAGATCGATGTCCACGATCGAAGCCCAGATCGAGCTCAAGGTCGAGGGCATGATCGAGCCTAGGGTCGAGGGTCACGATCGAAGGCATGATCGAGCCCAGGGTCGAGGGTCACGATCGAAGGCATGATCGAGCCCAGGGTCGAGGGTCACGATCGAAGGCAAGATCGAGCCCAGGGTCGAGGGTCACGATCGAAGGTATGATCGAGCCCAGGATCGAGGACCTCGATCGAAGGCCAAGATCGAGGCAGAACCGAGGATGTCTGGGCAGAATTATAAAAACAGGGACTTCGTCCCATTTGCCATTTTTGACAAATTGGAACTTGGGGAGAGGCGATTTTTGATATATTTTCAAGAAAAACTTGAGGTAAGTCCCTTGTAATCATTTCTACTCCATAATAGTGAATTATCATCGAGTAATCCGACTAGATTTCATGATTTTGAGGTGTAAATCAGAGATTGAAACTTAGAAATTTGGAAATTAGATTTGTATATTTGAGGGTCGAGTTGAGGTCGGATTTTGGTAAAATTAGTATGGGTAGAATCGTGGTTGAATGGACTTTCGGATTTTGTAACTTTTGTCGGGTTCCAAAACGTGGGTCCCACAGGCGATTTTTGAGCCAATTTCGGGGTTTGGTCTAAATTTGAAGCTTTTCTTGTGGAATTCATTCCATTAGCGTATATTGATGGTATTATACTGATTGTGAATAGATTTGGAGCATTTGGAGGCCGAGTCCAGAGGCAAGAGCATTGTGGGGTAGAGATTTGGCCGGTTTGAGGTAAGTAACGATTGTAAATCTAGTCTTGAGGGTATGAAACCCCGGATTTTGTATCATTCTACTATTTTTAGTGACGCACATACTAGGTGACGGGCGTGTGGGGGTTGCACTGTTGGTGATTTGTGACTTGGTCCGCCCCGTAGCAACTGTAAAGTTGCATACTTTGTTGAAACCATTGATACTTGTATGATTTAGAAAGATTTTATGTAAATTGGGCTGAATGCCATGTTTCGGCCTTGCGCCATTGCTGTTTGGACCCTTATGGGCTGTTTCTTACTATCCTCTCATTATTTTCGATTGAAAATCTATACTCAATCATGGTTACACTTATTTACCGCATAACTCAGTTTTATGACTCTATTTTGATGCATATAAATATTTTGGGTCGAATGCCCTGTTTTACTGAAATGCCCGAGTGGCTTGATTTGTGAGGATGAGTGTGGATCGGGGCTGCCCGCATGCAGCATACTTATGACTGAGTGAGGCCGAGGGCCTGATTTGTGATGATGAGTGTGGATCGGGGCTGCCCGCCTGCAGCGTACTTTATTATTATCGCATGTGAGTTGTCCGTGCAGATTATAGCGCTTGGGCTGAAGGAGCCCCTCCGGAGTCTGTACACACCCCCAGTGAGTACAGGTACCTACTGAGTATGAGTGCCGAGTGCTGAGTGAGTGGAAGGCAAGAGTGATTGTGAGGTATGCCCGAGTGGCACGAGTGACTGTGAGGTTTGCCCGAGGGGCTGTTTATGATTTCATCATTTTGCTCACCTTTGCATTGAGCCTTTGTTTGAAAATTTGTTGGAAAAATGTCTTTAAATAATTTTTATTGGAACTGGGTTTAAAGGAGATGTTTGATTCAAATCCTGGTTTTTAAAAGCATGTGGTATTTTACTGAGATTTCCTGATATGAACGTTATATGCTTTACTTCTCGTCACTACTGCTCAGTCTTTATTTATTGTTGTTACTTACTGAGTTGGCGTACTCACGTTACTCCCTGCACCTTGTGTGCAGATTTAGGTGTGGCTGGACACGGTAGCAGTTATTGAGTGTTCTGGTTGTAGATTTTCTTGGAGATAGCAAGGTAGTTGTTTGGCGATCGCAGCCCCTGCTCTTCTCCCTCTTATCTTCCTCTAGTAGTATTTAGCTATTTTTCAGGCTGAGTTAGCCTTGATATTGTTAGACAGATTATAGTAGATGCTCATGACTAGTGACACCCCGATGTCGGGCTTTTCTTTTTCGCACTTCTGTTTTTCTTTGATTTGAACTCTTTAAATGGAGGTTTTATGTTAAATAACCTTGAAATTTTCTTTGAAATAAAAATATCGTTTTGTTTTCTAAATGAGTCGGCTTGCCTAGTTTCACGATAGGCACCATCACGACAGGGGTTAGTTTTGGGTCGTGACAGATTGGTATCAGACTTAGGTTACATAGGTCTCATGAGTCATGAGCGGGTTTAGTATAGTCTTGCAGATTGGTACATAGACGGCTGTACTTATCTTCAGGAGGCTGCAGAACCTTTAGGAAACTCCATATTCTTGAATTCTTGTCGTGCGAATTTGTTGATTCTAGTAACTAAACATCTGTTGTTTCATTCTCTCACAGATGATGAGGACTCGTGCTACCGGTCAGGAGGGCCAGCTACCAGTACCACCAGCCAGGGCCGCGGTAGAGGCCGTGGTAGGGGCAGAGGTGTAGCCCGTACAACAGTTGGGGTAGTACCTACAGATCTGCCGGTTGTCCCAGATCAGGACCAAGTTCCAGTTGTTGATGCACCAGCTCAGGCACCACATGTGCCTATTGTGATTCCAGGCATTCAGGAGGCCTTAGCTCAGATTCTGACAGCGTGTACTGGCCTTGCTCAGGCGGTCTCTATTTCGACGGTCGCAACCACTTCTCAGGCCAGGGGAGGCACTCAGACTCCCATCGCTCGCACACCCGAGCAGGTTATTCAGGGACTCCGGACACCAGAGGCACCACCAGCCCATCCGGTTGCTGTTGCTCAGGATTATGTGTTACCTGCTATGCCTGAGGATGATCAGCGTAGGTTGGAGAGGTTTGGGAGACTTCAGCCACCACCTTTCAGTGGCACAGAGAGAGAGGACGCTCAGGACGTTTTGGACAGGTGTCAGAGGATACTCCATACTGCTGGTATTTTGGAGACTTGTGGGGTCTCGTTCACTACCTTTCAGTTTTTTGGGACTGCACTCAGATGGTGGGAGACTTACGAGAGGCGTAGGCCTGTTGGCGCAACACCCCTAACTTGGAAGCAGTTCTCCGTGGTCTTTTTGGAGAAGTTCGTGCCTCGATCCCGCAGAGAGGAGCTGCATAGACAGTTTGAGTGGCTACGCCAGGGTGATATATTTGTGACGCAGTATGAGATGCGGTTCTTCGAGTTGGCCCGTCATACTATCTGGTTGGTTCCTACGGACAGAGAGAGGATCATGAGGTTTATTGATGGCCTCACTTATCAGCCACAGTTGCTCATGACCAGAGAGCGAGTTTCGGGTGCTACCTTTGATGAGGTTGTCGACATTGCTTGGAAGATTGAGATGGTTCACGGTCAGGAGAGGGTTGAGTGGGAGGCCAAGAGGCCTCGTGGTCAGAGTGGATTCAGCGATGCTCCTTTTGGGGGTCAATTCCAGCACGGTAGAGGTCGTCATTTCAGACAGGCTCAGTCAGCTCGGCCATTTCATCGGGGTGCATCATCTGGCCATGGTTCTCACAGTTCTCATCAGGGCCACTCATCACTTAGTGCCCTTCCAGTTTAGAGTTCGTCCCGTGCTCCACCTGTTCAGGGCTCTTCTATGCCAGGTTCTTCTACCAGTCATCCTGGTGCTAGGGGTTCCCTTCAGTTTTCGCCGCCAGCACCAGGGAGTTATTTTGAGTGTGGGGAGCTTGGGCATATATGGAGGAAGTGTCCTCGTCGTCATGGAGGTCTATCTCAGTAGAGGAGTCAGCCTCTGACCACAGCACCAGCTACCTCACCACCTGCCCAGTCAACTCGGGGTGGAGGTCAGTCAGCTAGGGGTCGCCCTAGAGGGGGAGGCAGATCAGGGGGTGGTCAGGCTCGTTTCTATGCTCTCCCTGCCAGACCAGATGCTATTTCTTCAGACGCTGTGATTACAAGTATTGTCTCAGTTTGCCACAGAGATGCCTCAGTATTATTTGACCCTGGTTCCACGTATTCATATGTTTCCTCGTATTACGCCCATTTTCTGGATATGCCCCGTGAGTCCTTAGTTTCATCTGTACATGTATCTACTCCTGTGGGCAATGCTATTATTGTGGACCGCGTATATCGGTCATGTGTGGTGACTATTGGGGGGTTGGAGACCCGAGTAGATCTATTGTTGCTCAGTATGGTTGACTTTGATGTGATATTGGGTATGGATTGGTTATCTCCATGTCATGCTGTTCTAGATTGTCACGCTAAGACAGTGACGTTGGCAATGCCGGGAATTCCGAGGGTTGAGTGGAGCAGTTCTATAGATTATGTACCAAGTAGGTCTCTGTATGATGTATTATTACTTGTGTGAATCATCGGCTTTGATTTTCAGGTTATTCGGAATCGATTTGGAAGAATGAATTTCATCGTTCAAGTTTTCAATTGGAAGAGTTGACCAAGTTTGACTTTTGTGAATTTTATCCCAGAACGGAGTTTTGATGGTTCCGTTAGGTCTGGATGGTAATTTTGGACTTGGGTGTATGCCCGAATTTGCATTTGGATATTTCTAGAAGGATTCGGCACAAATTGGCAAAAATTAAAAATTTGAAGGATTGGAAAGTTCATAAGTTTGACCGAAAGAGTTGGCCTTGATGATATCGGGTTCGGATTTTGGTTACGGGAGTTGGAGTAGCTTTGTTATGTCATTTGGGACTTGTATGCAAAATTTGAGGTCATTCCGAGTTGATTTGATATGGTTCGGCACGAGATTTGGAAGTTGAAAGTTCAAAAGTTCATTTAGTTTGATTTGAGGTGTGATTCGTGGTTTTGGCATTGTTATGTGTGATTTTAGGTATCGAGTAAGTCCGTTTTATGTTATGAGACTTGTTGGTATGTTCGGACAAGGTCCCGAGAGGCTCGGGTGAGTTTCGGACAGGTTTCAGACCATTTTGGGCCATGTTGTTATTGCTGATTTCTGTTGTTACATGTTGCTTCTGGTGTTCTTCGCGATCATGAAGTATAATTTGGTCTGCTGCAAATTTTTTCTTCCCGGACGCGATATATGGAACGCGTTCGCGAAAGGTAAGTTGATTATGTTCCGCATTCGCGATGAGGTGTCACGTTCGCATAGAGTTGTTGTTGAGGAGTTGGAGGAAATGTCTTCGCATTCACGAAGTAGCAGTCGCGTTCACGAAAGGTTGGTTCTGATTTGCATCTTGTTCGCGTGGACTATGCCACGAACACGTAGAATCTTTTTGTGCCGGTGTGATTTTGTTCATCGCGAACGCGATGGTCTTCCCGCGTTCGCGAAGGGTGTTGCTGGAGCAGTATTATAAAGTACTTTATTTCGGGAGTTTCAGCCATTTTTACATATTTGGAGCTATGGAGCTCGGATTGAGGCGATTCTTAAAGAAATTTTTACCATGTGGATTGGGGTAAGTGTCCTCTACTCATTTTTTATTTAAATCATGAATCTACCTTCGGTTTTGGTATTTGATCGAGGGTTTCAAAAGAGAAATTGGGGGTTTTTTACTAAAGTTTCATATAGCAAATTCTTGAGTTTTGAACACCGATTTGGACTCTGATTTGAATGAAACTAGTATGGTTGGACTCATAATTGAATGGGTTATCGGATTTTATGACTTTAGTTGGGTTCCGAGGTGCGGGCCTGGGTTTGACTTTTTGGTTGATTTTAGACTTTTGAGTAAAGATTCGACCTTTATCAATTGGAATTGTTTCCTTAGGTTTTACTTGATGTATTCGAGTTGCTTTTGGCTAGTTTCGAGCCGTTCAGAGGTCGATACGCACGAGATGGAATTTTGGAACATCATTTGGCTTGCTCGATATTGAATTTGGCTTGTTCGAGGTAAGTAACACTTCTAAACTTGGTACTAAGGGTATAAACTTCTGAATATACGTGATATGTGTTTAGATGTTGAGGTGACGCACATGCTAGATGACGGGCGTATGGGCGTGCACTGTGTGAATTATGACTCGATTATTTCTTTGGTTCTGTGTAGTTACCTAATCTGTTTTTATCCATGAGATTTCTACGTGTTAGTGTAATTGAGCTGTGATTCATGTTAGAAACCATGTTTAGGCTATATGATGATTCTGTTGGGACCCACCGAGGTCATATCTGTTGTGGAGTTATTTTCTTAAATTGCAGTTATATACTTAGGCATACTCATTCATTTGCATATCATATCTCAGTCTCTGTTGCTATTTATTGATACATCATATCATCATTTTTGGGTTGATGTTCATGACATTGTGAGCCCGAAAGACTGGAGAGATTGATGATTGCGTGAGGCCGAGGGCCTGTTTGTGAGTGATATTTATGGGAGTGGGCTGCACGTTGTAGCATGTTATTATGATTTATGCCATGATTGTCTTATTATAGCGCTTGGACTAAAGGAGCCCCTCCAGAGTCTGCACACCCACAGTGAGCGTAGGTACCTACTAAGTGCGAGTGCCGAGCGAGAGTGCCAAGTGATTGGGAGGATAGAGTAACTGTGAAGACTGAGTGATTGGGAGGATAGAGTAACTGTGAAGACTGAGAGACTGGGAGGAATGAGTGGATTGATACTCTGATAGTATGTATATGGTTGTTCACTATGTTGTATCGTATTCGACATGCGCATTTGACATGCAGGCATAGATATGCATTTTCCTCAAGTTGTACGGTATCACGTCATTCATGACTTCTCATGCACATTGACATGTGGGCATAGAGATGTACTTTCCTCATGCCATTTGATAACGCAACATTTACCTGTTGAAAAGTTTTGGAAAGAAAATCATGATTTTACAAACTTAATCATATTTTGGTACTTTCGGTAAAAGATTTGGTTTTCTCTGTTGTACTTGAAAAGCATGCCTATTTTTCGGAACTGTGAACGAGCTGAACATTATATCTCTGAGTTATTTTATGTGCCACTTTTATTATATTGTTATGAGTTGTTGTTGGCTATTTGTGTTGGACTCTGACATTTGTCCCAACTTGTCACTACATTCAACCTAAGGTTAGGTTTGTTACTTATTGAGTACATGGGGTCGGTTGTACTCATACTACACTTTTTCACCTTGCGTGCAGATTTTGGATGTTGGTGTTGCTGTGTATGACAGAAGCTAGCATTGAAGACGTACATGCGTTCCAATTACAGTTGCCTCTTGTTCATGGTAGCTCTAGACTTATGAAAATATGTTTATGTACATTCGGACAGATGATGTATTTATTTCATACTAGCTTTGTAAACTCTAAATCTTATACGCTCATGATTTGTACTAACAGTCCTTGGGAAATATATACAAGCTCAGTTATTTTTTTATTATTAATTTGTCTTAATAAATCTCATTAAATTGGATAGTTATTAATTGGCTTACCTATAGGGTTAGGTTATGTGCCATCACGACTAGTTAGGTTTTGGATCGTGACAACACCACTGCGGTACCAAGTAAGTATCAAGCCTAACCTCGGTAGAGTAGTGATGAGGCCAGGTCAGACACCTACCAAACATGTAAACATGTGCAGTATATAACTTAAAGCTAATAATGGAAAGAACGTCAATGTAAGACCAACGGCAGAAGGATCACAAATTTACAATCAACAGTGAAAATAATAGAAGTACGAATAGCAACAAGAAATAAACGAGTAATAAAGAAACGGGTGACAACTCAATCAATCAAATCGTTCCTAATGCACAATTTATAACAAGAATTACCCGAGGTACCACTCCTCATAATCTCAAATTATAAGTCACAACTTTTAAATCCTACACGAGTGACACCTCGTGCCAATATTTTTTTCCAAATCACTTTCGCACGGCAAAATCCATGCGCACCATGTACATTGTATCCGTGTCAAATGCTAATTAAAATGTTCAAGAGATTTATTTATATACGATAAAGTATAATAACAACCTGGAATAAAGTAGGGAATCAAATGAGAGAATGAGTTTATTTTAGAAATCATTTTGGTGAAGAAAATAACATTTTCAAATAAAATAAAGCATCGGATAAGATACTGAATTAAATATAGAATTTGTTAAATTAAAACATAATATCCAGTCTTAAGTAAAGTAAAAACATCAGATAGGGTAAGGAGTTTAAATTGAGAAATCAATTAAAGTAAAATATGAACCTATTAAGAATAGTAAAGTACCGAATGAAATGACAAGTTTTAATTTAAGAGTCACATAAGATAAGCATGTTAATAAATCTTTTATTTAAAACCGTTATGTTACCAACAACTCAGTAGGGTATGAGATAATGACTCTTCGCAGTAAATTTATCTTGAAAATCAATTCACTAAGTAACCACGGAAGCACAGATTGACACCTTGAAGTAATACAACAGTTCACATAGGATACATGACATAACAACAACAACAATAGCAAGTATATATAACACACACAATATGTTGCGGCGCGCAACCCGATCCCACTGTACCACCATTTATCAATATCATAATCCTCCCTTATTCCACCATTGTATCAATAAGCAATATCAAGTATCACACATACAAACTGTAGTCGCGCGCAACCCGATCCCACCATATCATCATTTATCAATATTACAATCCTCCCTTATTTCACCCTTTGCGGCGTGCAACCCGATCTCACCGTATCATCATTTATCAATATCACAATTCTCCCTTATTTCACCCTTTGCGGCGTGCAACCTGATCCCACCGTATCATCATTTATTAATATCACAATCCTGCCTTATTTCACCCTTTGAGGCGTGCAACTCGATGCCACTGTATCATCATTTATCAATATCACAATCCTCCCTTATTTCACCATTTGCGGCGTACAATCCGATCCCGCTGTATCATCATTTATCAATATTACAATTCTCCCTTATTTCACCTGTTGCGGTGTGCAACCTAATCCACAAGTAATTTAAATTAACAACAACAATCCAATAACTCAATTTACAAAAATTTCTACAAAGGGTATGAGTACATGACAATAAAAGAACCATGTAATAATAATAAAAAAAATGCAACAAATATTATAAAAATAACAGAACAAGTAAAGCACATGACAACTAAAGGGTACAAGTAAAACAGTTAAGACAAGTAGCAATTAGGTATGAAGTCACGGGAGGGATGAACAATTCAATATTTCCATAACAAATAGTCCATGGCTCAACCATAATGTGTACAAAAATTTCAACAATAATAACATGAATGGGAATACTCAACAAGGAAAGGTAACATGACAATAAGGAAGGTAATAACTCCAACTAAAGCATATAAGAGCAAAATAGCAAGTAAGAGATAAAATAAGTGTTAACAACGTCAAATATAGCATGTAAGAGTAGTTTAACAATGAGTGAATAGCATGTCATGACAATTCAATTAAAGGCATGGAAAGAGTCTAGATAACCTAAACCGGTCAAATACCACATATAGCCCGTGTACCCATTCATCACCTTGTGTACACGGCTTTCACATAACACAAATAGCACAATCAACCTAAATTCTAAGGGGTAGTTTCCCCCACACAAAGTTAGACAAGATACTTACCTCAAAGAAGCTAAACCAATACTCTACTCATGTGAAACAACCTCCGGACGGCTCAAATCTAGCCAAAATAACTTTATATCATAAATAAAAACCATAAGAAATAATTCCGAATAATGAAGCTTCGATATTTCCAATAAAATTTACAAACTCATAACATCCATTCCGATACGAGTCCAGCCATACCAAATTTATCCAATTCCGACATCAAATCGGCCTTCAAATCCTCATTTTACATTTTTGAAAGTTTTTATAAAATTTCTCATTTTCTCCCATTCAAATCACTAATTTAATGTTAAAAACAAAGATGGAATTATGAAATATAATCAAATCCGGATGAAGAACACTTACCCCAATCCGAAGCATGAAGACCCCCTCCAAAATTGCCCCAAAATTGAGCTCGCTAACCCAAAAAGTGATGAAATATCAAAAGCCCTCGAAATAGAGTACTTTATATTTTGCCCAGTGAAATATACATCGCGGTCGCACATCAAATCGCATATCAAATCGAACTTAATGAACTTATGAACTTTTAACTTCTACAACTCACGCCGAATCATATCAAATCAACTCGGAAAGACGTCAAATTTGGTATGCAAGTTCCAAATGACACAACGGGGCTATACCAACTCCCGGAATCAAAATTCGAACTCGATATCAATAAAGTTAACTCCCGGTCAAATCTCTCAACCTTCCAAACCTTCAACTTTTCATTTTTCGCCAAAATGCATCAAGTCAACCTACGGACCTCCAAATTCAAATTTGGATACACGCCTAAGTCCAAAATTACCATACAGAGCTATTGGAATCGTCAAAACACCAATCCGAATCGTCTACACAAAAGTCAAACTCCGGTCAACTCTTACCGCTTAAGCTCCTAAGGCAAGAATCATCCTTCCAAATCAATCCCGAATCATCCGAAAACCGAACTCGACCACACACGCAAGTCATAATACATGATACGAAGCTACTCGAGACTTTAAGCTACCGAACGGGACGCTAATTCTCAAAACGACCAATCGGGTCGTTACAATAAGTGAGTATTTCACTCTTTGGAATGAGTAGATATCTAAAAGTTTATCAAATAAAAGAAATTAAGATATTGAAATGTGAAATTATTGAGACAAGAAAAAACCATGTATCAAGGAATATACGAAGACGCACATTTTCTTCTCTATGAGAAGAGATTATGTATACACTGCTCTTTAGCCGGCAGCATATATATGAGTACGTATAAAAAGGAAACAACATATGGATACTTTATTTTCATTGGTGGTGAAATCAATGGATTGCTTATCTATTTAAATAAAGGACACGGAAATCTCAAATTTATAACACAAAAGAAGGAGAAGATAAAAAGACACAAAATTAAATAGTAAAGAGTAGTGAGCAATGTATACTATTTTTAGGATGATAGTATTAACCATATTCTTTATTGGACTTTTGGGGTTTAGTTTCTCAGTGAGAAGTGAAGCAAATAGCAAATTATTGGACCATATATGCAATGGTTATACCTATGATAAGTATGGTCCATTTGCACAAAGCTTGTATTATGTTCTTATGTCGTTAGAAAATGAAGTTCCAAGTCAAAGTTATGATTACTATATAACCTCTCCTTATCCTAATGATGCTATAGCTTATGGCCATGTTTCTTGCACCTCAACTATAGCATATTCAGACTGCGACACTTGTGTTAAAAATGCAAGATCTTATTTAATGACTGTTTGTGATGGTAGCGTTGGAGGTCAAGTCGAATTCGATGATTGCTCAATGCTCAATGAGATATGAGCAATATCCATTTAGCAGATAAAATAGATGTTTTGCTTTCTTTTTTTTACATCTTTTTACAAGGGTGTGACAAAGGAAATTTATGGTTGATCTTTAGGTATTGTCCTTTTTATGATCTCTATTTGTTCATCTTCTTCTTTTGTGATTGCAGTTGTAATGTTGTTGTGCGTCATAAGTTCAAAATAATATATGTTGTGGTTGACATTTTCGCTTGATGTGATTTGTAATATTTGTATAAGTTTTCGCTTGACCTCTAAGAGTAACTTTTCGCTTAATACTAGAAGAATTGAAACATAACATTTAAAGTTGCTTAATCGAAAATATACGATAGAAGAAATTATTCTATTTCCAAAGTGACAATTGTAATTTCTCCTGTTCATGAAGGGCTTTATGATGCGGTGAGAATCAAGTGGGGTTCGGCTGTTTATTTCGTGGGAACGGGGAATTAATAAATAGTAATTGGTTGGGTTTAAATTTTTGGGGGAAGATTTGGTCTTTGGAAATTTTTAATTTTTTGAGGGAAAAAGTGTTGGGATTTTGGTTGGGTTTTGGTTCCAAAGTCCAAACGGAAAATAAGAAAACTTTGTTACTATAAAAGTGCATGGATAAAATAAAATAATTAACAAAATGCTATGGTAGAATGGTAAGTATATATTCCTCCAAAGTGGGATAGAGACTTGAGTACGAAATCGTCTTTGCTAGAAATACATATTTTAACCCCCAACATGGGACTTTTCAATACGAATCTGTATTAGTCGGCCTACACAATGGGTACAGACACCGGGTGGGAAGCTTTTTTTAAAAAAATAAAAAGAAGAGGACAAAATAACTACTATTACTACTATTTTTTTCGGTTGTTACTAGTAATAAAAATGTTTTACCTTGAAAAATTAAATAATTAATAAGAGCTTAAATAAAGTTAAAATGCATGTATGGGAATCAGTAAAATAAATAAATACTTACTTATACACACACACAAAGATTAAAATTAAGGAGGCCGGTCCAAATTGTATTTGACTCATCGACATAAAAAGATTTGAGTCAAAATCATATAAAGTTTTTCTTAGCTTTAAAAGTTATGAAATTTAAAATTTTATGTTTTGGGACAAAAATAATCACTGGAAAATAAAGATATCTAATAATACAAAGTAGTAAAATATAAAACTAAAACGATGAAATGAAGCTGGGGATACAGGAAGTAGGAGGAGAAACAAAAAAAAAAAAAAAAAAAAAGAGTACCTTAATTGATAGTAATACAGAGGGTCAAATTATTACAATAGTATTAAAGTGAAGAAGGAAGGAAAAGTAAGGAGAGTGGCGAACGACTATTCCTATAATGGAGTTGAATTCAACAACTTTTGTTAGCTGCTACACAACTTGGTCTAATTCATTACAGTATAAATAAATTTTTGCTATTGTTAAATTTTTGCTATTGTAATGTAAGTTAACTTTCAAAATTATTCATATATCATAAATTTAAATATAACAGAACAAATATAATGTCTACAGTTAACATTGGGATTTACAAA
This sequence comes from Nicotiana tomentosiformis, assembly GCF_000390325.3. Taxonomy (NCBI): domain Eukaryota; kingdom Viridiplantae; phylum Streptophyta; class Magnoliopsida; order Solanales; family Solanaceae; genus Nicotiana; species Nicotiana tomentosiformis. The sequence continues at coordinate 16,837,227 of NC_090815.1, read as the reverse complement.
ATTGTGGGGTATGTAAATGTCATAAATTTAAGGATCTTTACATAAATAGCCGGTTATATTTATTTTTTTATTTTTTCTAGTTATATACATAGATTATACATTTATTATACACATATGATACACAAATTATGTATATATTATACCTGGCTATTTTTAGTTTAAGCGGTTAGGTGGGCGGCTATTTGGGTGGGAGCCTTGGAGCAACGACAGTTTTCTTCGTGTGACCTATAGGTCATAAATTCGGACCGTGGAAGTAGGCATTAATGCTTGCATGAGAGATGCGGCACTTTCTCGGATCCTGTGTGAATGAGAGATACTTTGTGCAGCGGGATTTTTTTATTTTTATTTTTTTTTTTTTTTTTTTGTAAATGACACAAATTGCGGCGATTTTCAAATCTCTGCAATAAAATCACCACAAAAGAAATACCATTTCACGTGGCCCTGAATTGATTGACTATTTGTAGGGGGGAAAAAGTGAGTATTTTACTCTTTGGAATGAGTAGATGTCTAAAAATTTATCAAAGCAAAGAATTTAAAAGATTGAAATGGTCGTTTACCAACGACTATCTGAAGACCAGAAAAGCAAAATTGGAGTGTGTTAAACGTGGCATTATTGAGACGAGAAAAAGTTAATTAAAACATGAATTTATATTGAAAGAGAGGCATGCTTTCTTGTCAAGCAAGAAGCATATTGTAATATCCACTACTACAAAACAAGCAGGTTAGACAAAAATCATGGAATACTTAATTTTCATTGGTGGTGAAATCAATGAATGGCTAATCTACTTAAACAAAGGACATGGGAATCTCAACTTTGTAACACAAAAGAAAGAGAAGATTAAGAGATACAAAAATATTAGAGAAGTAGCCATGGATTCTATTTTTAGGATGACAATATTAACCACATTTCTTATTGGATTTTTGGGGTTTGGTTGCTTTGTGAAAAGTGAAACAAATGTCAAGGTTGACCATATATGCAATGGTGGTACGTATGACAAGAAATTTGATCGAACTTTTGTAGAAAACTTGAATTATGTTCTTGGATCATTAAGGGATGAGACTCCAAAAGTTAGTGGTTACAATTACTATGTTACCTCTCCTTTTCCTAATTATCCTTTAGCTTATGGCCATGCTACTTGTGACTCAACTATATCATTTTCAGACTGTGATCTTTGCATGAGTAATGCAAGAGAATACTTGTTGACTATTTGTGATAGTCGTATTGGAGGTCAAGTCTATTTAGGTGATTGTTCAATGAGGTATGAACAATACTCATTCAGCAAATAAACTAAAGGATGGCTTTATACAAAATATATTTGTTAATAAACAAGTCGATTTAGGATGGTTGTGACAAGGAAATTTATCGTTGATATCGTAATCTTGTCCTTTTTATCTCTTTTAGTTCATCTCTTTTGTTGCCGTTAATGTTTTACTGTTGTAATGGTGTTTGAGTTCAAAATAAGTTATGTTGTGCTTGACATTTTCCCTTGATGTGATTTGTAATGGTTGTTTATGTTGCACGAATTTTTCAGTTTATAATGTGTTTCAAGATTCGTACTACTCATTTAATTTGTAGCTATCTAATATAGAAACAGCTAGAATATGCAATATAAGCCAAGCAACAATAGCAGTGAAAAACAACCTTAGACATAAAAGTAAAAGAAGAAATGAGAAACCAAAGAAAAAAAAATAACACGTTGATCATACATACAATAAAGAAAAGTAGATATAATAATCATCAACTACCAAGATTATGATTTTGTATATTTCTTGGTTTCAATCAGCTAAAATGCGAATTTCGTTCCCTTATGTTGGGACTTGCATCCTCCATAGTCTTTTATGACAAGATATGTAGTACAAAAGAGAAAATAATATTAACTAGAAATTTAAAATAAAATTTACATTTTCAAAAATTATAAGAGATCGTTTGGTTTAATTTGTGAGATATTAAGATACATAATTTGATTTAACTTTTGATTCTTCGATTGGCGATTTCGGGATTATTTATACCACATTGTAATCCATTATTTTTATATCATACTCAATATGAAATAACAATCCCTGGATAAAATACTAAAATGGCAAAAACATTCTTCCTCAATATTCGTTTTCCAAAGTCCTTCGAAATATATCAAGGTTTAAAAGAAAAAATAAAATTTTATCTCAATTTCTCTAATGTAAAATTAAATATATATTTAACATTATTATTTTATATATCTCATTTTAGTCCAATAAAGGGCATCCCGATATACTAAGCTCCCGACATACACAGGGTTCGGGGAAAGGTCGGACCACAAGGGTCTATTGTACACAACTTTACCCTTCATTTCTGCAAGAAGCTGTTTTCACAGCTCGAACTCGTGACCTCCTTTCTTGCTCACATGGTAACAACTCTATTTAATCACGTACTATAATTTAACATTATAATACGGTATAAGAACCAAACCACCCCTAAAACTTTAATAAATGCATAAGAGCGGTACTAGGCTATAGGGGGTGTAACAACCCGACTTATCGTTTTAAGAATCTACGTCTCATTCAGTGACTTAAGGTCTCGAGCAGCTTTGTAGTATGTATTATGACCCGCGAGTGTGGTCGAGTTTGATTTTCGGAAGATTCGGGATTAAATTGAAAGAACAATTCTCATTTTTTAAGCTTAAATAAAAGAGTTGACCAGAGTTGGACTATTGAGTAAATGGCACCGAAATAGAGTTTTGATTATTCCAATAGCTTCGTATGGTGATTTTGGACTTAGGAGAGTGTCCGAAAAATTATTTGGAAGCCCGTAGTTAAATTAGGCTTGAAATGGCGAAAATATGAAGTTTAAGTTGAAAGTTTGACTGGGGAGTTGACTTTTTGATATCGGGGTCGGAATCCAGTTCTGAAAATTTTTATAAGTCCGTTATGTCATTTATGACTTGTGTGCAAAATTTGAGGTCAATAGGACTTGATTTGTTAGGTTTCGGCGTCGAATATAGAAGTTAAAATTTTTTAGTTTTATTAAACTTGAATTGGGGTATGAATAGTGTTTTTAGCATTGTTTGATGTGATTTGAGGTTTCGAATAAGTCCGTAATATGTTTTGAGACTTGTTGGTATATTCGGACGGGGTTCCAAGTGGGTTCGGGTGAGTTTCGGGGTAGTTTCGGACCATTTCTAGGCCATTTTTAGTTGCTGATTTTTGGCCACAGAGGTATGCAATGCGATCGCGATCGCGAAGAGCAGTTTTGCTGTTTTTGACACTGTGAATCGCGATCGCGTAGAGGAAAATCCTGCTACACTGACCCGATTTTGAAAGCTTATATCTCGCAATCTATAAGGAATTTGGAGATGATCCAAAAATAAAAGTTGTAGCCCTTGGTGTCTAATTTTCAGAAAGTTAAACCATTTATAATTTGGAGTTTGTACGAAATGTTATGACCATTATACTAGAGGCTGTCTGGAAGAGTTGGGCACTTGTTCTTCGCGATCGCGAAGCATATTCCGCGATCGCGAAAGACAAATTTTGGGCTGAGAAAAGTTTTGCTTCTCGATCGCGAAGCATTTTCCGCGATCGCGAAAGACAAATTTTGGGCAGTAGCTATATTTCGAGATTTCAGCCATTTTTAACATATTTGGAGCTATGGAGCTCAGATTGAAGCGATTTTTAGGCGATTTTTACCATATGGATTGGGGTAAGTGTTCTATATCTGAAAGTGATTATACTTAGTGATTCTATGGTTATATTTATTATTTATTTCAGATTTAAATGGAAGAAATTAAGATTCTTGTAAAACTTTTTAAAGATGAAAATTCAAGATTTGGAGGACGATTTGTTATTGGAATTCGATAAAATTGGTATGGTTGAATTCGTATCGGAATGAGTGTTCGGATTTCGTAAAATTTATGTTGGGTTCTGAGAAGCGAGCCCTGCATTGACTTTTGTTGACTTTTTAGAATAAATTTTTAAGTCGATGTTTTATTATCCGAAATTATTTCGGATGAATGCTAATAAAGTTGTACAATTAATTTAGATAGATTTTGAACGGTCCATAGGTCAATTCAAGAAAGAAGACGATTTTAGAATATCGGCATAACTTCAAAAAGGTAAGTATCTTGCCTAACCTTGAGTGGGGGAATTACCCCTTAGGCATCGAGTCTTTTGTGTCATTTGTGAAATATGAAAAGCCGTGTACGCGAGGTGACGAGTACGTACTCGGGCTTATATGTGCAAAATATATTGGGTTAAGGTCTTAGGCATATTGTATATTAAATCGGATAATTGTTGGCAATTATTAAATCATCTATTTTGCCATGCCTCAATTCGTGTTTGTTGAATTTATTTTTATATGACAATTTGATGTGATTATTACTTGTATATTTATGTGGATTCCGTGAATTGATGATTTGATATTTCTTGGAAATTAATTTTATTATGGATTTTTCATCTGTAAATAATTAATTAAATAAGCTTAAGAAGAGGTGTTTATATAATTATTAAGAATTTAGATTAACGAAGGCTTTGCCTTATACTGAGTATTTTCCATCTATGTTGATTGTTTTGAGGTTTTATATACGTTGCATGGAGCCTTGGGCTATTTGTTGAGAAATATATTGATTCTGCTACATATTTGGAATTTGGTTGTGGTCAGTGGCAAATTGTGAAATGAATTATTATATTGTGTTGTGATTTAAACACTCTCCTTGATGTTATTTATACTTCCTACCTTGCTTGTTAATGATATACTTGTGCTTGGTAAGGAAGAGTGTAAAGCACGAAGGATGATGCTGTGCCATTTCATTTATATTATCATGTGAGGGAGAGTGTAAAGCACGAAGAGTGATGTCGTGCCATTTGAGAGTGTAAAGCACGAAGGGTGATGTCGTGCCATTTGAGAGTGTAAAGCACGATGGGTGATGTCGTGCCATTGAGAGTGTAAAAGCACGAAGGGTGATGCCGTGCCATTTCATTTATATTATCAGGTGAGGATGAGAGTAAAAGTACGAAGGGTGATGTTGTGCCATTATTTTTATATTATCATATATTAATGGCACGAAGGGTATTTCTGTGCAGGCGAGGACGAGAGACATATATTATATTGTGATTTTGTTTTGTTGTGTATACATTCATGCCTTCATCTTGAGATGTTATTGTGTACCTATGTTTTCTATGTGGCTTGTAGTCGGTGTTGCTTACTGTGTGCCTCCCACTTTATTTCTTTTATTGTTATTGACTTTTCTCCCGCCTAGTTGGTATTGTTATATGTATGCACGGTGAGAAAGAGATAAATGTACGAAGGGTGTTGCCGTGCCAATTGATTTAGTCTACACACACACACATACACACACACACACATACACACACACATTGGGTGAGAATGAGATAAGTGCACGAAGGTATTGCCGTACCATTTGATGTGATGATATGATATGTTGAATATATTTCTCACACCAGGGAAGTTAAATGAGGTGTCACATGGTGACTTTTATTTGAAAGAATTATATTTGCAAGATATTTACTTGAAAGAATCATATTTGAAAGATATTTACTTGAAAGAATTATATTTGAAAGATATTTACTTGAAAGAATTATATTTGAAAGATATTTATTTGGAGGAAGTATATTCGAAATATATTTATTGGAAATGATTATATTCTAGAGACTTTTATTGAAAAACTTATAGATAAAAGATGTATATTTTGAAGGACTTGATTAATTGGTTGTACCTATGTTTATTATTTGATTGAGCAATATTTATGGTGTTCCTGTTGCCTTGCTGTTTAAATCACTAGTTGATTGGTGTTGCTATCACTGCTATTTATTTTTTATTATTTTTGTATATTATATTGCACAGGTTATTTGACTAGTGAGTGTCTTAACTATACCTCGTCACTACTCCACGAAGGTTAGTCTTGATACTTACTGAGTACCGACTGTGGTGTACTCATACTACACTTCTGCATATTTTTGTGCAGAGCCAGGTATTGGAGATATTGGATTCAGACAGGGATTAGAGTATGATAGCAAGGATTCAAGGCAGGATTGCTTGGTCGTCGCAGTCCCTTCGAGTCTTTCCATTTTATTGTACTGTTAATTTCTTATTCGAACAGTATTGTATATTAGACCCTCGAGATAATTTCATATATTCAGTTAGAGTTCGTGACTCAGTATTACCAGTCTTGGGAGGTTGTATTAAATTATTAAAAAAATGGCTTGAATTATAATTATAATCGGCTTACTTAGTCTTAGATACTAAGTGCCATCACGACGCATGTGGTCTGAATTTTGGGTCGTGACAAGTTGATATCAGAGCTCTAGGTTCATAGGTTCTACGAGTCATGAACGAGTCTAGTAGAGTCTTGCGGATCGGTACAGAGACGTCTCTACTTATCTTCGAGAGGCTACATAACTGTTAGAAAATTTCCACTTCTTTTATTCATGTCATGCGGAATTTGTTGATTTTGGAATTTGAGCCTATGTATCTCTATTCTCTCATAAATGGTGAGGACACGTTGCTACCAGTTCAGCTAAGCAAACACCTGCGCATACTGCTAGAGCCGCAAGAGGTCGGGGTCGAGGTAGAAGCCGAGGTAGAGGCCGAGGAAGGGCACGTGTCGCAGCTAGAGCACCTGTCAGAGTAACAATTGAGGAGCCGCCAATAGCTCCGGTTGGGGGACAGGTACCGGAAGCACCTGTTGTTACCCCAGGATTTCAGGAGACTTTAGCACGGTTCCTGAACATGTTTGGTATATCAACTCAAGCAGGGTTGATCTCCGTTGCACCAAATATTTCACAGATTGGGGGAGGATCTCAGACTCCTACCGCCTGTACTCCAGAGCAGCATGTCTACATTGGTCAGGTTTTGGTATGGTGACGGTACAACCTGTTATTCTGGTCATGTGTGAGGTCAGGCCAGAGGCATTAGAAGAACAAAAGGGGCCTGAGAGGTTTAAGAGATATAGTCAACTTACTTTAGCGGCACAGCTACCGAGAATGCCCATGGATTTCTAGGAAAGTGTCACTGTATTCTCCGCACCATGGGTATTGTAGAAGTGAGCGGAGTTTCCTTTACTACATTTCAGTTGTTAGGAGAAGTGTATCAATGGTGGCAATTTTATGATGAGGATAAACTAGTCGATGCAACACCACCAACTTGGACTCAATTTTCAGAGATGTTTTGAAAGAGTTTGTTCCCCAGACTCTTCGGGATGCGTGGCGCACAGAGTTTGAAAGGTTGCGTCAGGGCACCATGACAGTGTCAGAATATGCCATCAGGTTCAGTGAGTTAGCCTGTCATGCACCTATATTGGTTTGTACAGTTAGAGAGCGAGTCTGCAGATTCATTGAAAGGCTCGATTATGATTTTAAAATATGTATGGCTCGAGAGTTGCAGGCTGACATTCCATTTCAGTAAGTAGTAGAGATTGCTAGGATACTAGAACGTGTTCGAAATAAGGAGAAGGAGGCCAAAAGGTCTCGGAACTCTGGAGGATTTAGTGGATTCTACTCTGCAGCTATGGCTCATCATGGTGGAGGCTCGGGTAGTCGGTCAGCCCAGTCCGCAATTCAGAATACTCGTAGTGCTTCAGTTAATACTTTTAGTGCACCACCGGCATGGGGTTCTTACAGTGGTTATTCCAATTATCCGGCAGATATTCAGTATAAGCAGTCGCGCCCACAGAGGGGTTGTTATAAGAGTGGTGATACTAGACACATCAAGAGAATTTGTCCCAGACTTGGGAGGGGGTAGATTTCATCAGAACACTGAGGCTACAAGCTTTATTCCAGTTAATATTCCACGTGCATAGCCAGTTAGGGGTGGAGGACAGGCGGGTAGAGGGCGCCTAAGAGGTGGAGGCCCGACCCGTTGATATAATTGCTATGAATTGGCTGAGGCCGATACACCAGATGGTGTAGTTACAGGTATGATTTAATTTATAATAAAAGGAGCACCATTCTTACTTTGATTCGATTTCGATTATCGAGGTAAGAACTCCTTTCATGCTCCTTATATATGGTGGATTAGTGAAATTGTACTCCACTCCCGTGTTTATTCCTGTTGGAAGATTTTATGGTATTAGCCCGTGTGTATCATTTTTGTTTTGTACATTATTGTGGGCTATGAGTTCAAATGCGACTTTCTATTACTCTCTACAGTGGGTTTCGATGTGATTTCGGAATAATTAAATTTAATTTTATGAATTATATGCCCTATCGGTACGAGGGTTCATTATGTTTTGAGAAAAATTGTTTACGAAATTTATTGAAAAGAAAAAAGAAAGGAAATTGAAAATTTCAGTTGGCACAATGTGCAAAATACTTGTGATTCGGAGTTGAGGACGAGATCCTCGCATTTTTATATATGATGTGAAATATTTAAATTGGGCTACAAGCCGTGATGGAAGTTATATAAGGACAAGATCCTTGTGATGAAAGTTTATGTGTTTAAATTCTCCCTTTATGAAATTAAAACTTGTACTATAGTATTAATAAGGAGTCATGTCTGTTAGGCTTATTTGATAATTCTTTTATGTGTTTTTGTGCATATTTAGCCATATTCGTACTGTAAATATTGAATGTTAGCCTATAAGGTGAGTACCCAGGTGGCGTTAAATGTGACTCATTAATTCGGATAAATAATTATGTGGTCTTCATGCCTCACGTGTTTCTGTCAGTGTTGTAAAAATTTTGAAACTAGATTTTGATTAATATAAGATTAATTGAGGATGCTGGAATTAATTATGAACAGTTATTATGACCAAAAATATGATTATGGGCATACGTATAATGTCTGTGTAGGCACGAAATTGCTACCGCCGGTTGAGACTAACACAGTGTGTTAATATGAAAAATCAAGCCTTTTTGAAATTAATTAGATTGTAAGGAATTGGATTTAATGATTATAAAGGAGGGCAAAAAGGAATAATCTCAGCTGAGATAGTGTTGTCGGACCCGTGTTAAATTGCGAGAACGTAGAATCACCCACTAGTATGTGTGTAAGAATGCACTCAGGAATTTAATGTCCTCAGAAAGATTCTTGGCACGTTCGAGGACGAACGTATGTTTAAGAAGTGGAGAATGTAACGACCAGACTTATCATTTTAAGAATTTATGTCCCGTTCAGCGACTAGGGTCTCGAGCAGTTTCATAATATGTATTATGACCCGCGAGTGTGGTTGAGTTTGATTTTCGGAAGATTCGGGATTAAATTGAAAGAACAATTCTCATTTTTGAAGTTTAAATGAAAAGAGTTGACCAGAGCTGGACTTTTGAGTAAACGGCCCCGGAATAGAGTTTTGATTATTCCAATAGCTTTGTATGGTGATTTTAGACTTAGGAGTGTGTCCGAAAAATTATTTGGAACCCCGTAGTTAAATTAGGCTTGAAATGGCGAAAATATGAAGTTTAAGTTGGAAGTTTGACCAGGGAGTTGACTTTTTGATATCGAGGTTGGAATCCGGTTCTAAAAATTTTCATAGGCCTGTTATGTCATTTATGACTTGTGTGCAAAATTTGAGGTCAATCGGACTTGATTTGATAGGTTTCGGCGTCGAATGTAGAAGTTAAAATTTCTTAGTTTCATTAAATTTATTGGGGTATGATTCGTGATTTTAGCGTTGTTTGATATGATTTGAGGTTTCGACTAAGTCTGTAATATATTTTGAGACTTGTTGATATATTCGGACATGGGATCCCAAATGGCTCGGGTGAGTTTCGGAGTGGTTTTAGACCATTTCTAGCCCATTTTTAATTGCTGGTTTTTGGCCACAAAGGTATGCATCGCGATCGCGAAGAGCAATTTTGCTGTTTGGACACTGTGAAACGCGATCGCGGCCGAGTGGCTCAGGTGAGTTTCGGAGTGGTTTCGGACCATTTCTAAGCCATTTTTAGTTACTGGTTTTTGGCCACAGAGGTATGCATCGCGATCGTGGACAAACGGTCGCGATCGTGAAGAGCAATTTTGCTGTTTGGACACTGTGAATCGCGATCGCGGAAGCCTTTTCGCGATCATGTAGAGAAAACTCCTGTTGCACTCACCCGACTTTGAAAGCTTATATCTCGCAATCTATAAAGAATTGAAGATGATCCAAAAATAAAACTTGTAGCTCTTGGTGTCTAGTTTTCATAAAGTTAAACCATTTATAATTTGGATTTTTGTACCAAAAGTTATGACCATTATACTAGAAGCTGTCTGAAAGAGCTGGGCACTTGTTCTTCGCGATCGCGAAAGGCAAATTTTGGGATGAGAAAAGTTTTGCTTCGCGATCACGAAGAGTAAATACCTGGGCAGTAGCTATATTTCGATGTTTCGGCCATTTTTAATATATTGGAGCTATGGAGCTCGGATTGAAGCGATATTTTAGGCGATTTTCACCATATGGGAATGGGTGTTCGAATTTCGTGAAAATTATGTCGGGTTCCGGGAGACGGGCCCCGCATTGACTTTTGTTTACGTTTTAGAATAAATTTCTAAGTCGATGTTTTATTATCCGTAATTGCTTGGTCATCACAGTCCCTTGGAGTCTTTCCATTTTATTGTACTGTTAATTTCTTATTCGAATAGTATTGTATATTAGACCCTCGAGATAATTTTATGTATTCGGTTAGAGTTCGTGACTCAGTATTACCAGTCTTGAGAGGTTGTATTAAATTATTTAAAAAAAATAGCTTGAATTATGATTATAATCGGCTAACTTAATCTTAAAAACTAAGTGCCATCACGACGCCTGTGGTGGGATTTTTGGGTCGTGACCAGGGATGTACAAAGAAAACCGATAAACTGCACCAAATCGATAATCTGAGTCAAACCGGAAAAAAATTCGATGTGGTTTGGTATTGAAAAATAAAACCCGACCATAATTGGTTTGGTTTGGTTTTAACTAAAAAAAGTCAAATCAAAACGAAACCAACCCGATATTACATTTATATAATTTTTAAAAATATTTTACACATATAAATATTTATTGTAATATAATTTATAAATATTTCTTAAACTTTTTCACAGTTTTATCTTGTAACATATTATTTCGAGTTTAGACTTAACATTCTTGAATGGTAAATAAATTTTAAAACCTATAAATATAGTAACTCAAACAACGTTCAAATCAATATACTAATGTTAACAAAAGAAATTCAATTCAATACTAGGAATGACGATAGTGTTGAATAATTATTTTAGTTTTACATTGGTTTATAATGAAAATGCATAACTCAGTTTATCTTTTTATTTAGTGCTTAGTTATGTAATTAATATTAGTGACCTATATAGTATTTTTAGATTATATTAATTTTTGTTATGGCTTATTAATTAGCAATATTTATTTTATGTAATTTTAATATTTTATTTTTGTTATTGAATATTTTAGTATAATGTTATGACTTATCTTATATTATTGTGTTAGTTTTTTGAAAAATACATTGTATAGTTGTATTTTACTAGGACTTAAGAAATGTTTGGAGCACAAGTTATATATTTTATGATATGAAGACTTTATCGGAAAAAAATTCGAAAATCCCGAAAAAAATTGAGATTGAAAAACTCAACTTTGTTAGTTTGATTTGATTTATAAATTTAAAAATTCGACACCATTGATTTGATTTGATAATTAAAAAAATATGAAACAAACCTATACACCTGAACTATACACTTTGGTGGGCTACTAGCACATTCGAGACCCTTCTAGCACTTTGGTCCCCTATATACTTACGGACCTCAAAAGACTGTTTATGTCATTTGTCTCAGCTGTTTCTTTTCATTACATTACATAATAATAAAGAGCAAGAAATCCAAAATCTAGAGAGAGAGAGAGAGAGAGAGAGAGAGAGAGAGAGAGATGTCGTACTTGTTGCCACATCTTCACTCAGGGTGGGCAGTGGATCAAGCTATTCTTGCTGAAGAGGAACGCCTTGTCATCATTCGTTTTGGCCATGATTGGGATGATAATTGCATGCAGGTACGCTACCGTATTTCTTTAGTACCCTGCAATTTATATAAGCATTTGACTATATAAATTGTCAATTTCTTGAATTTTCTTTATTTGGTGGGCAATTATTAGTTAAAAGAAGAATCTTTGGATATAATATGGAGGATTCATATAGTATGACCAATTTGATGGGTGATTACATACATAAAAGAAGAAACTTGATGGCTAAAATAGAGTGGAGTAGTTCTAGATGATTGAGATTGATCGATTATTGGATTGAATCACCTGATTGCCTCATTGATGATAGGCAAATAGAGTATTGGAGTAAAAAGAGCAGCCCGCATTCACGCAGGCTCCGGGTAGGGCCGCACTTTGCCCCAAGGGGTGTGACGTACACAACCTATCCTAATTATGGCTACTCCCACGGCTCGAACCCGTGACCTATAGCTAACACGGAGACAAATTTATTGTTGCTCCAAAGCTCCCCTTCAAATAGAGTGTTGGAGTATTTGGTTTTATTGTTTATTTGTGCAGAATATAACTGCACTTATAGTCTAATTATGATGTATCCTCTGACTATGCGTATACTGAGGATTCATACAACCGATCCCAGCTAGTTTGTAGTACTGATTTCTACATATAATTCTGTAGAATGAAATTGACAAATTTTGATACATAGTCGATAGCAGTATTGGTAGTATTAGTTGTGTTTTGGGCAGGGGCAGATGTACATGAGTGGAAGCGGTGTCATCCGACACCGCTTCGTTTATATTAATATTCTGTAAAAATGAAGCAATATATAATAATGACATAGCTTTTTGGCAAAGAGTACTTCTTGGTCCTTTGGTTAAAGCTTATATTTGGATTTGTAGAGGTTGTAGGTTTGAGTCTACTAGACCTAGATATTCTATTTTTTAAACATCTTTGAGCGAGCAATTTTGTTAAAAAATTGATGTTAAGGAGAATGGAACTTACACCTCCCTTTGCAATAATATTCAAATAGATCATTGGCCAAGATGTCGAAAATAATATTAGATAATATTTATTTATTTATTTATTTATTATTATTTATATAAATACGACACCACTTACAAAAAGTTCTGGTACGCTCCTGGTTATGGGTATCTCTTGTGTTTATTTAAGTGATTCAAAACTCTTTTGGCCTGGAAAAAAAAGGGGGGGGGGGGGGGGTTCTATGGTTTGGAGTTATTGATTCTTGCTTATAGCTATCCTGCACAAGTAACAAAGAAAGGGAGCTTGTAAAAACTCTTGTAATTCAACAGGTGGCTAATAAGTTTGGAATCTATATCCTGTATATGGAACTTGAAGCGGAACTTGAGGCGTGCTTTCCATGTGTTTTCCCTCTCCCAAATCTGTTGTCTAAGACATAAATCATCTGTAATGGAAACTAAATCTACGGTTTATTGTAGTTTGAAACTCTGTTTTCCTATCAATTGATGTAGTTTAAAACTTAAAAGTGTAGATTCTTTGGAAGTTTAAGCTTTCGGTCTTATTTGGTGAATTGAGGCGTAGAGACATACTAATTAAGTTTGGGTATTGGTTATGGAACCCAGTCAAGGGACGAGTTAGTGCTAGAAGCAGCTGTAATTTTCAAAGATTAAAATTGTGGGCTGTCAATCTTAGTTGTCTTTTAATATATGAGGATGGTGTCTGGGCCAGCTTGCAAACTTCGACTATTTCAGTGGGTACTTGCTACTTCCCACCAACACGAGTATCGAGTAACTCTGTCCACTGAGACGTCAAACTTTGTAGTTATAACCACAATTGGGATGATCCAAGTCCATGGAAATGATCCCAATCTTGTTACAGCGAATAACTTGCTGCTCAAGAGTATGATCACCACAAGATACTATGGAATCAAATAGAAATGGCAATATCCTAATCTTTGTTTACATGTTTTACTCTGAACATGTATCCTACATTGCATCTGCCAAATAACTCATCCTAAAAACAAATTATAAAACCAATGTACCGTAAGAACGAGCCACATATTCACTAGTATAATAATTTTCCAGATCTTCCTGAATCTGGTCTTCTTGCCATTGATAGATTCTGAAACCCCCTTGCTTTGAACTGATTTGGCATTAAAGGTGCTTTTGTGAAATATGAGTTCATATGCAGTTGGCTATGGATATCTGTAATAACTTGTGATTAGTGTGTATAGAGAAGATGAGTGAGTGGTTCATAGGCTACATTTTTCTTGAAAGTACATTTCGCCTTACCAGTGCATAACACAAATAACATGGACTTGAATCTTAAGACCAATAACATGGACTTGAGTCTTAAGACCTTGGTCCTGGTAAGACTAGCCCCTACCTCAAAAAATGGCGCGCTTCTATGCTTGTTTGGCTTTTCGTAGGTGTCTTGAGATTCTTTGCCTTTTAAATCCGTAGATATTCCTTTTGGTCTTAATAACTTATTTCTTCTGGATTCCAGATGGATGAGGTGTTGGCTTCAGTTGCAGAGACAATAAAGAACTTTGCTGTGATTTACCTGGTAGACATCACTGAAGTACCTGATTTTAACACGATGTATGAATTGTATGATCCGTCCACCATTATGTTCTTCTTCAGGAACAAGCACATTATGATTGATCTTGGCACCGGAAACAATAACAAGATCAACTGGGCGCTTAAGGATAAACAGGAATTCATCGACATTGTTGAGACAGTGTATCGTGGTGCAAGAAAGGGTCGAGGTCTAGTTATTGCGCCTAAAGATTACTCTACCAAGTACCGGTACTAAGAACTTGTAGATGTTGTACTTGGTTGCAGGAACATATACTGTACTTTAATGCTAGAGCTGTAAGAGTTGATAAAACCATATGCATTGAACTAGAACAATTTGATCCAGTTGTTGAGGCTTTGATGCATGAGTTGCACTTGCCATTGATTGCCTGTCTGGACTTCCAGTCTTCTAATAATCAATGATATTAGACTTTGAGTAAAAGCCCCACAAGACTTTAGTGGATAAAAATAATAGTTATTCATCTATATTATTCATTAAAAAATGGGTTGGATAAGAGCTTTTTAAAAACGGGTCAAATATGAATAAGAACTATATTATTCACTTAGAGAATGGATAACCAAGAGACAACTATTGAGTTTAATTTTTATATTTGTAAAGATTGAAACGGTGGGTTCCTCAGTTTGGGGACTAGGAGTTTTTCCAAAAGTGATCATATTCAAGAAGTCATGAATAATTTGGATACTCATATTATTCGGCGGTTACCCATTTTCTATCGATTTTAAATATGGGTTGGGTCGAATAATTAATCCGTTTTTGTATTATCCATTTTCAATCCGATCTGATACGCTTATTTGCCACCCCTAGTTCCTATGATCACTTAGAATGTTTAGGAAACGATTCTGTAACAAGTACTTTTGGAGAGTCGAGTAATTTATTGTTGGAAATTTACATGCTAGAGCTAAATAATGCACCATATTTATTATAAACCAAAATACTTTTAAAATATTATTATTTATAAACTTTTTCTATTTTATAGCAAAGCACAATTATATTCAACTAATTCCTCAACTTTTTCCTCAACCTTCTCTCTCTACTCCCTAAACTCTCTCTCCCAATTCCCCTCTCTCTTCACCCTTGGCAAGGCAGTTGTCTAGCCGGTCATCTTATCCGGAGGAGGTCTTCCGGAGCCCAAACCAAACAGCCGCCTCTCTCTCTCTCTTCTCTTGTCTCATCTCTACCATCAGATTCAGCCGTCTCTCTCTCTCTCTTCCCTTCCTCATCTCCATCATCAAATCCAGATTTGAAAATCACGATATGTCCATTACCGACAGCGAAAACAATGGAGGAGGAAGAGTGGAGGCGCCACCAGATCTGGATCTAACGGAAATGCAGGAATCCATGGCTTCTTCTACTTCTTTGTATCTCACATCTGAGTGTATTCGTCTGACCGAATTTTGGTAATAAAATGTGATAGTGTATTCTCAGATCTGGTCGAATTTTTGTTCGTCTCCATTTTTTAGTTTTATACAATGTATACAGTGTTTTGCTTAGTAGGAAGACGTTATCTCCAACGAACTTTCTTCTCTTCTTTGCTATTGAGTAACATACTATGATACAAATACATTTTTTTTTCGTCTGTATTTATGTATTTCGAAGGTTATTTTTTGTGGCAGATTTCTGTATTTTTTGAATTTTAGTTATTTGAATACATCCAAATTAAATACAGTGAATTAAATACAGTGTAAAAGCAGTTATGAATGAATACAATGAATTGGATACAACTGAATATTATCGTTTTTGTGATTTTTTATTGTTTGAATGCAATCGAATTGAATATAGTGAAATTGAGTACAATATAAAATAGTTAAGAATGAATATAACTGAATTGAATATAATATATAAAACCGATTGAATAGAACTGTAAAACACCCTATTTCTTGATTTTTTGTTGTTTGAATACAATTGAATTTAATACAGTAAAATTGAATACAATATAAAATATAGCAGAACGAATACTTTAGAATTGAATACAGTATATACAATCGATGAATACAACGACATACATCCCATGGCAAAGCAATATAATTAGCTAAATTATAGCTATGCTGAGCAATAAGTCTCCAAACAATAATCATTTCCGAAAGTTTCCCTTTATTGTTTGTGTGGAATTAGCATTGACTTCACCTAGGTGCATCCAACATGCATTTGTGAAATTACTTGTGTCACCATTTTTCAAATTCTTTCAGAATATTTTAACTATAAAAAATGAGGATTTATAATACCTCCTTCATTTTCGTTGTTTTTGAGATTCAAAATATATAAATTTTGATCAATATTTTAATATATATGTTTTCATCATATTGACGTAATAATAGTTATAACTTTTAGTACTTATGATAGAATTTAAGAATATTTATATTTTAAACTTTAAAATAAAATATTAATCTAATTTAACTTTAAAATTTAATCAAATTAACTCTCCAAAAGATAAAAAAATTCCCTGGAGTACTTATTACTGTATTTGCGTCTGAATATGTCAGTTCAACTTCCAGAAAGGAAAAGAACTCGGTGTTCAATTCATAACCAAACCTATGAGCCTATATAAAGCTAATCAATTTCACCAACCACACTTCCTTTGTTCTTAAGAATTTAGACAATGGAGTAATACTCCCATTACACACCTAAATGCTCTCACCACTTCGCAAAATCACTCAATGGCTGCTTTCTGTAGATTCAAAAGATCCCATTTTCTTTTCTCCAAATCACTCGAACAACTCCTCAACCTATATACTCACAATAACAACACTCAAATTCAAAACCCATTTACAATTTTCAATTTTTTTCCATTTTCTTCAACACCCACTTGCCCAAAACCTCAAAATTTTCTCCCTCCACTTTCTGTAGAAGATTCAAGAATCGTTGATAAACTTGTACACATATTCACTAAGCGCCTTGATACATCAAAAAGCCAAGGACTTGATGAGTTGGGTCCAAAGATCACAACTTTAATTGTTGAATTTGTTCTTAAAAGGCTCAAAAGTTGGAGAATAGCTCAATTGTTTTATAATTGGGCTAAGAATCAAAGTGGTTTTAGTCATAATTGTCATACATTTAATTTAATGGCTGAGTGTCTGTCAGGTGCTCGACAAATTGACTCAATGAGAGTGTTGGTTAATGATGTGATTAAATTTCAGTGTTATTTTACTCCACGTGCTTTGGGTTTCTTTATTAGGTGTTTAGGTAATCAAGGGTTGGTTAAAGAGGCTAATGAATTGTTTGATCATATGCAAAAGTCGGGCCTTTGTGTTCCAAATAGTTTTAGTTATAATTGCTTGTTAGATGCTATATCTAAGGCTGGTGATGTTGGTTTAATTGAGCTGAGATTGAAGGAGATGAATAGCTATGGGTGTCAGCTTGATAAGTATGCTCTGACACCTACTTTGCGGTGTTACTGCAATGCGGGGATGTTTGACAATGCGTTGGTTGTTTTTAATGAGATGCGCGAGAAAGGATTGGTCGATGCACATGTTTTGTCGATCTTGTTGGTTTCCTTTAGCAAGTGGGGTAAGGTGGATAAGGCGTTTGAGTTGGTTGAGAGGATAGAAGATCTTAACATTAGCTTAAATGAGAAGACATGTTTTGTTTTGATTCATGGTTTTGTGAGGGAAGGCAGAACGGATAAAGCGTTGCAACTGTTGGATAAAATGAGGAAGATGGGCTTTGCACTGGACATTTCTGTTTATGGTGTGTTAATAGAAGAGTTGTCTAGGAATAGTGAGACTGAGAAAGCTATGCAGCTGTACGAGGAAATGAATGATTCAGGTGTCCGTCCTGATATTAAAATACTGACCGACCTTATATCTTGTGTGCGTGATGAAAGAGACATGATCCAAATAGTTGAGGAGAGGTATGAGAGTCTTGATCTGAAAGATAGGATGTTGTTGTATAATTCTGTCCTGAAAGGACTTATTAACAATGGTTCAACTGATAAAGCGTATCGTCTACTTTGTGCATCATCGGGTCTTGAATCTGGTGGTGATTGTAATAAGGACAATCCTTTTTTCATGAAGGAACTTGTTTGTCCTAATACCATTTCTTTTGAAATAGTTATTGATGGTTTGTGTCGGGCGGATAGGTTGGAAATGGCTCTCAGCCTATTTAGAGATATGGACCATATTGGTTGTAAACGCAGTGTGCTACTTTACAATAATTTAATTGATTATTTGAGTAGATCTAGTAGACTTGATGAATGTTATGAGCTTTTGAATGAGATGAAACAGTCAGAATTTCAGCCAACACATTACACATACAACTCAATTTTTGGATGCTTATGTAGACAAGGGGATGATGCGGGCGCCCTTGCTATGGTGAGGGAGATGCGTGTACATGGGCATCAACCTTGGATAAAATATTACACGCTGCTCATGCAGAAACTCTGCAAAGATGGGCAAGCAGTCAAAGCTTCTAACTTCCTTGCTGACATGGTTCAAGAAGGATTTCTCCCTGATGTAGTTGGTTATTCAGCAGTGATAGATGGTCTTATTAAGATTAAACAGTTGGATGAAGCATTGAATCTTTTCAGAGAGATCTGTGCTCGGGGTTACTGCCCCGATGTGGTTGCTTATAACATAATGATAAATGGGCTATGTAAGGCCAAAAGAGTACTTGAAGCCCAGGGTTTTGTTGATGACATGATGGATAAGGGGCTTATTCCATCAGTTGTTACCTACAACTCACTGATTGATGGATGGTGCAAAAATGGTGATATAGATCGGGCAATTGTAAATCTCACTAGGATGGCAGAAAAAGAACGGGAGCCCAACGCCATCACTTACACCACTCTAATAGATGGGTTATGCAATGCTGGCAAACCAAATGATGCTATGAGGCTTTTAGTCAAAATGGAGTCAAAGGGTTGCTCTCCAAGTAGAGTAACTTTTATGGCTCTCATTAGTGGTCTGTGCAAGTGTGGAAAGCCAGATATTGCGCTGACTTATCTGCAGGAAATGGAGAGGAAGGAGATGAAACCTGATCCATATGTCTACATAGTGCTAATAAAAGCTTTTATAAACAATTCAAATCCTAATGAAGCTTTTAACCTACTAGAAAAGGTGGTCCATGATGAGTCTTCTCAAGATTTAAATGGTAAGGATCTTTTTACCCTTAAAGAGGCAATACTTTCCCTGTTAGCAGATCCAAGGACTTCCTCAAATGTGAAAATCCTGTTGGAGGAGAGTCATTTTACAGCACTTCTTACTATCTCTGAAGTCGGGTAACATGATTGGATTTTTAGATCTCTTGACCTCATCTGTTTGCATCTGTAGTTACTTCGGATTGAGAACTAAAACGAGGAAATGCTTTGCATTGAGTATCGTGCTCTACACTTGTCGGTTTTGGTATACTGATGAGTTCTGTTCCACACTATTGCACGTCAATGAAAAGTTCTACGCCTTATATTGATCCCAGCAGGAGCATTTTCCCTATTTTAAAGAAAGGTTTTACACCTTATGTTTGATATTATGGCAAACACACACAGGGGTATGTTTCTTCTAAGCTTTCTGCTCTTTGTCTAAGAAACTTTTTATGTTGTGACCTCATTTTGTTTTATTAAATGTTTCAAGATTGATAAGATCTGGTCGAAAACTGGAGGTATTCTGAGTGTTGAGGAGAACCCGATATGTGAACTCTATTTGTAGCAAAGAAGCTTGTGGCTGTATCTTGGGTCCACTCAAGTGCACAAGGTAGGGGAAAATGTTTTCCAAGGAACATATTTTCAAATAAAAGAAAAGAAAGGTTCATATAGTAAGCTGTAGGGTTTGTTCCAAGTTAACAGCTATTGATGAAGACGCTGTTGTTAGCCATACGTGATTGTCTAAGCACTCTGTGTCTTTTATGAGTTTGAATTTGAAAGGTTAATTTGATGCAGGATGGAATACACAATATGATCAATAGTTGCACTCTATCGTATAGACTCGGTTGGACACGGAGAGAGATCATTGAGTTATATAGCTGACTGCGAGAAGGAAGGTTCAAGCTATTGACTCTCATGCAAAGGATGTCGCTACATAAAAGCTATTGAGTTATGACTCAATGAGTAATATTGAGTAAAAAGAAGCTCAAAGCAAGAACTAGTAGTGACCCCATATAATTAAGTAAGGAATTGAAAGAAACTTTCATATAAATGAACTTGCCACAATTTGGCTCTAAAACATCCAACTTAAAACATTAAGGAAGTGATGGGAGTAGCTGAAGACCTTTATATACAACTTGTTGAAACAGCTATAGACTAGTTTCACTTTGATATCAAACATAGATGTTATTTAAATTCTTTATTCATTTGACTATAAAGTCCTTTTGGCCATAAGGTATACCTGTTGTGACCACTCTAAAGAACAACCATTGCTTACTCTCTTAAGCTGTTGTCACTTACTGACTTACTTTACCAAACTAGGCCTCGTGCCGTGAACTTGGCACCCTCTATACGTGCTACACTAGCACATAGATGAGACAAGGCAGTAGGCACAAGGCACCAACCTGGTATTTGTATGCAATTATCAGCGAAATAAAAAAATGGTAGTCCGGTGCATAAAGCATCCCGTATTCACGTAGGGTCTGAGAAAGGACTGCACCCCAAAGGGTGTGATGTAGACAGTCTACCATAATACAAGCATTAGTGGCTGCTTCCATGGCTCGAACCCGTGACTCACGGAGGCAACTTTATAGTTTATTTACTCCCTTTTGCATTGTTGAAAGTTTCTCTTTGCAACATCATTATTGCAAGCCTTTTATTTACAACTATTTCAAGTTTCACCAAAGGTGAGAAACCGATATGGTGATCACCTCCAATCTTCACGTGGCTGTAAAGGTTCGTGTTTTGGGGATTTGGACAAGGTCACAGGAGATGGAGCTACTCACAGCTTTTTGTAATTTGTGTGTTAAAACATTGAGTTTACATAAGAGGGAGCAATGTAAATAAAGGACACGGAAATAATATTAACTCGTCCAATAAAATGCAGTACACACTTTTGGAGAATGATTAATCAAAAGACAGCTACAACTTCTTCTTATAGCAATAAAACAAAATAAGACACCTTCATCAACTCCAAGTATGAGTTCTCCACTCAAACTGTGTAGTTATGTATTATACTTACTACATCAGAATCAGATAGTGTGTCATTGAAAGTGGTAACAGTATGAGTATATCATTTCAGCCAAATGGTGATCTCACATTTGCAACAAGTGGAGAAAGTTCTGCTTTCTAATTGAGCTTATATAACCATGCATCCCCTATCAGTTATATTAAGACGATGGCCCCTGTTCCATCGAATTGTGCAGGAACTTCCTTCTAGTTGGAGATTTCTACAAGTAACTCTATCCCAATTTCTGTGACTGCAACAATCGTTTTCAATGAAGATGACGTCCATCAAAAGCTCTGCCAATATCAAAGGTATGTATCTATCAAGTGTGCTACATTGTATTTCAACAAGCTATCTTGGCAATGGATGTTTGGCGTCTGCTGTGAATCTTGGTTTTCAAACTGTAATATTCTTTCAATCACGACCTGAAAAAGGAGATTGAGATCACTTTACTAAACTCAAAATATTATACAAGAACAAGAGTATGCTTCCTTATTTTAAATATATGCAAAATTCCTTGGCTTCAGAATTACTTCTAGCAAAATGC
The DNA here is from genome assembly GCF_000390325.3 of Nicotiana tomentosiformis. Classification (NCBI taxonomy): domain Eukaryota; kingdom Viridiplantae; phylum Streptophyta; class Magnoliopsida; order Solanales; family Solanaceae; genus Nicotiana; species Nicotiana tomentosiformis. The sequence continues at coordinate 16,815,151 of NC_090815.1, read as the reverse complement.
ACTTACAAGGTAGTAATGAGTTTAATGCGCTCCAAGACCTACTCACACACCGTGAGAAAGATTGGCCATATTCTGAGTAGTACTATGTGGCCTACCACCTATAGGTGGTCGTCCACCTTATAGCTGCCCATAAAGGAACTGCATGATTATGATCCTATAGCGACATATCACTCCGACTGTTAAGTGTTGTTATCCATCATTTGCCATTCATCTGCAGTGCACTGCAGCCATCTCCAATACTGATTCCTATATGATTGCTATCACATAAACAATTGTTCTTGCTCGTCACAATCATTATCTAGCTTCATTTGCCACAAAACAAACTCTAGAATCATGTAGATTTGATCCGATTCAGGGTGTGCTTTATCATGAGCTATGAATCTGTGAAGAGATCCAAAGATCTCCACAACACTGAAACCAGGAATTTTCTTCACTCCCCGAGTATCCATGGCTTCTCTCATTGCTTTAGCTTCATTCCAGCGCTTTTTAAGCGCATACACATTTGATAGTCCAACATATCTACCATCATGTAATGGTTCCAATTCAATAAGCTTTTTCCCTACTTCTTCTGCAAGATCTAACTTTCCATGATTGATGCAGCCATTTAGTAACGCACCTAACATGGAAGCAGTTGGTTCCATAGGCATTTTACACAGAAACTGGTAAGCTTCTGTTAAACGACCTGCACGTGCTAATACATCCATCATGCAGGCATAATGCTCACATTTTGCTGTCATGCTATCTTTACAGAGAGAATCAAAGAAACGCCGAGCTTCCTTTACTAGTCCGCCATGAGCACAAGCGCATAATAGACACAAGTATGTAATCTCATCTGGTCTAACTTCTAAATCCTGCATTTCCTTGTACAACTCGAGAGACTCAGTAACCCGCCCGTGTGTTGCCAAACCTCCAATTATGGAATTCCAAATCAGGACATCGGTTTTTCTCCCTAAACCCTCTCGAAACACAACCAATGCCTCCTCTACTGCACCACACTTAGCATACATATCAACGAGTGACGTCCTCAACACTAAAGTCATAGGCAACCTATTCTCAACCACGTACCCGTGCATTGCCCTCCCTTGCTCAAGTGCACCCAAGTGAGCACAAGCGCCCAAAACACTCACCATGGTCACCTCATTCGCTTTCGGCCCTTCCAATCTCATTTTCTCAAACACCGCCAACGCCTCAGAATATTCCCCATCCTTAACATACCCATCAATCAACGAGCTCCACGACACAACGTCTCTCTCTATCATCGAATCAAACACCTCCCTCATCGAAACAACATCCCCACATTTCCCATATCCATCCAACAACGAATTCCACGAAACCAAATTCTTCACAGGCATTTCATCAAACATCTTCCTCGCGCTCAATACATCAGCACAAGAACCATACATATGAATCAAAGAATTCGAAATATACAAGTCATCATCAAACCCAGTTTTCAAAACGCAACAATGAACACTCCTACCACTTCTAACATCAGACAACTTAGCCAATGACTTAATAACAAAAGGGTATGTAAAGTGGTCAGGGACAACCTCATTTTGCAACATTTCAACAAATAAAGACAGAGATTTACATGGGTTTTTGCTGTAAGAATAGCCCCTTATTAGAGTATTGTAATCAAAGATTGCTGGGTTTTCAGTTTGTAGGAAAATGTTATGAGCATAGCCTATGTTTGAGGAATCAGATAGTGCTGTGAAATTAAGGATTCTTGAATTGAATTGGGTTTCTTTGTAAATTCCACAGGTTATTAACAAGGCGTGGAGTTTCTTGAACTCTGAAATTGATTTGCATTTTTCCAGAAAGGTTACGAATTTTTGTGTTAGAGTGGCGGGATTTGAAGACACTGCAGCTTTCAACATCACTCACTCAGGACTGTACAAGATTTTGGCGCGACAGAAGTGCTATATTAGAAAAAGTGCTACTCCTATAAGTTAAATTTTATTAATAAAAAATATTTTTTTTAAATATGAGATATTTTGACTCCATACCTAATAATAGTGTTACTATATAAAATAAAATGAAGGCATTATACATGTTTCATTTCAAAAAATTAAGAAATTTGTAACCTAATTTTATATTTTGTCCATTTGGGTACATTATGTAAACCTGAGATTAGGGGTGTACAAAGAAAACCGATAAACCGCATCAAATTGATAAACCGACTTAAATCGGAAAAACAAATCCGACATGGTTTGGTTTGGTTTTAAAAAAAAAATGCGATCATAATTGGTTTGGTTTTAACTAAAACAAAGTCAAACTGAAACCAAGCCAACCCGACATTACATTTATACAATTTTTAAAAATATTTTATATATATAAATATTATTGTAATTTAATTTATAAATATTCTTAATTTTTTTCACAGTTTTATCTTTTAATGTATTATTTCAAGCTTGGACTTAACATTCTTGAATGGTCCAATAAGTTTTATAGCCCATAAATGTAGTAACTCAAATAAAGTTCAAATCAATATTAATGCTAACAAAATAAATTTAATTCAACACTAAAAGTGACAATAGTGTTGGATATCTATTTTTAGTTTTGCATTGGTTTATAATGAAAATAATTAACTTAGTTTATCTTTTTCTTTAGTGCTTAGTCATGTAATTAATAGTACTTATTAGATATACTTATTTTAGCATGACTTATATAGTACTTTTAAATTATGTTCATTTTTATTATGGCTTATTAATTAGCAATATTTGTTTTATGCGATTTTATTATCTTTGTTATTGAATATTTTAGTACAATGTTATGACTCATCTCATATTATTGTGTTATTTTGTTGAAAAATACATTATATAGTTGTATCCTACTGGGACTAAAGAAATAATTGGAGCACAAGTTACATATTTTGTGCTATGAAGACTTTACCGGAAAAAATCTAAAAACCCGAAAAAGCGAAATTGAAAAACCCGACTTTGTTGGTTTGATTTGTTTTATAGATTTAAAAATCCGACATAATTTATTTAGTTTGGTAATTAAGAAATCTGAATCAACCCGACTTAGGTATACCTCTAACCCCTACATACCAAAAATTAAATGAAATTTATGATCGTAGTCCAAACTCCATCATATATCTCGTACACATGGATTATAATTTTGAAACACCCTCCCTTCTCGTTCTAAAACTTATGTTGAGCTTCGTCTTAACTTAGAGTATGTTTGGTTGAACTTGTAAAACCTACTACTTATTTTTAAAAATACTTTTTGTGTAAAATAGAGTTATAGTAGCATGTCAACAAAATGTAGTAAAATTTGAATGAATCATCCTCATTTTAAAATATACCTTTCAAATATTATGATGGGTTGTGCCCGTGAAGTAGAAGGAAGAAAGTGACGAAGAAACGTTACGGATAGTCACATACAAATAATGGAGGAAAAGAGTAAAAGAAGGAAAAATCTTTTTGATGGAATTAAAACCTTGCACATAGACTCAAAGAAGCTGAAGATAACACCAATTTCTTAGGGTTAATTAGCTCAACAATTAAAGCATTAAAGATCTTTATCGAACTGTTTAAATTGGGTATTAAAATGAGTTATTACATTATATATATATATATATATATATATATATATATATATATATATATATATATATATATATTACATGCAATTTTATTTTATTTTGATAATGATGATGATATGAGTTGAGCTAAATGAAAGGAATGAGGATTTATATTGTTGACCATAAGTTTAGGACTAAGACGTAGTTGTTATTGTTAAGACGTAATTACGTATTCAAGACTTGTGGAAGATCCAACTCCCATTATGGAAATGTTTCTAAATCTAGCTAATTTTAATTTGGTTTGTGATGAGCGCAAAAGACTAATATTAAATGATAAAGTCCCTGCAAGTTAAGTAAAGTATAATTGATGTAGCAATCCTACCGTGATTAGAAATAGTTATCAATTAATTTAATTCTTGGCAGATGAGAGCAATTAAAATCCAATAATTTGTTCTAACGTCCTAAAAAGCAAATATATAAAGTGATCTAAACTTTTGAACTGAGATTAAAGAGATTTACAAAAGGAAGAAAATGAAAAGATCAGGAATAGACTGGGTTTGCATCACAAGAGTAACTCCGAATAGTACTAGACTTGATTGACTTTGTGGAATTGCATCCTCAACTGATATAGAAATATGATAGAAGCTTTCTAATTAAATAATGTGCAAATAGGTATGAAATACATTAAATAAATGCAATGTGATCTTGCAAATTATTGAGTGATGATGCACAGGGGCGGATTTACGAAGCGGTGTCACGTGATACCTCTTCGTCGGATAAATTAACTAAATATATGTGTCAAAATTATATCTGATCATTTAAAATCGGTGAAATAATATTATTGGGACTGGTTAAAATTGTGACCTTAATCCTCTTAGGCTTTATAATTCGGCTACTTTTTCATTTTAGCAAATCAATTTACAAATGATTGGACTGGTCACCCATCTGTAATATACTACCCTAGCTTGAAAATAAACACATCTTGCTAAGTTCATCTTTACTTATGGGATAAAGATAGCTTTTTTTTAGCCTTTTTTTTTTCTGAAATATTCTTTCACTTTTTTGTCTTTCTTTTTTGAACATTAAAATGATAATTACATCAATGCATTTAAATTGCTTTATAGTTATACAATATTGCAATGATTTAGTTATGTGTTGATTTATTTAAATGTGATACTTCTGAAATGTTAAACGGAATACACAGTAGAATTCAATAGTTGAAAACCCACACTTGTATTCTTTATTTCATGAATTTTATATAGTACAATGTACAAGAGATAAGTCAAAAGAGTCCTAAGCGGCAAGTCATTATCATAATATTTGAATATACAAGATAAGATTAAGATGGTCTAACACTCCCCTTGCAAACTAAAGGTGGATCTTTCACCTTGAGTTTGTCTTTGAGAAATTGAAACCTGGCCGCTGCTAAAGGTTTTGTAAGAATACCCGCCAGTTGATCCTTTGTGGAGATGAATTGAACTTGAAGATCTTTTTTGGCATCCCTCACAAAATGAAAATCAATCTCCACATGTTTTGTTCTTGAATGAAAAACTGGATTGATAGATAGATAGGCTGCACCAATGTTATCACACCATAAAGAGGGAGCATTAGGAAGCTGAATACCAAGTTCATAAAGGAGGGATTGGATCCAAGTAAGTGCAGCTGTTGCATCGGCCAACACTTTGTATTCAGATTCTGTGGATAAACGAGCAATGGTACGTTGCTTTTTGGATGACCAAGAGATAAGATTGTTGCCTAGAAAAATAACATAACCACAAATGGATTTGTGATCATCAATGCAACCAGCCAGTCGGCATCCGTGAAAGCTTGCAAGTGAAGATGGGAAGATCTAGAGATGAAGAACTGTTGCTTCTTTGTGTGTTGGAGATACCTTAGCACTCTTTTCACGGCTGTCCATTGATTCAAAGAGGGACAGTGCAAAAATGGCACACCTTGTTCACAACAAATGCAATGTTAGGACGTGTAAGAGTAAGATACTGAAGAACTTCAACGACATGTTTGCAGAGGGTAGGATCACGAAACTCTAGACTGTCACCTTTGAAAAGCTTTACTGTTATGGCCATTGGAGTGAGTAAAGGTTTACAATTCTGCATGTTAGCTCTATCAAGAAGATTTTTAATGTACTGTTCTTGCGAGAGATAAATACCAGAAGAATTTTGTGAGACTTGAACTCGAAGGAAAAAACTGAGATTGCCAAGTTCTCTAATAGAAAAACTGCTGCCAAGCTGATCCACAACATATTCAAGAAATTTGATGTTTTTACATGTTACAACAATGTCGTCGACATAGACTAACAAATATGCAACAATACCATGAGAGTTGAAGATGAAGAGGGGAACATCAATTTTAGAGGATGAGAAACCTATAGAGATAAGAAACTATTGGAGCTTCGTGTACCACGCCCTCGGAGCTTGCTTGAGTCCGTACAAGGATTTTTAAAGCTTACAAACATGGTATGGATAATAAAGATGAGCAAACCCCGGAGGTTGAGACATGAAGACCTTCTCTTGAAGGTCACCGTGTAAGAATGCATTTTGAACATTCAATTGACGCAAAGGAAAATTATTAGTCACAGCCAAAGTTAGGACAATTCGTATAGTTGTTGGTTTCACCACCGGCTAAATGTTTTATAAAAGTCGTTACCTTCAACTTGATGAAATCCCTTAGCCACAAGACGGGCTTTGTAATGTTCAACAACTCCAGATGAGTTCTTTTTAATTCGGAAAACTCATTTGCACCCCAAGACATTCATTGTTAGTCTGTGAGGAACTAAAGACCATGTTTTGTTCTTGAGCAAGGCTGTCATTTCGGCAACCATGGCTTCTCGCCATTCCTTGAACTTTTGTGCATTAGTAAAACATGTGGGTTCTACTGTAGGTGGATAAGGTTGTAAAGAAGAGGAACGAATAGTTGAATATGTTTTGGGTTTAGGGTTGGGTCTCAATTACATGTGATGTGTGCGTTGAAGGGTGTGTGGTTGTTGAACTCGTTTTTGCATTAGTAGGACTGTTTGTGGTGGACTATTGGAAGAAGTAGGAGGCTATTGAGTTGTAGAGTTATTTGTAAGGTCAACAACCAGAGTTAAAGTAGGAGAAGAGGAAGAGGAAGAGGAAGAGAAAGAGGAAGTGGAAGAGGAAGCTGACATAATTCTATTTGAGTTAGGAGAAGAATTAAGAGATGAAGATGTAATAGAGGGAGTTCTATTCAGAACATGTGGGGGAATGTGAGTAGGACTTGCATCTGGTTATGTAGAAACAGATAACGCTGAACTTGGGGAAATAACAGAATGTATAGGAGGCTCAATTGGGTATTGTGGAGTGCATGGAGCTGATAAACAAGGAACCGAATTAGACTTGGATGAGGGGGAGGACCAAGAAGTGATTGAATAGCAAAGGAAAAAATTAATTCATCAAATTTAATGTGTCTTGAAATATATATACGACCAGAGCTCCTATCAAAACACCTATAAGCACAATATTTTGTGTTATATCCGAGGAAAACACAAGGTTGACTTCTATAGGTAACCTTGTGTTTGTTATACGGTCGTAAATATGGGAAACACAAGCAACCAAATGCTTTTTAGAAAAAGGTAATCTGGAGTGGAGTGAAAATTAGCTCAAATGGAGATTTACCATTGTTAATAGGAGTAGGAAGTCTATTAATTAGGTAAATTGTCGTTTCAAAGGCGAAATGCCAAAATTTCGAAGGCGTTGAGCTATGAGCCATGATACTTAAACCTGTCTCCACATATACGATCGTAAATATGGGAAACGAGCAACCAAACATTTTTAGAAAAAGGTAATCTGGAGTGGAGTGAAAATTAGCTCAAATGGAGATTTACCATTGTTAATAAAAGTAGGAAGTCTATTAATTAGGTAAACTGTCGTTTCAAAGGCGAAATGCCAAAATTTCGAAGGCGTTGAGCTATGAGTCATGATACTTAAACCTGTCTCCACAATATGTCGATGTTTGCGCTCTGCCTTTCCTTATTGTTCATGAGTGTGAGGAGCAACCAATCTTTGAATTATTCCTAATTGAGCACAAATACTAGAAAATGGTTGAAATTCCCCACCCCATCAGTTTGAATTGCCTTTATTTTTGTATCAAATTATCTTTCAACTAGGAGTTTAAACTGAAGAAACACATTTGCAGCATAAGACTTTAGAAAAATTGGGTAACACCATGTAAACCCAGGAAAGTTATCAACGAAGACCATATTTGTCACCATCAGATCACAAGAATGGGGAAGGACCCCAAACATAAGCAAAAATTAATTGCAAAACAAAAGTACTTTTATTAACTCGAAGATGGAGTGACAATTTGTGTGACTTGTCAAATTGGCAAACACTACATAAGTTATTCATCCTAGAACTAGAAACTGGAAGATTGTGTTGATGAACTACTTGATGAAGATCACGTTGGTATGGGTGGCCAAGACGAAGATGCCAGCATGAGAAATAGGGCTTGACTACAAGATGAGCAGAGCTTGAAGTTGAGGAGCGGCGTTTGATTGGCAAGATGTAAAGGATGTTGCTACTCATTCCGGAAAGAAGTGGTGTCTTGGTTGCTCGATCCTTGACAAGAAAATGATAAGGGTGAAACTCAAAGAAAACATTATTGTCAAGTGCAAACTTTTGAACAGATGTCTGGGAGAACCACACCCCAAAAACTAACTATTAAGGTGGGAGAGTCCAAGGCTATATAAACTCCACATCAACATATTGTAATACTGATGTGGGACATCTTGTAATGGACCATAACAAACCACCACGCTCCGTGATAAGTGGGATTTTGACTACTTATTAGTGCCTTTTAGCGTTCATTGTAGTCCAAAAGTGCTTAATTATATTTCTGAAAACTGATAAAATATGCTTAATTGCTGGAGTATTGGAAAATGAGCCACTAAGATGAAAGTCAACTCAAGAAGGAGTGATTTGAACTTAAGGAAAAAAATCAGGCACATAAGCTCATACGCAGACCGCAAAGTTTCATCTGCGGCAGCAAAATGTGAAGGAAATTTAACAGAGTCCAAGTGCAAAGTGCGGACCGCACAATTATTGTGCGGCCGCAGAAGCTATGCAAGAGCTAAAGTTCAAAGAGTCTCATTTCAAGCTCAAAAAGAAATGTGGACCGCACAATAATTATGTGGCCGCGGAAATCAGCTATGTGTTCCGCAGAAGATCCCTATGCGGCCGCACCAAGAATTGTGCGGACCGCAGAATATGAGAGATGCGGCCACAATCCAGAATTGTGTGGCCGTAGAGTTAACCCCTGTCAAGACTGAAAAGAAGTGTGGACCGCACATGGAATTGTGCGGCCGCAGAACCTCCGAAAGGGTATTTTTGTCCGAAAATTCCAGCTTTGTATAAATAGACTAGTTTCCCGAAATTAGGTTAAGTTTGGAATATTGAAAGTCCTGTAGCCATTTTTACTTGCCTCTTTAGCAACTTGAGCTTACTTTGGTGATTTAACATTGGATTTTTATCTTTTAATCTTGCAATATGAGTTTTATCATCTTTTCTTCTTTATTTTCTTTTATATCCATTATGAGTAACTAGATTTCTAACTAGGGTTGTGACCCAACCCTAGTGTGTAAACCTAATGGGTGTTTGATTTATGACTTGTTTATGGTTGGGCGTTTATTATTTTAGCTTTGTTCTTGTTTTTAATTGAAGAATTAATGGTTACAAATATTAGTTCATGCCTATTTGACTTGGTCTCTTCTTGCGAAAGAGAGACTTAGTCTAGGAAAATATGGCTAACAAGAATTTGGGATAAAATCAAGAGATTGATAGTCCCAATTAAAGGGTTGAACGTAGAGATAGTAAAACCCGACCTGAGTATTTTATCAACTGTTTTGTTCAATACCCATTTGGACTTGAGAAAGCCAAATTGGGCAAAACCACTTTCTTACCGAGAGGTATTGAGTTGATACTTGAGTGTTGATAGCTATAATACAACCCGACCAACGAAACAAGCTTTATAGTTTACAACCCATTAGGCAAACACCTAGGTGGAGGTCATAGCCTTAGGCCTTTTATATTATTTGAAAACAACAACAAAAATAATTTCTTAGTTTTATTTATTTATCTGGCAATCTTAGTTTAAACTAGACCTAGAATCAACCAAACCTTGTGGAAGTGTAATTTAAGATAGTTTAAACTTATTCACCACAATATATACCTCTAAATCCGATTCATATGGCTCCCTGTGAAATTCGACCCCGACACTCTGTTGGGTATTACTATTGCATCGACCGTTTCATAACCTCAAATAGAGGTGTGACTTGGAAGAGATCAAATTTTGGCATCGTTGTCGGGGAGCTAAAAACGGATTTAGCTATATATTTGGTTTTGTGTGTGAATTGTATCCCTTTCCTTTCATGTTACTAATCTTTTTAGTGAAACAATTGTAGGTGAAACAATGGCTCTCAACAACAATGATCCTCTCGAAAACATGCCTTTGGGGATGTGGACGTGGAAGATGACCAAGTTGAAGAGGTTTTTCTTGAACCTCAAGAAAATAGAAGAGGTCGACCGCCTCAAGACAACGTTCCCGTTCCACCCCCACCTCCACCAAGAGCAGCTCCACACCGGGTGTTGCCGAATGAAGGGTATGCAAGTGCCATAGTCCCGCTCCGCATTAGAGCGGGAAACTTTCAAATTACAAATGTTGTGCTCACATTGCTAGAGCAACGGGGATTCTTCACCGGGGCTCCGAATCAAAATGCGTACAAACACTTGAAGGGGTTTATGGACACTTGTTGGGGGAGCAAATAGACAAAAGTCTCCGAGGATGCTTTAAGGTCAAGGCTATTTCCTTTCTCTCTACGGGGGAAAGCCTTGGATTGGTTAGAAATATTGCCAAACCATTCCATCCATACATGGGATGAATTGGCAGAGAAATTTATTTCCAAGTTCTTTTCTCTCGGGCATATGGCTACCCTTAGAGACGAGATTCTAGCATTCAAATAAGAACCCAATGAGCCGTTGCATGAAATATAGGAGAGGTACTGAACTATGGTGAAAGAGTGCCCAAACAATGACATGACGGAGGCTATGATTCAACAAACTTTCTACAGGGGGATCCATACTGCCAAGCAATACGTGGTCAACCAACTTGCTGGTAGAAATTTCATGACAACGCCATATGCGGAAGCTTGTGATATTTTAGATGAAATGGAGGATACTTCATCGGCATGGGAAAGTAGAGAAAATGTTCCTCAAGGTGATCCAAATGTGATTCACCTACATAAAGAATTACATGATCATGGGCAAGCAATTTTCGAGTTGACCACCACAATGAATTAATTAGCCAAGGCTCAACTTCAATAAGTGCAAGGTCCTAAGCAAGTCAATTCGATGGAGGGAGTTAATATGATGGTAAACAAGAGAAGGCAAAAGGTTCCTCAAGTGCAAAACCGTGCGGAACATTATGTGCAAGAAGATAGTGGGTTTCATCAAGATGAATCTTACAATGAACAAGAGAAGTAAGTACAATATGTGAACAACTTCCAAGGGTAAAGAAACAACTCTCAAGGCCCGAATCAACAATAATGGTGACGTCATGGTAATCAAGGGAATTGGAATTCTAGCAACCAAGGTAATTGGAATGGTGGTAACAACCAAGGGAATTGGAACAATCAAAATAATCAAGGAAATTGGAATGGTCAAAATAACCAAGGCAATTGGAGTGGCAATAGTCAAGGATATTGGGCAGGCAATAACCAAGGGTAGTGGAACAATAACCAATGAAATCGCGGGTCGGGCTTTCAAAGACCCCCGATGTATCAACAACCGAGCAACCCGCCTCCTTATCCTTCCCATGGTCCAAGCTCTTCTAACAATGAGATGGGATGAATTGAGAACATGTTCAAACAAATGATGGAGAAGAATGCTGACTATGATGCTCAACTAGCCTCTCACAACACTTCAATTCGCAATTTGGAAGTTCAATTGGGGAAAATCTCGCAAGCTTTAATCACTCATCCTAAGGGGGCACTACCAAGTGACATGGTGGTGAACCCAAAGGGTGGGAACAACACGGGACATGCCATGGATATTACTACAAGGAGTGAAAAAGGTGGGGATGCACCCACCTCAAGTCAAAGGAAAATTGTGGATGGTGAGCAAGTGGTACAAGAAGATGCGATCCCGAACAATGTGGTACAAGAAAATGATGAAATAAGAATTGATATTGATGACAATGTGGAGGAGACTCAAGAGGAAGTGAACCCGTCTAGGGAGCACATTGTTGACATACCAGAACCGGTAGTGCCAAAGTCTAAGGCACCAATGCCAAGGCCTCCTCCTCCATATCCTTAAAGGCTTGCCAAGGAAAATGGCGAAAATCAATTCAAAAGGTTCATTGACATGATGAGGAGTCTATCTATTAATGTGCCATTGGTTGAGGCTTTGGAGAAAATGCCCGGTTATGCAAAGTTCATAAAGGACTTGGTGACAAAGAAGCGGTCGATTAATTGTGAAACTATAAAGATGACTCATCAAGTGAGTGCAATTGTGCATTCAATGGCTCCTAAATTAGAAGATCCTGGCGCTTTCACAATCCCTTGTACCATTGGAAGTGCCGACTTTGCTAAAGCTCTTTGTGATCTTGGGGCAAGTATCAATTTGATGCCCTATTCGGTTTCAAGACTTTGGGAATTAGGCAATCAAGACACATATCTATGAGATTACAAATGGCGGATCGTACCATGAAGAGACCGTTGGGTATAATTGATGATGTGTTGGTTCGTGTTGATAAATTCATTCTCCCGGCGGATTTTGTTATTCTTGATTGTGAAGTGGACTATAAGGTGCCTATTATTCTTGGTATACCTTTCCTTGCTACGGGAAAGGATCTTGTTGATGTGGAAGCCGATGAACTCACTTTCCGGGTGGGTGATGAAAAGGCAGCGTTCCACGTGTGCAAATCTATGAGGCAACCGAATAGCAATGAAGTATGTTTGTTCGTGGACTTGGTGATCGATGCTATTATTGATGATACAAGTACCACGATTAATGTGGGTGACATGTTGGAGGCCGTTTTACTAAATTTTGATGATGAGGAAATGGATGGCTTCATGGAATATGTAAATTCTTTGCAAGGGATGGGGTCATACAATTATGCACCTCGAAAAATTTCCTTGGATCTCGGATATAGGAAAACTCCTCCTACAAAGCCTTCAATTGAAGAGCCTCTTATCTTGGAGTTGAAGCCATTGCCTCTACATCTCAGGTATGAATTTCTTGGCCCTTGTTCTACTTTACCGGTTATTCTTTCCTCTTGTTTAACTGATGTGCAGGTTGACTCTACATTGGCGGTGCTCAACAAGAGGAAGAAATCTATTGGGTGGACTTTGGCGGATATTCAAGGAATAAGCCCCGCATTTTGCATGCACAAGATTAATTTGGAGGAAGATGCCAAACCCTCCATTGAACATCAATGGAGACTCAATGAAGCAATGCAAGAGGTGGTCAAAAAGGAGATCATAAAGTGGTTGGATGCCGGGGTTGTCTACCCCATTTCTGATAGTTCGTGGACTTCTCCGGTGCAATACGTTCCGAAGAAGGGGGCATAACTGTGGTCACTAATGATAAGGACAAGTTGATTCCAACAATAACAGTGACCGGGTGGAGAGTGTGTATGGACTATCGGAAGCTAAACAAAGTCACAAGGAAAGACCATTTCCCATTACCTTTTCTTGACCAAATGCTTGATAGGTTGGCCGGCCGGGCATTCTATTGCTTTCTAGATGGATATTCAGGCTACAATCAAATCCTTATTGCCTTAGAAGATTAAGAGAAAACAACCTTCATTTGTCCCTATGGCACTTTCGCTTTCAAGCGGATGCCATTTGGCTTATGCAATGAACCAGCAACTTTTCAATGGTGTATGATGGCAATATTTACAGATATGGTAGAGGACTACCTTGAAGTATTCATGGATGACTTTTCGGTAGTCGGGGATGCCTTTGATGATTGCTTGGCAAATTTGGATAAGATTTTGGCAAGGTATGAAGAAACGAACTTGGTGTTGAATTGGGAGAAATGTCATTTCATGGTCGAGGAGGGTATTGTCCTTGGCCACAAAATTTCAAAGAAGGGAATAAAGGTCGACAAGAAAAAAATAGAGGTGATTTCTAAAATTCCACCTCCAACATCCGTGAAGGGCGTGAGAAGTTTCTTGGGTCACGTGGGGTTCTACCAGCGTTTCATAAAGGATTTTTCCAAGGTGGTGAACCCCTTGTGCAAGATTTTGGAGAAAGATGCTAAATTTCACTTAAATGATGATTGCATGAGAGCATTTGAATTGCTCAAGTTCAAGTTGACAACTACTCCCATTATCACCGCCTCGAATTGGAGCATTCATTTTGAGCTCATGTGTGATGCTAGTGATGTGGCGGTTCGAGCAATTTTGGGGCAATGTATCAACAAGATCTTTTATCCGGTATACTATGCTAGTAAGAAAATGAATGATGCCCAAGTCAATTACACTGTGGCCGAAAAAGAGCTCCTTGCCATTGTGTTTTCTATTGAGAAGTTCCGCCCGTACTTGATGGGTGCAAAAGTGATTGTCCACACGGATCATGTGGCACTTCATTACCTTATGAGCAAGAAAGATTTCAAAGCTCGATTAATAAGATGTGTGCTTTTGTTGTAAGAGTTTGACATAGACATACAAGATCGAAAAGGAAGTGAAAACCAAGTGGTGGACCACTTGTCTCGTTTGGAGGAGGAGGAGGGGATGCCGCATGATGGCCTTGAAATCAATGACTCATTCTTCGATGAGAAACTCTTAGCCATTTCAATGAAAGAGGTGTCATGGTTCTCGGATCTAGCAAATTTTCTTATGAGTGGTATCATCCCGGATGATTTCTCTTCAAACCAAAGGAAGAAGCTCAAACGGGATTGTCAAGACTATTATTGGGATGAACCGTACCTTTTTCGAATTTGTACGGATGGAGTGATTAGAAGATGTATACCGGAGGAGGAACAATATGAAATTCTTGGGGCTTGTCATTCTTCTCCATATAGTGGTATCCATGGTGGAGTAAGAACGGCGGCCAAAGTGTTAAGTTGCGGTTTCTATTGGCCCACTCTTTACAAGGATGCAAGTGATCTCGTCAAGCGTTGTGATGAATGTCAAAGGGCCTATGGAATCTCAAAGAAAAATGAAATGCCCCTCGCCACCATTTTGGAGATTGATATTTTCGATGTGTGGGGTATTGACTTTATGGGTCCCTTTGTGAGTTATTGTGGAAACACCTATATCTTGGTAGCTGTTGATTATGTGTCAAAATGGGTTGAGGCCGTTGCTCTACCCAACAATGAAGCAAGAAGTCTGGTGGCATTTTTGAAGAAGAACATTTTCACAAGGTTTGGTACTCCGCGGGCTATCATAAGCGATGGAGGGTCACATTTTTGTAACAAAGCTTTTGACACCTTGCTTAGCAAGTATGGTGTAAAGCATAAAGTTACGACTCCCTATCACCCTCAAGCAAGAGGTCAAATGGAAGTCTCCAACCGGGAGATAAAGAGTATTTTGTCCAAAATAGTGAATGCTAATCGGACGGATTGGTCAAAGAAGCTTGATGATGCACTATGGGCTTATCGGACTGCTTTTAAAACTCCTATCGGGATGTCTCCATACCGGTTGGTGTTTGGCAAAGCTTGTCATCTTCCGGTGGAACTTGAGCACAAGTCCATGTGGCCTTTAAAGAAGTTAAATCTTGATTGGGATGCAGCTTCCACCTTGCGGGTTGCACATTTGAATGAATTAGATGAATTCAGGTACCGTGCATATGCAAGTTCGTCCTTGTACAAAGACAGAATGAAGTACCTTCATGACAAATACATCCAAAATAGAGAATTCAAGGTGGGTGATCTTGTTTTGTTGTTCAACTCACGATTGAAGATGTTTCCCGGAAAGTTGAAATCCAAATGGAGTGGTCCCTTTGAAATTGTGGGTGTGACACCTTTTGGTGCATTGGACTTGAAGAACAAAAATGATGAGGTATTCCGAGTCAATGGTCACCGGGTGAAGTATTATTTGGGACAAGCTGATGATGGCCATATGGTGGAAGTGATTCATTTGAAGTGATAGTAATCTGCGTCGTGCCGCGATATTAAATCAGGCGCTTCTTAGGAGGCAACCCATATTTCTTTTTCTTGTTCTTTTTCTTCTTCTTCTTTTGTGCTAACTGATTTTGAAGTGTGTTGCAGGAATGATTGTGCTTTACAGGGACTGTGCTTAGAAAAATTGACTAAGCATGGAAAAAGTGCGGATCGCACATGTATTGTGCGAACAACACAATTTTGAATGGCACAGCAAAAAGGGATCTGCGGCCGCACAACTGGAGATAAAAAAATTGTAAACTCTCAGAAGTTTGCCTATCAGAGAAATGGCCAAAGTGCGGCCGCACAAGGAAATGTGTGGTCCGCACCAAAATCTGCGGTCGCACTCAAAAATGTGCGGACCGCAGATCAACAAAGGGTAAAGGTGTAACAGGTAAAGGAGCGCGGACCGCACATGAAATTGGGCGGCCGCATTCATCTCTTGAACTCTTGCCCTAACCGGTCAAGTATAAATAGTAGCCTTCTCACTACTGTTGAGACTTTACGAACTCTGAACAAGTAACACAGAGGCAAACACAATGCACTCAACTGATTCACGCATCTAACACTCATTTCATCATCTTTGATTCTTCCTTAGCATCACTACATTACTAGTATGTTCAATCCATCTTTAAATTTTTCAATTTTCTTAATTTTGTTCATAATTAGTTTAGTTATTTTTAGGCCTAATGTCAAATTCATCATCATGTGAGCTTAAATTTGTGTGGGTAACTTCCTATTTGCTATTTGGGGGTTGGGTAAACTGTGTATCATGTCTAAATTTCTACTACTATGTCTAAATTGTGTGTGAATTAGAAACCCTAAGTTTACTGCCGATTGTTTTTGAATTGTGCGGCCGCACAAGGAATTGTGCGGTCCGCGGATCAGTAGGCTAGGGCATATGGTGTGAAATGATTGTGCGGTCCGAAGAAATTGAACCGCAACCGCAGAAAAGTATGTGCGGCCGCAGATCGAGCAATTCTCTGTCTTCAGAGAGTTATGATCTTTGAGCTTTCATTGTGCGGCCACACTCAAAATTGTGTGGACCACAGAATCACCACTGCATCCACACTTCTAAATTGTGCGGTCCGCACAAACCTATCTGCGGTCGCACTCAAAAATGTGCGGACCGCACTTCCCCAACCTGCATACTGTTTTGTCTGCGATTGTCTGATACTCTGAATTTGAACTATAATTGATCCTTGTTGCTATGTATTGCAGATAATGGTTAGATCTCGGGGACGAGGTGATACATCCAAGGGGAGGGATGAACCTTCCCGAGGCCGAGGCAGGGGTACCCTACCACTCTCCGTGCAAAAAGTGACATCCAAAAAGGCAACCGCCGGGTGAGGTAGGGCTACAGAGACCTCTGAATCAACTTCATACATCCCGTCTAGGGAAGCATCAGAGGGCAACTCTGTGGAAGAGCAGCCTGATGCCCAATCTCAACCACAATAGTTTCAAGGGAAATTCCAGCTCCGAGATGAGCCTTCCACCTCAACAAGCACTTCTCTGGGTTCGGAAGATGACAACCAAGGTTCAGAACCCTCATCTACTCATGCCCCCGACTCACCAGTCACAGTTGATGATGATGGTGATATTCTGGATGGCGGCCGAGGGGATGATACCAGAGTTGCCGGCCTTGAGAGGTCGAAGGGGAAGGAAGTTTGGAAGATAGATTTGTGAGCCTGACAACATTCAATAGGTTTCGAGAGTGGTGGCCTCAGAGATCGCTCACCCACAGCATCCCAGATTCCTCCGACAGTGGAGGAAACTTTGAAGAAGATATTGGAGAATTATAAGACCATCATGGACACTTTGGTGGAGCATGGGGGGAGCAATTGAGGAGCTTGGGAAGCAGGTGAAGAAGATGAGGAAATCCCAGGCTTCGGAGAAATCAGTTGACAGGTTGAGACAAGAGGTGAGCAAGATAGCAGCCGCTGGAGACCTTCCGTTTGACTTACTGATGGAAACAACTCCAGGAGTACCAGCAAACCCATTAGCACCATCAGCACTAGTGGCACCAGCTGGCCAGTCTGAGGAGCCAGACCTCGCTGCCCACAGTGTTGAGGCGGTGCTACAGATGTTCACCAACCCAACTACTCCCCGAGCAGAGGATGATGAGATCCAGTTGGAGGAGCTTGAGGGAGGTAATGCTGCTATGGACACAAAGACCACATACAAAGTCCTCTCTACTCTTTTCCTTCCTTATTTTTATTTTGTTAAGAATTGAGGACAATGCTTATTTTTATTCGGGAGCTGGAGTTTATTTTATTTGACATTGGTATGTAATAACTGATAACATTCTCTTTTTATTTTCATTATGTACATATTCTTCTCTCTCTCCCAATTGATGTATATATTTGTTTTCCTCTCTCATTTTGTATATTCATTTATGCTTTCGGTAGTTTACTTTATAGCTTCTTTATTATGTTTTCTTAGTAATCAATGTTTAGTCTAATAGATTCTTATTTACTTTAGTAGCTTCTTTTGTATTTAGTAGTTTCTTTTCATGTTTAAGTGATCAATAAGCCTTTGGTTTTTTTAATGCCACGGTTCTTTCCAAAGGTGGTTTTTTTGTGAACCGGGTGACTCTTCCCAATGATGGATGGCGTGACAACCTTCTTAAGGGATTGAATTCGTTTTTTTATGTTTAGGTGAGAACAGTAGTAATAATGAATAAGAGAACCTAATTGAGTCGAACTAGAAGAGTCAAGCATGCTTCAATTGGTACCAACACACTTAACTACATGCTTATGATTAAAAAGAAGTTCTTGGAAAGAAATAGCTCTAGTTAGTGACCTTTTGACTCTTGTGTTGACTTAAGCAATCATCGAGTAGTTTAGTTGAACCATTAGTGATTTTTAATCTCGAATATGGTTGTTGTGGGCCCTCGACTCTATCCTCTTTAACAATCTAGGTGTGTGAGAGGTGAGATGATCTGTTGCAAGTCCAAGTACCCGTGTAAAAGGTCTAGAACTTTCCCCGAATGTGTTTCTAGGCAAAATTTTAAGTTTTGCTTGGCTTGAGAAGTGGTTGCCGGCTCTCCTTAACCCGTTTTAAAATTTTTCATGGCCCACCAATGTTGTTATCCCTAGTCAACACTTTTAAGCCTAAAATATTTCTCATTTGATAACCATGTTACAAGCCTTTATCCGTTTTGTAGTGACCCTCTCTTGGCACCCGAGCTTTCCTTAACACGAGAAATAATTGGCTAAAACATAAGTTTGGGGGAGAGACGGGGAGTTTGAAAGTGGTATAAAGGTACAAAAAATAGAAATGAAATGAAGAAAAGGAAAGGCAAAGAAAAAAAAGAAAGAACAAAAGAAAAATGCAAAAAGAAAGTGAAAAGGTTGAAGGGATTCAAAGAAAAGCAACGATGCAAAGCATGGAGAAAACAAAGAAGGAGAAAATGAATATCATGACCTAGAAAGAGTGATGTTAAGTCTCTCTAATTCCCCTAAGGAAAAAGAAAATGCCTCAAAGAGTCGGCAAAGCATGAGCCAAAAAGAAAAAATAGAGTGCTTAAGGAAAGATGAACCCGTTCTATTCCAACATTTCCTACCTTAGTCCAAAAGCCTTCATCCGAAAAAGTCCTACGTGATTTCAAGCCGAGTGAACTTACATTAGTGGTGATTTACATGAGGGACAAGCATATGGTACTTAGAGCCGTACTTGTGACATTCTTTTGAGAGAGATGAGCGAGCTTTTCATAAATCATTGAATTGAGTGCTCCATTCTTAAGTGAGATATGATAACGGAGAGTAGAGGAGGAGGAGTTTGGAATCCACAATGACCTACATGAAAGAGCGAGCTTCCTTGATGAATAAAGTCAACTTTTGATGCTCAAGTGTCATATTAGAACTATTTGTGCTTAAAACTTCAAATCATTACCTTGTTGATAATTCATAAGTGTTGTGGGTAATTGTTAGTCCCAATTGATGTGTGTTTGATACACCTTAGATTATATGGAATAACTCTTATCTTGTGGAGGTGGGAATTACCTTATTTTCTTGAGGACAAGCAAAAGCTTAAGTTTGGGGGAGTTGATAAGTGAGAATTTTGACTACTTATTAGCGCCTTTTAGCTTTCGTTGTAGTCCAAAACTGCTTAATTATATTCCCGAAAACTAATGAAATATGCTTAATTGCAGAAATATTGGAAAATGAGCCACTAAGATGAAATCCAACTCAAGAAGAAGTGCTTTTGTCATGACCCAAAACTAACCCCTATCGTGATGGCGCCTATCGTGGAACTAGGCAAGCCGACTCATTTAAAAAACAAAACGATATTTTCATTTCAAAGAAAATTTCAAGGTTATTTAACATAAAACATCCATTTAAAGAGTTCAAATCAAAGAAAAACAGAAGTGCGGAAAAGAAAAGCCCGACATCGGGGTGTCACTAGTCATGAGCATCTACTATAATCTGTCTAACAATATCAAGGCTAACTCAGCCTGGAAAATAGCTAAATACTACTAGAGGAAGATAAGAGGGAGAAGAGCAGGGGCTGCGATCGCCAAACAGCTACCTTGCTATCTCCAAGAAAATCTGTAACCAGAACACTCAAATAATCGCTACCGTGTCCAGCCACACCTGGATCTGCACACAAGGTGCAGGGAGTAATGTAAGTACGCCAACTCAGTAAGTAACAACAATAAATAAAGACTGAGCAGTAGTGACGAGAAGTAAAGCATATAACGTTCATATCAGGAAATCTCAGTAAAATACCACATGCTTTTAAAAATCAGCATTTGAATCAAATATCTCGTTTAAACCCAGTTCCAGTAAAAATCATTTAAAGACATTTTTCCAACAGTTTTTCAAACAAAGGCTCAATGCAAAGGTGAGCAAAATGATGAAATCATAAACATCCCCTCGGGCAAACCTCACAGTCACTCGTGCCACTCGGGCATACCTCACAATCACTCTTGCCTCCCAGTCACTCAGCACTCGGTACTCGCACTCAGTAGGTACCTGTGCTCACTGGGGGGTGTGTACAGACTCCGGAGGGGCTCCTTCAGCCCAAGCGCTATAATCTGCATGGACAACTCACGTGCGATAATAATAAAGTATGCTGCAGGCGGGAAGCCCCGATCCACACTCATCCTCACAAATTAGGCCCTCGGCCTCACTCAGTCATAAGTATGCTGCAGGCGGGCAGCCCCGATCCACACTCATCCTCACAAATCAAGCCACTCGGGCATTTCAGTAAAACAGGGCATTGACCCAAAACATTTATATGCATCAAAATAGAGTCATAAAACTGAGTTATGCGGTAAACAAGTGTAACCATAACTGAGTATAAATTTTTAATTAAAAATAATGAGAGGATGGTAAGAAACAGCCCCTAAGGGTCCAAACAGCATTGGCGCAAGGCCCAAACATGGCATTCAGCCCAATTTACATAAAATCTTTCTAAATCATACAAGTATCAATGGTTTCAACAAAGTATGCAATTTTACAGTTGCTACGGGGCGGACCAAGTCACAAATCCCCAACAGTGCAACCCCCACACGTACGTCACCTAGCATGTGTGTCACTAAAAATAGTAGAATGATACAAAATTCGGGGTTTCATACCCTCAGGACTAGATTTACAATCGTTACTTTCCTCAAACCGGTCAAATCTCCAATCGTTACTTACCTCAAACCGGTCAAATCTCTACCCCGCAATGCTCTTGCCTCTGGAATCGGCCTCCAAATACTCCAAATCTATTCACAATCAGTATAATACCATCAATATACGCTAATGGAATGAATTCCACAAGAAAAACTTCAAATTTAGACCAAAACCCGAAATTGGCTCAAAAATTGCCTTTGGGGCCCACGTCTCGGAACCCGACAAAAGTTACAAAATCCGAAAGCTCATTCAACCACGAGTCTACCCATACCAATTTTACCAAAATCCGACCTCAACTCGACCCTCAAATATACAAATCTAATTTCTAAATTTCTAAGTTTCAATCTCTGATTTACACCTCAAAATCATGAAATCTAGTCGGATTACTCGATGATAATTCACTATTATGGAGTAGAAATGATTACAAGGGACTTACCTCAAGTTTTTCTTGAAAATATATCAAAAATTGCCTCTCCCCAAGTTCCAATTTGTCAAAAATGGCAAATGGGACGAAGTCCCTATTTTTATAATTCTGCTCAGACATCCTCGGTTCTGCCTCGATCTTGGCCGTCGATCGAGGTCCTCGATCCTGGGCTCGATCATGCCTTCGATCGTGACCCTCGACCCTGGGCTCGATCATGCCTTCGATCGTGACCCTCGACCCTGGGCTCGATCATGCCTTCGATCGTGACCCTCGACCCTAGGCTCGATCATGCCCTCGACCTTAAGCTCGATCTGGGCTTCGATCGTGGCCATCGATCCTGAGCTCGATCTGGGCTCGATTTCTGGGCAGAAGCAATTTCCAACTGAAGGAAATTGCAGCAGTTGTTCTAGTTCAATTTTTTTGATCCGTTAACCATCCGAAACTCACCCGAGGCCCTCAGGACCTCAACCAAATATACCAACAAGTCCTAAAACATCATACGAACTTAGTCGAATCCTCAAATCACCTCAAACAACGCTAAAACCATGAATTACACACCAATTCAAGCCTAATAAACTTTGAAATTTCTAATTTCTACAAACAACTCCGGAACCTATCAAATCACGTCCGATTGACCTCAAATTTTGCACACAAGTCCTAAATGACATAACAGAGGTATTCCAATTTTTAGAATCAGATTCCGACCCCGATATCAAAAAGTCAACCCCCCGGTCAAACTTCTCAAAAATAAAACTTTTGGCATTTCAAGCCTAATTCCTGTACGGACTCCCAAATAATATTCTGGACACGCTCCTAAGCCCAAAATCACCATACGGAGCTATTGTAATTATAAAAATTCAAATACGAAGTTGTTTACATATAGGTCCATATCCGATCCACTTTTCTAACTTAAAATTTACAATTATGAGACTAAGTGTCTCATTTCACCCCGAGTTCCTTCCGGACTCGAACCAACTAACCCGATATAACATAATATAGCTGAATAACAAAAAAAAAGTAGGAATGGGGAAAACAGGGTTATAACTCTTGAAACGACCAGCCGGGTTGTTACATCCTCCCCCTCTTAAACATCCATTCGTCCTCGAACGGTTCTAGAAACATACCTGGAGTCTCGAATAGGCGTGGATATCTGCTCCGCATCTCCCACTCGGTCTCCCAAGTGGCCTCCTCCACAGGCTGGCCTCTCCATTGCACCCTCACTGAAGCTATATCCTTTGACCTCAACCTTCGAAGCTGTCGATCCAAAATAGCCACCGGCTCCACATCATAAGTCATATCACCCTCTAACTGAACCGTGCTGAAATCCAAAACATGGGACGGATCTCCAATATACTTCCGGAGCATGGAAACATGAAACACTGGATGCACACTCGACAAGCTACATGGCAAGGCAAGCTTATAAGCCACCTCTCCTATCCTCTGAAGCACCTCAAAAGGCCCAATGAACCGGGGGCTCAACTTGCCCCTCTTCCCAAACCTTATAACACCCTTCATGGGTGATACCTTCAGCAAAACCTTCTCCCCAACCATAAAAGACACATCACGGACCTTCCTATCCGCGTAGCTCTTCTGCCTAGACTGCGCCGTGCGAAGCTGCTCCTGAATCAATTTCACCTTATCTAATGCGTCCTGGACCAAGTCTGTACCTAGGAGCCTAGCCTCACCCGGCTCAAACCATCCAATCGGAGATCTATACCTCCTCCCATACAAAGCCTCGTACGGAGCCATCTGAATGCTCGACTGATAACTATTGTTATATGCAAACTCCGCGAGTGGCAGAAACTGGTCCCATGAACCCCCAAAATCAATGACACAAGCACGCAACATGTCCTCCAATATCTGAATAGTGTGCTCGAACTGCCCGTCC
The DNA here is from genome assembly GCF_000390325.3 of Nicotiana tomentosiformis. Classification (NCBI taxonomy): domain Eukaryota; kingdom Viridiplantae; phylum Streptophyta; class Magnoliopsida; order Solanales; family Solanaceae; genus Nicotiana; species Nicotiana tomentosiformis. The sequence goes on along the minus strand of NC_090815.1, from coordinate 16,791,558 downwards.
ATCTAAGGGTGAAAAGTTATGCTTAACTCAACCTGAGTACCCAACTCTCGCTGCACGGCTCTCCAAAACCGCGATGTGAACTGAGTACCCCTATCTGAAATGATGGAAACTGGGACACCATGCAGGCGAACGATCTCTCGGATGTAAATTTCAGCCAACCGCTCTGAAGAGTAAGTAGTACCAATTGGAATGAAGTGCGCGGACTTGGTCAGCTAATCCACAATAACCCAAATAGCGTCGAACTTCCTTGAAGTCCGTGGGAGCCCAACTACAAAGTCCATAGTGATCCGCTCCCACTTCCACTCTGGGATCTCTAACCTCTGAAGCAAGCCACCCGGTCTCTGATGCTCATACTTAACCTGCTGACAGTTTAGACACCGAGCCACAAACCCAACTATATCCTTCTTCATCTGCCTCCACCAATAGTGCTGCCTCAAATCCTGGTACATCTTCGCGGCACCTGGATGGATGGAATACCGCGAGCTATGGGCCTCTTCAAGAATCATCTCTCAAAGCCCATCTACATTAGGCACACATATTCGGCCCTGCATTCTCAGCACCCCGTCATCATCAATAGTCACATCCCTAGCATCACCTCTCCGAACCTTGTCCTGAAGAACGAGAAAGTGAGGGTCATCATACTGACGCTCCCTGATACGGTCATAAAGAGAAGACCTGGAGACCACACAAGCCAATACCCGACTAGGCTCCGAAATATCCAATCTGACAAGCTGGCCTGCCAAGGTCTGAACATCTAATGCCAAAGGTCTCTCTGCTGCTGGAAGATAGGCTAAACTCCCCAAACTCTCTGCCCGGCGACTCAAAGCATCAGCCACCACATTGGCCTTCCCCGGATGGTACAAGATAGTGATATCATAGTCCTTAAGAAGCTCCAACCATCTTCGCTGACGCAAATTAAGATCCTTCTGCTTTAACAGATACTGTAGACTCCGGTGATCAGTATAGATCTCACAATGAACCCCATATAAATAATGACGCCAAATCTTCAAGGCGTGAACAATGGCTGCTAACTCAAGATCATGGATAGGATAGTTCTTCTCATGGGTCTTCAACTGGCGCGAGGCATAGGCAATCACCCTACCCTCCTGCATCAAAACACAACCAATGCCTATCCTTGAGGCATCACAATACACGGTGTAAGAACCTGAAGCTGATGGCAAAACTAACACTGGAGCTGTGGTCAAAGCAGTCTTGAGCTTCTGAAAGCTCTCCTCAGATTCATCCGACCACCTGAATGGAGCACCCTTTTGGGTCAATTTGGTCAATGACGATGCAATAGATGAATATCCCTCCACAAAGCGACGGTAGTTACCCGCCAAACCAAGAAAGCTCCTAATCTCTGTGGCTGAGGACGGTCTGGGCCAACTCTGTACCGCCTCTATCTTTTTCGGATCCACCTGAATACCCTCACTGGACACCACGTGCCCCAAGAATGCTACTGAACTGAGACAAAACTCACATTTAGAGAACTTTGCACAAAGCTTCTCCTCCTTCAATCTCTGCAATACAGCCCTCAAATGCTGAGAGTGCTCTTCCTGGCTACGAGAGTACACCAGGATGTCGTCAATGAATACAACGACGAATGAGTCCAAATAGGGCTGGAATACACTGTTCATCAAATGCATGAACGCTACTGGGGCATTGGTCAGCCCAAAAGACATCACCATAAACTCATAATGGCCATATCGGGTTCTGAAAGCTGTCTTGAGAATATCTGAATCCCGAATCTTCAGCTGGTGATAACTGGACCTCAAATCAATCTTGGAGAACACCCTCGCTCCCTGAAGCTGGTCGAATAAATCATCAATACGAGGCAAAGGATACTTGTTCTTGACTGTGACCTTGTTCAACTGCCTGTAATCAATACACATTCTCATGGAACCATCCTTCTTTTTCACAAATAGAACCGGTGCACCCCAAGGTGACATACTAGGCCGAATAAACCCCTTATCAAGGAGTTCCTGAAGCTGTTCTTTCAATTCCTTCAACTCCGTCGGTGCCATACGATATGGTGGAATAGAAATGGGCTGAGTGCCCAGCACCAAATCAATACCAAAGTCAATATCCCTATCAAGCGGCATGCCTGGTAGGTCTGCAGGAAACACATCCGAAAAATCACGTACCACCGGAACAGAATAAATGGCAGGAGTCTCTGCACTAACATCCCTCACAAAAGCCAAATAAGATAGGCAACCCTTCTCAACTATGTGCTGAGCCTTCAAATATGAAATTGCTCATGCCCTCAAACTAACGAGCAAAGTGCAAAAGCTCAAAACGATCGATCAGGTCATTACATCCGCCCCCACTTAAACATACGCGTTCGTCCTCGAACGTGCCAAGAGTCATTCCAAAGCCATCAAATCTCCATGTAACCTTACCATGCACATACCCGGGGGTGATCCCACGTCATCCTAATTCATATAAGCCTGACGACACCACCGAATTGAAGATCCATAATCCAACCTTAGCCCATAAACCTTGGAACCCAATTTCCAACATCCGGAATTCCCTACAAGACCCGAATCTCGCATGCACACACTGTATAAGTCTGAACAAGCTGTATAAAATCATAACCATAGCCCAAGATACAATCACATGATATACTATATAACTGAAATACTCATAGCAATAATTTTCGACCACAATAAATGCTCGAAGCAAACCCGGTACCGGCAATAAACCTCATATCAAACAAAACCTCGTTCTAAAATCTTCTTACACTACCAATGATGAAGGAAGCACACAGAAACTCATAACCACTTATCAGATCAACAAGTCATGGAGCTCCCTCTCCTTCGACAAGAACTATAGCCAATTTCTAAGCCGATCAACGACATTATCCTTCCAAATATACCGCAAACAAATCTGATAGCACCCATTCTAGGTCCGATGATCTCATCTCATCACATAACCACTCTAGTGACATGACACATCAATACAACCTAAAACCATAACCCACGCAATCCATGCACCAATAAGCAACAACCCAAATATACTCAATCATGGAAAATGACTCAAACGAGAAAACCATCCTGCAAGTCCAACAAGTACCACCACAACCGTAATGCTACAAACCTATCTTACATAGTAGAACCAAGACACACAAATCTAACACAAAGGATCATATCCCGACATAACCCAGATGCAATGCATGACCCCATCCAAATACGGGTCCATATGAAATACATCAAGCCACCATGCTCAAAATCAATAACTACACGCAATTCGACATCAAATACACGAAGTGTATGGCCATAACCACAAAGAAGGAAATAGCATAATATACCATAGTCCAGAGAGAATATAACCAAGGCGCAATCAACCATTCGACACCCCAATAACCATCTTGCTCAAATACCGCTACAAGACCCAAATAGAACCGCACCATGTGTGTTTATAACCAACAAATCACAACTCGTAGCATAGAGAAGTAACACATAGATCATATCATATTACGAATAAGCTCAACTCTAACCGAATGGCACATCCCTCAATAATAGTAGTGCGAGGTCGACCAATCCGACCCGGTATAGAATACACATTCTCATTGGGCCTACTAATGGGCCCCAAACCAACTATGGTCATCCACAAATAAATAAATAATCCTCCAAAAGTCCACGATGACCTAACCATAACATATACTATCTTCTGTCTAGCTTTGGCCACATCTTCACAGTCCACAACCACGAAACAATCTGCTTCTGAGAACTCCCGGTCTCCAAATCCGTAGAACATATGAATCATCATATCTGATCCCAACTCCACCGCCCGAATGTCTAACACATCTCTCATACACGATCATCCTACGAGGAATATTTCTATAATTCTTCCGTGCCATATAGCAAAATCTGAATATCAGCAGTCGATCAACCAGGCGAGTACAGCGATACCAAAGAAACATCCGTGAGTCAACACTCAGTGCACCTTCTAAAATGTGCGCTCTCCTTAGGCAATACCAAGTAGTAATATCATTCATCTAGTCATCTGAAATTGCCCATGTTGTCTAAGAATTCATGCCCTTCCTTTCAAAATTAAACTGTGATCTTGCACACACAAATCTTAATCCCACACAACATACCCTATCAATCATGAATATGAAAAGTACGAGTATCTCATAATCAACTCTGAGTCACAAAAAAACTACATACTCAATTAGCTAGGAACCTTCCATTTGATCTCATCCAAGAGAAAACCACAACATGCAACATGCTCCTCACGCCAGCAGGAAATATACACCTCGAACCGTGGTAGAAACCATTGAGAACACTTTGAAATCCATTTGCACATAACCCAAATATCAGTACCGAATCCCTCTAACTCAACCAAACCACGCAGGTGGCCAAAACATAAGAGCATTGCCACGAAACACCTGTAGAGGCTCACCACATCATAAGTACCCAAAGAACCGATCATATCCATTACCGTGTTGATCCAAGCTATTACCAAGTTGTCCTATTTCTCTGAGTTCCTTCCGAATTACCCTTAAATGGACATTTCCTTTGCCAGAACACCATAATCCTTAACCAAAACTCACCCCACGAGATCCTAGCATAAAACCACACCGTCCTAAGTCCCATAAGCCATTGTATTCCTTATTAAGAACCCCAAAAGTACCATAACCGAGACACCCACTCTGAATAGACCTTCGGTGAATCTAAAGCCGTTTCTTTTACCTTCCTGATACTGAAATGTAGAATCCATAATGATATAGAAATACCGCAAGCCCCGATACTTTCCGTTGCAAATCTCAAATTCTAGCCGTATATAAGTTCGAAAAATTCTCAATTGCCACATATAAATCTTGAATCCATTAGAACCTTCTCGAGAGTCATCCACTCTGCTCAAATCTCAATTGCACCACCCAAACGGGCCGAATGATCTGTTCCCCATTAGCACAATAACACCTAAAGAAGTACCCCGCCTTAACACAATCGAGCAAAGTCCTACTCTATGCGCACTACGTCTTCCACAATACCAACTCAATTCTTCCATGATCTCCATGTAACCATAAAGTGTGACATAACCCGTATACAGAAATTCCTTTATTCGAGTCATCCTCGACCTCAACCTCCGCAAATCACATCTGATTCACAAGTATGCCTCAAACCGAAACTAGCATAACACATAACCATGTAATCAAATCGGTGATAGCAGACTCCCCCACTTGGCTAAAAACCATGGAATAACACATCTGATAACTCATAATACCCATACTCTATAATTGCCAAAATCCCGCACCGAATTTCAACTCAATCCTTCATAAGCTCGTGTAACACAAACCATCTAATACCTAAAATAATCTATAAATCTGGCATTCATCCTCGTGACAATCATGTCAACTATTACAACCGATCCAACTCAAATCGCACTAATATGACCCACCGATAGGAAAGAAAGCCTCCACATAACATCATAAGGATCACACATCCATAAATTACCCTGTAGGTGATAACCCACCTGCTTAGTCTCAAACTAACATCACTTTATACCCTTTCACAGCCACGACTAATACACAGTCCCTTAATCTTCCCGAGTCTGAACTCATCAACAAGACATAAAAATCTACTTCGTTCCGCAAATAAACAACATGAAGGATTCCGCATTACGATCATAACTCGAGACCATACAACACAATAAGACAGAAATCAAGCACCCAATATTCCTTTTTACATCTCAAGCAAACTCTTCTCGTCACGTTCAAACCATCTGAACATATCCCGCATTCATATCATACTTCATCACATAGGCATCCAGTCACTCATCGAGCCACAAATTCCACTCATAGGGGCACTATCGGACATATAAGTCCAAAAGTATATACTCACACAACTGAAACTACCGAGCCTAAGCTGCGGTCTAAACCTTGCCTCAAGTCCTCCAGACTGGCCCATCACCAAAACATAAAAAACACTTCTCGCACCTCATCCATGGGATCCACAAGCCGTCAATGCATAGTTGATACCGAGCGCTCACATGCGCACACGAATGCGTGGAAGGAATTCAAAGAGTTATGTTTCAAGCTGAATCAATACTGCACGATAAGGAAAAAAAGATGGGAAATTTATCCTAAATGCCCTGTATCCTCTCGAAGATAGGTATGGACGTCATCATATCGATCCACAAGACTCTACTAGACATTTGCTCATGGCTTGTAGAACCTATGAACCTGGAGCTCTGATACCAACTTGTCACGATCCAAAATCCAACTAGTCATGATGGCACCTAACCCAACCCTATAGGTAAGCCAATTAATAACTATCCAATTTAATGAGATTTATTGAGACAAATTAATGATAAAAAAATAACTGAGCTTGTATACATTTCCCAAGGACTGGTAGTACAAATCATGAGCATATAAGATTTAGAGTTTACAAAGCTAGTATGAAATAAATACATCATTTGTCCGAATGTACATAAACATAGTTTCATAAGTCTAGAGCTACCATGAACAAGAGGAAACTGTAATTGGAACGCAGGTACGTCTTCAATGCTAGCTTCTGTCATACACAGCAATACCAACATCCAAAATCTGCACGCAAGGTGAAAAAGTGTAGTATGAGTACAACCGACCCCATGTACTCAATAAGTAACAAACCTAACCTTAGGTTGAATGTAGTGACAAGTTGGGACAAATGTCAGAGTCCAACACAAATAGCCAACAACAGCTCATAACAATATAATAAAAGTGGCACGGAAAATAACTCAGAGATATAATGTTCAGCTCGTTCACAGTTCCGGAAAATAAGCATGCTTTTCAAGTACAGCAGTGAAAACCCAAATCTTTTACCAAAAGCACCAAAATATGATTAAGTTTGTAAAATCATGATTTTCTTTCCAAAACTTTTCAACAGGTAAGTGTTTCGTTATAAAATGGCATGATGAAAGTATATCTCTATGCCCACATGTCCATGTATATGAGAAGTCATGAATGACGTGATACCGTACAACTTGAAAAAAATGTATCTCTATGCCTGCATGTCAAATGCGCATGTTGAATACGATACAACATAGTGAACAACCATATGCATACTCTCGGAGTATCAATCCACTCATTCCTCCCAATCACTCAGTCCTCACAGTTACTCAATCCTCCCAATCGCTTGGCACTCGCACTCGTGTTTTCTATTATTCTGGGACAGTGATGTATTATTTTCTAGTGACTCTTAGAAAAGCTTGTGACTTATACTACCAATTTTGGAGTTATGTAGCTGATATTGGTTCAGCTATATTTTTACAGATAATATTTAATAGATTGCAGTTAAGTTAGTTAAATTTCACTAATAATCAGCATGTGTTAGGCTTACCTAATCTAAAAGACTAAGTGTCATCACGACGTCATAAGGTGGGAAATTGAGGCCGTGACACTTGTTTTTCTCTAGCTATAGTCAATCAACAGGGGCGGAGCTAGCCATTTGCTTACGGGTTCGGCCAAAGCCAGTAACCTTTATCCAGACTCTGTATTTGTCTTGTGAAATTTTTTGAAATATGTATTAATTATCAATTTAGAATCCAGTAACTTAAAATAATTAAAATCTTGAACTCATAAGCTTCAAATCCCGGTTCCGCTCCTGTCCATCAACTAAACGCCATGTGATATAGAAGGTCAACTTTGAGTCTATATCCTCATCGAGAAAATTTTACTGTCAGTGATCACCATTGATTAATCAATTATGCCATAGTATTAAACTAATTGAGAGATGAGACCAACTCTATTAGTAAAGAAAAGGTTTCATTGTGCTGAAATCAGTTGCAATAACTAGATTCTAGTTCAAACAAAAACACATTCGAGAGTTTGATGACTAATATATTGTAATTTTTTCAACTTTAGCGCACACAAAGTTTAAGAAAAATAGAAAAATAATTAAAATTATGATCTCAAACATGTCATAACATTTGTGTGGCTATACGATATTTAAAACATAAGGTCTTTAATATGCCATAACTTTCGAATAGTATAAAAGTATTACATTAAAAATAGAATAAGAAGTTTAAGTTGAATTATTTAAAAATTTAAAGAACAAGGTAATTTTTTTGGAACAAATTATAAAAGAAATAGGGCTACGTAATCTGGAACGGAGAGCGTAACATCTAATAGTTTAAACTTTAGTTAGTTGAGATGATTCGTTCCTGCTCTGGATCAAGAAGAAGTACGACCGGCTCTCATATGCAAGGGTGTGTTGCATACATATAAATAATAAATGCATCTCTTCTCAAACAAATTAAATTTTTAAATAAGGCATTTCTCACGATTTAACATTAACAAGAAAAAGGGAAAAAGGACGTTTACAATGTCTAGATCACTGTTACAGACATGCTTTCTAATTATATGCTAGCATCTAAATTAGGATCACAATTAAACTTCCACATGTGAATTGTGAATGTATAAATGTCGAAAGAAATTGTGAATATTGTATAAATGGTTATATATATTAATCATTTCCTCTTATTAAATCTCCATCCCTTAAAAATCATTCTGAAACTAAAAAATATTTTTTTTAAAAGAATAATTTAGAGTTATTTTTCTCCTTTTGCCACAACATTAAGTGAAATTTCGACTTTTGGTCCACATAATTATCGAGTCACTGCATGAAAGGATATAAAGGTTCATGATTTACAGATGGAAGGGAGAGTAAGAAAAATTGTTTTGTTTATTTAATATATTTTCTGAACCAATTTTCTTTTGTTTTTTATTTCGTTTTTCTTTGTGTTGAAGGCTTTTGATCTCCTTGTTTCTTTTGAAAGGATTCTGTTTAAGTTTGTGTTCATCACAAAGTATGTTGGAAAATAAAAATCAAAATTGTTACATATAATAAAACGATAAGAGAATGATGATTTAAATTTCACTTCAGATTGAATTCATCTTTGCGGTACTCGCATATTCTCCTGCTAGTTATTTTTTTTCTTTTGTTTTTTCTCTTTCTTCTGAGGATGAGGAAATGAATTGTAAGTGGCATGCTTTTGCAATATTATTTAGGTGCTCGGTCGATATTTGTTTGTTCTCTCTCTATATTGCTATTGTTATATAACTTTGACTTTGATTTTCTTAATATCTTGTATTGTTACTAATTGTTGTCAATATTTTCATCTTTTTTTTTAGCCGAAGGTCTATCGAAAACAACCTCTCTGCCATCTCAGGGTAGGGATAAAGTTGCGTACATCCTACCCTACCTATACTCCACTTATGGAAATCAACTGGGTTGTTGTTGATGTGTGTGTATGTGTGTGTATATATAAAATTGTCTTCACTTTGTGTGTCTCGCCTTATTTTTCAGTTCCCAAACTGTGTCGCTCTTCACAATACATGATTAGAAGATTATCTGTCCAAGTCTGCAAGTGAGGAGTGAATCTTCAAACATAAATTGGTCTTGAAACTTAAAAAAAAGCATTACAAATCACATCAAGGGATCGAAAATATCAACCACAACATAAATTATTTTGAACTCATGAACAATGTAAAACCATTACAACAATAAAACACTATTTTCCATAAAAAGAAGATGAACGGAAAGAGATAGAAAGGACAATACCAAGAGATCAACGACAAATTTCCTTGTCACACCCCTTTTATTTGCTGAACGAGTACTGCTCATACCTCATTGAACAATCAACAAATTCGACTTGACCTCCAATACGACCACCACAAACAGTCATCAAATAAGCTCTTGCAAGCTTTACACAAGTGTCACAGTCTGAATATGCTACATTTGAGGTGCAAGAAGCATGGCCATAAGCTAAAGCATCATTAGGATAAGGAGAGGTTATATAGTAATCATAACCTTGTTTTGGAGTTTCATTCTCTAACCCTACAAGAACATAATACAAGCTATCTGCAAATGGGCCATTTTTGTCATACACATCACCATTGCATGTATGGTCCAATGGCTTGCTAAATAGTTCTTCGCTTCTCACAGAGTAACTGAACTCCAAGATTCCAATAAGAAATGTGGTTAATACTCTCATCCTAAAAGTAGAAACCATTGCGCTCTCTCTAATATTTCTGTATCTTTTAATCTTTTACTTCTTTTGGGTTACAAATTTGATCCCATGTCCTTGTTTAAATCGTATTAGCCATTCATTGATTTTTCCACCAATGAAAACTAAGTATTCTATATTTTGGTCTACATCTTGTTTCTTTTCAATATGTATTATATATATGCTGCCGGCACAAGAGCAGTGTGCATATATATGCGTCTTTCTCTTTGCATGGATATCCTCCTCTCTTCGCATGAATATTCTTGATACATGTCTTTTTTTTTCTCTCTTTAATTTCTTTGCTTTGATAAACTTTTAAATAACTACTGATCATTCCAAAGACTAAAATAATCACTTATTTTCTTACATGTAAAAGTTAATTATGGTGGAGTGATAAGTACTTCTCCATCCTTAACCAGAAGTCTCAAGTTCGAATCTTGAGAATAAAGTCACCTTTGGTAGGAGCACCTTATCCCCAAACTTTTCACCGTGAATGCCGATTAGTCGGATCCCAAAGTGGGTACATGACACTAAGACACCAGGTGAAAATAATTTTAAAGAAAACTCTCTTTTTCGAGAGAGTCAATCAATTCAAGCCATTGATAAAGGTCAATTGTGTATTGTAGAGGCTAACTGCCCAGACCTCATTGAGGTAACTCTATGTCAACGATGACCATCAATTAACTGCGCCTCAATCTTAAATTGGTCAAGAGAGATGAGACCAAAACTATTAGATCGGATCTAGAAAAGAAAAGGTTTCATTGTACTGAAACAGTTGGAAATTAATGGAGTAATTCTGATTCAAGCAAAAATAAATTCGTGAGTTTGATGATTAATACTATTGCAACATATCTGGGGAAATACATTTAATTAATTCAAAGAATTTGGTATGTCATGAAATGGATATATAATATTTCTTCCCTTAAGAAAGCTCAATGTTGTAGATAACTAATTCAATTGGTTCTTAAATTAATTTCGACATTTTAATTAAAAATTATTGCGAAAGATCGTGGGTTAAACTAGCACACAATCACACACAAAGCAAATAGAGAAGGAAAAAACACAAGAATTTTTCGAGGTTCGGCTAAGCGTAATCTTCGGGGAAGAAGCAGAGAGAGTTTTCCACTATGAATGAGAAGAAAGACACAATACAATCTCTAGAATACCCAACTACAACCCCTATATATAGATCCCAAATAGTCCCAAACCTATATATAAGAGAAAGGTTTCCTAATTTAACAAGAACAATAGGTTTTTGATGTTTTATACTTCAATGCCACACAAGAGGGGAGGGGGAGGGGGGTTGATTTGTGTGATGTCCAATTTTCGCGTGCACTGATCCTAGAAGGACCTGGTTCTTCTAAGTGTTCCTTATACTACTGTTACAAAAATAGTAAATGCGGAAAATAAAGAACATAAGTATTTTTACGTGAAAAACACCCAGCTTAAAAGGTAAAAAAATTACGACCTACTACTCAGTAGGATTTTTTCCAACATTTCACTAAATCACTAAACCAAAACAGCATTTACAAAACTCTTTGTAAACCTAAGGATTAACTCTAATCCTGTTATGACAACCAGCCTCTAACTGTTGCGACAACTTCAAGTTAACTCTAACTTGAATACTTAGAGTACCTAATACAATTGCCTATAGATAAAGCTGAAAGGTACAATTTGAAAAGCCCTACTACAATTGAACTAGAATAAAAGACAGACACTTGGAACTTGTGCTTCTATCTGGTTCATGTAGCTTCAGGTTCGCACACTTGAATCACACAAGAATTGTTTGCAAAATGCCTTGCTATTTTGCTCTCAACTCATGTTTAACTTCAGCGTTTGTGCGTACATGTAAAATGAGAACATCCTGCAATATATAGAGTTAGTAGGATAGGAAATAACTAGAGTTCTAATGCTATACTCTTCCATGGTGGAAGAGTTCTAGTTATCTTTAACTTCTAACTCCTCCCTTATCTTGGATAAAGTTCTCTTCGAGTAAGGAGTCATTCTCCTTATTAGTTATGCAACCTTTTCGATCAGGAGATATCAGATATAACAGTTTAAGCTTATCTCCTTTACGTGCATCCCTTATGCTCGAATCTGCCCGTGTCTGTATACACTATATATGGACTTGGTTCACGCATAAGTTTCTTTGTCAATCATCAAAATAAAACTTCATTTGGGCCAACAAATTCCCCCTTTTTGATGATGACAAACTCTGTGCTTTTTATAAGAATAGGCCCTGTATCAACTCAGCTCAACACCAACATAAGGTTAGAATACTTTTCATTTTAAAGTCATTAATCATCAAGGACCAGGTTCATTAGGTTATAAACATCACAGTCCAAAGTAAAAAGCACAACCTGTCTTCCCCCTTTTGGCATTATCGAAAAGTTGCATAAGTATGTTAGATAATCGGATTTTAATAGAAATTGCTCATGGCCACTGGGGCTACTTCAAATGCAATCATGAAGTCAAGCATAATTTATCAAACTAATGATATTAGCCATCTAAGAAGAATCAACAAATAGTTAGAGCACAAAAACAGTTGATTATCATTGATACTTAGTCATCCACACAAAGCATAAAGAGAAATAAAAACACTGGATCATGAGCAAAAGAAACAAAAACAATCCCATCCGGGTCACTGGTTGGTCTAACTAGGCTAGGAAGTCTTAAGGCTGAGAAGGACTAGGTTCTTGGTTCTTGTCTTGAAGCAATTTCAACATATCCTGAAGAATGCCATCATTCTTCTCCTTCTCCTTTCCCAGCTCAGCTCTGAGAGCATCTCTCTCAGTCTCCACTTTTGCCAACCTTTTCTTCATCCTATTAATTTCAGCATCCTTAGCCCCACTTTCTTACACCTAAGCTCGCACTTTGATGTTCATTGGTACCTTTTTGGATGAACCAGGTTCTTTGGGAGTAGTGTGGACTTCATAGTCACAAGAAGTTAGAGTGTTTTCCCCAAAGTGATCATTACTTGTACCAACTTCCCATTTCTTAATGGGTACCTTGAAGTGTGCACGTACAGTCGTGAGAATAAAACCATAGGATATGGCATGAGTTTTGATGCCAGTCAGAACCCTATCAAGAAGTTGAATGATAAATCCAGGCCAATTGATTTGCCTCCCACTATCCAGATATTCCATAAGGACCAGGTCCATGAATGTGGCAATGTGCCTCCTTTCCTGCCTATGCAGCACAATTTTGTTAACAAATTTGAACAGCACTTTGTGAGGTGACTTCATCTCACTTTTGTACACAACTTTGGGCTCAAGCTCTTCATCATTGTCACCAAAATTTCTTGTAATGGCAAGGGCATTAAGGAGATTCTCTAGGCTTGGCCATTTGAGTTTCTTGTAGTCATTGTACCCGGTAGTAGGTACACCTAAGATCTCTCCCGGTTATTTGTCATCAAAACTCACTGTCACCCCCTTTACCACACTAGTGACCCTACCATCTTTGATCTCACAATTTTTCATAAACTCCACAATTTTAGTTCTGGGAAGCTTTCCATCCATCTGAATGACCATGTACTTCCAACCCTGCACTTGTAACTTCTCCAGCAGCATCAGCATACCTTCCTTCTCCAAGTCCTTGAGGAGTCTACCTTTCAAAAGGGTTCTCTTCTGAAACTTAATCATCTTGTCCTTCTCAGCATCAGATTCTTCTACTTCTTCTTCTCCACTCCATTCTTCTTCTTTCATTATTTTTACTTTTCTGTACTTTAAGGCAGACCTGGTTCTTTTGACCAAAGAAGATGGCTAAGCAGACTTTGTCTTTGAAACGGACTTCTTTGTAGAAGTCTTGATCTTCTTTGTCTTTGGACTCACAACCTCCATTTCTTCTGCCTCCTCTTCATCCTGACGAACCAAGTCCATCTCATCAATTTCAACTATCTCAAAAGGCAACCACCTTCTTCTTTCCCTTAACAATAGCTTTTCTCTTACTTTCTTCTAAGGCCTTTTCCAGTTCAGCCTCGCTCTATTTCTTCTGACTCCTTGTAGCTCTTCCTCTTGTAGGAGGAGTTTCTATAGGGATAGATGAGGCAGCATTTCTTTTCTTATTTGCCCTAGCAGTGCTAGGGATTATAGCTCCTGAACTCCTTTTCATTTTAGGATTATAACTGTCAGACACCTTTTTCAGTAAGTCTTTAAGGGGTTCCTGCTCAGATGGATCAGGTTCTTGAACCTTTATCGCCAATCTAATCAACCCCTCAGCAGCTTCTCCAGACCCACTTCCCCCTTTTTATTTCACACTTTCTTCTTTTCCAGCCAATTCGTCATTCCCTCATTCCATAACTCCAATTTCTTCAGTCAGACCAACAAGGGTGGGTGAAGATTCAACCACTCCTTGTCCCATTCCCTTCACATCACCTTGATCTCCCTCACTCTCCTTTTCTTTTCTCCTTTTATTTTTACCACCCATTTTCTCAGACTCAGCTGTCTCTACCCCAGCCACTTTTTCTACCATAACAAATTTAGTTTTCAGATTTTCAGTAACCTCAGAGGTTACTTCAGATGTAACTTTAGGACCAGACTTTACCTGCTTTGTTTAAGATGAAACAGTTTCTTCCCCCTCAGTTGCAGATTTGAAAGAGTCTTCAAATTTTTGGGGTTCAACTCCCTGACTTTTCCTCAACTGTTTATTGATTTTCTTGATTTGTTCTTTTCCAGCAACAACCTTGCGAGCCAGCATCTTGAACCTTCTTTTCTTAAAGGTGTGTGTCGTTAAAGGTGTTATGGATAGTGTGGGTGATATTTCCTTGGGTGATGATAAAGTATTCTTAGAAGGGTTTGTCATCGCTGTGTTTAGGTATGAGAGAAGATGAGTATTTGTGTGTTTGGAAGATGAAAGAAAATAGAGAGAATTTTTTGACGGCTTGGAAATTAAGAATTGAAGAAACAACTAAGGCCTAATCAATTTAAAGAGGTAGAGTTTAATTGGGTAATAACTACTTTTTCAGAAGTTCAGAGGTCTAATCAACCTGGGAGTTAGTTGGAAAAGACGTTTATGACTCTCCCTAGAATCTAGGCACTTATTGCGCTTTTAGGACTCTTTTGAATGAAACTGGTTCATTTCGTAATGGATAAGCTCAAGGAAGTTGGGATTTAATGGGACTCTCCTCTTGATCATAATCAAAATATAATTATTTCAAAATATGCAGAGTGGAGAATACGTACCAAGTAATTTGGATGAACCGGGTTCTTCACTGAGAAATCTCTTGTGTAAGTATGAATTTTTCAAGAAACTAAAGATAATATCATTAGAGATTAATGAGTCATTTTAGCGCATGTCACAAGAGTATACTGATGAAAGTTTTAGAGTGAGCAAAATCTAATCTAATTATTTACAAAAATTCATAATTTCTCGAACCAATTTTTGAGTTCGAACTGGATCCTTTTAGGTGATATTAATCATCCATAATTCTAATATGTTCCTTTTAAAGTGATCTCTACTTAGAGCTTTTGTGAAGATGCCAGCTATTTGCTTGTCAGTAGCAAAAAATTCCACACCTTTTTCTTAATTGTCTCTCAAAAAGTGATACCTAACATCTATGTACTTAGTTCTTTTGTGATGAACCGGGTTCTTGGTCATACTAATTGCACTGATGTTATCACAAAAGATGGGGATACAACCTACATCAATTTGAAAGTTCATTAATTGTTGTTTGATCCACAACAATTGAGCACAATATGAGGCAGCAACAACATACTCAGCTTTAGCAGTAGATAAGGCCACACAATTTTTCTTTTTGGTGTTCCAAGACACAAGACATGAGCCAAGAAAGTGTACCATACCTGAGGTGCTCTTTTTATCCACAAGAAAACCTGCATAATCAGCATCAGCATATCCCACTAAGTTGAAATTACTATCTTTTGGATACCATAGACAAAGGTCGGTGTTCCCTTTTAGGTATCCCGAGATCCTCTTGACATCAGTCAAGTGAGACTCCTTTGGACTTGCCTGAAATGTAGCACAACGGCCTACACTGAAAACAATGTCAGGTATGCTAGCAGTGAGATACAACAAAGAGCCAAACATTCCCCTATAAAACTTCTGATCAACAGATTAACCAAGTTCATCTACATCCAATTTTAAGGCAGTTGCTATAGGAGTGTCAATTTCTTTGGAATCTTCCATTTTAAACCTTTTAAGCAATTCTTTCACATACTTCTGCTGATGGATCATAGTTCCATTTGAATTTTATTTAATTTGTAAGCCTAAAAAGAAATTAAGCTCACCCATCATACTCATTTCAAATTCACTCCCCGTTAGTTTAACAAATTATTTACTTAATTTATCAGTAGTTGCTCCAAGGATTATACTATCAACATATATCTGAACTACCCATAAATCTTTACCTTTTTCTTTCAACAATAAAGTATTGTTAATTTTACCTCTCTTGTAGCCATGCTCAAGCAAGAATTTTGATAATCTTTCATACCATGCTCTTGGAGCCTGTTTGAGCTCATAAAGTGCCTTGTCAAGCTTGTACACATGATTAGGACATTCCTTCCGTTCAAAGCTCGGAGGTTGCTTGACAAACACTTCTTCCTTTAGATAGACATTGAGGAAGCCACTCTTGACATCCATCTAATGGAGAGTGAATTCCATATAAGCAGCAAAGGCTATAAGGAGTCTAATTGTCTCCAATCTTGCAACTGGAGCAAAAGTCTCATCCTCTTGACTATATCCTTGAACCACCAATCTTGCCTTGTTCTTTGTAATTGTTCCATCTTTGTCAAGTTTGTTTCTGAAGACCCATTTTGTCCCAATTGCTGATATGTCCCCGGGTCTTGGTACTAGATGCCAAACTTGACTTCTCTCAAATTGGTTGAGCTCATCTTACATTTCATTCACCCAGTCTGCATCCTGCAAAGCCTCAACAACATTTTTAGGTTCAATAAGAGATAAAAAAGCATCAAAAGCACAAAGATTCTTCAAGGAAGATCTGGTTTTGATTCCAGAGGTTGGATCAATAATTATGTTCTCAATGGGATGAGAACTTTGATACTTGTAAGGTTTCAAAAACCAACTGATTTCCCCTAGACGTTCCTTCAATATTTTGTTGCTGAGTAATAGGTTCATGGACAGGTTCCCTCGAGGTTTGAGGATCAATCCCTCTTTGTTTAGTTCCCCCTGTCAAGTTGCCCTGGGTGGAAGAACCTGTTCCATCCCTGTTCCTTCCTCTAGTGCAGCTTTAATTTGGGTTGTGGTTTCATTTGAGTTTTTTTACCAGGCCAATTGCTTCATCATCATGTTCCTGCCTCTCAGAAAGAATGTTAGTTTCATCAAAAACCATATGTACACTTTCTTCTACACACATAGTTCTTTTGTTATAAATCTTATAAGCTTTACTATGTGAAGAATATTCCAAGAATACCCCCTCATCACTTTTGGGATCAAACTTATCTAGGGAGTCTTTACCATTATTGTGCACAAAGCAATTACATCCAAATGCCCTAAGATGATATATGTTTGGCTTTCTACCTTTAAGTAACTCATATGGAGTCTTCTCAATAAGTGGTCTAGTCATGCACCTATTTATGATGTAACATGCAGTGTTCACATCTTCTGTCCAGAAACTATGGGGAAGTTTACTAGAAAGAAGCACAGTCCTAGCCATTTCATCTAATGTCCTATTCTTTCTTTCAACTACTCCATTTTGTGTGGAGTCCTAGGAGTAGAAAAATTATGATTTATGCCATGCTCATCACAAAATTCAGCAAATTTAGCATTCTCAAATTCAGAACCATGATCATACCTCATTGATGTAAGTTGATTACCTAGTTGTTCCTAAGTTTTTCTAACAAAAGAAGTGAACATGTCAAATGCTTCATCTTTAGATGTTAAAAATAATGTTCAGGTAAACCTAGAGTAATCATCAACAAGCACCATCACATTTCTCTTACCACCTCTGCTCAATGTTCTCATTGGTCCACACAGATCCATATGGACCAATTCCATCGTCCTGGTGGTGCTTACCACTTTTTTGCTTTTGAAAGAGGATCTTACCTGCTTCCCTCCTGCACAAGCCTCACAAACTTTATCCTCCTTGAACTTAATGTTAGGCAACCCTATCACCAAGTCCTTGGAGACTAGTTTTTTGTGTTGACTTAGACTGGCATGTCCAAGTCTCTTGTGCCAAAGGAGTAGATCATTATCCAACACACTTAAGCAAGTGAGTTCATTTTCTGAAAGTGTGGACAGATCTACAACATATATGTTGTTCACTCTTTTTTCCTGCAAAACTATCTTGTCAGTGGTAAGATTAATCACAAAGCATTTTGTAGAGGTGAATGCTACCATGTTACTTTTATCACACAATTGTGATACACTTATTAGACTGTACTTCAGTCCATCTATCAAGTAGACATTCTCAATAAAGTGAGAATCAGTCTTACCTACCTTTCCAACCCCAATGATCTCACTTTTCTTCCCATTTCCAAAGAAGACATTACCTTATTTAAGGTCCTCAAGTGAAAGGAACTGGTTCTTGCTTCCTGTCATGTGCTTTGAGCAGCCACTATCCATGTACCATATTTGGATGCTCCCCTTCACTTGGACATGCAAAAGAAAATCTGGGGTTAGTCTTAGGAACCCAAACGAGTTTGGGTCCCTTTCTATAAGCAAAAGGATGAATCAAATTCCTTTTAGCCCAATTTGGTAGCCAATTCTTCCCTTGAACAAATTCTTTGTTCTTTTGACTTGCCTTTCCTTTTGCAGTGCATTTACTTTTATAGTGACCTATTTTACCACAGTATGTGCAAATATTGTTCTCAGGAAGTGTGAGGTACTTGCTTTTAGGATCCCACTTAGGTGCCAGGTTACCAAAGCTAAGTCTTATTCTGTTGCTACTATGGTGTTCTTGTAGCCATGAAAGTGCATGGGAGGACCTGTTCTATTTACAAGTTCTATCTAGCTCATGATTTACCTTGCTTAGATCATCCTTTAGGATTCTTACCTTCTCATCCCTTTTATACAACTCATCTTTCATTTTTTCTATGTTTTCTTCTAGACTGAGTTGTGTGTGATCAACTATCTTTTTACCTGTTCCTAATTTAAATTTTAGATTTTCAGATCTAAGCTCTAGGACAGTTGAGTCAAGTGCATGAACCTGGTTCTTCAACACAGTGTTTTCACTTACAGTTTCACTAACACTAAGTTCAAGGTATTTGCATTTAGCCTTCAAAATCACACATTCTTTAGACAACTGCTCCTTTTCGTTGTTTACATCCTCATATTCATCAATTAGTTCTAGAAGTAACTCAGAGAACCTTTCTTTAGACAACAATTTAATCTTATCTTTAAGATGAATTACACTTACCTCAGTTTCTTCATTAGATTCTCCGATGGCCATAAGTGCTTGTTCATCCTCCTCATCATCATCTGAGCTTTCTCCCCAAGTAGCGACCATAGTCTTGTTTGATCCTTTATTGTTGCTTTTCTTTGGTTGAACCTGTTCTTTTTTCCTATTCCTTTGTTCAGCTCTTTCCTTCTTCCATTCAAATTCCCATAACGAATAGTTCTTGATATGGTGATCAGCCTTTCCACACTTGTAGCAAACATAATTGGTTTGCTTCTCGGGGAGCTTTTAACTTGCTATATCTTCCACTTCTTGAAGAACCCTTTCCTCTTCTCAGGTACTTCTTGAAGTCATTGGTGATCATATCCATTTCATCATCTTCTCGATCAGAACCTTCAGTGATTCTGAGCGCCAAGCCCCTTTCCTTCTTAGATATATCCATTTTCATGGTTTGTCTCCTAAGTTTATAGGCAGTAAGATTTTCAATTATTCATCCAGTGGGAGAGTGGTAATATTCTTTGATTCCTGAATGGCAGTGATTTTACTTTCCCAAGTGATAAGTAAAACCCATGTCAGTATCTTCTCGACTCTATCTTCTACAGGAATAATTCTTCCAAGAGACTTTAGCTTATTAGTCTAAGTAGTAAACCTTGTGTACATCTCTTGGATAGTTTCTCCTTCCTTCATTGTAAAGTTCTCATATTAAGAATACACTAGAGTTTCTCTGGATTTCTTCACCTAAGGTGTTCCTTCATGAGCCACTTGTAGAGTATCCCAAATTTGCTTAGTAGTGGTACAACTTTGGATTCTGCTGTACTCATCTGGACCAAGTACACAAACAAGCCATTTCTTAGCTTTAGCATTCTTTTCCCATTTCTTTAAGTCCTCAGCAGTGCAATCCACTCTTGTTCTTGGCATATCTACTCCTTCAGTATTTTTCTTCAAGGTAGCTAGTGGACCATCGGTGACAATGTCCTATAGCTCATAGTCCTCTCCTATGATGTGATCTCTTATCCTGTTTTTCCACCAAGAGTAGTACTAGCTATTAAAGAGTGGTGACCTAGAAGTGGATTGCCCTCCCCAGTTTCCAAGTGGTGCACTCATATTGAGCTTCTCCTAAGATGTAAGCCTCTTCAAGGAGAACCCGCTCGGATACCAATTGATGTTTTATACTTCAATGCCACACAAGAGGGGGTGATTTGTGTGGTGTCCAATTTTCACGTGCACTGATTCTAGAAGGACCTAGTTCTTCTAAGTGTTCCTTATACTACTGTTGCGAAAATAGTAAATTCATAAAGTAAAGAACATAAGTATTTTTACGTGAAAAATACATCCGGCTCAAAAGGTGAAAAACCTACGACATACTACTCAATAGGATTTTCCCCAATACTTCACAAAATCACTAAGCCAAAACAACATTTACAAAACTCTTTGTAAACCTAAGGATTAACTCTAATCTCGTTGTGGCAACCGGCCTCTAATTGTTGCGACAACTTCAAGTTAACTCTAACTTGAATACTCAGAGTACCTAATACAATTTCCTCTAGATAAAGCTGAAAGGTAAAATTTGAAAAGCCCTACTACAATTGAACTAGAATAAAAAAAATAGATACTTGAAACTAGTGCTTCTATCTGGTTCATGTAGTTTCAAATTCGCACACTTGAATCACACAAGAATTATTTGCAAAATGCCTTGCTATTTTGCTCTCAACTCAGGTTTAACTTCAGCGTTTGTGCGTACCTATAAAATGAGAATATCCTGCAATATATAGAGTTAGTAGGATAGGAAATAACTAGAGTTCTAATGCTATATTCTTCCATGGTGAAAGAGTTCTAGTTATCTTTAACTTCTAACTCCTCCCTTATCTTAGATAAAGTTCTCTTTGAGTAAGGAGTCCTTCTCTTTATCAGTTATGCAACCTTTTCGATCAGGAGATATCAGATATAACAGCTTAAGCTTATCTCCTTCACGTGTATCCCTTATGCTCGAATTTGCCTGTGTCTGTGTACACTGTGTATCGACCTAGTTCATGCACAAGTTCCTTTGTCAATTATCAAAATAAAACTTCACCTGGGCCTACAGTTTTCCTTTCCCAAATCTATTAGGACAATGGTTTCTTAAAAATACAAGGAAATAATTCAAGCCACAAATAACAAATCTTCCCCTTGGCTCATCAAGAGGAACAACTCTCTCTGCCTTGCCCTCAGCCCTCGTAAGGGGTCTACCCATTACCGCACACATCAATCAATTCTAGGCAACACCTAAACTTGATAAGAGACTCAATCTCTTCAGCCATAGCACTAATCTGGCTAATTGGTTATGTACTTGGAATAGCTTTTAGATAGCTATAACACTCAAACGCAGCAACGGTCTTTGCAACTGCCAAAGCAAGTTCCACAAAATTTGCATATCTAGGAAAATTACCATCATCTACGTTTGCAAACCTTTGAAGTGGGTTGATCACTCTCTTCTCTCTGCCTGTTGTAATGCTATATGGTTGTTGTTGCACAGGTGTATCAACAACAACCTATAATCTTTCACTCCGGTTGCATACCTTAAAAATATGCACTTCTTTGCGCTCGGCTCAAGTTTTCCATCCCTCACATGAGCATAAGCAGGACAACCAAATATCCTTAAATTTGAATAATCACCAGGCGAACCGAACCATACCTCAAAAGGAGTTTTGAACTCAATAGTTGTAGATGGAGATCTTTTGACCAAATAATAAGTTGTATTGATTGCTTCAACCCAAAAATCCTTGTTAACACATGAGTGTGAAAGCATGCTTCGTGCCCTATCACAAAGCGTTCTGTTCATACGTTCTGCAATACCATTTTGTTGTAGTGTTCTGAAACAAGTGCAGTGTCTTACTATGCCCTCTATGTTGTAGAAATTATCGAACTCAAAATTGCAAAATTTCAATCCATTGTCGGTTCGAAGAAGCTTAACTTTTGTTTCCATCTGCCTCTCAACCACCGTCTTCCATTTAACAAATGTCGGAAATGCCTCATCTTTTGTTTTCAGAAAATATACCCACACCATCCTTGAATAATCATCAATCAAATTCATAAAATACCTGGCACCACTCTGGGAGGGAACTCTATTTGGACCCCACAAGTCTGAATGTATATAATCTAACTTGTCTCTGGTCTTGTGCTCGGCCTTCCTGTTGAACTTTACTCTTGTCTGTTTACCAAACACACAATGCTCACAATTAAGATAATAGGTTTTCCTTTTCCAAATCTATTAGGATAATAGGTTTTCCTAAACCTATAGGGATTATGGGTTTCCTAAAAATATAAGAAAATAATTCAATCCACAAATAACAAAAACCAATGCTCGGGCTATGTTAGACCCGAGGTGATGGAGGGTTTCCCCGGACCTTTACCTATCTATATCATAACCCAAAAGAATACATGGAAGAGGACATAGACCTTTGCCTACGGTATGATAAGAAGAACGAGTGCATCATTCTTATGCACATTGTGATGACATCAAAATTGGTCTGAAAAGGACCCCTCTTTCAAGTTACAAAAGTACATAGACTAATTGAAGCATTACTAGCCCTGAACAATTATGGTAAAAGCTAATCATTATCAAATAAAAACTGACCCTTATTTGAATCTAACAGCTTGTTTGAATTGTTGTTACACGTCATTTTATAATATATTGTATTGTATTGTATTATTTAATGAATACAACGTTTGGATAGATTGTATCATTTGCCGCCGTTTCATGATGTTACGCACTAACAATATGAAGAATAAACTTACAACATTACTAAGAAAACATAGGATACGAAGTAAAATTATTATATAAAAAAATAGAAAAAATTATTTAATAATAAGGAAGGGCAAGATGAGAGAAAAAAGCAAGAAAATGACGCCACCACACCAAATTTGTCGTTTCATAAAGTGTCACTTTTTGTCGTTACATAACAATGGATGTAACGATACGATACAATAAAATTTAAGTAACAATCAAACCAAATATTGTATTTAAAGTTATAATACGATACAATACAATAGGTAACAACAATCCAAACAAGTTGTAAAATGAACGTAGCATCTTTGGTCATTCTTCGTTAAAGCTTTAACCCTTCTAGGCAGTGAAATAGCAATGCACCACCTAGCTAGCTTGAATTAGAAAGTGATTGATCGAGTGTATATAGAGCAGATTTTGGTTGAATGTAAAAGTGCATCCGTGACCTTCAAATCCTAGGCCGGCCTCGAGTTGTATCTCAATGATGGGAACTGACTGCTGATGATCAAACCAAGTAGCCAGACAACTTAGTTGATGATTCTGTGTGTAGAAAAGGCAATTCTTTCATATTTAAGACTACATATTCTCTTCCAAATCTCCCAGCAAATTACAGATGGAGCACACTGAAGCAACATTTCATGGATCTTGTTTTTAGGCTTTGTTAGCCACCATTGTATAATCATATTGTCTCCTTCTGGGAGGGTATTCCACATGAATTGCCGAAGAAGGTCCATATCTTGGATATATCCCCTTTATAGAATAAGTGATGTATGGTCTCCTGGTCATAATTTCTACAACATCATCATCTATAGGGTCCCTATACTCCAAACCTTTGATAAGCATTATCAGTTCTAATTTGAATGTTCTAATTACAATATACTCCATTAATAAATTCTAAGGACTGTTATAAGTTCAAGAAGAAGCTTTCTTTTTTGGGTGTTGGCTAAGGATATTTTATGCATCCTAAACTATGTTGGGAATCGTGTCAGGCTAATAGAAGGAAAAACATATTTAAAAGAGAAAAGCAATAAATTACACAAGACAAGATTTACGTGGTTCGGTAATTTTTATCTACTCCACGGCCACACAAAGAATAGATCTTTATTAATTGAATAGAAAAGAAGAAGCTGAGGGACGATTTACAATTAAGGAAGGGGATGCCTATTTATAGGCAGTGTATCTGCTGAAAGAAAATTTTCAGCGAATGTGAATAGGAAGAGGACGACACCGCAAATTGCGCGCCGCATTCCTCTTTCACATTTGCAGCCTGCCAACTTTGACTTTTCCACGTTTTCTTTTTGTTCTCTTTTTCTCTTTGTCTTATTTACAACTTTTTTTTTTCCACGTTTTCTTTCTTCTCTTTGTCTTCTTTTACAACTTTTATCTTCTTTCTTTTATTTCTTTTACAGTTGGGTTTGTTAATCCCAATCTCCCCCTCAAACCCATATACATCAAGATAGAAAATTTAAAAAATATTTGCTATTCTCTGGTGGAGCCTTCACATTATCAATCTTGAAGGCTAACTGAGGCGGTGCAAAGCCTCAGTTTGTCAACACCGACAACTTTGGTCAACATGTTTGACGGGTTCTTCGATGCTGGTATCTTCTGCAGGGAAAGAGTTCCTTCACTTATCAACTCTCAGATATGATAATACCTCAACTGGATGTGTTTTGATCTTGCATGAAATACTGAATTCTTGGCCAGATAAACTGTACTCTGGCTATTGCTGAAAAGTTCACAATTGTCCTGCTCTTTACCTATCTCTTTAAGAAAGTTCTTGAGCCAGATCATCTCTTTTCCATCTTCTGAGATTGCCATGTATTCTGCTTCTGTGGTAGATATAGCAACACTTTCTTAAGTTTGGATATCCGGCTAACAGCAGTACCACCTAAGGTGAACGCATAGCCCGTGGTACTTTTGCGACTATCCAGATTGCCGCCTAAATTTGTATCAGCAAAACCTTGTAAGATAATATTGCTCCTTTTAAAACAAAGTGCCATACCTGAGGTGCCTTTGAGATATCGCAATATCCATTTTACACCTTCACAATGCTCCTTTCCTGGATCTGACATGTATCTACTGACATCTCCAACTGTATGTCCTATTAGTGCAAACCATAACATACATCAAAATTCCTACTGCTGAAGCAAATGGAACTTTGGACATGTACTCCCTTTCTTCATCTATCTTAGGTGATTGGCCCTTCGACAGATTAAGATGGGTTCCGAGTGGAGTGCTTCTGGTCTTTGCATCATGAAGACTGAACCTGCTTAGTACCTTCTGTATGTACTTTTCTTGAGACAATTTATAGGTTCCTTCAGATCTGTTTCTGCTAATCCTTATCCCAAGCATTTGCTTAGCTGGTCCTAAGTCTTTCATTTCAACCTCCTCCGCCAGTTGTTGCTTAACCATGTTGATTTATTTTATACTAAATCCTGCAATTAGCATATTATCAATGTACAACAGTAAACTTATATAGGATTCATCAAGATTTTTGATATAACAGCAATGGTCCATCTCACATCGCGTGAAACCATTGTTATGCATGAATCCATCAAATTTCTTGTACCATTGTAAGGGAGCTTATTTCAAACCATTCAAACTCTTCTTCAACTTACACACAAGGTTTTCTTTACCAGAAATTTGAAAACCTTCAGGTCGCTTCATGTAGATTTCTTCTTCAAGGTCACCATGCAAGAAAATAGTTTTAACATCTAGCTGCTCCAAATGCAAATCTTCTGCAGCTACGATACTTAGCACCAACTTGATAGTAGTTAATTTGACTATAGAAGAGAAGATATCGGTGTAGTCAATTCTTTCCTTCTTCTGAAAGCCTTTTACTACTAATCGTGCTTTGTATCTCTTCTTACTATCATGCTCTTCCTTGACTCTGTATACCCACTTGCTCTGCAATGCCTTCTTTCCTTTTGGTAACTCTATAAGTATCCATGTTTTATTCTTTTGAAGAGAATTCATCTCTTCTTTCATGGCTAGCTTCCACTTATCAGAGTTTATCACCTCATTGCTTCAACAAAATGGTCTGGTTCTCCAGCATCAGTCAGAAATAAATAGTGGAGAGAGAGAGAGTTAACCTATCTGGAGCATTTTTAACTCTTTTAGATCTCCTTAATGTAGGTTCAGGAGTAACTGATCCTGAATTTGACTCAAGTCTTGACTCCAGATTTGGTTCTGAATCTGATTCTATCTCTGGCTCTGGTTGTGATCCAGATTCGGCTTCTAGTTCTTCATCTTCAATTTCAGAATCAGTTGTAATCCCTCTAGCCACTTTATTTTCTGAGATTTCTTCTTATTCAACTGTTTCAGATGTCTGTTTGCTAGTGCTGGTTGGTTCTGCTTCAAGCTTGTCCTTGTACATCACAGTTTCATTAAATGTGACATTCACGTGTCTTAGGATCTTTCTATTCTGATCATCGCAAAATTGATAACCAAAATTATCATCACCATAGCCAATAAAGAAACATTTCTTAGTTTTAGGATCAAGCTTATCTCTATCATTAGTGTTTACATGCACATAAGCAATGCTATTTTGTTCATCTTCTCAGCAACGCCATTTTGTTTCGGTGTTCCGGGAACTGTCTTGATCCTTCTGATCCCATTCTTTGAACAGAATGCTTTGAACTCTTGACTATCATATTCTCTTCCGTTGTCAGATTTCAGATATTTTAACTTTAGGTTTGTCTACTTTTCAACTTCAGCTTTTCATCTTTTAAAGGTAACAAAAATATTAGATTTATTTTTTAGAAAATAAACTCATACCTTTCTCGTGGAATCATCAATGAAGGTGAAATAATAGCGTGAGCCTCCTAGAGAAGTTATAAGAGTTGGTCCCCTCACATTTGTATGCACTAGTTCCAGCTTCTCTTTCTTTGGCGTCCTTCCCGCCTTTGAGAAACTAACTCTCTTTTATTTTCCGTAAATGCAATCTTCTCACAAACCTAATTCAAAATGCTTTAGGTTTGGCAACTTTTATTTGGATGCCAACAACTTTATTCCTTTCTCACTCATATGCCCGAGCCTCCGGTGCCACAATGTTGTATCACGACCATGATCAACTGTTGCTATAGTATCTCTCTGTATTGTAGTTGCATACAATGTTCCCTTCTTGAAGCCTCGTGCCACAACCAAATTTCCTTTGGTTATCTTCTAGGACTTGTTACCGAATATTGTTGTATATCCTTCACTATCAATGGGCTACCCATAGATATCTGATTTTTCTTAAGGTCAGGAACATGTCAGACATTTTATAATTTCCATAGCGTGCCTTGTGAAGTCTTTATATGAACTTCACATTTTCCGGCAATGTCCAGAAGTTTGCCGTCTGCTAGATAAACCTTCCCGAATTTCCAGCAATATAATTATGCAATAATTCTTTGCATGAGGTAGAGTGAAAGGATGCACCTGAGTCTAGAATCCAAGATTCGGTTGCACTGTCTGCACAACTAATTAGTGCATCACCGACTTGTTCAGCAATTAGATTTGCTAAATTTTCATCCTTCTTCTTCTTTGGTTCTCTACACTGACTACTGTAGTGATCCTTTTTATCGCAATTCTAACAAATAATGTCTATGCGATTTTTGGATTGCCCTCTTTTCCTTGACTTTGATCTGCCATGACCATAACTTTGTCCTCTTTGGTTGCTTATCCCCCTGCTTTCCGTATTAAAAACAGATCCTTGGGAATCACTTGATTCTCTTCGACGAATATCTTCGCTTAGAACCGAGTCTCTAATATCATTCAATTTGAGTTTGGTATTTTCCGATGAACTGCTAATTGTAGCTACCGTTGCAGACCAACTCTCCGGTAGAGATGATAGTAGAATCAATACCCTGACTTCATCATCAAATGTTATATTAACATAACTCAACTGAGTTAATATTATATTAAACTCATTGATATATTCCGTAACATATCCACCTTCTGTCATCTTTAAGTTGAATAATCAATGCATCAAATAGACTTTATTTGAAACAGATGACTTCTCGTACATATTTGATAAAGCCTTCATCAGGCCTGCAATGGTCTTCTCGTTAATAATGTTAAATACCACATTTCATGTTAGCGTCAAACGAATCACACCAAGAGCTTGGCGATCTAATAGATCACAATTCTCTTTGGCCATATTCTCTCGTTTTACCTCGATCAAAGGTAAGTGTAATTTTTTCAAGTACAAATAATCTTTTATTTGCATTTTTGAGAATCCAAAATCTTTTCCATTGAACTTGTCAATTTTAACCTTCCCTTATTCCGATGTCATTTTTCACAAAAAAAAAATGTGAATAGTGCATGTGAATAGTAACGGCGAAAATTATTCCGTGTAAGAAACAATATCCAAACCGTATAATGTAGACAACAATCACTATTGGTGAACAGTCTATCACTATTAATGAATAGTACTTCACTATTGTGAATAGTATTAGTATTAGTAATGATGATCAATAGTGTCGCACTATTCTTGTGAATAGTACCTGCAAAAATACCATATTTTTCTAGCAGAATTACACTGTCTGTGCTATGATACCAGTTGTTGGGAAGCGTGTCAGGCTAATAGAAAGAAAAAAAAATATTTAAAAGAGAAAAGCAAAAAAATGTACAAGACAAGATTTACGTGATTCGGCAATTTTTGTCTACTCCATGACCACACAAAGAATAGCTTTTTATCAATTGAACAGAAAAGAAAAAGTTGAGGGATGATTTACAATTGAGGAAGGAGATGCCTATTTATAGGCAGAGCATCTGCTGAAAGAAAATTTTCAGTGAATGTGAATATGAAGAGGACGAAATCGAAAATTGCGCGCCGAATTTTTCTTTCACATTTGCTGCCTGCCAACTTTGACTTTTCCACGTTTTCTTTCCTCTCTTTTTCTCTTTGTTTTCTTATACAGTTTTTGGATTTTCCACGTTTTCTTTCTTTTCTTTTTCTCTTTGTCTTCTTTATAGCGTTTGTCTTCTCTCTTTTATTTCTTTTACATCTGAGTTTGTTCCTTTCAAACTAAAGTAACACTAAAATTCAACTCGAAGAACCAAACTAATACGAAAAAAGGATAGAACCGAACTACATATAGCGTATGCTGGCAATGCACTATATCATAGATATTATTTAAGTTGGTGATGGTTTTTTTAAGATTCACTTTCTGTAGTGATGGGGTCTGGCACTAACCCCTACCTAGTATATTATATAAGAGAACAAAAGTTACATAAGAGGGGACATAATACCTTACATCCTGCTCAAAACTTAATAAACACAAACTAACACTAATGGGGTTGTCCATATTCTTGTAAGCATAAAAAAAATAGTCTATCCAGATAAGGATTCTAACTACAGAGTCTTGATTTGTTCAGGAATTTTAACCAATGCCTTTCCTTTGTGACGTGATTCTAAGATTGGCTAATCCAATTTTATTCATGAAGTAAGCTCCTCTAACCTGTCAAAGAAGGTCTTTGGTGTCAACTAGGGTGGCAAACGGGCGGGTCGGATAGGATATGGGGGAGTCAAAAACGGGTAATGAAAAAATGGATAAATTATCCGATTCGATCCATATTTAATACGGATAAAAAATAGGTTAACCGACGAATAATATGGGTAATCATATTATCCATGGCTTCATAAATATGATCACGTTTGGGAGAATTCCTAATCTACCAAACTTGAGAAACCCCCAATTTGAGGTTTTACAAATGTAAAAGTTAAATCCATTAGTTATCTATTGGTTATCCATTTTCTAAATGGATAATATGATTCTTATCCATATTTAACCCATTTTTAAAAAGTTCAATATCCAATTCATTTATTAAGGGATAATGTGGGTGGTCAACGATTTTCTTTTAATCATTTTGCACCCCCAGTGTCAACAAAGATTTTTGAGATAGATATCAAGAGTTGCTCCCATTTTAGCCAATCCATTTACCATCATATTTGCCTCTCAAAAGCATTGATAGACTGATACAACTTAATGCAACTGCACTTTCCAACGTAACACTTTTTCTAATTCCTCTTATATATAAACTCGAAATTCTTAAGGATCATGACTGTAATCAGGAGTAAATTTGCAAACATATATAAACAGGAAAATTCTTGCTACTTAAACAAACATTACAAATCACATCAAGGAAAAACGTCAACCACCAGAACAAATTATTCTGAACTTGTCACGATCCAAAAATTCCACCACAGGCGTCGTGATGACACTTAGTCTCTAAGACTAGATAAGCCGATTACAATTACATTTCGAGCCTTTTTTTTTTTTAAAACCAAAAGTGGAAACAAATATAATAACATCCCAAGACTGGTAATATTGAGTTACGAACTCTAACTGGATACATGAAATGATCTCAAAGATCGAATATTCAATACTGTTTGATTAATAATTAACAGTACAATAAAATGGAAAGACTTCAAGGGACTGTAACGACCAAGCAGCTCTACCTTGAATCCTTGCGATCACACTTTAACTCTATCCGAGTCCGATAGCTCAAATACCTAGCTCTGTACAAAAATATGCAGAAGTGTAGTATGAGTACATCACAGTCAGTACCCAGTAAGTATCAAGACTAACCTCAGTAGAGTAGTGACGAGATACAATCGAGACACTCACCAGTCTAATAACCTGTGCAATATAGTATACAAAAATAATAGAAAATAAATAACAATGATGGCAACAATAATCAACCAGTGATATACACAGCAGGGCGACAAGAACACCATAAATATTGCGCAACAAATAATGAATACAAATACAACTAATTAATCAAGTCCTTCCAATATAAATCTTTCGCCTATATATTTTTCAAGTAGAAATCTTTAGGATATAATACTTTCAAATAAATCTCTTTCAAATATAATTCCTTCAAATAAAATTCTTTTAACTAAATCTCTTTTGAATAAAAGTCACCGTGTGACACAGCATTTCAAAATCATAAAATACGGGTCTCAGCCCAATTTTCTATTTCTACGGCACCTCGTGCCAATTTCTCTATCACAACCGCACGGACAACTCACGTGCCAAATATCATCATTCATTTAACCACGACACCTCGTGCCCACATTTCATATCACAACTGTACGGACAATTCACGTGCCACTATCATCATCATTTACTCACGGCACCTCGTGCCCACATTTCATATCACAATTGCACGGACAGTTTACGTGCCAATATCATCATTATTTACTCACGGCATCTCCTACTCACATTTCATATCACAACTGCACGGACAGTTCACGTGCCAATATCATCGTTATTTACTCACGACACCTCGTGCCCACATTTTATTTCATAATCTGCCTGACAATAACCACATGCTCCCAATTTCAACATAGATCATACTATTATCAATTTACCAACAACAAGACAAATTGCACAAGGTATAAAAATGAACACAAGAAAAATCACAACATCACATGAAAATTACCAACACAATAACCTCACATCATCACATATCATCCCTGACAATAGCCACTCTTATCTCTCTTATAGCCACCGTTATCACTCCTATAATAGCCTCCCTTATCCCTCCGCCCTGACAATATTAATAGCCACCCTTATCTCTCCTATAGTCACCCTTATAATTTCTATAATAGCATCCGTTATCCCTCCGCCCTGACAATATCAATAGCCACCCTTATCGCTCCTATAGCCACCCTTATCACTCCTATAATAGCCTCCCTTATCCCTCCGTCCTGACAATATCAATAGCTACCCTTATCGCTTCTATAGCCGCTTTTATCTCTCCTATAGCTGCCCTTATCGCTCCGCTCAGACAATATCCCAACACACATAACAACAGTGAAATGTCACCCTTATACCCACATAATATCAATAGTGAAATGCCACCCTTATATCCTCAAAATAATAACTCAAATAACATAATAATTTACAAGGAATATTATCCCGGCAACATACAAAATCAATTCATATCACAATTTTCCCAATGGCCACAATCAATTTCAAAGATATAACAAAATCAATTAATTTCACAACAAATAGCCCAAGGCTCCACACAATGTGTATAAAACCTAAAGACAACAACAGAGATGGAAAATACTCAGTATAGGGCAACGCATTCATTAATCCAAATTCTTGATAATTATATAATGCCTCGGTTTAAACTTATTTCATTAATTATTTACAGATAAAAAATTCATAATATAATTATTTCCAGAAAATATCAAATCACTCAACTCACGGAATTCACATAAACATACAAGCAATAACCACATCAAATTGTCATATAAAAATAAATTCAACAAACGCGAATTGAGGCATGGCAAATAGATGATTAATAAATGCCAAAAATTATCCAATTTACTACAAA
The DNA here is from genome assembly GCF_000390325.3 of Nicotiana tomentosiformis. Taxonomy (NCBI): domain Eukaryota; kingdom Viridiplantae; phylum Streptophyta; class Magnoliopsida; order Solanales; family Solanaceae; genus Nicotiana; species Nicotiana tomentosiformis. The sequence continues at coordinate 16,759,162 of NC_090815.1, read as the reverse complement.
ATATGCCTAGGACTTTAACCCAATCAATTTTGCACACATAAGCCTGAGTACGTACTCGTCACCTCGCGTACACTTCTTTTCACATTTCATAAATGGCACTTAAGACTCGATGCCTAAGGGATAATTCCCCCACTCAAGGTTAGGCAAGATTCTTACCTCGTTTCGCAAGAAATTTCAAGATTCCAATAAATCTTTGTCTCGCGAATTCATGTCTGAAAGCTTTAAATCTAGTCACAAATAATTCAATATACTCAACACGAATCGTAGGAATTAATTCCATATGAAAATACTAATTTTCCAGCAAAATCCGAAATTTAACTCAAAAATCGCCTGTGGGGCCCACATATCAGAATCTGACGAAACTTACAAAATTCGATAACCCATTCAATTACGAGTCCATCCATACTAATTTTATCAAATTCTGATATCGGATTGACTTTCAAATCTTCATTTTATATTTTTGGAAGATTTTACAAAAAATCTGATTTTTCTTCCATAAATTCACGAATTCATGATGTAAATGAGTATAAAATCATGAAATATAATCAATATAGGATAAGGAACACTTACCCTAATATTTACCCATGAAAATCGCCCAAACCGAGCTCCCCAGCTCTATTTTTATCAAAAATGGTAGAAAATCCTCGTTTATAGGGCTTTAACTGTTTCGGGCGCCACATGTGGCGTGGGGCGCTGCCTGTGGCGCTATTTCCAGTACCTTTAAACATTCCAGCCCCAGGGCTAGTGCCCCATGCTATCCTGGGCGCTAACAACAGCGGAAAATCGTTCCCGACACGAAAATGGGCATAACTCTCTCATACGATGTCCGAATTCGACGATTCTTTTTGCTATGGCTCCTAAATTTCAATACGGATCTAATGCTTTAATCAAAATTGAATTTGGAGCTCATTTTCTTAATGTGATACCACATATTCTTGAAGAATCGATGTCGAAATATCCTAGGTTCGATGACGAAACATAGCAAATCAAGTCCGATTGACCTCAAATTTTGCACACAAATCATAATACAGCATATGAAGCTATTCAAGACTTCAAATAGTAGAAAGAAGAGTAATAACTCACATCGACAAGTCGGGTCATTACAGAACTCCACAACATTGTTACAACAATAAAACAATGGCAACGAAAGAAGATGAATGGAAAGACATAGAAAAGACAACACCAAAAAGATCGACTAGATTTTAACAACAAACTCAATGTAATCCTTCAAGTGGGGTTTAGGGAGGGTAATATATGCGCGGATTTTACCCCTATCTTGAGAAGGTAGAGTTGTTGTTTTCAATTGACCTTCGGCTCAAGGAATGACACGTAGAACACGAGCAAGCAAAAGCCTCTAGTACTTATTTGCTGAATGGATACTGCTCATACCTCATTGAACATTCAACAAGTTCGACTTGACCTCCTACGCTACCTTCACAAGTTGTCATCAAATAAGCTCTTGCAAGCTTTACACAAAAGTCACAGTCTGAAAAAGCTACAGTTGAGGTGCGAGAAGCATGGCCATAAGCTAAAGCATCATTAGGATAAGGAGAGGTTATATAGTAATCATAACCTTGTCTTGGAGTCTCATTCTCCCTACAAGAACATAATACAAGCTATCTGCAAATGGATCATTCTTATCATACGTATAACCATTGCATGTATGGTCCAATAGCTTGCTAAGTTTTAGTTCGCTTCTCACAAAGCAACTAAACCCCAAGATTCCAATAAGAAATGTGGTAAATATACTCATCCTACAATTTTAATCCATAGCTCCCTCTCTAATAATAAGTATTTCTTTTTGTGTGTGTTGCAAATTCGAGTTTCACATTACCATGTCTTTCTTTAAATTGTTTTATCCATCCATTGATTTTTCCACCAATGGAAATTAACTATTCTATGATTTTCGTCTAAAACCTATTTTTTTGCATTAATTGTGGATATACAATGCAAGCAAAAAAAATGCCTCGATCTTTGCATGGATATTCCTTGATACATGCATTGTTTTTTTCCTTATCCTAATAATTTCACATTTAACTCTCTCCGGCTATTTTTGGTTTTTCCCATATTTTCTCACCTCTAAAAGTTAGGGTAGAAAGGCGGATTTAGGATTTCTAAAATATGGGTGCAATACAAAAGAAAAGAGGGGGAAAAAGTGTATTGGGAATTGATCCATGTTTCTTTGAATAAATAATTAAGTATTGAATCAAGTGCATCATTCAACATTTATAAAGTATGGGTACCAATACATAATATTTATCTAATTCTAAAAAATATATACATAAAAAATCTAATTTAGCGGGGACCATGGGTTCACGTGCCCCATATATAAATGAGGGTATTAACCAGCCCTAGATGGTAGAGTAGTAAATATTTTTCTATCCTCAATCAGAGATATGGGAATCTAGGGAGCGCCTTACCCTAAAGTGGGACTTCTCAGCGCAATCCTATTAGTTGGGCATCAAACTGGGTACTAAATCGACACCCGATGATAACCCAAAAAAAATAAAACACCCCGGTTTCCAGATAGTCAATCAATTCAAGGCCATGTGATATAGAAGGCCAAGTTTGTATTATATAGAGGCGAACTGCCCGGAGTCTATATATCCTCGTCGAGACAATTTTACTGTTAATGATCACCATCAATCAACTATAGCTAGCTCAACCATTTGCAAATTAATGGAGTAACTAGATTCTAGTTCAAACAAAAAAACAAATCGTGAGTTTGATGATTAACTAGATTCTAGAATAAGCTTTTTGTTTTTGTGGTCATGCCTAATATATACTACTAGTATAAATTAAAAAAAAAGTTTGACACTGTAATTTTTTGGCGAAACTCTTGTATCTGAACATGGCACCGAAAACACAAAAGATGACGGCTATGAAGCCGGAATAATGTATAGGAAGATATTCTGGAGCTAAATACGGCCTTTATTGTGACGAGATGATTCGCATAGTTCAATATGGGTGCATCATTCCCTTTCTCTTGCACAAATAGCTGCAGAATGTGAGTGACATATTTGGAAAACTAGTATGATTTAAATATTTATTTATATGAAGGAACAATAAAATTTAATAAATAAAAGAAATTTTATGTATAATAATACAACAATCATCTAAATGTCGAAAAATATTATTACATTAGCATAATACATAAATTTAAAATAAATGGACATCATCAAAACTTACACAAATGATCAATTTTGTCATGTTAGTTAGATAATTATGTATTATAGTTTAAAAGTATTTAATGTGATGGTATCTTAAATGACACTTCTTTGTGGATAATATTTTTTTGTGTATGTTTCCTCCTAATGCTTTGGTTGCTCTGCCTTAACCAGAACTCTAGCTTGTTGTCGATCTTGATATCCCTCTTAAAAGTACAACATACAGTTGTTCGTGCAAGAAAATATATTGCGGTAAATATAGTCCTATATTTAGGATGTTTGTCCTTGTGCTTTATTTATTATATTTGCAAAATATAAACATGCTAAAAATGATTTTCACACAAATTTAAAAGGATATTCCTTAGTTTCGGAAGACGAAAGTTGAATTCAGGGATAAGAATATACTTAGAAGCACATTGACTAGTATCATAATTTTTGCATGTGTGACGTTATTGTCAAAACTTCTATATACCATCTGTGTGCTATTAAATAAGTTATTCGGCATATTTAAGTTTTTCAGTAGCATGACGGGCATATTTTTCTTCAAAATCAGCCTATATACGATGGAAGATCAACTTAGTCTATTATATATACGGTGACACTAACATACGTAAGAAATAATAAACTTAACAACAAACATGTATGGTAGAAGGCCGTTTGGTATTAAAGTATTTAAGTATTTTTCTTGGTAGTAATTATTGGTATCATTTTCTGTAGAGTCAAAAACAAAAAAATATTTTGTTTTTACTATATAATTTTGCAATCAACCTTTTATTTAGTTGATCAACATATTCATTTCTTCTAGCTAAGATATCTTTTTAATTCTATCATGCGATTTATACAAATTGCGTTTTAGTCCAATGATAGAAATATTTCTCTTATTAAATGCACTATTACTATCATTGGGATTGATAACCAAGTGTTCAGGAAGAACCAAATCATCTTTTATTGGATGCTCTTATTCGTTTCCGACACGAAACAAGAAGACATTGAATACTAGATCTGTTCTTACTTTATATTTCTTGGCAGTTAAATTTTTTTCATTTGAGGCGAGAAGTATAACTTTTGCAAGCTAGCTTTTATAGTCTCTGCTTTTGTCCATTTTGGAACTACTAGTATTACTTGACATAAATTACCTCCCAAATCATTAATTTTTCACCAAATGGTTCATTAATATCCAATATATCTCTACAACTTCGTTTGACACTTAGCCATAAGTAAAAAATTCGTCCCATATTATCAATTTTGCTTTCCTTATAAATTTAGCATCATTGCTCTGCTTTGATATATTTCTGATGGTTATTTAAGTTATTTGAAGAGGTATATCAAATCTAAAGTGGGTGGCCTCACAATAAAATCGTTGCTATTATTGCTAACAGTGTCATGCCATTTGATATGATATTTGCAAGTAATGCATGACATAGAAATATTATTTCGATTCTGCTAGAGGCATCTACAAAGAATAATCTCGTTATAGTAGAGTCGACTCTTTATAATACAGACTTGAAAGCTTGTTCTTGTTTAGGATTTAGCTTTGATTGTGCTTTCTCATACACTTGTATAATATTTTGATTCTTAATCGTATATTAACCTTGTTACTGTGTGTTCGAACTCTCTTTTTATAGAATAAATTTATGTACCCTAAGATCTTTTTTAACTTGAATAAGAATTTTACTCATATGATAAATTTAAAATTAATTGAATTGGATTCTCTTGCTAAATAATTAATTAAAATATTTGATTATTTGATTTTAACATAAAAATAATTTATTCTATCTTGATTCAGATCTTAATATTAGTTCATCTCGTGTTTTGAATATTTAATCTTAATTATAATTTTATCTACCATAAATATTTTTTTCAAAGAGTAAAAGATTGATATGGTATTTTACTTTTAGATCTTTATGTCTATAGAATCATTAGTGGTATTGACTCTTACCTACCATTTTTTTTCCTCTTTCTTACACATTTATATTCATAAATATTTTCTTAGTTGTTATTTAATAGTTGGGTTTTTTTAATATTACACAAAAAATTGATAAAAAATATTATTTGAGTATAAAAATAATTCAAATATAATATAAAAATATATTACAATGGGGGTGATTTTTTCTTCTCAATTTCAACCCTTTATGCAGTCCATTTTAATATTACTTTTTTGTATTGGACATTATGGAGTGGTAATGTATTTCCAATATGGAGGATTCTGATGAAGTTGATTTTATTAAACCTTGCTACATATTTTTAATAAGAATTTAATAGACAAAATTTATTAATTTTAAAATTTTAAATATTAAAAATTAGCATAAAAGGTATTATAGTTCAAGAAATAAGTTATTGCAGTTATGCCCTTTTCATATCTCCATTATGTCATTTATGACTTGTGTGCAAAATTTGAGGTTAATCGGAGTTGGATTGATAGGTTTCGACATCGAATGTAGAAGTTGGAATTCGTTAGTTTTCGTTAAGCTTGAATTGGGGTGTGATTGGTGATTTTAGCGATGTTTGATGTGATTTGAGGTTTCAATTAAGTTTGTAAGATATTTCAGGACTTGTTGATGTATTTGATTGAGGTCCCGAGGGCCTCGGGTGAGTTTCAGATGGTTAATAGATTGAAATTTGGACTTAAACAGCTGTTGGAATTTTCTGATGCCTATGTCTGGTTTCCTTCTTCGCGTTTGCGAGTGGGTTCTCACATTCGCGAAGGGGAATTTGAGGGTATGAAACCCCGGATTATATGTTATGTGATTGGTTTTGAGGTGACACACATGCTAGGTGACGGGCGTGTGGGCGTGCAACGTAGGAATTGTGACTTGGTCAATTCTATGGAACTGTGTAGTTGAATAATCTGTTGATATCCGTATATATTTTCACGTATTTAGAGAAATTAATCTATAAATCATGTTTAAACTATGTGTTGACATTGTTGGGACCCATTGAGGTCATGTACATGTTGAATTATCTACTAAATTGACGTTTCATACTCAGTCACGATTTTTACTCGCATATTACATCTCAGCCTCTCTTATTCATTATTGATGCATCATATCTTTGTTGTTGGGCTGCTTATCATATTTTTGAGAGCCCGAGAGACTGGAGATGTTGATGACTGAGTGAGGCCGAGGGCCTAATTGTGAGGATATTTATGGGATCGGGTTGCACGCCACAACATATTTTGTAGATTTATGCCATGATTGGTTTGTTATAGCTCTTGGGATGAAGGAGCCCCTCCGGAGTCTGTACACACCCCCAGTGAGCGCATGTACCTATTGAGTGCGAGTGCCGAGTGCTGAGTAATTGAGAGGAATGGGTGACTGTGAGGAAAGAATGACTGTGAGGTTGGAGTGAATAGGAGGACTGAGTGACTGTTACTCTAAGAGGATGCATTGATTTCATTATTGCTGCATTTATGCTGTCATATATCACTGTTTTGGAAACTTCGGAAAGACATTATTTCTGTTTCAGTCATAGTTGATATGAAGTTAGTGTGGAATTTTAAATGTTGAACTTGAAAGCATGCCTACCCTTTTATGTTGGAAACTACTGTGTTTGGACTTAGCTGTGAAGCTCGTCACTACTTTTAGTTCTTTATTTATTATTGTTACTTACTGAATTGGCCGTACTCATACTACACCCTGCACTTCGTGTGCAGATCCAGATTTTTGCGAACACAATGGGTGTTGATTATTTCGCACAGTTGATTTTCTGGTGATTCAGAGGTTGCTGTCGTATTTCGCAGACCTAGTCTCTCCTTCCCTATCTCCTTGTTTACTGTATTTGGTCTCAGACTATTATAGACCGTGTTCTCCGGACTTGTGATGTATAGATGCTCATGTACTCAGTGACACCGGGTTTTGGGAGTGTATTTATATCCAATATTTGTGGGATTTTCTATTAAATTTAATTATTATATTTTCAGTAGTTAAAAAAAATTATGGGTTATTGATGTTGTCGGCTTGCCTAGTATTGAGATAGGCACCATCACGACAGGTTAGGATTTTGGTTCATGACACCTAACGTGTAGTATTATTTCCTGAAATTAATAGGATTATAAGGCTAATATCTAGAATTTCGGTTATGTCCTTTTATTATGAGTTATTATGCTTAATATTATAAGGTTATTTTTATAAACCAATATTTTATTCATGCTTTTATAATAATATAGATTAGGAACCGTTTTTGTTAAACATAATGTGGCTAGTAACTATAATAACATGGCCAGATTGGAAACCTAAGTGTCATCTTCAAAACTTTAATTGAAATCTTATCTCTTGCCAAGGAACGTGATAGAACATGCACAGCGGAAGCAAGCATAGAACCCATGTATCACAAACATGTAAACTAGAACAATGATATAATTACGGAAATTAGAAGTACTAACCTCTCAAAAACATTGTACAGGTCCTCCACAGAACAAGAATCCAGGGCTGCAGTCTTTTGCTATGGTAGAGGCCAGGGCCATGGTAGAGGCTGTTGCCGAGGTAGAGGTCGAGGTGTTGCTCGTACAGTAGTTGGAGCAGCACCTGTAGCACTACCAGTTGCTCCAGCTCAAGAGCGGATTCCAGATATAGTTGAGCCGTCGGGACCATCTCAGGCACCAGCTGTGCCCATTGTGATTCCAGGCCTTCAGGAGGCTTTGGCCCAAATATTGGCAGTTTGCACTAGACATGCTCATGTGGTTTCAGCTCAGGCCGGGGGAGGTACTCATACCCCTGTTGCTCGTACTCCAGAGCAGGTAGTGTAGGGACTTCAGATACCGGGGGCACTACCAGCCAAGTCGGCTGCAGCTGTTCAGGCCTCGGTAGTCCCCGTTATGGCAGATGATGAGCAGAGGAGACTTGAGAGATTTTGGAGGCTTTGACCTCCATCATTTAGCGGTGCTGAGTCAGAGGATGCTTAGGGATTTCTGGATAAGTGCCAGCGGATGCTACAGACAGCGGCTATTCTGGAGATCAGGGTCTCGTTTACTACTTTTTCATTTTCTGGGGTTGTCTTAAGATGGCGGGAGGCTTATGAGAGGCGTAGGCCGATCGGTGTAGTACCACTTACATGGCAGGAGTTCTCTATTCTCTTTTTGGAGAAGTTCGTGCTACAGTCTCATAGGGAGGAGCTGCGCAGACAGTTTTAGCAGCTTCAGCATGATGGCATGTCTGTGACCCAGTACGAGATAAGGTTTTCTGAGTTGGCTCGTGACACAGTTTAGTTGGTTCCCACTGATAGGGAGAGGATTAGGACGTTCATTGATGGCCTCACATACCATTTACGGTTACTTATAACTCGGGAATGGCTATCTGGTGCTACGTTTGATGAGGTGGTTGACATCGCTCGACAGATAGAGGTAGTCCGTAGCCAGGAGCGAGGAGAAAGGGAGTCCAAGAGGCCTCGTGGATCAAGTGGTTTCAGCGGTGTTCCTAAAGGGGGTCATTATTACTACGACAAGGATCGTCCTTAAAGACACGCTCAGACGGGTCGTCCAGTTCACCGTGGTGCATCATACAACCATGGTTCATATAGTTCTCATCAGGGTCAGTCATCTCTCAGTACCATTCCAGCCCAGAGTTTGTCCCGTGCTCCTTCAGTTCAGGGTTTATTTGCGTCGGGTGCTTCTAGCGGTTATTCTGGTTCTTGGGGCCCGATTCAGTCCTCACCACCACCAGTACTATGAAGTTGCTTTAAGTGTGGGGAATTTGGGCATATGTGGAGGCAGTGTCCTCAACGCCCGGGAGGTCCAGTGCAATAGAGGAGTCAGACTACGACTTTAGCACCAGTTACTTCTTCACCCACCCAGCCAGGTCAGGGTAGGGGCCAGTCAGCTAGGGGTTGCCTAAGAGGGGGAGGACGATCAAGTGGCAGTCAGGCACGATTCTATGCTTTTCCTGCCAGGCCAGATGCCGTTGCTTCAGATGCAGTGATTACAGGTATTGTCTCAGTGTACCATAGGGAAGCTTCTATATTATTTGACCCTGGTTCTACTTATTCGTATGTATCATCGTACTTTACTCATTATCTAGATATGCTCCGTGAGTCCTTAGTTTCACCTGTTCGTGTATCTATGCCGGTGGGCGATACTATTATTGTGGACCGTGTATATCGGTCTTGTGTGGTAACTATTGGGGGATTGGAAACTATAGGTGATCTCTTATTGCTCAGTATGGTTGATTTGAATGTAATCCTAGGTATGGATTGGTTGTCTCCATGTCATGCTATCCTGGACTATCACGCAAAAGCTGTGACGTTGGCGATGTCGGGGCTGCCGAAGGTCAAATGGAGAGGTTCTCTAGATTATGTTCCTAGCAGGGTAATTTCTTATTTGAAACCCAACGTATGGTTGAGAAGGGGTGTTTGTCATATTTGGCCTTTGTGAGAGATGTTGATGCAGATACTCCTACTATTGATTCAGTACTGGTCGTGCAAGACTTTCAAGATGTATTTCCTGCAGACCTACCGGGTATGCCACCCGACAGGGATATTGATTTCGGTATTGACTTGGTATCGGGCACTCATCCCATTTCTATTCCTCTATATCGTATGGCACCAGCAGAGTTTAAAGAATTGAAAGAGCAACTTCAGGAACTTCTTGATAAGGGGTTTATTAGGCCTAGTGTGTCGCCTTGGGGTGCACCGGTTATGTTTGTAAAAAAAGAAGGATGGCACTATGCAAATGTGTATCGATTACAGGCAACTGAACAAAGTTACAATCAAGAACAAATATCCTTTGCCGCTTATTGATGACTTATTTGACAAGCTTCAGGGAGAGAGGGTATTCTCCAAAATTGATTTGAGATCCGGGTATTACCAGTTGAAAATTCGGGATTCGGATATTCTAAAGATGGCATTCAAGACTCGTTATGGTCACTATGAATTTCTTGTGATGTCATTTGTGCTAACCAATGGCCCAGTAGCATTTATGCACTTGATGAATAGAGTATTCCAGCCGTATCTTAACTCATTTGTCGTGGTATTTATTGATAACATCCTGGTGTACTCACGTAGCTAGGAAGAGTATACACAACACTTGGGTGTTGTATTGTAGAGGCTGAGAGAGGAGAAACTATATGCCAAATTCTCTAAGTGCGAATTCTGGCTTAGTTTGGTGGCATTCTTGGGACACATAGTGTCCAGTGAAGGGATTAATGTGCATCCGAAGAAAATAGAGGCAGTTTAGAGTTGTCCCAGGCCATCTTCAGTTACTGCGATTCGGAGTTTTCTCGGCTTAGCTGGCTATTATCATCGCTTCGTGGAGGGTTTCTCATCTATTGCGGCTCCTATGACTAAATTGACCCAGAAAGGTGCTCCGTTCAGGTGGTCAGATGAGTGTGAAGAGAGCTTTCAGAAGCTCAAGATGGCTTTGACTAGAGCCCCAGTATTGGTGTTGCCTACAGGTTCATGGTCTTATACTGTGTATTGTGACACGTCGCGTATAGGTCTCGGCACATTGCTGATGTAAGATGATAGGGTGATTGCCTATGCGTCCAGACAGTTAAAGGTACATGAGAAGAATTATCCGGTCCGCGACCTTGAGTTATCAACTATTATTCATGCCTTGAATATTTGGCGGCATTATTTGTACCGTATCCATTGTGCGGTTTATACCGATCACCGGAGTCTACAAAATCTGTTTAAACATAAGGATCTTAATTTGCGGCAACAGAGTAGGTTAGAGTTGCTTAAGGATTATGACATCACCATTCTCTATCATCCCGGAAAGGCCAATGTAGTGTCCGATGCCTTAAGTCGTAAGGCGGAGAGTTTGGGCAGCTTAGCATACTTACCGGTAGCAGAGGCCTTTAGCCTTGGATGTTCAGTCCTTGGCCAACCGGTTTGTCAAATTGGATATTTTCGAGCCGAGTCAAGTTTTGGCTTGCGTTATTTCTCAGTCTTCACTTTATGATCGTATCAGAGAACGTCAGTGTGATGACCCCCATCTACTTGTCCTTAAGGACACGGTTCAGCACGATGATGCCAAGGAAGTCACTATTGGAATGGACGGCATATTACAGATGCAGGGTAGGCTATGTGGGCCCAATGTAGATGGTTTGCATGAGTTGATTCTCCAGGAAGCTCACAGTTTGCGGTACTCCATTCATCCAGGTGCCGCGAAGATGTATCAGGATTTGAGGCAGCACTATTGGTGGAGGCGAATGAAGAAAGATATAGTTGGGTTTGTAGCTCGGTGTTTAAATTGTCAACATGTGAAGTACGAGCATCAGAGACCGGGCAGATTACTTCAAAGACTTGAAATTCCGGAGTGGAAGTGGGAGCGTATTACCATGGACTTCATAGTTGGGCTCCCACAGACTTTGAGAAAGTTTGATGTTGTTTGGGTGATTGTAGATCGGTTGACCAAGTCCGCGCATTTCATTCCAGTTGGTATTACTTATTCTTCGGAGCGGTTGGCTGAGATTTATATCTGCGAGATTGTTCGCCTACATGGGGCACCAGTGTCCATCATTTCGGACCGGGGCACGCCGTTTACATCACAATTTTGGAGAGCAGTGTAGTGAGAGTTAGGTATACATGTTTAGTTGAGTACCGCATTTCACCCTCAGATGGATGGACAATATCGCACTATTCAGATATCGGAAGATGTGTTACGCACTTGTATCATTGATTTTGGGGGTTCTTGGGATCAATTTCTGCTACTGGCTGAGTTTGCTTACAATAACAACTACCAATCGAGGATTCAGATGGCTCTGTATGAGGGTTTATATGGGAGACAATATCGGTCTCCGGTGGGTTGGTTTGAGCCGGGTGAGACTAGGCTATTAGGTACTGATTTGGTTCAGGATGCTTTGGATAAGGTTAAATTGATTCAGAATCGGCTTCGCACGGCGTAGTCTAGACAGAAGATTTATGCAGACCAGAAGGTTCGTGATGTTGCATACATGGTTGGGGAGAAGGTTCTGCTCAAGATTTCGCCCATGAAGGGTGTGTTGAGGTTCGGGAAGAAGGGCAAGTTGAGCCCTCGGTATATTGGACCGTTTGAGGTGCTTAAAAAGATTGGAGACGTGGCTTATGAAATTGCATTGCCTCCTTGTACATTGAGTGTTCATCCATTGTTTCATCTATCTATGCTTCGGAAGTATGTCAGGGATTCGTCGCATGTTTTGGATTTTAGCACAGTGCAGTTCGATTGATGGACATTATAGACCGGCAAGTTCGAAAGTTGAGATCAAAGAACATAGTTTCAGTGAAAGTGCAGTGGAGAGGCCAGCCAGTCGAAGAAGCTACTTAGGAGACTGAGCGGGAGATGCGAAGCAAATATCCACACTTATTTGAGGCTCTAGGTATAATTCTAAACCCGTTCGAGGACGAACATATGTTGAAGAGGGGGAGAATGTAATGACCCGGCTGGTCGTTTTGAGTATTACAATCCCGTTTCCCCATTTACTGCTCAATTTATGCTTTACACTTGTTATGTGACTTGTCAAGGTGATTGGTTCGGGCCCGGTAAGGTTTTGGAATGAATTGGAACACTTAGTTCCAAGGTTTAAAGCTTAGGTTAAAATAGTGACCGGATGCCGACTTATGTGTAAACGACCCCGGAATAGAGTTTTGATGATTCCAATAGCTCTGTATGGTGATTTTAGACTTAGGAGCGTGTTCGGAAAATTATTTGGAAGCTCGTAGCTAAATTAGGCTTGAAATGGCTAAAATAAAAATTTAAGTTTGGAAGTTTGACCGGGGAGTTGACTTTTTGATATCAGAGTCGGAATCCAGTTCTGAAACTTTTCCTAGCTCCGTAATATTTATTTATGACTTGTGTGCAAAATTTGAGGTCAATCGGAATTGGATTGATAGGTTTCGGCATCGAATGCAGAAGTTTCAATTCGTCAATTTTTGTTAAGCTTGAATTGGAGTGTGATTGGTGATTTTAGCGATGTTTGATGTGATTTGAGGTTTTGATTAAGTTTGTATGATATTTTAGGACTTGTTGGGGTATTTGGTTGAGGTCCCGGGGGCCTCGGGTGAGTTTTGAATGGTTAACGAATCGAAATTTGGACTTAAATAGCTGCTGGAATTTCTGAGGCCTATGTCTGGTTTCCTTCTTCGCATTTGCGAAGTGGAATTTGAGGCAGGAAAGATTTGCTCTTCGTGTTCGCGAGAGGGTCTCACGTTCGCGAAGAGGAGCTGGTGTCAGGCGAGGTTGTTCATCGCGTTCGCAAAAGGGAAAAACTGGGGTGGATTTTTGCCTTCGCGTTCACGAAGGGGAGCACGACAAAGCATCATGTTCGCGAGCAGTGTCTCGCGTTCGCTTAGGGCAATGTTTGGACAACACAATTTTGTGCTTCGCGAACGCGAGGGACCTGTCGCGTTCGCGAAGAAGGATAGCCTGGACAAAATGTTTAAGTTCTGAAAATGGGACTTCCATTGTTGACGGATTGGAGCTCGGGAAGATGCGATTTTTGGGAGATTTTCAAGAAAAATAATGGGGTAAGTATTCTTAACTCATTATTGGTCAAATTACCCGAATCCATAGTTGTTTTTAATAATTAATGGGTGAATTAAGTTGGAAAGTTTAGAAAACCCTCTTGGTTTAATTTGAAGATTTGAGGGTCGAGTTGATGTCGGAATTAAGCAAAATTGGTATGGTTAGACTCGTGGTTGAATGGGCTTTCAGATTTTGTAACTTTTGTCGAGTTCCGTGGGGCCCTTTTTAATATTTAATGGGTGAATTAAGTTGGAAAGTTTAGAAAACCCTCTTGGTTTAATTTGAAGATTTGAGGGTCGAGTTGAAGTCGGAATTAAGCAAAATTGGTATGGTTAGACTCGTGGTTGAATGGGCTTTCGGATTTTATAACTTTTGTCGAGTTCCAAAACGTGGGCCCACGGGTGATTTTTGGGTGAAATTTCAGATTTTGACAGAAATTTTATATTTTTTATGAAATTAATTCCTATAATTTTTATTTACTGAATCAGATTATTTGTGGATAGATTTGAGGCATTTGGAGTCCGATTCGCGAGACAAAGGCATTGCAAAATAAAGAATTACACGGTTTGAGGTAAGTAACAGTTCTAAATTTGGTCCTGAGGGTATGAAACCCCGAATTATGTGTTATGTGATTGGTTTTGAGGTCACGCACATGCTAGGTGACATGCCTGTGGGCGTGCACCATAGAAATTGTGACTTAGTCAATTCCATATAACTATGTAGTTGAATAATCTGTTGATATTCGTACATTTTTCCACATATTTAGAGAAATTAATCTATAAATCATGTTTAAACTATGTGTTGACATTCTTGGGACCCATAGAGGTCGTGTATATATATAAATCATGTTTAAGTATGCCTACCCTTTTATATTGAAAATTAATGTATTTGGACTTAGCTGTGAAACTCGTCACCACTTTCAGTTCTTTATTTATTATTGTTACTTACTGAGTTGGTTGTACTCATACTACACCCTGCACTTCGTGTGCAGATCCATGTTTTCTCAGACACAGTGGGTGTTAATTCTTTCGCACAGTTGATTTTCCGGAGATACAGAGGTAGCTGTCGTATTTCGCAGACTTTGTCTCTCCTTCCCTATCTCCTTGTTTTCTGTATTTGGTCTCATACTATTATAGACCATATTCTCCAGACATGTGATGTATAGATGCTCATGTACTCAGTGATACAGGGTTTTGAGAGTATTTATATCCAGTATTTGTGAGATTTTCTCTTAAATTTAATTATTATGTTTTCAGTATTTAAAAGAAATTGTGGGTTATTGATGTTGTCGGCTTGCCTAGTATTGAGATAGGTGCCATCACGACAGGTTAGAGTTTTGGGTCGTGACATCTAACGTGTAGTATTATGTCCTGAAATTAATAGGATTATAAGGCTAATATCTAGAATTCTATTTATTTTCTTTTATTATGAGTTATTATGCTTAATATTATAAGGTTATTTTTAACCTACTGCAGTACAAGTAGAATCCTACTTTAACTCAAAAAGATAACTTTTCTCCCAAGTCACTTTTTACCCAAGTCTGTCCACACTTTTACTAGGTATAACAGGGACCACAAAGACAATAAGAGATTACCAATTATAGTATTAAATTCAAAAATCGGATGAATTAAATCTTACTATAATTAATCGCAGTTTATTCCACTAAAAACTACAATTGAATTCCTCAATATGAATTTCGAAATTCATTAACACTTATTTTAAATCCACATGTTAAGATTACAAATACCAGTTAATTAAACTAAATCACTGATAATTTAATTTAATCAACTAATTAAATCTTTTACAATTTCGCTTAAACCATTTCATATGACGGATACAAATCTACTGGCCGGGTTTTCATATGAAAACTTATATATAAACTTATATAAAGGGGATATCATCAAACTCAAAACAGAGTCACTGATTTTATCAATTTATTATTATTTCACAAATGCTATTCGTTATTGTCCAATCTATTAGGCATACACTAACTATTAATAGAGTTGTACCTTTTGATAAATTAAAATAATAAACAAATCACATTGATCATAATAACTATATCAAGATTAGGAGTATAAGCTCATTTAATGAATCAGAGAAAATGTTTTATATATATTCAGTACAAAAATATATTTTGTCTACTTGGTTCGTTCAATATACATTAAGTATACTAGCATAAGAAATTCGAGTAAAACTACTCTCATAATCAAGATAAATTATACTTTAATCTTGTGCTACAATCATCAAGATATTTTGTCCAACAATATCTTCGATTATGAACATTGTTTATTAATTATGAGAACCGCCAATTTAATCTTATGTGCATGAGCTTATAAGACTTCATACACTAAATTGTCTACTACATAACTAAATGGCACAAATGTAACAAATGATCTATTTAAATTAATACTTTATTGAATTGAATAATCAAATAAACAATTATTTCAT
The DNA here is from genome assembly GCF_000390325.3 of Nicotiana tomentosiformis. Lineage (NCBI taxonomy): Eukaryota > Viridiplantae > Streptophyta > Magnoliopsida > Solanales > Solanaceae > Nicotiana > Nicotiana tomentosiformis. Next base: position 16,743,115 of record NC_090815.1, on the reverse strand, counting down.
AAATAAAATACAATATTATATCTAAACCGCATGGTTAATAGTATATCCCAACAGAACATTGGTTTTTTGGCTAAGGATTGAATTGGCCTTTTAATTTTGCAAATAGGTTGGGATATTGTAAAGTGCTTGAGATTCATTGATTAGAATTTGAACTTGGAGGTTGAGATTTTCTACTGAGCAATTGGAAGGTTGGACCAAAAGTGCACTACCTTTGAAACTATAGTGACATTAGTGTTCCATTATATATTTAAGGGATGATTTTGAGTCTAAGTCCAAACTTAAGGGACTATTTTAGGTAATTTTCTCTATTGTGTGGCAAGCATGAATTGATAGTAAGGACTAAAGTGTGTATTGTTGAAGATTTCGAGTTGTTCTGCCTTGGTATTATATCTTGAGACGTCCCTAATTAGACTTACCTGTTCGATAAATTTCCCCTTAGAACTCTATATTTGAAAAGTGTATAATAATATATTTGGAGTCATACTCCAATTCTACTCAAATATTTTCTGTAATTCCTCTCATATCCAGCTCGTAATATTAGATCACTTCAAATGGAAAAATTTTACTGGCACCCTATTTGGTCGCCCTCATTTAACCTGTATTTATTTTTAATTTTTTTTAATTTGTACCTACTTTTTAAATAACTTCAGGCCTTTTTCTCATCTTTCTTCTTGTTCTTCTTGTTGTTGTTGTTGTTCTTCTTCTTCTTAGGCTGACAGTGGTTTTATATGGTGTTTGTGAACATTTAGTTTATTATCTTTTACAGTGGTGATCTGTTGTGACGCTTATTTTTTACTATTGCTTACGATTTCTTCTTCTTTTTCTTAATTGCAAAATGGGTTTGTTAGATTTATTATTGTTTTGACAAATTGATAATTGAGGTTTGTTGTTGATGATATTTGGAGGTTATGTTTCAAATTTGAGCTTATTTAGAGTAGATTTAAATACTAAATCGTATATTGGATTGTTAAAATTCGAAGAACAAGTTTGTGTTTCTCGGCAATTTGCAATTCAGGCCTATTTGGGCTTAAGTGCATGAATACGTTGGTTATACTTCAGACCTTTTGGCCTTAAGTGGATTTGAAGTGCAATTTTTCACTTCAGACTTATTGGTCTTAAGTGTAGGAAAACGTTTGTTGCACTTCAAACCTTTTGGCCTTAAGTGCATCTTAAGTACAATTTTTCACTTCAGACTTATTGGCCTTAAGTGCATGAAATCATTGGTTATACTTCAGACCTATTTGGCCTTAAGTGCATCTGAAGTACAATTTCTTTACTTCAGACTAATTTTTTTTATCTTCAGACCCGATAAGTCTGAAGTTGATCGTAAAGTGAGTAGGCTTGCAAACTGTTTTGCAAAGTGGGTATAGGTTCAATTGTGACCCCAAAATCGGGTATAGATGTAAAAGCCCACTTCAAATGAGTAGTGAAATCTTCAAACATAAACTCGAAAACTTCTTGCAACTTAAACAAACATTACAAATCACATCAAGGGAAAATGTCAAGCACAACATAAATTATTTTGAACTCAATAACACCATTACAACAGTAAAACATTAACGACAACAAGACAAGATAATCGGAAAGAGATGTATAGAAACGACAATACAAATTTCCTAGTCACACCCCTTATAGGAAGTAAGACGTAAACATGGTAGAAGTACACGAGCTAGAAAATAAAGCCAGCATGTAGTTTATTTGCTGAATGAGTACTGTTCGTACCTGTAACGACCCGGTCGGTCATTTTGAGAATTTAAGTCTCGTTCGGCGGCATAAGGCCCTGAGCAGCTTCGTATCATGTGTATTTACTTGCGTGCGTTGTTAAATTCAATTACCGAGTGATTCGGGATACTTAGTCCCTAAAATGGAAGCTTAAGCCTTAGGATTTTGACCGTAGTCGAAACTGTATGAAGACGACTCTGGAATAGAGTTTTGTCTGTTTCGTTAGCTTTGTTGGATGATTTTGGACTTAGGGGCGTGCCCGGATTGTGTTTTAGAGGTTTGTAGCTCATTTAGGATTGAAATGGCGAAAGTCGAATTCTTGGAGATTTTGACCGAAAGTGGACTTTTTGATATCATGGTCGAATTCGAATTCCGGAAGTAGGAGTAGGTCTATAATATTGAATATGACTTGTGTGCAAAATTTGGGGTTAATTGGATACGGTTTGATAGGTTTCGGCATCAGTTGTAGAAATTTGAAGTTTCAAGTTCATTATGTTTGAATTGGAGGGTAATTCGTATTTTTGAGTGTTGTTTGATGTGATTTGAGACCTCGAAAGAGTCCGTATTAGGGTATGGAACTTGTTGGTCTGCTTGGACGGGCCCCGGGTGTGTTTCGGACGAGTTTCAGATATTTTTCATGGTTTTGAAGTGGTCTGGTTCTGGTGTTTTCGCACCTGCGACGCTTTGAAGCGCAGGTGCGGCTCCGCTTCTGCATGAGCCTGGTTGCTTCTGCGGTCATGGTGGCCTGGAGGCTTGCTTGCTTCTACGGAGGCCGGCACGCAGGTGCGAAGGCCGCTTTTATGGTCCAACGGTCGGACCTGCGAAGAATCTCACTTCTGCGTTTCCCCCTTGCGGTGCCGCTGGTGCGGCTGTAAATCCGCAGATGCGGTTCCAGGCCTGACTAGCTGAGTTCACAGATGCAGACTCTTTCTCGCAAATGCATGTCGCAGGTGCGCCTCCTTGTCCGCAGATGCGGAAATCCTGACAGAATCATTTAAGTCGAGGGTTTGGCCATTTTCTTCATATTTTGAGTTTTAGACTTCGGTTTTGGGAGCTTCCTTGTGGGGTTTTCAAGCAAAACGATTAGGTAAGTGTTCTTCACCTAGAATTTAATATTTTTCATGATTTTATCTTCATTTTTAATATTTAAATTGTGTTTTGAGTTGAGAAAAATGGAGGTTTTTGAAGAAAAATTCGAAAATAAAAAATCATGATTTGAGGGACGAAATGGCATTGGAATTTGATAATTTTGGTATGGTTGAACTCGTATCGGAATGAGTGTTCGGGTTTCGGAAAATTTGTCCGGTTCCGAGGTGCGGGCCCGGGGGTCGATTTTTAGATTTTGATAAAGATTGAGACTTTATGATCCGAAATAGTTTCTTATGAGTTTTATTTGTGCTTTGAAGTTATTTTGGGTAGATTTGAGCTGTTCGGAGATTATTTCACCCGAGAAGTTCAGTTTAGAGTTTTGGTTTGTCTTCTTTGAGGTAAGTATCTTGCCTAATTTCGTGTGGGGAAACTACCCCTTAGGATTTGAGTCTGCTATGCTAATTGTAGTCCGTGTACGCGAGGTGACGAGTACGTGTTCGGACCTATTTGTGGAAAGTTGGCTTTTTAGGGTTCTTAGGTCCTTGTATTCACTGATTATGCAGCTGTTATGTTATGAATACGTCTCTTAATTACCAGTTTCACCTCTACCTGCTTTAATTAGAATTAATTGCTTCATGATCCGCCTTTGATGCTTATTTGAGTCATCTGTGCCTTAACTGAAATGATTATCACTTCTATTGCCATGTTATCTTTTCCCTGACTACTTATCTTTATTTGAAGTTATAATTATCTCTTTTGTACTTGTTCATCCTTAATTGAATTTGTTGTATCTCTTTCTTAATTGCCAACCTTAAAAGAAGTTAGATATCCTACATTTGAGTTGACTTGCCCTTATTTGGAATTATTCGCCTTGAGTTAGCTCCCTCATTGTCGAATTGTACATCGTGGACCGTTGTTACATAATATTTCCTTTCTTGTTGAGTTTTTCTTATTATGACTAGCATTCTCTATTGTGGCCACTTCTTGTGAATTAATTCCTCTATTCTTTGAGTTCTTGAATTTCTGAGTTGATTTATTTGTCGTACCCTTGTATTAGTGTTATTGTTGCTGTTGTACTTGTTGTTCTTGCATATTTACTTTGGGACTACAAGGAGGTACCTCGGGAGATTCCCCTGTCTTGCATATTTACTTTGGGACTACGAGGCGGTACCTCGAGAGATTCCCCTGTCTTGTATATTTACTTTTGGGACTACGAGGTGGTACCTCGGGAGATCCTCTGTTGATCATTTACTTTTGGGACTACGAGACGGTATCTCGGGAGTGCCCTTTGTTGACATCTCTTTGTTATGGGATTGCACGAGATTTCTAACGTGCTATTATTACTATTGATATTTGCACATGCTGCGTGACAAGGCAGGATATATATGTGTAGGTTGCGTATGTGGCTAGACAAGGTAGGAACATTATTATGCATGTGTGGCGAGACAAAGTGGGCATTTAGGGGTGGTTTGGTAGGAGGTATTAGAAAAAATAATGCAAGTATTAGCTCTATGCATTACTAATACCTTGTTTGGTACATTTTTTTAACATGTGTATGTATTAGTTATACATAATACTTGGTATTATCCTATGTATAAGTAATGCATAGAAAACCATGGCATTAGTAATACCAAGGCTACTAATGCATGCATTAGGTTGGTTAAAGATAAAATTATCCTTAAAGTCCCTTAAAGCTTGAGAATATGGAGGGTATTTTTGTAAACAATTATTTTTCTTAAAAATTATGCAATACATTATAATTTTAATACACCACACCAAACAGTAGATAAGGAATAATATCTGCATAACTAATGTTTGCATTACTAAACCATGCATTACTAATACACCTTATTCCGCACTATTCTTATACACCCTACCAAACGACCCCTTACTTTATTATTGCACACGTGGGAAGACAAGGTGAGCTATATCAGGGATCGATTTGTGATGATTTATGATGGCCTGGGGGCATTCTTGTTGTTGATATTTGTGTAGTGGTACACTTACCTGTGTGAGCTTTATCTTATGAAAGTTGTGAGAAAACATTCTACGTGTTGTCTGTTCTTTTCCTTATGCTCTCTAGCTAATATGAACTATGTTAGGACACTTGCACAAGCATACACGTAGTTAAGCACTCTTATCGGATAAGAGGTTTTCTTGATATTGTTGAGTATAAGTTCACACCTTTGCTTACTTGCCTTTTATGTGAGAATGACTCTATTTGGCACGCGAGTCGTCAGTGCGGTTATGAGGTGTAATAAGGGTACAAAATACCAAGTGTTAGGGTTCAGGTATAGAGACCCGTGAGTTGTGATAGTCCGAGGTTCGGTACCTCGTGGAGTTTATTGAATAAAACCCGGTGTGAAAGCTGTCATATTGTTGATTTATTGCTTGTCCTTTCTTTATCTGTGATTATCAAACTTAGGCTGTGTTTCCGTTCATTCTTTTATGTCATTATTATGGTGTTCCACTGATAGTTGTTGTTTTCCTTCCTTATTGCAATTACCGTATTAATTACCACTTCGCGTAGCCTTTATGTAGATATCATACTTTGTTGTTTCTATACTTATACTTGTTCAGGTTATTTAGTCCAATAGGTGTCTTGACTGTACCTCGTCACTACTCCACTGAGGTTAGTCTTGATACTTGCTGGGTACCGCCGTGGTATACTCATACTACACTTGTGTACATTTTTATGCAGATTCAGGTATTTTCGAAGTCAGTTGATCATTAGCTAGTTGTGCGGACTGTTGCTATGGAGACTCAAGTTAAACCTGTTGCTGCGTTCGCAGCCTTCAGAGTCACCTTCCCATTTTGTATTCACACTGCTTTACCTATTTCCAAACAGTTGTATTTAGAAATTTGTAGCAAATCTCTGTAGAGCTTATGACTAGTACTACCAGTTTTGGGAATTATAAACTTTTATAAAGAATTCCATTTCAAGTTGTTAGATGTTATTTATTATAGTTGTTATTCAGTAAATGTTAGGCTTACCTAGTCCCTAAGACTAGGTGCCATCACGACACCCAACAGAGGGGAAATTGGGTCGTGACGAGTTGGTAACAGAGCTCTAGGTTCATAGGTGCTATGAGTCATAAGTGAGTTTAGTAGAGTCTTGCAGATCGGTACAGAGACATCTGTACTTATCTTCGAGAGGATACGGAACTATTAGGACAGTTTCACTTCCTTCATTCCTATCCTGCGAGTTCATTGGTCTCAAAATTTGAACTTTTATCATTCCATTCTCTCACAGATGGTGAGGACACGAGCTGCAGTCACTGATGACGTTACCCTCGGAGCAGATGTCGCTAGGGGCAGAGGCCGAGGAGGAGCACTTGCCGCAGCTAGGGAAACTACCAGAGCAGCAGTTGAGGAGCCACTGGTAGTTCCAGTTGGGGACAAGTACCGGAGGCGCCTGCTGTTACCCCGGACTTCAGGAGATCTTAGCACAGTTCCTGAGCATGTTTGGTATATTGGCGCAAGCGGGGTTAATTCCGGTCGTACCAGCTATTTCATAGACCGGGGGAGGAGCTCAGACTCCCGCCGCCCACACCCTAGAGAAGCGAGTTCATGTTGGTCAGGTTCCAGGTGTCATGGCGACACAGCCTGTGGTCCCAGCTCAGCCCGTGGTTAGGGCAGCAACATCTGAGAAAGAACAACTTAGACTTAAACTTAGAGAGGTACAAGAAAAAACTTAGAGAGACATCTGTACTTATCTTCGAGAGGATACGGAACTATTAGGACAGTTTCACTTCCTTCATTCCTATCCTGTTTGTTGAATGAAAGAAAATACTTTTTCTACATCATGAAAAAAATTACTCAGTTTGTTGAAATGAAAGAAAATATTTTTTCTACATCAGAAAAAGAAAATAGTTAGTTTGTTGAAATAAAAGAAAATACTTTTTCTACATCATAAAAAAAAATACTCATTTTGTTGAAATGAAAGAGAAAGTACCCTATCTACAACCTGAAGAGAATACTCTTAATGATATTTCTATTTAGAGTGGTTGGTGGGCAAGGTTGGGATGGGGTGGGGTAGGGGTTGGAGGTGGGTGGGGTGGAAAATAGGGTGGAGAAGGTTGAAAAAGAGTTTTGAAAAGTGTACTCTCTTCTTTTAATAGGGAAATTGGAAAAAAATGAGTTATTGAGAAAAATATTTTCCAAAACATTTAAGCCAACCAAACATGAAAAAATTAAAAAATATTTTCCTTCGTACCAAACACACCTCTACTCAATCATTACTAAGAGTAAAAATTCGTATATATAACCAATATATGTATAACTTATACAATTAGAGAGCTATATATTATTTTATATGAACAATGTCGAATGAGAATATATGTATTAACAATACCATGAAAAAATAATTTTTGACTTGGTATCATTCCCTGCATAATAATCCATGTACGATTTATATATTGTAAAATATTTCATACATTGTGAGAAGAGAACCAAATGCAGACGTGTTGAGTATGAGAAGAGTGGTCCTTTTGGACTAATCTTGGCTTATGTTCTTATAGTATTATTGTATTAAGGAATGAGACTCCATTAAGTCAAGGTTATAATTACTATGTAGCCTTTCCTTATCCTAATGATGCTTTAGCTTATGTCATGCTTCTTGCACCTCAAGAGTAGCATATTCAGACTGGCACTTGTGTAAAAAATGCAAGATCTTACTTGTTGACTATTTGTGATGGTCGTATTAGAGGTAAAGTCGATTTAGGTGATTGCTCAATGAGGTATGAACAATACCCGTTCAACTAAAAATATACTATACGAAAAGTACTATAGACAAAAGAAAGAGAAAAAATTCGTGAGATATAGATAAAAATAGAAAGACTAGCTATATATGGATTCTATTTTGAGAATGAGAGTGCTAACCACATTTCTTGTATTTGGTTAATGTTAGGGTTTTAGTTGCTTTGTGAAAAGTGAACCAAATACAAATTTCGTGAAATGGAAATGCAGTATTTTTCAGTATGAGAAGAATGGTCCTTTTTCACTAAGTTTGGCTAAGCTTATAAGTATTTTTTAGCTTATTTACGCGTTTGGTAAAATAAAGAGTGTTTATAAGCCAAAAATAAATCAAAAGCCATAAGTTGGTCTCCCCCAACTTATCAAATTTTAGCTTATAAGCACTTTATGTTTGACCAAAATATTTACTATTCTATTCCTAAAATACCTTTTTTTTAAAAACAAAATTCTTCGAATAGTTTTACTCTATCCCAATTCTTCAAAACCTAAACAACCCGTGCCTTTGCAATTCTCCAGCCGTGCCTCTGCAATTCTTCAGATTTCTGTCGGCAATTTGAGGTAACAAAATTCACTTGTCTTCTTAAGGCTACTTTGTTTCAACAGTACTGATTGTTGTGTTAATGCTACTGAATATTGACCGTAATATTTAAGGCTATTTTGTTTCAAGAGTGATTGCTATGTTAAATATGACATACAGTTGTGTTATATTTTTAAGCAACTTTGGTAATGAAAATATTTATACTGATACTTTGCTTTAGCCTTTAAGAGGAGATTGTTAATGCTATGTTATCTCAGCCGAAGTTTCCTTATTAGCAGCACTATAATTGTTAGTACATTTTGTATCTTGAAAGTGTACTGATCTCACTTTTTTTTTTCATTAAGCACATATCGGTTGTCCAACTAATATGAATGAAGAGGCTTCTGGCTCGTTATTGCCTTTTCGAATTAATATACATTTTCTTGGGTCTAGAAAGCATGATATATCTCCTAGTTACATTGTGATTTGAAACTTCTAAAGCACCCAGGAGTAGGGGTGGGCATATTTCGGTCCAAACCGAAGAAATCGATCGAACCGAAAATATTTTTATTTCAGTTTCGGTTATTCGGTTTTTTCGGTCGGTTTCAGTTTAAAATTTTAAAATTTCAGTTTTTCGGTTCGGTTGTCAGTTATTAATTTATTTTGTTCGATTAACCGAAAAACCAAATTATTAGCATATAGATTCTTTAAGTTATATATAAGCTAAGCCCATAGGTAATAATATAGGCCCAATTTTGAAGTCCATCAAAGACCCAATCCAAATAAGTAACCCAATCGACTATTCCTAATTTCCCATTCCTTAAGACTTTTAACTCTAACGAAACTTTCCATTTTATTCAAACTTACCAAAATTTTGAAAGAAAACCAACAAATTGGTTTGTCCAATTATTACATAGAAAGAGCCCAATATGATAATGTTCAAACCGAAAACCGATTAGAAATAAACCAAACCAAAATTAAAAAATCGAACTGAACCGAACTTATTTCAGTTCGATTTCGATTACTACTTTTACAAAATCGAAAACCAAATATCTGAACTGAACTAATCGAACGCCCCATCCCTACCCAGGAGACTCAGTTGAGATTAGAACGCATATCCGTTGTTCTTAGATTTAGCCAATAAACAAATCTCATTTTCATTGTCTTCTCTTAGACTTAACCGGTAACGAACCGATAATTGCTAACCCGATACCAAATCGCCTGATATCTTATCGGTTGGCTAGCGGATTAGTATATTTAAAAGACGATAACCGTTAAGCCGAACCGTTAAGCGTAAATATCCGCCCAATCTGCCCGATAAGCAGCCCTAATCACTATTTCTTACATGCTTTCTCGTGTTCTTTTTTTTTTTTTTAACAATTAAAATGTTTTCTTTTGTACTTCTCTGTAGTAAGTCATCGTTGTATATGCTTTCTCTTATTTTGTTAGTCACTCGAAGTTTAAGACAGTTGGTCTCATTATAATATTGAATATTATTTCTACTTCATAATTATGTGACATACAAAAATCAAGCAGACGTTCTTTTGAACTTTGATTATTTTGAGCTGTGCATAAATATTATTATATGTGTACGTTTATAGCTAAATTTTGTAATCTCTTTAGATTATTAACATTCAATTATAGGGGAATGACATAATACTAAGTGAGACGAATATGCACATATTAAATTCATTGAATTGTGTGAGCAAGAAGTTAGAAAAGGAAATAGGCCAAACACTTACTTGTCTAAAGATGGATGGAAGAATATGGTAAATGAGTTCAATAATAATACGGGATTACAATATGCTAGAAAAGAAACGAAAAATCATTGGGATCACATGAAAGCAGAGTGGACTCTTTTTAAGTAGTTGATGAGAGGTGAGACAGGTTTAGGATGGGATCCCACAAGAAAAAAATAATTATTGCAGATGATGATTGGTGGGAGTAAAAAATTAAGGTACATTGCTCGCCCTTTTCTATAATTTTTTCATAACTCTTTTAATTGTTAGTTTCATTTGTTTGCTTAGAGTAATTTTAAATTCTTTTTTATAGGAGAATTCTAAATACAAAAAAATTAGGAACAAAGACCTTTTGCTAATATGGTTTCGTTACGATATTTTATTTACTGATATCATTGCCACCGGAGAGAGAGCATGTGCAGCAAATCAAGAACAAGAGTCGAAAGTTGGGTTAGATCAAGATGATGATGGAATAAATGATGTTTATGATAATAACATAAAACAATGGAATGATGAAAGAAGCAATGAAAGTCATGACTTGCAGAATATGGATTTAATTACATTTCCTGAGCCATCTCTTAGAAAGCGAAAGTCAATAGATGGCAGTGGAAGTAGCAGTAGCAGCCAAGTGAAAAAGCGGAAGACAAAAAATAATTCATTATCGCTAAAAGAGGAGATACAATCCCTAATTGAGTTCATGTCTAACAAAAGCACATCTAAATCTTCAGAGCCCACCATTGAGAAGTGCATAGACATTTTAGAAAATATTCTTGGTATTCTTGGAGGGAGTGATATTTTTAATTATACTGTGAACTTGTTGACACAGAAAGAGATGCGACATGCAGTTTTGAAGTTGTCTACTAATGAAGCTAGGAAATCTTGGTTGGAGTACAACCACCGACGATCCTTCGTGCCGAATAATCCATCTAATCCAATCTGAGAAGTTGTTGATGATGCCTTACCCATATTACATTAACATTAGACATTTTAACTTGCCCTTTAAAGTATGTGCAGAAGGTTATATTTTCTTAATGTTTTATTTCCTGTTTAGACATAATGGTTGTTTAATCATTTCTTGTTTAGACATTACGTGTTTTATTTTAATAGATGACTATACTATTAACTTTGAAGTTAGCATTTGTCATTTTTAATTTGTAATTATTTGTATGTCTATTTCATTTCAGTTTAATGGAATGCTGGAATAATGACTTGTTAAATGACGAAAATGAAGAAGAGGAAACTCAAGAAAATAAGGAATGGATGGCACTATGTCAAATAGCATGTAAGATTTTATTGATATATTATGAGAAATACATTTGCAAGGAACCAAGTCGTACATCTAAATGCACTGGGAATATATTTATCCAAGAGATATTACATAAAAATGAGACTCGGTGTTATGAAAATTTTCGCTTGAAGAAGTCAGTGTTTCTTGATTTAAGCAAATATTTAACTAATAAATATAGTCTTAAACCCACACATAGGATGTCTGTCTATTAGTAGTTAGGGATGTTCTTAATGATTTGTGCACATGGTGCCAGAAATCGATTGGTACAAGAGATTTTTCAACATTCAGGAGAAACAATTCATATGCATTTTTGTAGTGTTCTAAAGGCCATTGGTAAACTTGAAAGAGACATAATTCAACCACATCCAAGTTATAATGATGGTGCATTAGATCACAAACCATGTAATCAACGGTATCTCCCTTTCTTTAAAGTAAGTGACATTACTTAATAATTACATTATTATATTTTTACATTTTAACTCAAAATATTATCTAGAGTAAACTTTTTTTTTCTAGTGGTTAATATATAAATAAAATTCCAAAATGGGTCCAAAACTTACAAAATGTCCAAACCAAAATAGAAGTTGCATGAAGCTACTAGATATTAAAAAGATAGAAAAGCTAAAATCTAATGAACTAGCTATTACAACATGATAAGTTGAATGCTTCCTTCTCCTATTAGTGTATGTGAATCCAATTGTTATTGGCAAATATCAAACAGCACCTATCAAGCTCTCACTAGGCACCAAGGTATATTGTTGTAATGACTCGACCAGTCGTTTTGAGCATTTATGCTCCTTTCAACTATTTGAAGTCTTAAATAACTTTCTACGAGGTATTATGACTTATGTGAATTGTCGATTTTGGCTTTAAGGTATTTCGGAGTTAGCTTGGAAGAATGAATTTCATGTTGGAAGCTTAAGTTAAAAAGGTTGACCGGATGTTGACTTATGTGTAACAACCCTAGAGAAATTTTGCTAAGAAAATTAAGGTTTGGTGGTGCCGAGGTAAATCAATTAGTACAAAGTGTGACAATGCACCAAAGTGTAAAGGAAATATTTTATCGAAAAATGGTCATTTATGCGACCACTATGCGGTCGCAGAATCACTCTGCGGACCACATAATGGTCGCAAAGTGGAGCAGGAGGAGGACAAGATTTGAGGAAAATCTGCGGTGCACTATGCGACCGCAGACCTATTTTGCGGTACATTATGCGACCGCAGAACAAGTATGCGGACCGCATAATGACCGCAGAACATGTCAGTAACGCCCAGCTTTGGAGGCCAAATTATGTGGTTGGTATGCGGACCGCATACCTGTTATTCGATCGCATATGCGACCGCATAACTGCGTCGGAACTTCCATTCTTTCTAATTTTTGACCCGACCCAACTTTGATTTATAGCCCTTGAAGCTCATTTTTGAGCCAAAATCTGATATTTTAGAGAGAGGTGAGAGCATTTTAGAGAGAGAAAGTGAAGACTTAGTGATTTATCCATCAATTCTTGTTCAAGGTTTGAAGATTTCGCAAGGATCTTGCTAGGGCTTCAAAGAGGTAAGAATTTCTTTCCCCAATTCTTCAATTTCGGGTTTGAAGTAAAGATGGGTGATTAATAGTATGATTCTTAGGTGTAAGAGTATTATGTATACATACCAATAAGGTTATGGAAAGATTGTTAATTCAAGTGGGTAAGGATTGGGTTGAAAATGGTAGAAATCTTTATAGGCTTTAATTGAAGATTTGAGGGTCGAGTTGGTGCCAAATTTTGGTGAAATTTGTATGGTTGGACTCGTGGTTGGATGGGCGTTCATATTTTGTAACTTTTGTCGAATTCTGAGACGTGGGCCCTATGGGCGATTTTTGAGTTAATTTCGGATTTTATCGGAAAAATTAGTATTTCCTTATGGAATTAATTACAATAATTTATATTGACTGATTCGAATTAATTGTGGCTAGATACGAGGCTTTCGGAGACCAATTCTCGTGGCAAGGGCATAGAGGAATAAATAATTATATGGGTTGAGGTAAGTAACAATTATAAATCCGGTCCTGAGGGTATGAAACCCCGAATTTTATGTCATATAATTATTTTGGAGGTGATGCACATGCTAGGTGACGGGTGTGTGGGTATGCACCTAAAAGATTGTGACTTGGTCCGTCCCGTGAAACTGTAAAGTTGAATAACTTGTTGTTAGCTATAAGCTCTCTTTGTGTTAAAAATATTTAATTGTAAATCATGTTAAAAATCATGCTTAGGCTATGTGACAGTACTGTTGGGACCCACAGAGGTCACGAACTGGTTGAATTATTTGCTAATTGCTATCTTGTGCTCAGTCTTGATTTTACTAGCGAATCATACCTCAGTCTTTCTTGATATTTGTTGATGCACTATGTTATCTTTGTTTGGGCTGATCTGTGTGATTTCTGAGAGCCCGAGAGACTAGAGAGTTGAATGACTGAGTAAGGACGATGACATGTTAGTGAGGTAAGGATATTATGGCACGTGATTTGTCCGTGCAGGATATTATAGCACGTGAGTTGTCCGTGCAGCATGTGAGTTATCCGTGCAGATTATAGTGCTTGGGCTATAGGAGCCTTTCCGGAGTCTGTACACACCCCCAGTGAGCGCGGGTACCCATTAAGTATGAGTGCTGAGGGCTGAGAGCCGAGTGGTTGAGCTATTGTGATGAGTTGAGTGACTGTTGCCTGAGAGGCTATACTTGCTTTGCATTTGTGGTTGCACTTGGTTGCTATCTGTCATTGTTGTGAAATCTCTGAAAGAATTTATGTCCGGATTACTTGAAATTGAACTGTATAAAATTGATTGGACTTAAACTGTCGGATTTGAAAGCATGTCTATTCTTTGCTGGAACTACTGAAAGTGAACTATGACTATGTAGCTCATCATTATCTTCAGTTCCTTAGTTATTATTGTTACTTGGTGAGTTGGTTGTACTCATACTACACACTATACTTTGTGTGCAGATCCAGGTGTTCCTGAACATAGCGGGTGTTGATCATTTCGCGCAGTTGATTTTCAGGAGATTTTGAGGTAGCTGTCATGTTCTGCAGACCTTGTCTCTCCTTCTCTATCTCCTTGTTCACTATATTTGGTCTCAAACTATTATAAACCGTATTTTCCAGACTTGTACTCATATTAGATGCTCATGTACTCAGTGACACCAGGTTTTGGGGAGTGCTTGTATTGTATTTAAATGTTATATTTTCAATCTTGAGAGAAATTGTGGTTTATTGAGATTTTCGGCTTGCCTAGTATTGAGATAGGCTCCATCACGACGGGTGAGATTTTGGGTTGTGACAATTGTCCATAGGCTAAAATGAATTCCAAACATCTCCACTACAGGGTTGAAGCCAGCATAGTCTTCCAAGTTTAGCTACAATATGATCTCCACATGCTGTGGACTGATTTTGTTCAAGTATTAATCATGTGCTCACTCATCAAAATTAATGTGTAGAAGAGGAACCTGGCTTTAGGCAGGCTTTGCAAGGCAAAGGCCAGGCATGATCTGGCTTTAGGCAGGCTTTGCAAGGCAAAAGCCTGGCTTGAGCTGGCTTTAGGCAGGCTTTACAAGGCAAAAACCAGGCTTGAGCTGGCTTTAGGCAGGCTTTACAAGGCAGAAGCCAAGCATGAGCTGGCTTTAGCCAGGCTTTATAAGGCAAAATCCAGGCATGAGTTGGCTTTAGGCTGGCTTTGCAAGGCAGAAGCCAGGAATGAGCTGGCTTTAAGCAGGCTTTGCAAGGTAAAGGCCAGGCTTTGAAATTGTGCCTTTTTGTGATCTTGTAAGCTCAGATCCTTCCCTACTAGAACCTTTAATGTAGAAATCATTCTAAACATTGCTAACCATACTCAGATTGAGCATGAAAGCATGCTAATACCACTGAGAAATGATTCAACAATCTCCAAAAATACCATATGATGGGTTCAACATTTTCCTTAGCATTTGGACATATCAGTTTGTGCAGAGTCCAATCCTGTGAGGCCATCAGTCTGGGGGTTCTTATCTTTGCTATCCTAACCCTAAGGTTAGGTGATTGAGATTTGTCTAGATTGATCAACCTCGTCCCTGCACTAGGCAGTTCAGAGAATGAATGAAACTCAGATGTACCTGCAATAGAGAACACAATGTTAGCTATAAAATCTGCCACTCAATTGCCTTCTTTGAACACATGTTTAAAGATCACATTGAAGTTGTCCTTCATCTCTATAATTTTCTTCACATCATGTGCAATTACCCAAGGAGGATCCCATTCCCCTTCTATCGCCTTCTTCATCACCAATGAATCAGTCTACAATATGAAAGGGTGAAGATCATGCTCCACACAATATTCTAACCCTTGAAGAATAGCCTTAGTTTCAGCCACCACATTAGTTGTTACTCCCAGGTCTACTGCCCTAGCATACACCACATCACCTTCATCATCCCTCACACAAAAGCCTAGGGAGCTAGGTCCAGGATTGCCCTTTGAAGCTCCATCAGTATTACATTTGTACCAACCATGAAAAGGAAGCTGCCATGTTACTCTTATAGTGATCAATATAGGTTTATATCCTTCAAAGTATTGAATTATGTCTGTCCATAACAATGGAATATTACGGATCCAAGCATACCTTACCCTTGCCAGTTGATGCAATGTCCTATTTATCTCATGAATCACCCTATTTGTGGACACTGAACCACCATGTTTACCTGCATTTCTTCTCTTCCAAAGCTCCCAAGTGATGATAGTTGGTACTGCTTGAAATAGTGGCTTTAATTTTGGACAACACTGAACATACCACCAATGCCTTATAATCTGCTTAAATTGAATCAATTGCACAAAAATTCCAGCAGCCCCCATGAACAAGTTCCATACCTTAGAGGTAATAGGACTTGTGACAAATATATGCTCAATGGATTCCTCTTAGGGATGCTGACAACACTAACACCTAGACATCACCATTTGCCCTTGCCTCCTCCACATGTCATCGGTGGCTATTTTCTCCCTCCACAATCTCCACAAAAAGAGGGATATCTTGAATGGCAAACCTTTAATCCACAATAACTTGAATTCCTAATTAGGATCAGCCCTATGCCTTAATATTTTCCAAGCACTACTAACACTGAACTTGCCTGAAGGAGTTGGCATCCAGTATGGCCTATCCCAATATCCCCCACTGCCTTCATAATGCACATTTAGCCTTATATGTTCTGCAATTTCCTCATTGAAAGTTTGATCTAGCAGCTGATCATCCCATTCTTCCCCTTGCTGCAGTTCTGCCACCTCCTGAAGACCTTCATTGATTGGAAAGTCTTCAGGTAATACATGATAAAGTGCACCCAATCCAGTCCAATTTTTATGCCAAATATTAGATGTTCCACTCTTCAATTCCCATACGATCTCATGTTCTACTTCTTCCCTATCATTCAGCATTTGTCTCCAAATATGTGACCCTCCCCTAAAATGCACCATTGTTGGTAGCTCCTTCTTGCAATACTTATTCCACATGAAATTAGACCACAAAGATTTTGTGGTACCTAAACCTCCACCATAGTTTAGCAAACAGTGCCCTTGAGACATCATTTAAGGACCTAAAACCTAGCCCCCCTTCCTCTTTAGGAAGGCAAAGATTTTTCCATGAAGCCCA
The DNA here is from genome assembly GCF_000390325.3 of Nicotiana tomentosiformis. Taxonomy (NCBI): domain Eukaryota; kingdom Viridiplantae; phylum Streptophyta; class Magnoliopsida; order Solanales; family Solanaceae; genus Nicotiana; species Nicotiana tomentosiformis. The sequence continues at coordinate 16,726,357 of NC_090815.1, read as the reverse complement.
GTGTCTGCTTTTCCCTTCTTCCTTTGTGCTCCAAAAGAACCTAGCAAAAGTCTTACGTAGATGCTCCAGGATGCTGTTTGGTGGATCAAGGACTGATAATATGTGAACTGGCATACTTTGCAACACACTAGAGATGAGTGTTGCCTTTCCTCCAAATGACAGCCGCTTTCCTTTCCATGAATGCAATTTAGCCTTCACCTTCTTGATAAGATCCTCATAATAGTCCTTCCTACTTCTAGTGTAAAAAATAGGACACCCTAGATATGTGAAGGGGAATTTACCTCTTGCAAATCCTGTAATAGCTCCAACTGCCTGAAATAATCCATAAGCAACCTTTGAATGCATGTAGTATTAACTCTTATCTTTGTTGATCATCTGACCTGATATCTTCTCATAGTTCCCCAACACTACCATAATCTTGCTCAAAGAGGGAGGATGAGCAGAAGCAAAGATTATCGTATCATCAGCATATGCCAAGTGGTATAAAGGATCACACCACTTAGGTATTCCAAATCCCACAAATGACTTGTCTTCAAAGAGCTTATTCAAAGACCTGGAAAGTACCTCAGCTGACAGAATGAACAATGCTAGAGATAGGGGATCCCCTTGTTTCACATCCCTTGTCGACTTAAAGAACCCTGAGGACTGCCCATTCACCAATACTGAATACCAGTTATTTGACATCAAGTTCCACACCATGTTGATGAAGTGTTCAGAAAATCCCATCTTCCTTAGCACATGCAATAAGTACTTCCATGAAACCCTATCATAGTCCTTATCCATATCAAGCTTGATCACCACATTAACTGGCTTTCCCCTTAACCTCATGTCAGTGACAATTTCTTGAGTCAATCAGATGTTCTCAAATATACTCTAACCCTTTACAAATCCGGATTGATTAGGAGCTATTAGAGATGGCAAAAAACACTCCAATCTGTCATGTAACACCCTAGACAAGACCTTGTTAATGAAGTTGCTCAAACTAATAGGTCTTAAGTCAGAGAAGGTCTCAACTCTAGGTTTCTTGGGCAGCAACACTAGATTGATGTGAGTGATGGATTTAGGCAATGCAGGTCCTCCATAGAAGTATTGCACCATGTAGTGTATATCAGCACCAATAATATCCCAGTATGTTTGATAAAACAAACTAGTGAATCCATCAGGACCACTAGCACTCTCCCCACTAAGCTTAAAAACTGCTGCCCTTACTTATTCAATTATTGGCAATCTGCTAAGTTCCAAATCCTGATCCATAGTGAACATTGAAAGTACATTATTGAGCAAGGAAAATTCAGAAGCATCACCTTCATTTGTGAACTGCTTTTGATAGAAGTCCACTGCAGCTGTAGCCAATTGCTCTTGGTCTTCAATCCATACTCCAATATCATTTTTGATCCTCTTCAGTTGCAATTTCTTTCTTTTGCCATTGACATGATTGTGAAAGAAACTTGCATTCCTATCTCCTTCAGCAAACCAAGTCATCCCAACTTTTTGCTTCCAATAATGCTCATCAATACTCAAGTATTTCTTCAATTCAGATTGAGCCTTTTGAAGCACAATCTTATTCTCAGTTGTAGGCTCTTCTTCAAACAACATCTCATTCGCCCTAACAATGTCTTCCAAAATAGCCAATTGCTTGAAGATATCACCAAATATTTCCCTACTCCATTTTGAGAGTGTTGCCTTCACGCTCTTGATATTCTGCTTGAACATCAAAAACAGATCCCCTATGAAATCAGCTTCCCAATTCTACCTCACCACATCAATAAATATATCATGCTTTGTCCAAAAGTTCAAGAATCTGAAAGGCTTGACAAAATTGGTTGTCTGCACCCCACATGTCATTACCAATGGTGTATGATCTGATCCAGTTCTGATTAGATGCTCAACTTCAATAGTTGGCAACATGTTCTGAAATGGAAAATTCACAAAAATCCTATCCAATCTCTTGAATATACACTCAGCATTGGATCTCCCATTCCACCATGTGAATGGACTTCCTTTGTACCCTTGCTCAAACAAACCACAAGAGTTTGCACAAAATGCAAAATTCTCATATTCAGGAGGGTGTACTAGAAGTCCCCCTATTTTATCATCTTCATGCAATATCACATTGAAATCCCCTCCTACCAACCATGGTAATTTCATATCACTTGCTAAGTAATACAAGTGATCTCACAAATCCAACCTCTCCATTGCTGAACATTTTGCATAAACAAATGTCATCGTCATATGCTATCCCAGGTCATGGTGAAACACTCTCACAGTCACCTGTTGCTCAGTTTCCTCCACTAATTCCCATTCCACCACTGCATCGAAGAACAACCATATTTGCCATTAATATTTGCATAAGCAGTCTCCATATTCAACCTCCTATTATATCTATCAATGAGTCCCTTCTTTTGAAAAGGCTCCATCAATGCAACTATACAAAAATTATGCTCCCTATTCATGTTTATCACCCTAGGAAAGGCATGTTGTGTATTCACAGACCTTATGTTCCATATTAATGTTTTGATCATCATCATTTAGATAGAGAAGCTACCCTCCTGGGCATTATTCTTGAAGGTTGTGGTGGATCTTTACTCTAATTCTTCTTAGTTTTTTTACCTCCTTTAGCACTAGTTGTGGGTGATAAATCCCCCTTCCTAGCCACTTGTTTGAAGTTTTTTGTAGTTGATTCATCATCTCTTTCATCCTCCATTGGATTTTGTCTCAATAAGTCTTCATCAATTGGTGTCACATTGTGTGTAACTAAATCATGTAAATGTTGTAGAGGAGTCTTAAGTGGAACATTAAGATGTAGCTGCATAATTTGATCCGTGCAAAATTCCATAGGCACTGCCTCTATTTCCCCCGATGCTCTTGGAACAATTGCCCGCTCATCAGCCCGTTCATACTCCTTGAATTGTAGCTCATAGACACTGCCTAGCCCAGGAGTTACTGTGGCAGTCTGCTCTGAATGTACTGTTCTAGTGAGATCACCACCCTTACCATTGCTTGAAATTTGGTCTAGACCCACTATATCATCCCTAATATTCACATTAACATATCCATCAAGTTTGTTCTCCAATACATACACCGGAACACCATCTACATAGGCCAATATCTCTCCAGTTGGACTAAGGTTGGGGTTTACTATAGCTACCTCATCAGGTGAACCTGGATTTAGGCCTGGCGTCACCAGCCTTAGGCCTGGCGTCGCCAGCCTATCACCAGGTGAGCTTGGCTTGTTGTCCTTCTTCACCTTGACTTCTATTGTCTTTGTTGTGCCCAGCTGATCATCCTTAACCTCAACTGCATCACTCCATAAGACCTTTGTAGAGTTTACCTCATCAAGATCCTCAATCTGCCCAGAATCTTTAAATGTTGGAGATAGAATCTCATGACAAGATTGGTTTGTGGTCACATTGAGTTGTTTTAGCTCCTCATTGCTAGTCCCAAACCTTCTATGAACCCAGTCGATTGTGGGTTCCTTATTTGCCCTTTCATCAGTACGTTGAGCACTAGGAACACTAGATCATCTTTAATAGCTGAAGACTGAATCCTAGATGGAATAGGGTTACCATTATGCTCATTTTCCACCACCTTCTCGACTGCTTCCTTCTTCACATGCTTATGTTCCTCTTGAGTATTGACTTTATTTTCCTTCTCCTGGCCATTCTTAGCTTACTTTTCCCCATGTTCCTTCTTCTTACCATTGCTATGATCCTCACCTTTGCCTTCAGTAATTTGTAGAGTAAGCTGATGAACTTCCTCAACCTCTAGTTCATTAAACTTGTTCTTGGTTGCAACTTCCTCAACTTTGGCCTTCCTTTTACCCTTGCCAGCTTCCTTTCCTTGTTTGTTATCGACAATGTGACCCCTATTATCTCGTTAATATTTGTTCTTCCTTGCTTGCATACATTCCTGCTTGGCAGGATTAGTAGTAGGCTTACCAACCACCTTTCCACTAGTTAGGACCTTTGTTGAATTTGCAGCAGTCCCAATTGCATCAGAACTCATCAAAACTTCCTTCTCCTTGCTTTGTTCTTCAACACCTTCTTCAAATCTCTTGTGTAATTCAGTATGAATTACCTAGCATTCTACCTCACTATGCCCCTGTTTTTTGCAAGGTTTGCAATATTTTTGGCATATAATCATACTTAATCCTGATCCACTTGAACTCTTCTGGTCCAGATTCACCAGCTTCTTCCACAATCTTAATACGATGAGGGAACTTACTTAACAAGTTAACTTCCACCTTCACCTTAGCACAACTAGGTCTAGTCCGATTTTGAGTGGCTAGGTCTACATGTAATGGATTACCAACTGCATGAGCTAAGAAAAATACACATTCCTTCCCAAAGAAATTAGGAGGTAGTTTTGGAAAGCTAATCCAAGCAATGGTAATGTGAGTCTCTTCATCAGGTGTCCACTATGGATTCCATTTTGTACAACGCATCTGCCACATGTCTGACTGAGCTTTTAAATAAAAAGCTGGCTTTGAAAGAAGATGAACCTAGTCCTTCAATAAAGACAGCCTAATCAACATATGATTATCTTCAATTAACAACTGAGGAATGACCTTTAATCTCACATTGAATTGGAATCACTTTACGTAATTCACTAATAACAGGCTTCCCATACGAAAATTTCCCAAGAACTGCAAGTAGAAGTCCTTGTTGTACGATAGATTGTTTCACTTCTTGTTTCTTCCACTTCACAACTGGTTCTCCGTGAAGGAACTCAACTGGTTTCAATGGTAGCGTAGCGAAGGTTTGTATAGGGGCATTAATGGCAGTAGGTTTTAAAAGTTTTGAGTAATCCATGGATTAGGGATTGTTGTTCGTTGTCGTAGATGATTGGGCGATGGGCTGCACTGAAGCTTGGGCAGCAGTCATCGCATGAGAATTGGATGAATTGGGTGTCAAAATCTTTGAGTAATCTAGAGTTTGTGGATTGATAGTTGGTGTTGTTTGTGATTGGGCGATGTTGGGGGAGGGCAGACTAGCCGGAAAAGATGGCTGGTCGCCGGCCATCGCGGCCATTGAAGCTCAAACTCATAGCTTTCCGCGATGAACAGTGAAGCGATGCTACTAATCACTACACTGTAGCAGTGAAACAGTAGCGAAATCACTGTTCTCGCCACTGTTTGGCACTATTCACGGTACTGTTTTGCACTGTAGCGGCTGTTCACGCACTATTCCCACTTTTTTGTTATAAGTAAACTTATATTTAGTTTATGCATGTATATATTTTTAGAATTATATTGGAGTACTTAATGGCACACATGTGAAAGCAAGATTGCCTCAAGGTCAAGAGATACCATATATTGGGCGTAAAGGTTATCCTACTCAAAATATTCTTGTTGTTGTCGACTTTAATATATGTTTTACATTTGCTTGGGCTGGGTGGGAAGGAGCAGCTCATGATAACCGTATATTTGGTGAGGTACTTTGTAGACCCGCACTGAATTTTTCACATCTATCTGGGGACAAATATTATCTTGTTGATGCAGTATATTCACACATAAAGGGATATATGGCTCCATATAAAGGTAATAATGTGAGATACCACCTTGCAGAATTTCGTCTAGGTGTGACACGATAATTGCGAGCACCAAATGGATATAAAGAAATGTTCAATTATTTGCATTCTTCTTGCAGAAACATTGTAGAGCGAACATTTGGGGTATGGAAAGCAAAGTGGTCTATTTTGCGAGATATGTCTTTTAATCATATTGACACTCAAAGAGATATCGTATTGGCTACAATGGCGATTCACAATTACATTAGAAAGAAATATAAGGTGGACAACACATTCTAAGAAGCTGAGAATGAGAGATATGTGCCACGTGTTGATCCTGATGTTGGAATATCCACAAGAGTCAACGTTGCAAATGAAGAAAATATAGAAAATCAAGGAGATGATAATATTTGGATGGCAATTCGTGATCTGATTGCTCAAGATATTTATGATAGTTGAATGTTTTAATTATATTTATCACAAATAATACATATTAAGTGCTTGTTTCTTCTCTACAAACACTGTGTGCATTATTTAAGGGTTTTTTCTTAACTTTTGTTAATTTATACTCCACCGTTCTAATTTATGATTGTATACTTATCATAACATAAATTATATTTATAAAAAAAGAAATTATCTAATCATTTTCATAATTAAAATAACATGAAAAATAAGTTATTTTGTATTTGAATCTATGTAGAATCAAAAATTTTGAAGAAAATAACGTTTTTAGTAGTGTAAATTGTTATAAGGTCATTTAAGTCATTTTAACATAAAAAGAGCTTATCATCACTTTTTAATCAAACAGTTTCAACTGCTTATTATTAATTTCAGCACTTTTATCTAAATACGTAACTGCTTATTTATTAAATCAGTTTCAGTACTTAAAAGTATTTTTCACCACCTAATGCTTGTCAGCTACTCTAAATCAGCTAAGCCAAATGGGCTCTAAGATTAGCTTATATTCTTGAAGCTTTACAAGATTTTGACTCTAATAAGTCAAGGTTGTAATTGCTATATATCCTCTCCTTTTCCTAACAAGGCAGTAGCTTATGACCAAGCTAACTGTAGCTCAAGTTTAATGTACTTTTTCTCTCTATCTCTGACGGTAACTCTTCTCTCCCAAATTACATCGACTGAACCTCACGCGCTGCCTCATGGAGAGGACGCCCGGCCTCGCACTGGCACGTCCAGGCTAGCCACCTGATCCTTCAGGTATGGCGACACCACCCAATAAGTTAATTCCACTCAAAACCAATTACCTTACTGTTGTGGTTGGATCGTATCCTTGCTCCGTTCGCCAGCGAGAATCTATAAAGGCTGAAATCACCACCCATAACGGGATGCCAACGGTCATTTTTTATGCTGAAGATAACTATGGAATAATGGCTGATGAATGCAAATACACCATTAATGGGAGATTCTTGAAGACCCGACCTCAAATTGAACAATTCGAGTTACTGTCAAAGAAAGCATCCCAAAAAAGGGCTCAATTAAAATCGGGGCTTATGGCAACAAAAATGTTTTCATCGATGTTTATAATGAAAAAGACTTCAAAACGGTTTACTTCAAGCATGTCATCGAGATTGAGGGTCAACTAATGTGGCTAAGCAGATGGACCCATGATTTCACACCTGAAGAAGACATTCCAATAACTACGGTATGGGTTCTTTTGCCAAAACTTCCTTTCCATTTACACACTTGGCACTATGTAAAATAAATTTTAAGGCCGATTGGAACACCCCTGGCAATGGATGTTGCTACTAAGGGAAGGACCATACCTAGTGTGGCAAAAGTGCGAGTGGAAATTAATTTGACTAAACCAAGGCTGAATCATGTCTATGTTGGTCAAAGAAATGCTACTAATCCCCTACAAGGTCATAAGCAGAAGGTTGAATATGAAGGGGTGCCTAAGTATTATACTCATTGTAGACTTCTTGGGCATTCAATTAATCAATGTAGAAGATTAGAAAAGGAAAATAATGAAACAAGGGATCAAATGGCCGAAGCACAAGAGAAGCCCAAGAAAAATGAACAAAATGAGAAGAACATACCAAAAGAGAAATAAGTTGCTGATACTCAACAAGTTCAAAGGGGCAGAACACTACAAAATAATAAAGGAATCAATAATATTCAGAAAAGAGGAAGAAGTGCACCGCCAAAGCAAGCATACAAGCCAATTAGTGACATATTTGGTATTGATAAACCACATTCTAATATGGATATCACACCTCTGAATATAATACAGAATCTAATTCAAAGCAGGGGATAATTACAGTAGAGAATCATGACAAATCAAAGCTCGCATCTAGCAGCAATACACAACCTACAGTTGATAACCAAGATGCGCAAGAGAACTTGATAACTGGAGGAAGAGTGAACATCCCAATAGAAAATTCAAAAGCTCTTCAAGTAATTCTATCCCAAGATCCAAAAATGACATAAGGAGGAAGAACCTTGGAAGACAAAGCTACATATATAAGAACTCAAGTGCAAAGGAAAATACTCAGGTAGCAAAAGAAATAAATATCTCTACTAACAAGTTTGAGGCTTTAAGAAATGAGGAGGAACATCAGAGGCATACCAATGAATGAGAAGGGTCAATCAAAGAACTTGAAAAATAAATACCACTTCGAGTTAGAAAGAACCTCCTGATGAATGGGCAGACAATACCACCACTGAAGAGGATGAATCAACAGAGGATTCAACTGAAGAAGACACTACTAATGAGGAAACTGAGTTATTGCCACAAGTTATTTGTGGGAAAAATTCATAAACAAATGCTAAGGAAGTCCAGAAGTCTATGGACAAAGCTTGTAAGAAAGATGGGTTGTCACCAACAAAAGCAACAAAGAAGAAGGAAAATGGAAAGAACATAGAATCTCCTGTTGCTAGGAATCAAAAAGAAAACTTTACAAATAACCCCTAATATTTATATCAATGATTAAGCTTCTTAATTGTAATATTAGGGGAATGAAATCCCAGGCAGCTAGTGAAAGGCTAGTGTACTTGATCAAATACCATAAAGTATCTTTTGTGGCTATACGTGAACTTTTTATGCAGGATACTATAATTGATTTCTACAAAAATATGATGGGTATGCATGGTAGTTTTGCAAATATTAGTATTAAGATATGGGTCTTCTGGAGATCTGAATTAAACTGCAATGTCTTTGCAAATCGTGAACAGTTGGTTATATGCAAAATTACTCCTAGTAATCCTGGTAAGGATATATTTGTAATGACCCAATATGTCATCTTTAAATTTATTAATTATTTCTGTATTCAAAAACTTCAAATAATACCATTCAGTTTTCTCGACTTGAGTGCGCATTCCGTAAATTTTTCCTAAAAATATTTATGTGAAAAATTGATTAAAATGTGAAATAGAGCTTTAAAACTCACTTAAGTTGACTTTGGTCAACAGTTTGAGCAAACGGACCCAGATCAATATTTTGACAGTTCCGATAGGTCTGTATCATGATTTGGGACTTAGGCGTATGCCCGAAATTTAATTTGGATGCCCCTAGCTTGAATTATCGCCAGTTGACAAAAACTAGAAGCTTAAAGGCTTAAAGATTTTAATGTTTGACCACAAATTGACTTATATTGATATCGGGGTCAGAATCCTGTTCTAAAAATTTGTATAGGTCCGTTATGTCATTTATGACTTGTGTGCAAAATTTGAGGTCAATCGGACTTGATTTGATAGGTTTCGGTATCGAATGTAGAAGTTGAAAATTCTTAAGTTCCTTAAGCTTGAATTGGGGTATGATTTGTGGTTTTAGCATTGTTTGATGTGATTTGAGGTTTCAACTAAGTTCTTATGATATTTTAGGACTTGTTGGTATATTTGGTTGAGGTCCTGGGGGCCTCGGATGAGTATCGGATGGTTAACAAATTAAAATTTGGACTTAAACAACTGCTGGAATTTCTAATGCCTGTATCTGGTTTCCTTCATCGCGTTCGCGAAGAGAAAATTTGGACTGGCCATTTTGTACTTCGCGATCGCAATCGGGGGCAAGCGTTCGCGAAGGGCCGAGGGGCAAGGCTACACATTCGCAAAAGGGAAAGCTGGCCTGGGGGAAATTTGGTCTTCGCATTCGCGAGACCGATCTCGAGTTCGCGAAGGAGGAAATCCGGGCAGCACAAAAATATGCTTCGCGAACGCGAGGGAGTTTTTGCGTTCGCGAAAAAGAAATCCGTGGACAACAGAACTTAAGTTCTGGAAATGGGATTTCGCCCCATTTTTCATTATTCTCGATTTTGAGCTCGGGTAAGGCGATTTTTGGGATATTTTTATGGAAAAATATTGGGGTAAGTGTTCCTTATCCTATATTGATTATATTTCATGATTCCATACTCATTTACATCATGAATCCGTGAATTTATGGAAGAAGCATCAGATTTTTATAAAATCTTCCAAAAATGTAAAATGAAGATTTGAAGGTCAATCCGATGTCGGAATTAGATAATTTTTATATGGTTGAACTTGTATCGGAACGGATGTTCGGATTTCATGTATTTTTTTGAGATTCGAGACGTGGATCCCACTGTCGATTTTTAAAATAAATTTCAGATTTTAATCCGAAAAATTAGTAAATTCATATGGAATTAATTCCTACGATTCGTGTTGAGTATATTGAATTATTTGTGACTAGATTTGAAACCTTCCGACACGAATTCGTGAGGAAAAGGTTTATTGAAATCTTGAAATTGGTTGCGAAGCGAGGTACGTGTCGTGGTTAACCTTACCTTGAGAGAATAGAACCCTTGAATTATTTGTTATGTGAAATTCATGTGAACGACGTATAGGCGAGGTGACGAGTGTCTATACGTCGTCAAATTAATTATTTGCCTAATTATTTGAAAATCATAAATTGTTTTAAATTATAAATTAATTATTATATTAATTATTTCTCTCATATTCCTTGCTCAATATTATGCCTTGAATCCATGCTATAATTGCTACATGCTTATTTGATTTATGTTACTTAATTGCTACTTGACATTTAGCATACTAATTATTAAATTGCCTATTTTCTCCTTAATTTCTACAATTAATTGCTACTTGCCATCACTTATTTCTAAATAAATCATAATTATTGTATGCTTGTTGTCTTATAATATCATATTAATTGTTACATTTATTGGAGTAATTTCTTTATAAGAATTGGCAAATTATATTATTTGAAGAGCGGGTTGTACACCACAACAGAAATGAAAGTGAATATATTGGAGGAGGGGGTTGCACGCCGCAACAGAATTGATTGAAATAAATATATTGGAGGAGCGGGTTGCACACCGCTATGGAATTGATTGAAAATATATATTGAGGATCGAGTTGCACACCGCAATGGGATTAAATTAAATAAATATATTGTGGGATCGGGTTGCACGCAGCAACGGAATTGAATATGAATATATTGTGGGAACGGGTTGCACGCCGCAACGAAAACTGATTAAAATAATAATTGATTATAACTGTCGAGTTGGCTTCAACTGTTGAATTGAGTTACCTATTTTATTTCTATTATTGTTGTTGTTGTTGTTATTATTATTATTATTATTATTATTATTATTATTATTATTATTATTATTATTATTATTATTATTGCGTATAGGTTAGTGTAAGTGACTTGCCTTAGCCTCGTCCACTACTTCATCGAGGTTAGGCTCGGCACTTACTGGGTACATGGGATCGGTTGTACTCATACTACACTCTACACTTCTTGTGCAGATACCGGAGTTGGTCCCAACAACGTACAGTAGATTTGCTCGGATTCAGCTATTCGCAGGAGACTTGAGGTATAACTGCATGGCGTTCACAATTCTGAAGTCCCCTTCCACTTTATCGTAGCTGTGTATTTCTTTCAGACAACTTCATTTTCATTGAGACCTTTATTTGTATTATTCTAGTAGCCCGTGCACTTGTGACACCAGTTCCAGGATGGTATTTAGACATCGCTATTATTATGAATTATTCACTTTATTTCAGACTTTATTTCCGTATTTATTTCTTTGTTATTAATTAATTTAAAATTGTTTTAAAATGGCTAATATTATTCTAACTTTGGCTTGCCTAGCAAGTGAAATATTAGGCGCCATCACGGTCCCGAAGGTGGGAATTTCAGGACGTGACAATATTTATCTCAGTTGTATATGCAAAATCCAAAGCAGTGGGAAGGGGAGATCTATGGGAATATATGAGAGTTTTGCCTCAACCATCTCTAATCCCTGGGTTGTTATAGAAGATTTTAACAATATTCTGAGCATTGATAAAAAACTAGGTGACAACCCTCACAAATTATCCAAGTCTTCCTTTTTTTGAATGTTTGTAGGATTGTGATTTAGTGTATATGGGCTATACTAGGCAAACTTTCACCTAGTGTAATGAAAGAAAAGAGATAGACATTATTTAGAAAAGATTAGATAGGTTGGTTGCAAATGATGAATGGGATGCATGCTTTTCCAAAATTGCTATTCAACATCTAATAAGAATCAGTTTTGATCACTGCCCATTATTGATGACTGCAGAGAATGATGTAGATAACTACATCAAGTACTTCAAGTTTTTGAATTTCTGGGTGGATCAAGATGACTTTATTGATACTGTTCATCAAAAATGGGAAATAGAGATGTGAGGCAATATCTTTTGGGTGGTTTAACAGAAACTGAAGAAAACAAGCAAAGCTTTAAGCGATTGGTCTAAAAACAAAATTGGTGATATTTTTGTCAAGACACAACATCTAGAAAATAATATTCACCAATGTGAGAAGGCTTACTAATTTTCTTTACACCATGATGACAGAATGAACCTCAACAAAGCTAAAACTGAATTGGTGGTTCATCATAAATTGATTGAGGCTTTCAAGAAACAAAAGGCTAATCTCAAATGGCAACTAGAGGGTGATGAAAACACTAAGTATTTTCATACTGTTGTTAGAGGAAAAAGAAGTTGCTAAACATTCATAGAATCAATGTGGATGGTCGATGGTTAGAGGGGAGAGATGAAATTGCTTCTGCTGCTATTAATTTTTATCAAGACCTATTTACAGGTGGCAATCTAATTATTGATTTGAGTATTATGAGTTGCATTCCTAGATTGATTAGTGAAGAAGATAATATTATGCTTCTAGTGGAGCCAACTCATGAAGAGGTTAGAAATGCCATTTTTTATATCAATTTAAATAATGTTGTTGGACTTGATAGTTTTAACAGTTTATTCTTCCAGCAAACTTGGAGTATTATTGGAGATGATATGGTAAAACTGGTTAGAGCAGTGTTTCATGGGGATCAAATGCCTAGATTCTTTATCAGTACTTGTCTGCTTCTCATACCTAAAATAGACTCTCCTCAAGCATTCTCGAATTTCAGACCTATTACTCTTAGTAATGTCACTCAAAAGATGGTCTCAAAGGTGATGAATGATATATTGTCCAGGCTGCTTCCTAAGATCATCTCTATAACGACATGACCGGTCGTTTTGAGAGTTGTAGCCTTGTTTCCCATTTACTTCTCATTTCCTGCTTAATTATTGTTATGTGACTTGCCGGGGTAGTTGGTTCGGGTCCGGAGAGGTTTCGGAATGAGTTGAGACACTTAATCTCAAGGTTTGAAGTTTAGAGTGAAATGGTTGACCGGATATTGACTTATGTGTAAATAGCTCCGAAATGGAGTTTTGATGGTTCTGTTAGCTCCGTTGGGTAATTTTGGACTTAGGAGTGTGTCCGGATTGTGATTTGGAGGTAAGGGTGGCAAGTGGGCCGGTACCGGGCCTAAACGGGCCATGTGGGTCGGTCCAAACAGTTCCGGTCCCGGTCCGGTCCCAAATTAAACGGGCCAAATGGTCCCGGGCTAAATAGTCTTTTTGTAGGGACCGGGACCGTTTGGTCCCGGGCTAAACGGTCCCGGCCCGCGGGATAAATGGGCTAAGTGGGCCCAACATATTTTATTTTTAAAAAAATATTAAATAGATATTAGAGACAAAAGGATGTTAAAAAAAATATCTAAGGCAATGCTTTGTAAATTTTACTATAGAATTGTGACCTAAATTTTATTTAACATCCTAAATTTTAATATTCAATATATATATATATATATATATATATATATATATATATATATATATATATATATATTGTTACACTGGCCGGTCGTTTTGAGAGGAATAGCCTTGATCCCCTATTAACTGCTTTCCCCAAATCTATTTCTGCTATTGTGACTTGTCGGGATGATTGATTTTGAGTTTCGGAGTGTTTTGGGACACTTAATCCTTAAATGAGAGCTTAAGCCTTAGGATTTGGACCGTAGTTGGAACTATGTGAAGACAACTCCGGAATGGAATTCCGTCGGTACCGTTAGCTCCGTTAGGTGATTTTGGATTTTGAAGCGTGTCCGAATTGTGTTTTGGAGGTCCGTAGCTCATTTAGGCTTGAAATGGCGAAAGTCGAATTTTTGGAGTTTTGGGCTGGTAGTGAAAATTTTGATATTAGGGTCGGAATCTAATTCCAGAAGTTTGAATAGGTCCGTAATATCGAATATGACTTGCGTGCAAAATTTGGGGTCAATCGGACGTGGTTTGATAGGTTTCGGTATCAGTTATAGAATTTTGAAGTTTTAAGTTCTTTAAGTTTGAATTGGAAGGTGATTCATGATTTTAGCATTTTTTGATGTGATTTGAGAGCTCGACTAAGTTCGTATGGTGTTTTAGGACTTGGTGGTATGTTTGGTTGAGGTCCCGCGGGCCTCGGGTGAGTTTCGGATGCTTAACGGATCACTTTTGGACTTTGGAAGATAGCAGATTTCTGGTGTTCTGTTGCAGGCATTTTCTTCATTGCATTCGCGAGGGAGTCCTCGCGTTCGCGTAAGGTATCTAGGAAGGCCAGCTGAATTACTCTTCGCATCCGCGATGTCGCTCTCGCGTTCACGAAGGTGTGGAACCTCGAAGTTACGCGTTCGCGACATGGTCCTCGTGTTCCCAAAGAAGAACTGGAGGCAGGCGAGATTTCGTGCTTCGCGTTCGCGATAGAGATCCCGCGTTCGCGAAGGTTCAAGTTAAGTTGTCTTCGCGTTCGCGACATGTGCGTCACGTTCGGGATGGAGGATTTTGGGCCTAAGTAAATTGTACTTCGCGAACGCGAGGGTGTGGCCGCGTTCGCGAAGAAGGACGCGTCTGGGCAGTATTAAAGTTACAAAAACGGAGGTTATGCCATTTTTATCAAAAACTTAAGTTGGGAACTCGGATTTTGGACGAGGGGTTGAGGGATTTTTAGAGATATCGATTGGGTAACGATTCTTAACTCCTATATGGTTATATTCCACTAATCTATGCTTGAATTCATCGTTAAATTTCAGATTTGGGGTGAAAATTTGAGAAAACTTCTTAGGCCGAATTTTGGGGGTTTGATCAAGATTTTGGTATCGGATTTGAGCAATTTTGGTACGAGTAAACTCGTGAGTGAATGGGTGTTTGTATTTTGTGACTTTTACCCGATTCCGAGACGTGGGCCCGGGGTGACGTTTTTGGGCGTTTTTCCTAATTTCACGCTTTAGCTTCGAACTAATTAGCTAAATTAGTTATTTATAGTTATATTTATATTATGCAATTTATTTGAATAGATTCGGGCCATTTGGAGTCGGATATTCGTGGCAAGAACGTGTTATCGAGGTGATTTGAGCGGTTCGAGGTAAGTGGCCTGTCTAACCTTGTGTTGGAGACTTTTCCCTTAGGATGTCTTGATATTATTTGGTGTGTGGGCGCCATGTACGTGAGGTGACAAGTACGTACACAGGTTGTTATTGCAAAAATACTGTTTATCCTTTTTTTAAATCATAAATTGCTTCTCTTATTAAATTGCACTAATATGCTTAATTGTTTAGTTTAGACTAGAAAAGCATGCTTACGTATTTTAATTGCCTATTTGACATTCTGTGTGCCATGCTTAGTTAAATTCCTATTTTCCTTGTCTGTGTTCAGTATAAATTGTATAACTCGATGCCATACCTGCCATTTCATCTTGAGTTGCATATTTAAATTGGGACTACAGATGTATTTCGGGAGATCCCCCTGTCTTGTATATTTATTTTGGGACTACAGACGTATTCCGGGAGATCCCCCAGCACTGCATATTTACTTTGGGACAACGGACAAATTTCGGGAGATCCCCCCAGCACTGCATATTTACTTTGGGACTACGGACGTATTCCAGGAGATCCCCCAGCACTGCATATTTACTTTGGGACTACGGACGTATTCCGGGAGATCCCTATGTACTGCATATTCATTCGGAACTATGGGACGGTATCCCAGGAGATTCCCATTGTGTTTACTTTGTTCTGAGCAGAGGGCTCCCTTAACTGTGAAATTTTCGAAAATCTCTTTGACTGTGTCACCATAAATTTTACTTATATCTTTTACCGTTTAATTTATTATATTTACTCTGGTAGGGCCTTGACCTGACCTCGTCACTACTCGACCGAGGTTAGGCTTGGCACTTACTGGGTACCTTTGTGGTGTATTCATGCCCTTCCCTGCACATTTTTTCGTGTTCAGATCCAGGTGCGAGCTATCAGCCTCGGGGTTAGTACGTGCTGCTGATTTTAGGAGACTTCAAGGTACTACTACTTGCGTCCGCAGATCTTCGGAGTCCCCTTCTACTCCCTCGCCTAGAGACTTTCTTTATTATCTTCAGACTTTTGTATAGAGCTACATAGATTATAGCAGCTTGTGACTTAGTGATATTCCGCGTCTTGAAAAATTATTTTGTATATGCCGAGTGGTACTACTCTTGGCTATTTATAATATGTTGTTTATCTTTAAAATATTGTGTTTTCTTTATATTTTTTGTAATATTAGGCTTACCTAGTCGTAAAGACTAGGTGCCATCACGACACCTTACGGAGGGATAATTTGGGTCGTGAAATATAGCTTATATATTATACATTTATATATATTCTATATTACACTATACTATATATATATATATATATATATATATATCGAATAAAGCTTATATATTATACACTTAGTAACAATAAATATAACGACCCGACTTCTCGTTTTAAGAATATACGCTTTGTTCAGTGATTTAAGGTCTCGAGCAGCTTCCCAATATGTATTATGACCCGCGGGTGTGGTCGAGTTTGATTTACTGAAGATTCAGAATTAAATTAAAAGAAAAATCCTTAATTTGAAGCTTAAATGGAAAGAGTTGACTGGAGAGTTGACTTTTGAGCAAGCAACTATGGAATGAAATTTTGATGATGTCAATAGCTCCGTATGGTAATTTTGGATTTAGGAGCGTGTCCGGAAAATTATTTGGAGGTCCGTAGTAGAATTAAGCTTGAAATGCCGAAAGTTGAATTTTTGAAAAGTTTGACCGGAGAGTTGACTTCTGAGAAAACGACCCCGGAATAGAATTTT
Organism: Nicotiana tomentosiformis; assembly: GCF_000390325.3. Classification (NCBI taxonomy): domain Eukaryota; kingdom Viridiplantae; phylum Streptophyta; class Magnoliopsida; order Solanales; family Solanaceae; genus Nicotiana; species Nicotiana tomentosiformis. The sequence continues at coordinate 16,709,425 of NC_090815.1, read as the reverse complement.
GAGGATGGCAATAGCTTCGTATGATGATTTCGGACTTAGGCGTATGTTCGGATTTGGATTTGGAAGTCCGTAGGACAATTCGACACATTTTGGCGAAAGTTGAAAAATATAAAATTTTGGAAAAGTCCGACCGAAGGATGAATTTTTGATAACGAGGTCGGATTTCGATTCCGGAAATGGGAATAGCTCCATTAAGTCAATTATGACTTGTGTGCAAAATTTGAAGTTATTCCAGATTGATTTGATATGTATCGGCGCAAAATATAGAAGTTGGAAGATTTGAAAACTTATAATTCGATTCGATGTGCGATTCGTAATTTCGGCGTTGTTTGACATGATTTGAAGCCTCGACTAAGTTCGTATTGTATTTTTGCACGTGTTGGTATATTTGGTTGAGGTTTCGAGGGCCTCGGGTTGATTTCGGAAGGTTAACGGATCAATTCGGACATGAAGATAAGCTGCTGGAATTTTCTGGGCAGCAACATGAACAGTGATTCGCAGAAGCGTGAACAGTGATTCGTAGATGCATGAACAGTACCGCGGGTACGTAAACAGTACCGAAGGTGCGTGAACAATAACCGCAGGTGCGTGAACGGTAACCGCAGGTGCGAATCTGGGCAGAATGTTATGGCCAAAAAATTAGTCATTTTGCCATTTTCGTTTTTAGATTTTTGGTGCTCAGATTTGGGCGATTCTGGAGGATTTTTCACAAGCTTGGTTGGGGTAAGTGTTCTATATTCTAAAGTGTTTATATTTCATGAATCCATGATTATATTCATCATTAAATTCGGATTTAAATGGAAGAAATCAAGATTTTTGTAAAATCTTTCAAAAACGAAAATTTAAGATTTGGAGGTCGAGTTTTTATCGAAATTTGATAAAATTAGTATGGTTGAACTCGTATCGGAATGGGTGTTCGGATTTCATGAAAATTATATTGGGTTCCGAGGGGAGGGCCCCGCGTTGACTTTTGTTGACTTTTTGGAATAAAGTTTTAAGTCGACGCATTATTATCCGGAATTATTTCCGATGAATTTTAATAAAGTTATACAATTAATTTGGTTCGATTTGAGTAGTCCGGAGGTCAATTCAAGCAAGAAAATGATTTTAGAATATCGGCATAACTTCAAAAAGATAAGTGTCTTGCTTAACCTCTAGTGGAGGAATTTCCCCTTAGGCATTGAGTCTTATGTGTAATTTGTGTAATTGAAAACCATGTACGCAAGGTGACGAATACGTACTTGGTTTATATGTGCAAATTTTATTGAGTTAAAATCTTGAACATATTGTGTAGTAAATTAGATAATTGTTGGCATATATTTAATCATCTATTTGTCATACCTAAATCCTTGTTGTTGAATCTGTTGTTATATGACAATTTGATGTGATTGTTATTTGATTATTTATGAAATTCTGTGAATTTGCTTATTTGATAATTATTGGAATTTAATTCCATTTTAGATTCTTGCCTATGCAATTAATTAATTAAATAAGCTTAAGAAGAGGTGATTATATAATTATTGAAAATTTTGAAGTTAATGAAGGCTTTGCTTTATGTTGAGTAATTTATATCTCTATTAATTATTTTTGGGTGTTATATATATTGAGTGGAGTCTTGGGCTATTTGTTGTGAAATTAATTAATTTTGTTATATCTTTGGAATTTGGTTGTGGCCATTGGGCAAATTGAGATATGAATTGATTTTTGTCATATTGTCGTGATCATTTCCCATGTAAATTGTTGTATTGTGTGAGTTATTATTTCGAGAAATTGTTGTATTGTGTGAGTTATTATTTTGGGAAAATAAGGGTGGCATTTCACCGTTGATATTATGTGGGTATAAGGGTGGCATTTCACTCTTGTTGTGTTTGTTGGAATATTGTTTGGGCGGAGCGATAAGGGTGGCTATAGGAGTGATTAGGGTGGCAATAGGAGCGATAAGGATGGCTATGGATATTGTCTGGACGGAGCGATAAGGATGGTTATAGGAGCGATAAGGGCGGCAATAAGAGTGATAAGGGTGGCTATTATCAGGGACGATATGTGATGATGTGGGATTGTGGTGTTGATAATTTTTATGTGATGGTGTGATTTTCTTGTGTTTATTTTTATACCTTGTGCAATTTGTCTTGTTGTTGGTAAATTGATAACAATCTAATTTATGTTGAAATTGAGAGCAAGTGGTCATTGCTAGGCGGATTATAAAATGAAATGTGGGCACGAGGTGCCATGAGTAAATAATGAGGATATTTGGCACGTGAATTATCCGTGCAGTTGTAATATGCAATGTGGGCATGAGGTGCTATGACGAAATGATAATAATAATTGGCACGTGAATTGTCCGTGCAGTTATGATATGAAATGAGGGCATGAGGTGCCGTGGAAATATGAAAATGGGATGAGACCCGTGTTTATGAAATATATGAAAATGGGTTGAGACCCGTATTTTTTTTATGATTATGAAATGAGGTGTCACATGGTAACTTTTTAATTGAAATAATTATATTCAAAATATTTATTTGGAAAGATTTTTATTCAAAAAGAATTATATGAAAGAATTGTATTTGAAAGATATTTATTTGAGAAAATTATATTTGAAAAGATTTATTGAAAGAATTATATTTGAAAAGTAATTATTTGAGAAAATTATATCTGAAGGAGAGTTATCTGGAGGAATTATATGTGGAAGACATTTATTTGAAGAGCTTGATTTAATTGGGTGTAATTGTATTTATTAATTGTTGAGTGATATTAAAGATATTCTTGTTGTCTGTTGTGCATATCACTGGTTGTTTTATCCATCCCTTATTGTTATTGTTTCCTATTATTCTGTATATTATATTACACAAGTTATTAGACTAATGAGTGTCTTGATTGTACCTCGTCTCTACTCCACTGAGGTTAGTCTTGATACCTACTGGGTACCGACCGTGGTGTACTCATACTACACTTCTGCACATTTTTGTGCAGAGTCAGGTATTGGAGATATCGGACTTGAGCAGAGTTAAAGCGGGATCGTAAGAATTCAAGGTAGAGTTGCTTGGTCATCGCAGTCCCTTGGAGTCTTTTCATTTCATTGTACTGTTAATTTGTAATCAAACAATATTGTATATTTGGTCCTCGTGATCATTCCATGTATTCAGTTAGAGTTCGTGACTCAGTACTATCAGTCTTGGGAGGTTGTATATTCATATTTATTCTGCTATTAGTTTTATTTACTTATTCAATTCAAAACAAAATGGCTTCAAAATGTAATTTAAATCGACTTACCTAGTCTTAGAGACTAGGTGCCATCACGACGCATGTGGTGGGATTTTGGGTTGTGACAAGTTGGTATCAGAGCTCTAGGTTCATAGGTTCTACGAGTCACGAACGAGTCTAGTAGAGTCTTGCGGATCGGTACGGAGACGTCTGTACTTATCTTCGAGAGGCTACAGAGCGGTTAAGAAATTTCCATTTCTTTTATTCCTGTCGTGCGGAATTTGTTGAATTTGGAATTTGAGTCTTTTTATCTCTATTCTCTCACAGATGGTGAGGACACGTGCTACCGGGTCAGCTGAACAGGCATTCGCACATACTGTTAGGGCTACAAAAGGTCGGGGCCGAGGTAGAGGTCGAGGTAGAGGTCGAGGAAGGGCACGTGCTGCGACTAGAGCACCTGTCAGAACAACAGTTAAGGAGCCACTAGTAGCTCCGGTTAGGGGACAGGTACCAGAAGCACCTGTCGTTACCCCCGGACTTAAAGAGACCTTAGCACAGTTCCTGAGTATGTTTGGTATATTAACTCAGGCGGGATTGATCTCTGTTGCACCAAATATTTCGCAGATTGGGGGAGTAGCTCAGACTCCAACCATAACTCCAGAGCAGCAGGTTCACGTTGGTCAGGTTCCGAGTGCAATACCGGTACAACCTGTTATTCCGGTTCGGCCAGAGGTCAGGCCTGAGGCATGAGAAGAAGAACAAAAGAGACTTGAAAGGTTTAAGAGGTATAGTCCACCTACTTTTAGTGGCACAGCTACAGAGGATGCCCAAGAATTTCTAGAAAATTGTCAATGTATTCTCCGCACCATGGGTATTGTGGAGGTGAGCGAAGTTGCCTTTACTACATTTAAATTGTCAGGCGCATCGTATCGGTGGTGGCAAATCTATGAAGAAGGTAGACCATCCGATGCAACACCACTAACTTGGGCTCAATTTTCGAAAATGTTCTTGAAAGACTTTATTCCCCAGACTCTTAGAGATGTGTGGCACACAGAGTTTGAATGGTTGCGTCTGGGCACTATGATAGTGTCAGAATATGCTATCAAGTTCAGTGAGTTAGCCCGTCTTGAACCGATCTTGGTTCCTACAATCAGAGAGCGGGTCCGCAGATTCATTGAGGGGCTCGATTATGATATTAAAATATGCATGTCTTGAGAATTGCAAACTGATACTCCATTTCAACAAGTAGTGGAGATTGCAAGTAAGATTGAGGGTGTTTTAGGTGAGGAAAGGAAGTCTAAGGAGGCTAAAAGGTTTCGAAGATCTGGAGGGTTCAGTGGGTTTTACTCTTCAGCTAGAACCCATTATAGTGGAGGCTCGAGCAGTCGGTCAGCTCAGTCCTCACATTAGATTACTCGAGGTGCTCCAATTTACAGTGCACCACCGACACAAGATTCTTACAGTGGTTATTCCAGTTATCCGGTACAGACTCAGTACGAGCAATTGCGACCTCAGATGGGTTGTTATTAGTGTGGTGATACTAGGTATATCATGAGAGATTGTCCCACACTTGGGAGGGGTGGATTTCATCAGAACACACTAGCTACAAGCTTTATTCCAGTCGATACTCCACGTGCACAATCAGCTAGAGGTGGAGGACAGGTGGGTAGTGGGCGCCTAAGAGGTGGAGGCCCGACCCGTTGATTTAATCACTATGATTTGGCTGAGGCCAATACACCAGATGGTGTTGTTACAGGTACGATCCTGATTTTTATTATAAAAGGATATTTTCCTTAATTTGATTCGGTTCTGAATATTGAGGTGAGTCTTTCTATTATGCTCCGCTTATGGGTGAGCTTCGTAAATTTGTGACCCACTTATATGTTTATCCCTGTTGGGAGATTTGAAGGTGTGCACCCGTGTCTATCATTTATTTTTGTACACCATTGAGGGCTATAAGTACAAAGTAATTTTTATTATTAATTACAATGGGTTTAATGTATTTAGGAATAATTGATTCTAATCTTTATGAATTATACGCCCTACCGGTATGAGGGTTCATTATGTGTTGTCTGTTTATGAAATATATTGAAAAGAAGAAAGAAAGGAAATTGAAATTTTAGTTGTTACAATGTGCAAAATACTTGTGATTCGAAGTTGAGAATGAGATCCTCGCATTTTATATATGATGTAAAATATTTAAACCGGGCTACAAGTCGTGGTGGAAGTTATGTAAGGACGAGGTCCTTGTGGTGAAATATTTATGAGTTTAATATTCTACCTTGGTGGAATTAATTTGTACAATAATATTAATAGGGAGTCATGCCTATTAGGCTTATTTGATAAATCTTATATATTTTTCTGTTCATATTCAGCCATTTTCGTGCTGTAACCATTGAGTTTTAACCTATGAGATGAGTGCCCAGGTGGCGTTAAATGTGACTCATTAATCTGAGTAAGTAATCATGAGGTATTCATGCCTCATATTCTATTGTCAGTGTTGTGAAAATTCAAAATACGATGGTGGTTAATATGAGATTAATTGATTATGCTAGAATAAATTATGAACAGCTTTTAAGATCAGGGATGTGGTGATGAGCATACATATGATGTACTTCATGTCTTGATATCATTACGATAATGCAGTACTTGTAATGCTGAGATTAGTATTATTGTTATATATATTGTGGTGTTTTGTTGGGTTGTAGATGTGTTGTTAGGAGTTGTTTTGGTGTTACTCTAGCAGGTGGATAGGCCCAATTATAGGGGAGACTCTGCCGAAAATTCTAAAAAATTTGGGAGTTAGTAAAAATTTGGGGGATTGAGATGTGCAAAAGAAGATATAAATTATGTTATGTGTTTGAAGGCGAATGATCCTAAGTGGGGAAGAATGTAACACCCTAGAAAAATTTTGAAGTACTTCAACACTATCAAGAAAATTGATGTGTACGTAGGCACGAGTTGCTATAGCCAGCTGAGACTAATACCGTGCGTTGTTGTGAAAAATCAGACCTTTTGAAATCTTTGGAGTGTAAGGAATTGATCTAAAAGTTTACAAATATGGATAAAAGAAATAAACTCAAAAAAGATGATGTTGTCAGGCTTATCTCAAATGCGGTAGCATGGAATCAACCGTGAGTATATGTGTAAAAGTAAAATCATCCATTTGGTAACCTCAAAATAATTCTTAGAACGTTCGAGGACAAACGTTTGTTTAAGAGATGGAGAATGTAACGACCCGACTTGTCGTTTTAAGAATTTATGCTCCGTTCAATGACTTAAGGTCTCGAGCAACTTCGCAATATGTATTATGACCACGCGGGTGTGGTCGAGTTTGATTTACTGAAGATTCGGAATTAAATTAAAAGAATAATCCTTAATTTGAAGCTTAAATGGAAAGAGTTGACCGGAGAGTTGACTTTTGAGCAAACGACTACGGAATAGAATTTTGATGATGTCAATAGCTCCGTATGGTGATTTTGAACTTAGGAGCTTGTTCGGAAAATTATTTGGAGGCCCGTAGTAGAATTAAGCTTGAAATGCCGAAAGTTGAAGTTTTGAAAAGTTTCACCGGAGAGTTGACTTTTGAACAAACGACCCCGGAATAGAATTTTGAGGATAGCAATAGCTTTGTATGATGATTTCAGACTTAGGCGTATGTTCGGATTTGGATTTGGAAGTCCGTAGGACAATTCGACACATTTTGGCGAAAGTTGAAAATTATAAGATTTTGGAAAAGTCCGACCGAAGGGTGAATTTTTAATAACGAGGCCGGATTTCAATTCCGGAAATGGGAATAGCTCCATTAAGTCAATTATGACTTATGTGCAAAATTTGAAGTCATTCCGGATTGATTTGATATGTTTCGGCGCAAAATATAGAAGTTGAAAGATTTGAAAACCTATAATTTGATTCGATACGCGATTCTTAATTTTGGCATTGTTTGACATGGTTTGAAGCCTCGACTAAGTTTGTATTGTATTTTGGGACGTGTTGGTATATTTGGTTGAGGTTTCGAGGGCCTCGGGTTGATTTCAGAAGGTTAACAAATCAATTCGGACATGAAGATAAGCTGCTGGAATTTTCTGGGCAGCAACATGAACAGTGATTCGCAGAAGCGTGAACAGTGATTCGCAGATGCGTGAACAGTACCGCGGGTGCGTGAACAGTACAGCAAAGTGCGTGAACAGTAACCGCATGTGCGTGAACAGTAACCGCAGGTGCGAATCTGGGCAGAATATTAAGGACCAAAAATTGGTCATTTTGCCATTTTCGTTTTTAGATTTTTGGATCTCGGATTTGGGTGATTCTGGAGGATTTTTCACAAGCTTGGTTGGGGTAAGTGTTCTATATCCTAAAGTGTTTATATTTCATGAATTCATGATTATATTCATCATTTAATTCGGATTTAAATGAAATAAATCAAGATTTTTGTAAAATCTTCAAAAACAAAAATTTAAGATTTGGAGGTCGAGTTGTTATCAGAATTTGATAAAATTGGTATGGTTGAACTCGTATCGGAATAGTGTTCGGATTTCATAAAAATTATGTTGGGTTTCGAGGGGTGGGTCCCGCATTGACTTTTGTTGACTTTTTGGAATAAATTTTAAGTCGACGCATTATTATCCGGAATTATTTTCCATGAATTTTAATGAAATTATACAATTAATTTGGTTAGATTTGAGCGGTTCGGAGGTCAATTCAAGCAAGAAAATGATTTTGAAATATTGGCATAACTTCAAAAAGGTAAGTGTCTTGCTTAACCTCGAGTGAGTGAATTTTCCCTTAGGCATTGAGTCTTATGTGTAATTTGTGTAATTAAAAACCATGTATGCAAGGTGACGAGTACGTACTTGGTTTATATGTACAAATTTTATTGAGTTAAAGTCTTGAACATATTGTGTAGTAAATTAGATAATTGTTGGCATATATTTAATCATCTATTTGTCGTACCTAAATCCATGTTGTTGATTCTGTTGTTATATGACAATTGGATTCTTTCCTCTGCAATTAATTAATTAAATAAGCTTAAGAAGAGGTGATTATATAATTATTGAAAATTTTGGAGTTAATGAAGGCTTTGCTTTATGTTGAATAATTTATATCTCTATTAATTATTTTTGGATGTTATATACATTGTATGGAGCCTTGGGCTATTTGTTGTGAAATTTATTGATTTTGTTATATATTTGAAATTTGGTTGTGGCCATTGGGCAAATTGAGATATGAATTGATTTTTGTCATCTTGCCGTGATCATTTCTCATGTAAATTATTGTATTGTGTGAGTTATTATTTTGAGAAATTGTTGTGTTGTGTGAGTTATTATTTTGGGGAGATAAAGGTGGCATTTCATTGTTATTGTGTTTGTTGGAATATTTTCTGGGCGGAGCGATAAGGGTGGCTATAGGAGTGATTAGGGTGGAAATAGAAACGATAAGGATGGCTATTGATATTGTTTGGGCGGAGCGATAAGGGTGGCTATAGGAGCGATAAGGGCGGCAATAGGAGTGATAAGGGTGGCTATTGTCAGGGACGATATGTGATGATGTGAGGTTGTGGTGTTGATAATTTTCATGTGATGTTGTGATTTTCTTGTGTTTATTTTTATACCTTATGCAATTTGTCTTGTTGTTGGTAAATTGATAACAATCTGATTATGTTGAAATTGAGAGCAAGTGGCCATTGCCATGCGGATTATAAAATGAAATGTGGGCACGAGGTGCCATGAGTAAATAATGAGGATATTTGGCACGTGAATTATCCGTGCAGTTGTGATATGAAATGTGAGCACGAGGTGCTATAATGAAATGATAAAGATAATTGGCACGTGAATTTTTCGTGCAGTTATGATATGAAATGAGGGCACGAGGTGCCGGTGAAATATGATGATTTAATTATGGGGACGAGATGCCGTAGAAATATGAAAATGGGTTGAGACCCGTGTTTATGAAATATATGAAAATGGATTGTGACCCGTATTATTTTTATGATTATGAAATGAGGTGTCACATGGTGACTTTTTAATTGAAATAATTATATTCAAAATATTTATTTGGAAGGATTTTTATTCAAAAAGAATTATATGAAAGAATTGTATTTGAAAGATATTTATTTGAAAAAATTATATTTGAAAAGATTTATTGAAAGAATTATATTTGAAAAGTAATTATTTGAGAAACTTATATCTAAAGGAGAGTTATCTGTAGGAATTATATGTGAAAGACATTTATTTGAAGAGCTTGATTTAATTGTTGAGTGATATTAATTGTTGAGTGATATTAATGATATTCTTGTTGTCTGTTGTGCATATCACTGGTTGTTTTATCCACCCCTTATTGTTATTGTTTCCTATTATTCTGTATATTGTATTGCACAGGTTATTAGACTAGTGAGTGTCCTGACTATACCTCGTCTCTACTCCACTGAGGTTAGTCTTGATACTTACTGGGCACCGACCGTGGTGTACTGTAACGACCCGACTTATCATTTTAAGAATTTAAGCCCTGTCTGGTGGCATAAGGCCCTGAGCAGCTTCTTATTATGTGTATTGACTTGCGTGCATGATTGAATTTAGTTACCAGATGATTTGGAGTGATTTGGGACACTTGGTCCCCAAAACGGAAGCTTAAGTCTTAGGATTTTTACCGTAGTCAAAACTGTGTGAAGACAACTCCGGAATGGAATTTTGATGATATCAATAGCTCCGTATGGTGATTTTGGACTTAGGAACGTGTCCGAAAAATTATTTAGAGGTCCGTAGTGGAATTAGGCTTGAAATGCTGAAAGTTGAATTTTTGGAAAGTTTGACCGGGGGTGACTTTTTGATATCGAGGTCGGAATTCGATTCTGGAAATTGGAATAGCTTCGTTATGTCATTTATGACTTGTGTGCAAAATTTGAAGTCATTCCGGATTGATTTGATATATTTCGGCATGAGATATAGAATTTGAAAGTTCAAAATTCATTAGGCTTGAATTGAGGTGTGATTCGTGGTTTTAGCATTGTTTGATGTGATTCGAGGCTTCGACTAAGTTCGTATGATGTTTTAGGACTTGTTGGTATATTTGGTTGAGGTCCCGATGGGTTCGGGTGAGTTTCGGGGTAGTTTCGGACCATTTCTAGGTCATTTTTAATTGCTGGTTTCTGCCTACAGAGGTGTGCATCGCGATCGCAAACTTTTGGCCGCATTCGCGAAGAGCAAACAACAGTTTGGGGACTTGTAAATCGCGATCACGGAAGCTCTTTCGCGATCGCGTAGAACAAATCTCTGTTGCACTAACCCAACTTTGGAAGCTTATATCTCGCAATCTATAAGGAATTTGGAGATGATCCAAACCTTAAAGTTGTATCCCTTTGATGTCTAGTTTTCAGAAAAGTGAACCATTTTTCATTTGGAGTTATGTACAAAACGTTATGGTGGATATACTATAGGCTATCTAGGAAGAGTTTGAAAATCTCTGTTGCACAGGGCTGACTTTGGAAGCTTTTATCTAGAAATCTATAAGGAATTGGGAGATGAACAAAAAATGAAAGTTATATTTCTTGGTATCTAGTTTTCAGAAAGTTAAACCATTTGCAATTTGGAGTTTTCTACAAAAAGTTATGACTATTATACTAGAGGCTATCTGGAAGAGTTGGGGGAGTTTGTTCTTCGCGATCGCGAAGAGCAATTTTGGGGCTGAAATTTTTTGTGCTTCGCGATCGCGAAGAGTAAATACCTGGGCAGTAGCTATATTTCGAGGTTTCAGCCATTTTTGACATATTTGGAGCTATGGAGCTCGGATTGAAGCGATTTTTGAGGCGATTTTCACCATATGGATTAGGGTAAGTGTTCTATATCCTAAAGTGTTTATATTTCATGAATCTATGATTATATTCATCGTTTAATTCGGATTTTAATGGAAGAAATTAAGATTTTTGTAAAATCTTCCAAAAACAAAAATTTAAGATTTGGAGGTCGAGTTGTTATTGGAATTCAATAAAATTGGTATGGTTGAACTCGTATCGGAATGGGTGTTCGGATTTCATGAAAATATTATCGGGTTCCGAGGGGAGGGTCCCGCGTTGACTTTTATTGACTTTTTAGAATAAATTTTTAAGTCGACGTATTAGTATCCGGAATTGTTTCCGACAAATTTTAATGGAGTTATACAATTAATTTGGATAGATTTGAGCTGTCCGGAGGTCAATTTAAGCAAGAAGGCTATTTTGGAATATCGGCCTAACTTCAAAAAGGTAAGTGTCTTGCTTAACCTCTAGTGGGGGAATTACCCCTTAGGCATTGAGTCTTATGTGCCATTTGTGAAATATGAAAATCCGTGCACGCGAGGTGACGCGTACGTACTCGGGCTTATACGTGCAAAAATTCATTGAATTAAAGTCTTAGGCATTATTGTGTTGTAAATTGGGAAATTGTGAAAAATTATTAAATCATTTGTTTGCCATGCCTAAATCCTTATTGTTGAATTTGTTTTTATATGATAATTTGATGTGATTGTTACTTGAAATATTTATGAAATTTTGTGAGTATTGTTGGTTTAATATTTCTTGGAAATTAATTCCAATATGAATTTTCTTATGCAAATAATTAATTTAAGCGAGCTTAAGAATAAGTATTAGTATAATTATCTAAATTTGCATTAATGAAGGCTTTGCTTTATGCTGAGTAATTTCTATCTCTATTGATTGTTTTTGGGCGTTATATATATTGTGTGGAGCCTTGGGCTATTTGTTGTGAAATTAATTAATTTTGTTATATCTTTGGAATTTGGTTGTGGCCATTGGGCAAATTATGATATGAATTGATTTTATTATGTTGCCGTATTAATTTCCCGTGAAAATTGTTGTGTTGTGTGAGTTATTGTTTTGGGGAGATAAGGGTGACATTTTACCGTTGATATTATGTGGGTATAAGGGTGACATTTCACTGTTATTGCGTTTGTTGGAATATTGTCTGGGCGAAGCGATAAGGGTGGATATAGGAGCGATAAGGGTGGCAATAGGAGCGATAAGGGTGGCTATTGATATTGTCTAGGTGGAGCGATAAGGGTGGTTATAGGAGTAATAAGGGTGGCAATAGGAGCGATAAGGGTGGCTATTGTCAGGGAGGATATGTGATGATGTGTGGTTGTGGTGTTGTTAATTTTCATGTGATGTTGTGATTTTTCTTGTGTTTATTTTTATTCCTTGTGCGGTTGGTCTTGTTGATAGTAAATTGATAACAATCTGTTTTATGTTGAAATTGAGAGCATGTGGCTATTGCCAGGCGGATTATAAAATAAAATGTGGGCACGAGGTGCCGTGAGTAAATAATGAGGATATTTGGCACGTAAATTGTCCGTGCAGTTGTGATATAAAATGTGGGCACGAGGCGCTGTGATGAAATGATAATAATAATTGGCACGTGAATTGTCCGTGCAGTTGTGACATGAAATGAGGGCACGAGGTGTCGTGGAAATATAAAAATGGGCTGAGACCCGTGTTTAAGAAAAATATGAAAATGGGCTGAGACCCAAATTTTTATGATTATGAAATGAGGTATCACATGGTAACTTTTTAATTGAAAGAATTATATTCAAAATATTTATTTGGAAGGATTTTTACTTCGAAAGTATTATATGAAAGAATTGTATTTGAAAGATATTAATTTGAGTAAATTATATTTGAAAAGATATATTGAAAGAATTATATTTGAAAAATAATTATTTGAGAAAATTATATTTAAAAGAGAGTTATCTGGAAGAATTATATGTGAAAGACATTTCTTTGAAGGACTTGATTTAATTGGGTGTAATTGTGTTTATTAATTATTGAGTGATATTAATGGTACTTGTTTTCTGTTGTACATATAACTAGTTATTTTATCCTGACCTTATTATTATTTATTTTTTATTATTTTGTATATTATATTGCACAGGTTATTAGACTAGTGAGTGTCTTGACTGTACCTCGTCTCTACTCCATTGAGGTTAGTCTTGATACTTACTGGCTACCGACCGTGGTGTACTCATACTACACTTCTACACATTTTTGTGCAGAGCCAGGTATTGGAGATATCGGACTTGAGCAGAGTTAAAGAGGGATCGTAAGGATTCAAGGTAGAGCTGCTTGGTCGTCGCAGTCTCTTGGAGTCTTTTCATTTCATTGTACTGTTAATTTATAATCAAACAATATTGTATATTCGGTCCTCGTGATCATTCCATGTATTCAGTTAGAGTTCGTGATTCAGTACTACCAGTCTTGGGAGGTTTTATATCGTAACTATTTCCGCTGTTAGTTTTGATTACTTAAAAAAATGGCTTCAAAATTTAATTGAAATCGGCTTACCTAGTCTTAGAGACTAGGTGCCATCACGACGCCTGTGGTGGGATTTTGGGTCGTGACAAGTACTAATACTACACTTCTGTATATTTTTGTACAGATTCAGGTATTGGAGATATCGGACTTGAGCAAAGTTAAAGCGGGATCGTAAGGATTCAAGGTAGAGCTGCTTGGTCGTCGCAGTCCCTTGGAGTCTTTTTATTTCATTGTACTGTTAATTTATGATCAAACAGTATTGTATATTCGGTCCTCGTGATCATTCCATGTATTCAGTTAGAGTTTGTGACTAAGTACTATCAGTCTTGGGAGGTTGTATACTCATATTTATTCAGTTGTTAGTTTTAGTTACTTATTCAATTCAAAAAAACAAAATGACTTCAAAGTGTAATTTAAATCGACTTACCTAGTCTTAGAGACTAGGTGCCATCACGATGCATGTGGTGAAATTTTGGGTCCTGACAATAAAGTAAGTAATAGTAGCAATTATAGAAGAAAATTAGAGAGATTGTGATAGATTGATGATTTTGTAAGAAAAATGAAACAATTAGGGGGTATTTATAGTTGAAAATAGGGAAAAAATATGATTATAAAATGTTTGGGGTTAAAACAAAGTTTGGGGAGGGGGGAGGGGGTTAAATGGCTATTTTATTAATAGCCAACGACTATTTTTGACAGGCCAACGGCTATATTTAAAAAAAAATTAAAATATAGACCTTGGGATCGTTTGGCCCGCTAAGGGACCGGTCCCTGGCGGGCCAAATGGTTCCGGGCCTGGTGCGCCCAAAGCATAGGACTGGCCCACGAGACCGGCCCAGGCCCACTAAAATAGGGCCTAACGGTCCTGGCCCGTTTGGCCCACGATCCCGGTCCGGTCCCGGACCTGGACCGGCCCACTTGCCAGCCTTATTTGGAGGAATGTAATGGAATTAGGCTTGAAATGACGAAAGTTGAAAATTTAAAAGTTCGATCGAGAGTTGGTTCTGTGGCTATCGGGCTCGAATTGCAATTTCGGGAGTCGGAATAGGTCCGTTGTGTCATTTGTGACTGGTGTGCAAAATTGTAGGTCAATCGAACGTGATTTGATAGATTTCGGCATCGAACGTAGAAGTTAGAAGTTCAAAAGTTCATTAGGCTTGAATCGATGCGTGATTCGTGGTTTTAGCGTTGTTTAATGTGATTTGAAGGCTTGACTAAGTTCCTAATGTATTTTAGGACTTGTTGGTATAATTGGTCGAGGTCCTAGGGGCCTCGGGTGGAGTTTGGGTGGTTAGCGGGTCAAGGTTTGGAGTTAAATAGTTGCTGAAGCTGGGAGTCTTCTGGTGCAATCGCACCTGCGGAGCTTTGATCGCAGGTGCGAGCTGGGAAGTGCAGATGCGGCCAGGAGAAAGGAATGCAGTGGTCGCAGATACGAAGGTTTGACCACACCTGCATGGTCGCAGATGCGGTGAGGTTGAACGCAGAAGCGAGGGGGAAGCGCATGAGCGGAAGTAAGTTGCACCTACATGTGCGCAGAAGCGGAGAATGTTCCGCATGTGCGAAGGTCTGTCCCCAGTGAATTATTGTAGAAGCGGGAGAGTTGTCGCTTCTGCATAGCCGCAGGTGCGAGAAAGCTTGGGCAGAATATAAACGTTAGGTTTCGAGGGTTTTATCATTTCTTGACTTTGCAAACTAGGATTAGGACGATTGTTTAGAGGGATTTTGAAGGGATTCTTGAGGTAAGTCACTTGTGGTTATCTTTATTCAATAATTATATTTACCCATTGAATTTTTCAACTAGTTTGTGTGTTTTTGTGGTGGAATTTAGGAGTTTGAAGCTAGGGATTTGGAGAGTTTAATTTGGGGATTTGAGTAACGATTTGGTATCAGATTTTTGTAAATTTGGTATGGTGAAACTCGTAGTTGAATAGGCTTCCGTATTTTGTGACTTTTATTGAATTCTGAGACATGGGCCTGGGGTCCGGCTTTTGAGTTGTCTATTTGACTTTTGACTAAGAACTTAGTATTTTCTTGTTTAATTGATTCCTTTAGCTCATATTGATTGTATCGAATTATTTGTGGCTAGATTAGAGGCATTCGGAGGCCGATTCGCGAGGAAAGGGCTTATTGGAGTAGGAAATTGCACGACTTGAGGTAAGTAACACTTTTAAACTTTGTTCTGAGGGTATGAAACCCCAAAGTACGTGTGATGTGATTGGTATTGAGGTGACGCACATGCTAGGTGACGGGCATGTGAGCGTGCACCGTAGGAATTTTGACTTGATCAATTCCATGGAACTATATAGTTGAATAATCTTGTTGTTACTTGTATTTTCACCATGTCTTAGAGAATTTGAGCTGCCATCGATGTTAGAAATCATGCTTAGGCTACGTATTGGTATTGTTGAGACCAACAGAAGTCGTGTTACATGCTGAATTATTTGCTAAATTGCCATTTTGTACTCAGTCACAACTTTTACTTGCATATTATATCTCAATATATGTTGTCCTTGATTGATATATTATATCCTCATTGTTTGGGTTGATTATCATGATTCTTGAAAGCACGAGAGACCGGAGAGATTGGTGGCTGAGTGAGGCCGAGGGCCTGATTGTGAGAGTATTTATGGGAGTGGATTGCGCGCCGCAGCATGTCTAATTGATTCATGCCATGGTTGGCTTATTATAGCGCTTAGGCTGGAATCACCCCTCCGAAAACTGCACATCCACAGTGAACGCAGGTACCTACTGAGTACGAGTGCTAAGCGACTGGGAGGAATGAGTGGCTGTGAGGATGGAGTGATTGTGAGGAATGAGTGACTGTGAGATTGAAGTGAATGAGAGGACTGAGTGACTGATACTATGAGAGTATGCACATGATTTCATTACTGTTTGTACATCAGTTGGCATATGTAACTGTCATGTAGTTACTAAGATGTGCCATATCTTGTTTCAGTTGAACCTGACATGATTTAACTATTTTGGCTTTAACTGTCGAACTTTAAAGCATGCCTACTTTCCTGCACTGTAATTCTGTAATTGAACTGTACCATGAAGCTCATCACTACTTTCATTCCAATAGTTAGTCTTGTTACTTACTGAGTTGGTTGTACTCACGCTACACCCTGCACTTCATGTGCAGATCCAGGTGTTTCCGAACACGGTAGGTGCTGATTATCTGAGCAGCTTAGTCATTTAGAGATTTCGAGGTAGCTGCCCGACGTTCGCAAACCTTAACTCTCTGTCACTATCTTTCAGCTTTATGTATTTAGTTTCAGTTTTTCATAGACAATATTTCATACTTGTGTTGTATAGACGTTCATGTACTCAGTGACATCGTCGTTTTGGGAATTTTCATATTGAGTTTTGATCTGCTATCCAGTTTATGAGAGCTTTAATTATTTAAACCTGTTTTATTTCATTTTTCATTTAAAAGTGTTGGAAATGCTTTGAGGTATCGGCTTGCCTAGTACCATGTTAGGTTATATCACGATGGGCTAAGTTTTGAGTCGTAAAAAGTTGGTATCAAAGTCTAGGTTACATAGGTCTCACGAGTTATGAGCAGGTTTAGTAGAGCCTAGCGGATCGGTACGGAGACGTCTGTACTTATCTTCGAGAGGCTGCAGAACCCTTAGGAAACTTCACATTTTTGTATTCTTGTCGTGAGGATTTGTTGATTCTGGGAACTAAATTTCTGTAATTCTATTATCTCACAGATGGTGAGGACACATGCTACCGGACTGGACGGACAACCACCAGCTAGGGCCACGAGAGGCTGAGGTCACGGTAGGGGCCGCGGTAGGGGAAGAGGTGTAGCTCGTACAACAGCTAGAGCAGCACCTGCAGATCCACCAGTTGCTCCAGCTCAGGAGCCGGTTCCAGATATGGTTGAGCCAGTAGGGCCAGCTCAGGCACCAGTTGTGCCCATTGTGATTCCAGGCCTTCAGGAGGCTCTGGCTCAGATATTGACTGTGTGCACTAGCCTTGCTCAGGCAGTTTCTGTTCAGATCGCGCTAGCCACTTCTCAGGCCAGGAGAGGTACTTAGACTCCCGCCGCCCGTACTCCAGAGCAGATGATGCAGGGACTTCAGACACCGAGGGTACTACCAGCCTATTCGGTCGCAGCTGCTCTGGCCCAGGTGGGTCCCGTTATAAGTGATGATGAGCATAAGAGACTTGAGAGACTTGGGATACTCCAACCTCCATCATTCAGCGGGGCTGAGTCAGAGGGTGCCCAGAACTTCTTTGATAGGTGCCAACGGGTTCTTCGTACGGCGAGTATTCTGAAGACCAGTGGAGTCTCATTTACTACTTTTCAATTTACTAGGGCTACCTTCAGATGGTGGGAGGCCTATGAGAGGATCATGACAGTCGGTGCTGCTCCACCTTCATGGAATGAGTTCTCCGTCCTCCTCTTTGAGAAGTTTGTGCCATAGACCCATAGGGAGGAGCTGCGCAGGTTGTTCGAGAAGCTACGTCAGGATGGCCTATCTGTGACCCAATATGAGATGATATTTTCAGAGAGCTAGCTCGCCACGCATTTTGGTTAGTTCCCATTGAGAGGGAGAGGATTAGGACGTTCATTGATGGCCTCCACTATCAGTTGCATTTTGTCATGACTTGGGAGAGTGTATCTAGTGCTCGGTTTGACGAGGTAGTTGATATTGAGCGGGTGGTTAGAGATGGTCCATAGTCATAAGCGTGAGGAGAGGGAGGCCGAGAGGCCTCATGGTTCGGGTGGTTTCAGCGGTGTTACTTCTGGGGGTCAGTTCCACCACAGCAGGGGTCGTCCTTATAGGCCCGCTCAGATGGCTCGTCTAGTTCCCGTGGTGCATCATCTAGTTATGGTTCATATAGTGCCCGCCCGAGTCAGTCATCTCCCAGCTCAGAATTCATCCCATGATCTATAGGTTCAGGGTTCATCTATGCCAGGTCCTTCTAGCAGTTACTCTAGTACTCGGGGCCCAATTCAGTCCCCACCACCACTACCGGTGAGTTGCTTCGAGTGCGGGGAGTTTGGGCATATATGGAGACAGTGTCCTCATCGCCCGGGAGATCCAGTGCAGCAGAGGAGTCAAGTTGCGACTTCCGCAATAGTTACTTCACTACCCGCTCAGCTAGCTTGGGGTGGGGCCCAGGTAGCTAGAGGTCTCCCTAGAGGGGGAGGCCGATCAGGTGGCGATCAGGCCCGATTCTATGCTATTCCTTCTAGGTCATATGTTGTTGCTTCAGATGCAGTGATCACAGGTATTGTCTCAGTATGCCACAGGGATGCTTTTGTATTATTTGACCCTGGTTTCACTTATTCGTATGTATCATCGTATTTTGCTCCTTATCTGGACATGCCACGTGAGTCCTTAGTTTTATTTATTCATGTATCTATGCCAATGGGCGATACCATTATTTTGGACCGTGTATATCGGTCATGTGTAGTGACTATTGGGGGATTTGAGACTAAAGTTGATCTCTTATTGTTTAGTATGGTTGATTTCGACGTGATCTTGGGTATGGATTGGGTCTCTCAATGTTATTCTATTTTGGATTGTCACGCTAAGACCGTGACGTTGGCGATGTAGGGGTTGCCAAGGATAGAGTGGATAGGTTCTCTAGATTATGTTCCCAGCAGAGTGATTTCATATTTGAAGGCCCAACGGACGGTTGAGAAGGGGTGCCTGTCTTATTTGACCTTTGTAAGGGATGTTGGTGCTGATACTCCTACTATTGATTCTGTTCTGCAAGTGAGAGACTTTCCAGATGTGTTTCCTGTAGACTTGTCGGGCATGCCTCCTGACAGGGATATTGACTTTGGTATTGACATGGTGCTGGGCACTCAGCCCATTTCTATTCCTCCGTATCGTATGGCACCAGCTGAGTTGAAGGAATTGAAAGAGCAGCTTTAGAAACTTCTTGATAATGGGTTTATTAGGCCTAGTATGTCACTTTCGGGTGCACCAGTTCTGTTTGTGAAGAATAAGGATGGTACTATGCGGATGTGCATCGACTATAGGAAGTTGAACAAAGTTACAATCAAGAACAAGTATTCTTTGTCGCATATCAATGATCTATTTGACCAGCTTCAGAGAGCGAGGGTATTCTCTAAGATTGATTTAGAGGTCTAGGTATCCCCAGTTGAAGATTCTAGACTCGGATATTCTAAAGACTGCCTTCAAAACCCGTTATGGTCATTATGAGTTCCTTGTGATGTCTTTTGGGTTGACTAACGCCCCAGCAGCATTCATACATCTTATGAACAATGTATTTCAGCCTTATCTCGACTCATTTGTCATAGTATTCATTCATGATATCTTGGTGTACTCTCGTAACCAAGAGAAGCATGCCTAACATTTGAGGATTGTGTTACAGCGGCTGAGGAAGTTATGCCAAGTTCTCCAAGTGTGAGTTTTGGCTTAGTTCGGTGGCGCTCTTGGGGCACATCGTGTCCAATGAGGGGATTAAGATGGATGCGAAGAAGATAGAGGCGGTTCAGAGTTGGCCCAGACCGTCCTCAGCTACAGATATTTGGAGCTTTCTCGTTTTGGCTGATTAGTATTGTCACTTCGTGGTGGGTTTCTCGCCTATTGTAGCGCCTTTGACCAAATTGACTCGGAAGGGTGCCCCATTCAGGTGGTCGGATGAGTGTGAGGAGAGCTTTCAGAAGCTCAAGACTGCCTTGACCAAAACTATAGTTCTAGTTTCGCCTTCAGCTTCTAGATCTTATACGGTGTATTGTGATGATTCTCGGATAAGTATTGGGTGTGTCTTGATGAAGGAGGGTAGAGTGACTGCTTATGCTTCGCGTTAGCTAAAGCCCCATAAGAAGAACTACCATGTTCATAATTTAGAGTTAGCCGCCATCGTTCATGCATTGAAGATTTGGAGAAATTATCTCTACGGTGTGTCTTGTGAGGTATTTACGGATCATCGAAGTCTCCAGCACTTGTTCAAACAAAAGGATCTAAACTTGAGGTAGCGGAGATGGTTGGAGCTGCTAAAGGACTATGATATTACTATTATGTATCATCCCGGGAAGGCCAATGTGGTGGCCGATGCCTTGAGTAGGAAGACGATGAGTATGGCTAGCCTTGCATTCATTCCTATTGGTAAGAGACCACTTGTAATTGATGTTCAGGCCTTGGTCAACCATTTTGTGGGATTAGATGTTTTGGAGCCCAGACGGGTTCTAGCTTGTGTGATTTCTCGGTCTTTCTTATTTGATCGCATCAGAGAGTGCCAGTATGATGATCCCCATTTGCTTGTCCTTTAGGACACGGTTCAGTACGGTGATGTCAAGGATATACTGTTGGGGATGATTGGGGATTGAGGATGCAAGGTCAGATTTTTTTGCCTAATGTAGATGGGTTACGTGAGTTGATTCTTGAGGAGGCCCACAGTTCACGGTATTCCATTCACCTCGGAGCCGAGAAGATGTATCAGGACTTGAGGTAGCACTATTGGTGGAGAAGTGGGGTTTGTAGCTCGGTGCCTAAATTGTCAGCATGTGAAGTATGAGCATCAGAGACCGGGCGGATTGCTTCAGAGGCTTGAGATTCCGATGTGGAAATGAGAGCGTATCACCATGGATTTTGTAGTTGGGCTCCCACGGACTTCGAGGAAGTTTGATGCTATTTGGGTGATTGTAGATCGGTTGACCAAGTCTGTGCACTTCATTCCAGTTGGGACTACTTATTTTTTGGAGCAGTTGGCTAAGATCTACATCCGCGAGATTATTCACCTTCACGGTGTGCCGGTGTCCATCAATGCAGATCGGGGGACACAGTTTACATTGCAGTTTTGGAGAGCAGTACAACGAGAGTTAGGCACCCAGGTGGAGTTGAGTACATCATTTCACCCTCAGACGGACGGATAGTCCGAGCGCACTATTCAGATATTGGAGGATATGTTACACGCTTATGTCATAGATTTCGGGGGATCTTGGGATCATTTTCTGTCGCTCCTAGAGTTTGCCTACAATAACAACTACCAATCGAGCATTCAGATGGCTCCATATGAGGCTTTGTATGGGACGCGGTGTCGATCTCCAGTGGGTTGGTTTGAGCCGGGTGAGGCTAGGCTATTGGGTACTGACTTGGTTCAGGATGCTTTGGACAAGGTTAAATTGATTTAAGATTGGCCACGACGCAGTCTAGATAGAAGAGTTACGCCGATCGAAAGTTTCGTGATGTTTCTTACATGGTTGGGAGAAGGTACTGCTCAAGGTTTCACCTATGAAGGGTGTTATGAGGTTCGGGAAGAAAGGCAAGTTGAGCCCTCGGTATATTGGGCCATTTGAGGTGCTTCATAGGATTGGAAAGGTGGCTTACAAGCTTGCCTTGCCACCTAATCTATCAAGTGTTCATCCGGTATTTCATGTATCTATGCTTCAAAAGTACGGGGGCGATCTGTCTCATGTTTTGGATTTCAGCACGGTTCAATTGGATGATGATTTGATATATGATGTGGAGCCGGTGGCCATTTTGGGTCGGCGGGTTTGAAAGTTGAGGTCAAAGGACATAGATTCAGTGAAGGTGCAGTGGAGAGGTCAGCCAGTTGAGAAGGCTACTTAAGAGACCAAGCAAAAAATGCGGACTAGATATCCACACCTATTTGAGACTCCAGGTACATTTCTAGACCCGTTCGAGGACGAACGTTTGTTTAAGAGGGTAGGATGTAACGATCCGGCCGGTGCTTTTGAGAATTGTAGCCCTATTCCCCATTTACTGCCCATTCCCTACTTAATAGTTATTATGTTACTTGTCGGGGTAGTTGGTTCGGATCCAGAGAGATTTCGGAATGAGTTGAGATACTTAGTCTCAAGGTTGGAAACTTTAGTTGAAATGGTTGATCAGATGTTGACTTATGTGTAAATGGCTCCGGAATTGAGTATTGATGGTTCTATTAGCTCCGTTGGGTGATTTTGGACTTAGGAGTGTGTCCGGATTATGATTTGGAGGTCCGTAGTGGAATTAGGCTTGAAATGACAAAAGTTAAAAATTTAGAAGTTTGAATGATAATTGACTTTGTAGTTACCGGGCTCTTGTGTGCAAAATTTGAGTTCAATGGGTCAAGGTTTGGAGTTAAAGGGTTGTTGAAGAAAGGGAGTCTTCTGGTAGAATCGCACCTGATGAGCTTTGATCGCAGGTACGAGCTGGGAAGTACAGATGTGGCCAAGAGAAGGTAGTGCAATGGTCGCAGGTACGAAGGTTTGACTGCACCTGTGTGGTCACAGATGCGTTGAGGTTTAGCATAGAAGCGAGGGGGAAGCGCAAGAGCGGAAGTAAGTCGCACCTGCGTGTGCGGAGAAGCGGAGAATATTCCGCAGGTGCGAAGGTCTATTTCATCAAATCATGGGAGTTAATATTGGCTATTCCACTCTAAACGAGCAGCTAACATGGACTATTTCAATAGATTGGAGATTCAATTATAAATCGACATGGAACACTCTAAGAGAAAAGAATGGTACTTCTTTGATAAACAAGATGATGTGGCACAAGAATACCCCTTTAAAGTGTCCTTTTTCCCATGGAGATTACTCAAGCATAAAATATCTATAGATGCCAATATGGATAGATTTGGAGTTCAACTTCCCTCGAAGTGTTCTTACTGTATCAATTCAAGTCAAGAGGATGAGGAGCATTTATTTATTCACGACAGAATAGCACTAGATGTCTGGAAGTTCTTTAATCAAATGTTAGGAATTATGAAGGAGCAGAGGAACATCTGACATATGGTTATCACATGGTGGTTGAAAAAATATCAAAATCCTCTTCATAAAGTGATTCTCCAGATCCTTCCAGGTATTATTGTTTGGAAATTTTGGAAAGCAAGGTGTACTAGTAGATATGAATAGGGGGAGAATGTCTTCAAACAGGATCATCTTGAGCATCTCTCAACAGATCAACATAATCGCTCATAAGTAATTCCCTAGAATTCCTCCCCCCCCCCCTCCCCCCTTATGAGATGGAATCATTTCTTTGAGCTTGTTGACAAGGTTGGACCTGTGTCCAACTCCATTGCTATAAAATGTAATCCTCTTTCTAATGGTTGGATGAAACCGAACTCTGGTGGCTGCTCTAAAGGTAATTTGGGTCCTAGTGGTGGTGGTGGCATTGTCAGGCATGAAAAAAGGGAGATGATTATTGCTTATGCAATGCCCCTGGGTATAGTAACTAACAACACTGCAGAAACTCTTGCATTAAAAGCTGGAATTGAATGGTGCATTGATCAAAATGTAAAGAAACTTGAAATAGAAAATGATTCTCTGATGTTGGTCCAGTGGTTAACAAACACAACTAATATACCCTGAAGTTTACAAAATAAGGTGTAAGACATAAGAAGCAAAATAGAGTTATTTGAGGAGACAAAGGTGACGCACTGCTACAGGGAAGGTAACAAAGTTACGGACAATTTATCCAACTGTAGTCTGAATTGTAGTGCCATAACCTGGTATGCAATCTTTCAACACCTCCCGAGAGAGGCCAGAGGGAAGGTTAATATGGATAAGCTCCAGTTCCCTTCATTCAGGATGAAGCAAAAGAAGAACGACTTTATATTGGATCGACATCTGCTTAGACAATATAATTTTGATGTACCTTGATTTACCTTTCTGTAGTATGGGGAAGATTTATCACCCTCTTTTGTTAATATATCTGAAGGTCTACATATGTACTGGTTACCGCATCCCACCTCTGTAGAACAGAG
Organism: Nicotiana tomentosiformis; assembly: GCF_000390325.3. Lineage (NCBI taxonomy): Eukaryota > Viridiplantae > Streptophyta > Magnoliopsida > Solanales > Solanaceae > Nicotiana > Nicotiana tomentosiformis. Next base: position 16,685,229 of record NC_090815.1, on the reverse strand, counting down.
TGTTTAGGATGCCAACGCCTCTGTCTTTTGCACTCCCTGTTGGAATGAAATAAAATAGGTCTGTTGAATTAAAAAAAATATTCAGATTGTTCGCTTTGTGTACGTCATGCAAAATCTTACTTAACGACTACTTGTGGTGATCGTTTTGGAGCTCAAATGTTCTTAGTTGATTGTTCAATAAGGTATGAACGGTATCCATTCTGGTAATAGAACGTAGCATAGGTTTAATTTGTTTCCTACAAGGGGGTGTGACAACGAAATTTATCGTTGATCTTTAGGTGTTGTCCTTTCTATCTCTTTGCATTCATCTTCGTTTTGTAATTGCCGTTGTTTTACTGTTGTAATGTTGTTGTTAATGAGTTCAACACTTATGTTGTGGTTGACCTTTTCTAGCTATAGTAATGAGAGTTCTTATATTTGTTAAAGTTACAGGATAAATTTTTCCACTATAAGTTTGACGATTCAGTACTTTGATCCTCACGTCCAGTTATATAGAGATTTACTTTTGTGAATACCATATGAAATAAAGTTTATAGCAACCTATCCAATTGTTGGAGAAACTATAAGTATTAGTAAAAGCTAGTTGCCAATATATAAATTACTCTCCATATCAATTTATGTGTAATCAATTTGACTACGTACGAAGTTTTAAAAATGTAAAAAAAATTTATAGATCGTGTGGTTTTAAACTAAAGATGTATGTAATGTACCAAAATACCCTTGAATCTTGTGATATTAAATGTACCATGTGAAATGTTAGAGTTGAAGAATCACTAAATATGGAAAGAATTTTTTTTTAAAAACAGAATAAAAACGAAAGTAAGATACATAAACTGAAAAAGAGGGAGTAATAATTATTACTTTCTTCATCCTAATTTATGTGGCGGTGTTTGACTCGACAAGGAGTTTAGGAGAGAAAGGAAAACTTTTGAAACTTATAGTCTAAAATAAGCCATAGATATTTGTATTTATTAATCATTTCTAAGTGTAAAATAAGAAATTTAAAATTAAATTATTTTTAAATAAGGAAGTATGACATTCTTTCTATGACATATTAAAAAAGAAAGTATAACACATAAATTGAGAAAGAGGGAGTACTAAGAGTTAGCCGCCAAACATTAGATTTTTTTTTTTTTGAAAAATGCATTCAACTCAAGTATTATTCAAATCGGAAAATCAAAGATGGGGATGCGTAATCTATTCCATAGCATCAAATAGGGGTGGCAAACGGGCGGGGCGGGGCGGGGCGAGTTGGATATAGGTGGGTCGAAAAGCGGGTAATGCAAAATAGATAAATTATTTGACCCGACCCATATTTAATACGGATAAAATGGATTAATCGGTGGATAATATGAATATCCATATTATCTATAGTTTCTTAAATATGATCACTTTTCGGAGAATTCTTAGTCTCCTAAATTTGAGGAACCCCCAATTTGAGGCTTTACAAATTTAAAAGTGTTTGACAAAAAATATAGATTTTGGTTCAGATAATTAGATTTATGAGAATAAGGGTTAATATTAGCTAACAATAACATCCTTAGATGAGATTCTTAAAGAAGCAATAAATAACATACAAGTGCAGCCGGTCAGTAGCAATGATGTGTAGTAAACATTCCACAAATCAGAAATAATAATATTGAATTTAATAATAATGAGTAGCAATAAATGGCATTTATGTAAATAAGATGATTGGGTCACCCAAGAAAGGATGTTGTTTCTGACAGAGATGAACGACACACAATCTCTTGGACCTGTGGATTATTCTCATAGGATGAAAAGCATAAACAAGAATCTTAGAAAAGGTGATATTTGTATTGTAGCAAATGAGATCCCATTCTCTTAGTCAAATCAAAGTATATTTTTTAACAAATAAATATCACATGTCCTTTATCATTGTCTCATTTTCTATTTATATGGGACATATTCCTAAGAAATCCTAATAGTATAAGTAAAGAGAATATCCACTATAATATTCTCTTTAATACCCTATCTTGAAAACTAGTCGTTACAACTCTGTCAACGGTACTCGACCTCGGTCCCGACCCTTGTTGACACCTCAACTACAACTCTTGTTGACTCTTCGACCTCAGACTTCGCTGCTCCTTGGGAAATTTTATCAAACGACGACTTGGGAACTCTTCCCTTAGTACTATCTTGGCTCAAATATTCTAAAGTCAGATTTTGACCCATTAAGTTAGTACATTCGCTTATTGAAGCTGGCTTCAGGTGGGTTCGATAAGTGGATCTTGTTATTTGTGGTCGAAATAATCGAGTGAGTTATACAGGTCGTGGTGGTTATGACGAACTGGCAACGTGGCCCAATGCGGGCAAGTCGTTGGAGTTATGTTGTCCATGAGTTAGGATGACGCCATGACATCATGCGTCATTATGACGCATATTCTCGATGCGTTACTTCGTTTCGCCTGTGACTTCTGATTGAACCTGCCGCTTCGGTTTTGATGCCTAGTAATGATGAACAGTTTTCGGTCCTGGTGCCAAAAACCTTAAAAATAGAGGTATTTGGGTGCGATTTTGGAGTTTTAAGTTTTCTGTTATTTTGAAACCCTATATTACTCTATTACTCTTTCCTTGCTTTAAACCTCTCCTCTTTGTTCCAGTGATTTGCATTGTTCCTAGTCCTTCATCATTTGGTTCTACTCTTTCTGTTATCAAAACATGTCTAATATGCCTTCTGAGTCTAGTGAGGGAAGTGATGCGATCCCTTTGGCGATGGTGTTTCCCCTTCACGAGGAGAATGTTCCCGTCATTGTCGAAGATGGAAGCTTTCCATTAGTGGAGGAGATAATTCCTTGCAACCCTGATACTAGATCTGATTTCTCCAAATTCCATGATGCTGACCCTGGAGCCTTTCGGTCAGTGATGACGGTGAAGGAATTAGGAGAGCTTAAGGCTAAGTTCGGCCATCCCAATCACATCGAATTAATCTCGGCTGGGTGGGATACGGTGCAGGTCCACCGTCTTGGGTACTGCGCTTTCTACGCCTACCCTTCCAAGTCGGCTATACTCTCCATCTCCTTCCGCTAGCAGAGGAATTTTATCATTATTACGGTATTTTCCTGGCTCAGCCCGCGCCATACGTTTATAAACTCATATGGGTGCTTACTAAATTTGTCGAGTTGGCCGAGGTCAAACTCACACTTCGGCATTTAATACACTTGTTCGCCCCTATCTTTTATAGGGGGACGATGTTGAATCTTCACCACCGAGGAGGCAATTTCTTGGTGGTGAAGATGGATGACAAAGCCAACCACCAATTTTGGTTCAACTTCTTCTTCGTCAGAACCGAGGACATGGTGGCCAATGTCGATGGTTTTCCCGAGGCTTAGAATTATACCCGTAAGTACCTAATTTCCTTGTTTGTAGGTATCTATTATTTCTCTCGTGCTTGGTCATGGTCTTTGACCTCTTGTCCTTTTCTAGTGTAGCTAAAATCTCGCTTCCTCTTTTGGTCGAAGATATTTCTGACTGGGTCGGTCGGCTCATCCCTCACATCTCGGGGATCCGTGAGTGATCGGATTTCTTTAAGAGATTTGGGCTTGCTCTCCCTTCGACTGGTAAGTTCTTTTTATCACCGGTGTCTTAGTTCTTTTTCTTTTTGTTTACCTTTGCTGACCTTTTCCTTTCCCTGTATTTTTCCTAGCTTCGGCCAGGGATCTTCGAAGAGGTCGAAAGCTCCTGCACCCTCGTTCCGAAAGAGGAAAGCTACTACATCTTCTGCTCCCGCCCCTTCTTTTACAGTGGCTGCCTCTGTTCGTGCCCCGGTCCTCTAGTGGTTGTGTTCGAATCTATCCCTTCTTCGGCCGTGGAGACTTCGACCGCGAAAAACTTGCCTCCTTCCTTATACTGTCTTATCGATAAGGATGAAGAGCCTTTGCCTAGCGATGCGGATCTGATGCCTCGTAAAAGGAGGGCCGTGGACATCGTGGGAGAGAGGTCGGCAGCCACCGATGTAGGAGACTGCGGCTTTGTCCTTTCGGAGATGACCACAGTGCATATCAGGGAGAGCCCAGAGGCTAGTCGCGAGACTATTTGTTTGTAGGATAAGGAAGTACGACCTGAGGGGGTTGCAGTCGAAGGCATGATGGACTGTGATAGCCTTGTTCTTTCAAGCCGCAAAGAGGCCTCATCTTCTGGTGTTGCGGTGGATGTACCTCCTTCGACTGATCATCGAGGTAATGTTATTGCTGAGGAGGATGTCGGATCTTATTCCAACATGGATGTAGATGAGGTGAGGATGATTGATGAGGGGCTTACTCAGCTTGAAGTGAGGTTGGAAGGGGGTTCGAATACTATTACGATCCCGATGGACCATAATCTTCTCGTGAATACCAAGCAGATTATCCCTTCTATTACCCCTCTTAATTCTGAAGTCGAGGGTACGACCCTCAAGGATATGAATGACAGTGACCTATCGAATAACATTGCCGACCTTGCCCTTCGGGTAAGTACATTAGTTGTTAGTTGTTTTCCTTTGGTTTTGTTCTTTCAGTCTAACTTCTTTTGTTCGTTTTGTAGACGATCGTCCTAGAAATTGAGATTGCTCGTAGAGAGAAGAGGCGAAAAGATATCTATGTGAAGTTTAAAGACAAGTACTTCAGAGTCCTTGAGAAGTACCGTCAGCTTTGTGGTGGTGGCGATGTGCATCGATTGAGGGAGGATTTGAAGGCCATGGACGAGAAACTGGTGCGGATAGTAGGGACGTGCAGCGTCCTGGAGGGGATGTTGAGGAGCAAAGAGGAAGAGCTTGAGCTCAGCAAGGGGGTCGAATCCCAGTGCAACAATATCCAGCTCAAGTTGTTTTGTTGCATGCCCAGCTTGAGGAATGTCAATTCAGGGCAGAGGCTCTAAGTGGCAGGGTCTCCAAGAAGACAGAGGATCTAAAGAAGGCGGAGTCCGCTCGGTCGTAGGCTTTGAGGAAGGCAGAGTCTCTTGAGGTAGTGATCCGGACTCTCCGTTATGAGTGAGAAAATGACTTAGAAATGGAAAAGCTTAAAGAAGAGTGGCTCGATGAGAGGATTGGAAAGTTGGAGAGAGAGACTTTAGGCGCGATTACTAGCACAGCCGTCCTCTTCTCGTACTTCAGATTTTCCTAATGTTCCTCGGGAGTTGTATGAGGAGTGGATTCATGCCGAGGCCCAGTTAGATGTATTTCGATATTTGCATGCAGGATCCGTTTCTGAGGCTGCCCTCGAAGATGCTCATGTTAAGACTTGTGAAGCTCGAGTTGCTTGCGGGTATGATCCCGCTATGCCTGAGGCCGATGAGGATGAGAGGGACGAGGGCGCAGACTGACTTGAAGAAAATGCCTGGTATGGCGCTGCATATCCTGAGGACGAAGGTGGTGATGGCGAGGGTGTTGATGGTTAGGGTGGCGACGCTGTTGAGGGTCAAGTCGGCAGGGATGTTGAAGGCCGTGATGGTGGTGGCCAATAGTTTTCTCTTTTGATTTTTTGTATATATTTTTTGTCGGCGTCTTCACGAGCCTATTGTAAATAGTTTTTGGTATATGAAATATCATAGTTGTTCCTTGCATCTTCTTCTCTTCCTGCGGTTTATTTTCTGTACTTGTGTATATTTTTGTTTCTTTGATGGGATGTGGCCAAGGGCTGATAGGTATTTGTTCAAGCGAGGTCGAATATAACCTTTTGTTAGATCGCAGCTAAGGGACGGTAGGCGTTTGTTCGAGCAGGGTCGAACGTAACTTTTCATTAAATCCGGTCGAGGGACGATAGGTGTTTGTTCGAGCGGGGTCGAACATAACCTTTCGTTAAATCAGAGCCAAGGACCGATGGGTGTTTGTTCGAGCGGGGTCCAACATAACCTTTCATTAAATCGCGGCCGAGGGTCGGTAGGTGTTTGTTCGAGCAGGGTCGAACGTAACCTTTCATTAGATCGCGGCCGAGGGCCGGTAGGCATTTGTTCGAGCGGGGTCAAACATAACCTTTTATTAAATCATAGTCGAGGGCCGGTAGGTTTTTGTTCGAGTGGGGTCAAATGTAACCTTTCATTAAATCGCGACCGAGGGCTAGTAGGTATTTGTTCGAGCGTGATCGAACGTAACCTTTCATTAGATAACGGCCGAGGGCCAATAGGCATTTGTTCGAGCGGGGTCGAACATAACCATTCATTAAATTGCAGTCAAGGACCGGTAGGTGTTTGTTCGAGAAAGGTCGAACGTAACCTTAATGCAAAAAAGGTGTTCTGATAAGCGTAAAGTTTATTGCTTTGATATTGTTGCTTTGGTTACATACTTGGAGAAATTTATAGATTTTTGGGTGTTAGTTGGTGTTCCAGTCCCAGTCTATCTAGTCCCTTCATTAGTTGATCTGGAGAGTATTGAGAGGTCGAGCAATGAAATATTAACCACGGACCTACCTTCACGTACTTCGAATTGAAGTGTTTCCTTCATCGCCTCATTAAAAACCTCCTCGAGAAAACCCAAATAGGACAAAACTCAAGTGAGGGAAAAACGAGTACGACTTGGGAGACACTTTTTCCCTCAGAAGTCGAAGTACTTGAGGTGGATGATATTCCAATTGTTTGGTAGTAGCTTTCCTTCCATTGTCTCTAATTAGAATGAACCCTTGTTTGCTTCGGCTATGATTTTATATGGACCATCCCAATTTGTTCCCAGTTTGCCTTCCCTGGTCTTTGCTCGCTTGAGTTTTAGCTTTCAGTACGTAGTCCCCCACTTTGAGCAGCCTGACCTTTGCTTTCTTGTTGTAATAGCATTCTGCTTGTTATTTTTGGGCGGCCATTCTTATGTAGGCCATATCTCTTCGTTCGTCAACTTCCTGCCTTATGCTCTCATCGTTACTTGTGCCACTCTAATAAGAGTACCTTAGGCTAGGTTCTCCGACCTTGACTGGTAATAATTCCTCGGTCCCGTAGACCAAAGAGTAGGGTGTTTCTCTTGTACTCGTTTTCGAAGTTGTTCGATAGGCCCATAATACTTCTGGTACTATTTCTGGCTACAGTCCATTGACGTCTTCGAGCTTCTTCTTCATTATGTATAGTATTGACTTATTGGTGGACTCTGTTTGCACGTTACCCGCTTGATGATATGGAGTGGAGAGTATCATCTTGATATGCCATTTCTCAAAATTATTCGGCGATTTTCTTTCCTGTGAACTGGGGTCCGTTGTCAAAGTTGATTTCTTTGGGAAGGCACCGGAATATGATGTTTCTCCATATAAAGGTGATTACCTCATGTTCTCGTATTTGGGAAAATGCTCATGCTTCTACCCACTTAGAGAAATAGTCAGTTAAAATCAAAAGGAATCGTACATTACCTCGCCCTGCTGGGAGGGGACCCATGATGTTCATTCCCTATTTGATAAACGGCCAAGGGGAGGTGACCGAGTGGAGATGTTCGCCTGCTGGTGAATCATTGGGGCGTACTTTTGGCATTATTTGCATTTACTCATGAAGTCTGTGACATCTATTTTCATGGTGGGCTAGTAGTATCCTTCCCGTATGAGGCATCTGACCAGTGCTCGGTTGCGGAAATGAGCCCCGCAGTGGACTTCTTTGAGGACGCACTGAGTTTGGTTCGGGCCCAAGCACTTCGCTAGGGGGCCGCCGTAGGTCCTTTTGTACAGATCGCTGCGTAGGATATTGTACCTAGCCGCTTGCATTCTTAGTTTCTTGGCCTCTTTTTTGTCGCCAGGGAGTGTGTCATCCTGCAAGTATGCGACAATACGATTGTGCCAGTCCCAAGTTAAATTTATGTTTCTTACCTCAACTTGGTCTAGTGATGAGTTGAGGAGGTGGATTACGCTTTTATCTCCGGTCACGATGCTTTTGGTAGATGAGGATAATTTGGTGAGGTCATCTGCCTCGACATTTTATGCTCGTGGAATTTGATCGAGCTGACATTCGTCGAACTCAGGCAGTAGCTTGCAGATTTCGATCTGGTATTTTTTTCAATCTTTGTTCCTTTATTTGGAAAGTCCCTGTGACTTGGTTGACTACGAGTTGGGAATCACAGCGTAATTTCAACCATTTCGCTCTATATTTGAGTGCTAGCCTTAAACCTACAAATACGACCTCATACTCAGCCTCATTGTTAGTCATATCCGGGCACCTTATGGACTAGCGAATCATTTTGCCTATTGGGACCTTGAGTACGAGTCCCAGTCCGGACCCTGACGCATTGGATGCGCCATCGGTATATAGGACCCAGAGGTCTTGTGTTTGGAGGGAAGTTTGGACGGCTTTCCTTTCGACTTCATGCATTATTTTTGCACTGAAGTCAGAGCACTTGCGACTTTATTTCGTGGCTGGTATGTGATACCGTGCTCACTTAGCTTGATGGCCCATTTGGCCAGCCTTCCCGATAGCTCGGGTTTATGCAAAATGCTCCTCGGGGAGAAAGTTGTGACGACTGTGATGGGGTGACATTGAAAATATGGTCTGAGCTTTCGTAAAGCTACGACCAAGGCTAGAGCCAATTTTTCGAGGTGTAGGTACCTCGTCTCGGCATCAACGAGTGTTTTGCTAATTTAATAGATGGGAGATTACGTACCTTTATTTTTGCGGGTCAAGACTGTGCTTACTGCTACCTCGGATACTGCTAGATATACGATGAGCTGCTTTCCAGGCTCGGGTTTTCAAAGCAAGGGCGGTGATGACAGGTATGCCTTTAGTTCCCGTAGAGCCTGGATGCACTCAAAAGTCCATTCAAGGTCGTTTTCTTTCTTGAGTACGCCAAAGAATTTATAGCATCTATCGACGACCGTGAGATGAACCTTGATAAGGTGGCGATATGACCGGTCAGCCTTTGGACTTATTTTTTGGTGATCAAGAGTTCTGGTATACCCTCAATGGATTTGATCTGGTCTGAGTTGACCTCGATCCCTCGCTGCGACACCAGGAAACCCAAGAATTTTCTCGAGGCTACACCAAATGTGCATTTCTCCAGATTCAACTTCATTCCGTATCGTCTGAGTATGCTTAAAGTTTCTTTCAAATGATCGATGTGATCATCTGCCCTTTTGGATTTGACCTGTATGTCGTCTATGTATACCTCTATGGTTTTGCCGAGCTGGTCTTTGAACATCCTCGTTACCAATCTTTGATAAGTAGCCTTTGTTTCTTTAGCCCAAATGGCATGACCCTATAGCAATACATTCCTTGGTGGGTGATGATAGTGTCTTTTCCTGATCTTCTTCCGCCATAAGGATCTGGTTATAACCTGAGTAAGCGTCCAAAAAACTTAATAATTCGTGCCCGGCCATTGCGTTGATGAGTTGGTCGATATGAGGTAACGGGAACGAATCCTTTGATCATGCTTTTTCAGATCTGTGAAGTCCACGCACATCCACCATTTCCCATTTTTCTTTTTGACCATTACTACGTTGGCGATTCACTTGGGGTACTTAGACACCCTGATGAAGCAGTTCTCTAACAGTTTTTCCACCTTCTCGCGTATTGCGTTATTGATTGTGGAGTTGAATTTATGTCTGACCTGTCTCACTAGGGGTGAAATGGGTCAATATTCAATTTGTGCGTGGCGATTTTCTTTGGGATGCCCAGCATATCTTCATGGCTAAAAGAAAACAAATATGCATTAGCTATTAAGAATTGACTGAATTTACCTGGTTCCTAAAGTTTGCAGCCAATATAGGCCTTCTTGTTGTGGTCGTTGAGGTCCAATTGGACCGGGTCGAGGTCTTTTATGGTCAATCCTGCAGCTTCGACCGTGTCGGGATATTTGATGTTGTCTCTGGTCTCGTCGTACTCTAACCTAGACCCTGTTGATTGTTATACCTCTTTTCCTTTATCCTTTCTTTGTTGGGAGGTCGTGCTGTCTAAGGCAATGTGGCAGCATACCCGGGAAGTGCGTTGCTCTCCGCGTATACTGAATATCCCCCATAGAGTTGGGAATTTGATTACTTGGTATAAGCTGGAGGGGACGTCTTTCATGGGGTGTATCCATGGTTGTCCCACTATGGCGTTGTACGTAGTGGCACGGTCTATGATATGGAACGTTGTCTCCAGAGTTACGTCACTGGCCAAAACGGGGAGTGTAATTTGTCCGGATGTCCATTCAACTGCATTATTAAAAACAGTTAGCATGATACAGCACAACACTATCTTATCTTCGAGTTTCATTTAGGTAAGTACTCAGGGATGGATAATGCGTTTAACATCGGTATCCAAAATACGTAAATTAATAATGAGAGCGTCATTATGAGGAAAAGTCAAACTATCGGCATCCAACTTATCGAAGATGATACTTTCTTCGAGTTTGTCAAATCGTTCGCTGGTGATAGATCGCTTGGGTTTGTGGGTAGTGATGAACTTTACATTGTTGATAGAGGCGCCATCGCCGCCGCCGATAATCATGTTGATGGTACAAGCTGGTGAGGGTGGCTTTGGCGGTCCTTGGTGTTCGCATCCTCTGGCAAAATTAGTTCTTCCCATGTCGCTTAGCATCTCTTTGAGGTGCCCTTGTCGCAACATGTTTATGACTTCTTATCTGAGGGCGATGCAATCTTTAGTTTTGTGCCCTCATTCCTGGTGGAACTCACAGAGGGCGTTGGACTTTCTGGTGTTTGGGTCCAACCTCATCTTCGGCAGCCACTTACTTGCGGTCTGAGCTTCTCCAGAGCGTATACTATCTCTGTAGGTGACACACAAAAATTATGAGTAGATAATAAGGGAGGCATACCTCTTTCGTTCCGATGAGTTCCCGTCCTTGGTTTGGACGGGCCTTCTTCGTAGCGGGGGGAGGGCACAACAGCTATCCTGATATATGGTTGATGTCATTCCTTGTTAGGTCGCGGAATTGGACAATCTCTTCTAGCATTGTCTCTTCGATCTTTTCTAGATTCATCTTGTACCGAGGTTAGTCGGTGAGTTGGCCCGTTGAGGTCGTCCTCATCTGCTCGGACCTCGACACAATAAGCATTGTGGATTTTGTCCTAAGTGGTTGGGGGATACTTCATCGATCGACTCAACAGTTTTCTAGTTGCTCTTGAACCCTCTCGATTCAACCCGTTCTGAAAAAGTTGCGACTGCCATCCCTTCGGATACATTTGGTAGAGTCATCCTTACTCTATTGATCTGGACGATAAAGTCCCTTAGTCCCTCTCCTAGGGACTGTTTAATAGCAAATAAGTCGTTTACTCTTGCCTCGGCCTTCTTGGCTCCGGCATGGGCGGTTACGAACTTATCAGCCATTTTTTCAAAAGTTTCTATGGAGCGTGTTGGTAGCTGCGAATACCACGTTAATGCTCCTCCTGTGAGGGTCTCGCCGAACTTCTTCAGCAAAATGGAGAACACATATTCCTTGGTGAGATCGTTACCTTTCACGGCGGTGACGTTGTGGGTCACATGATCTTTAGGTTCGGTCGTGTCGTCGTATATCCTGAGGTACGGCGGCATTTTGAAGGTCTTCGGTATGGAATGCGAGGTTGCATCATCACTGTAGGGTTGTTCTACAAACCGGTCGGCGTCCCTTTTCGGTAGTATCTTAGGAGCGCCCGGTAACTTGTCAATCCGTTCTTGGTGTTTTTTCATCTGGTCTCGGAACGCCTTGTTTACATTCTCCATTTCTTCCATCCTTTTTAGAATGGCAGCGAGGGTGTGGTCACATGCACTATCAATGACATTGTGAGTTATATCTATCATTGGAAGGAGGGGTCGGGTGCACTGCTCATCTGTTTGTTGTATCGCACAAGTCCTTACAGTTTCTGAAGTCGTGCCTGGAGCGGGTTTGTTGAGGACGCTTAGCGTGTCTGTTAGCCATGCCTCGAGGAGTTTTTTCATAGCTGGGGGCGCCCCTTTCTTTATAGATGTGGAGGCCCCTTTACCATGGGTTTCGTTATGCTGCAGTGTGGAGGCAATGATCCCTCTCGCCTAGGGGACGCACGGGGCATCGTATCCGCACCTGTCGTTTCACAGCTTTCATTGATGACATTCATGAGGGTTGGTTGGGAAGTCACTTGTTATTGCCGTCCTTTCTCCTTAGTTAATTTCCAGGTAAGGTTGTATATACAAAGAAAGGAGATCTTGGGTTTTTCGATGTTAGTGACCTGTGTTAGTTATAGATCTAGAGAAAACTAAAAATTTAACTAAGAAATTCCCACAGACGGCGCCAAATTGTTTGACTAAAAATATAGATCTTGGTTCAAATAATTAAATTTATGAGAGTAAGGGTTAATCTTAGCTAACAATAATATCCTTAGATGAGATTCTTAAAGAAGCAATAAATAACATGCAAGTGTAGCCGGTCAGTAGCAATGATGTGTAGCAAACATTCCACAAATCAGAAATAATAATGTTGCATTTAATAACAATGAGTAGCAATAAATGACATTTTATGTAAATAAGAGAATGGGTGACCTAAGAGAGGATGTTGTTTCTGATAGAGATGAATAACAGATAATCTCTTGGATCTGTGGATTTTTTCGTAGGATGAAAAGCATAAACAAGAATCTTAGAAAAGGTGATATTTGTATCGTAGCAAATGAGATCTGATTCTCTTTCTCAAGTTAAAGTATGTTTTTTATCAAATGAATGTCACATGTCCCTTATTATTATCTCTTTTTCTATTTATATGAGACATATTCCTAAGAAATTCTAATAGTACAAGTACAGAGAATATCCACTAGAATATTCTCTTTAATATCAACGTTACTCGACCTCGACCTCAGTCTCGACCCTTGTTGACACCTCGACTACGGCTCTCGTTGACTCTTCGATCTCAAACTTCGCTGCTCTTTGGGACATTTCGACAAATGACGACTTGGAAACTCTTCCCTTAGTACCATCTTGGCTCAAATATTCTAAAGTCAGATTTTGACCCATACAAAAAGTTAAACTCATTAGTTATCCATTGGTTATCAATTTTCTAAATGGATAATTTGGTTCTTATCCATATTTAATCCGTTTTTAAAAAGTTCATTATCCAACTTATTTTTTAATGGATAATATGGGTGTATAACTATTTTCTTTTAACCATTTTGCCACCATTAGCCTCAGACATAAAACCTTCAATCCTGGCTTACATGTGGGCACACTGATTCGATGACCGTTTAACAAAAGATAACAAAATAGATGTAAAGTCACACATGAGCGCTTTACAATCTTGTACGATAATATCAAAGTAAGAATTGTCGTTTTCAGATTTTTCCAAAGCTTACTTGGCCATAAGATAATCAATATCAACAACAATCGAAGCTCTGTGATAGTGAATCTTCAACCAGCTCAAAGCTTCGTAGACTACTAGGATCTCAGCCATTAAATTAAAATAAAATCTTAGATATTAATTGAGATTTCCCCATATTTTCAATTTGGCAGTCTGCAATTTTGACTTTTGCTCCCAAATAGCTTACTGAAGGCTGTCTAAATCATTTCTCACTGTAGTTGCACAATCCAACGAGTAGAGATTCCATAATATGTCTCCTGCTCCTCAAAGAGTTAAAAAATAACTGAGCATAAATTCCAAACAAATTAGGTGCCAAATTGTAACGACCCGGACGGTCGTTTTGAGTATTACAACCTCGTTTCCCCATTTATTTCACAATTTGGGCTTTACAGTTGTTGTGTGACTTGCTGGGGCAATTAGTTCGGGTCCGATGAGGTTTTGGAATGAATTGGAACAATTAGTTCCAATACTTAAAGCTTAAGTTAAAATAGTGACCGAATGTCGACTTATATGTAAACGGCCTCGGAATTTAATTCTGATAATTCCAATAGCTCTGTGTGGTGATTTTGAACTTAGGAGCGTGTCCGGAAAATTATTTGGAGGTCCGTAGTGGAATTAGGCTTGAAATGCCGAAAGTTGAATTTTTGGGAAGTTTAGCCGGGGGGTTGACTTTTTAATATCGAGGTCGGAATCTGATTGTGGAAATTGGAATAGCTTCGTTATGTCATTTATGATTTGTGTGCAAAATTTGAAGTCATTCCGGATTGATTTGATGTATTTTGGCACAAGATATAGAATTTGAAAGTTAAAAATTCATTAGTCTTGAATTGGGGCATGATTCGTGATTTTAGCGTTGTTTGATGTGATTCGAGGCTTCGACTAAGTTCGTATGATATTTTAGGACTTGTTGGTATATTTGGTTGAGGTCCCGAGGGGCTCGAGTGAGTTTCGGAGTGGTTTCGGACCATTTTTAGGCTATTTTTAGTTACTGGTTTTTGGACAGAGGTATGCATCGCGATCGCCGACAAATGGTCGCGGTCGCGAAGAGCAATTTTGTTATTTGGGCACTGTGAATCGCGATCGCGGAAACCTTTACGCGATCGCGTAGAGAAAAATCCTGCTGCACTGACCCAATTTTGGAAGCTTATATCTCGCAATCTATAAGGAATTTGGAGCTAATCCAAAAATAAAGTTATAGCCCTTGATGTCTCGTTTTCAGAACTGTAAACCATTTGTCATTTAGAGTTGTGTACAAAAGGTTGTGGTAGATACACTATAAGCTGTCCGGAAAGAGTTTGGAAATCTCCGTTGCACAGGGCTAACTTTGGAAGCTTATATCTAGAAACCTGTAAGAAATTGGGAGATGAGAAACATATGAAAATTATAGCCCTTGGTGTCTAGTTTTCATAAAGCTAAAGAAATTATAATTTGGAATTTTGTACAAAATGTTATGGCCATTATACTAGAGGCTGTCTGGAAGAGCTGGGCATTTATTCTTCGCGATCGCGGAAGGCAAATTTTGGGCAGGAAATTTTTGTTCTTCGCGATCGCGAAGAGTAAATGACTGGACATATGATATATTTTGAGGTTTCGGCCATTTTAACATATTTGGAGCTATGGAGCTTGGATTGAAGCGATTTTTACCATATGGATTGGGGTAAGTGATTCTAACTTGGTTTTGGTTAAATTACATAAATCTATTATTATTTTTTTCAACAAATTAGTATTTTGGGTTGAAAATATTAGAAAAATTTATAGACTTTAATTGAGGATTTTAAGGCCGAGTTGTGGTCGGATTTGAGTAATTTTGGTATGGTTGGACTCGTGGTTGAATGGGGGTTCAAATTTTGTGAGTTTTATCAGATTCCGAGATGTGGGCCCCACGGGTGATTTTTGAGCTAAAATTTGGATTTTTGAAAAATATTAATATTTTGATATGGAATTAATTCCTATAATTTTTGTGAGCTGAATCAAATTAATTGTGACTAGATTCGAGCCGTTTGGAAGTTGATACGTGCAGAATGGAATTTCTGGAGCATTGCTTATCTTGCTCGACATTGAATTTGGCTTGTTCGAGGTAAGTAACGATTATAAATCTAGTCCTGAGGGTATGAAACCCCGGATTTTGTATCATTCTACTATTTTTAGTGATGCACATGCTAGGTGACGGGCGTGTGGGCGTGCACTGTTGGGGATTTATGACTTGGTCCGTCCCGTAGCAACTGTAAAGTTGCATACTTTGTTGAAACCATATGATACTCATATGTTTTAGAAAGAATTTCTGTAAATTGGGTTGAATACCATGTTTGGGCCTTGCACCAATGCTGTTTGGACCTTTAGGGGTGTTTCTTACCATCCTCTCATTGTTTTCGATTAAAAATCTATACTCAGTCATGTTTATACTTGTTTACCGCATAACTCAGTTTTCTGGGCCGAATGCCCTATTTTATTGAAATGCCCGAGTGGCTTGAGAGGTTTATGACTGAGTGAGGCCGAGGGCCTGATTTGTGAGGATGAGTGTGGATAGGGGCTACCCGCCTGCAGCCTACTTTATTATTATGGCACGTGAGTTGTCCGTGCAGCACGTGAATTGTCCGTGCAGATTATAGCGATTGGGCTGAAGGAGCCCCTCCGGAGTCTGTATACACCTCCCAGTGAGCGCAGGTACCTACTGAGTGCGAGTGTCGAGGGCCGAGTGCCGAGTGCTGAGTGACTGGGAGGCATAAGTGATTGTGATTTATGCCCGAGTGGCAAGAGTGATTGTGATTTATGCCCGAGTGGCATGAGTGACTGTGATGTTTGCCCGAGGGCTGTATATGAGTGATGTTCTGCCCGAGAGCTGTTTATGATTTTTATCATTGAGTTGCATCGCATTGGCATGCACACATGACATACAGGCATAGAGATGTATTTTTCTTCATGCTGTACTGCATTACATCATTCATGATTTTTACACATTTTTGACATATGGGCATAGTGATGCATTTGTTTTTACATGGGTTATCCGAAAGGAAAATGAAACATCTATTTATTTTTGACAAGATTTTGGGAGGAATTTAATGTTTTCAAACTATTCACATTTTTGGCAACTCCGGCAAAAGGTTTGAGTTTTCACTGATGGATTTGAAAGGAAGAACTATTATATTGAAATCATGATTTGGCTGAGCATTTTATCTCTGAGTTACTTCTGGTATTATTTGCTTATTGTTGTTATGGACTGTTGTGGACTATTAGTTTTGGATCCGACCTTGGTGGAAGCTCGTCACTACTTTCAACCTACAGCTACGTTTGTTACTTACTCAGTACATGGGGTCGGTTGTACTGATACAACACTTCTGTACATTGCGTGCAGATGTTGGTTGTTGTTGTTGCTGTGCTCGATGGTTGCGGGACTTGAAGATGTACCTGCGTTCCTGTTGTAGCTGCCTTTTGTTCAAGGTAGCCTTAGATTTATAAAAGCTCTATTTATGTATTATTCAAACAGACTATGTATTTATTTCATTTCCACTTTGTATACTCTATTCTTAGAAGCTCATGATTTGTACTACAAGTTCTTGGGATATGTATAAGATTAAGATGTTTATTCACTTAAATTACTTTAATAATTGTTATTGGAATTGGATAATTGAAAGTTGGCTTACCTAGCGGGTTGGGTTAGGTGCCATCACGACCAGTTGGATTTTGGGTTGTGACAAGGTGGTATCAGAGTACTAGGTTCATAGGTTCTACAAATCATGAGCAAGTGTCTAGTAGAGTCTTGCGGATCGGTATAATGACGTCCATACTTATCTTCGATAGGCTACAGGGCATTTAGGATATATACTTCCCATCTTTCTTTCCTTATCGTGCGAGATTGATTCAGCTTGAGACATAACTCTTTGAATTTCTTCCACGTATTCGTATGCGCACATGAGCGCTCAGTATCAGTTATGCATCGCCGGCTTGTGATTCTATAAACGAGGTTCGAGGTGAGTATTTTGTGTTTTGGTGAGTCTGGAGGACTTGAGGCCAGGTTTAGACCGTAGCTTAGGCTCGGTAGCTTCAGTTGTAACCTGTACATTTGGACTCATATGTCCGGTAATATCCCTATGAGTGGAATTTGTGGCTCGATGAGCGGCAGAATGGCTTTGTGATGAGTATGATATAAATTCGGGATGTGTTAAGACAATTTGAACATAACGAGAAGTGTTTTCCTTGAAATGTAAAGGAAAAGGCCATTGGGTGCTTGATTTTCGATTTGATGCGACGTACAGTCTCGAGTGTGAATGTTTTGAAAGATCTTTCACGTGTTTAAAATTATGGGACAAATTAAACTCTCAGGTCTGGTTAACGAGTTTGGACTCAGAAAGATTTAGTGATTGTGTAGAAATTGTGGCTGCGAAAAGATATAACAATGTGCCAATTTGAGACTAGGGAGGTGGGTTATCTCCTGGAGAGTAATCTACGTAAGTGTATTCCTTGTAATATGAGTGGAGGGTTTCTTTTCTGCCAGTGGGGCGTATGTGTGGAGAGTTGAATTTGAATCTGGCTGAGAAAGTTGACTTGAGTGTCAAGAGAAGGATTGCGAGCTTAGCGGATGATTCGGGGTATTTTTATGGTTGGCATTATATGAGCTTGAGAAGAATTTTTCGTTAAACTGACAGAAGTATTAGGGCAGTAGTAGAGTATGGATATTGTGAGTTATGGAGTGATTAAATTTATGGCTTTGAGCCAAGTGGGGGAGCCTACTGCAGATGGCTTAATTTCATGGTTATATATTAAATTTTAATTTTGGTCTGAGGCATACTTATGGGTTAGCTATGACTTGCAGAAGTTGAGATCGAGGATGACTCGAATAAGGAAATTTCTGGTTAAGAATTATATTGCACGTATAAGTAAAGGAAATTCACAGGATGAGTGAGTTGTTATTGGTGAATGATGTAGTGTGCACGGAGTATGAATTTGATATGCGGTGTTAAAATAGAGTTACTTCTTTGAGTGTTGTGGTGCTAATGGGGCACGTGTCTTCTGGCCCATTTGGGCGGTGCAATTAGATTTGAGAAAAGTGGGTGACTCCCGAGAAAAAGATTCCAGTGGGTTTGAGAATTATATGTAGTAATTGAGAATATTTTCGGACTTGTGTATGGATAAAATTCGAGATTTGCGTTTGATGGTGCCTAGACTTGCGAAAATTCTATATGACTAAGGATTCTACATTTTTGTATAAGGAAGGTAAGAAGAACAATTTTAAATTCACATAAGGTATTCTCAAAATGAGTGTTATAGTTGTGGTATTTTTGAAGGTGCTTAAGAAAAATACAGTTGCTTATGGGCTGTAGGGCGTTGTGGTTCTATGATAAGGTTTGTAGGGTGAGCTGTGATTAAATATAGTGGTATTTTAGCAAGAAGAAGTATCAATCTGAAGATATATTCGGAAGGGACTCGGAGAAAAATAGGACAACTAGGTAGTAGGTTGGATCAGTATGGTAATGGATAAGATCGGTTCTTTAGGTGCATATGGTGTGGGGGTTTTCTATAGGTGCTTTGTGGCAATACACATGGACTTGGTGACCTGTGTGGCTTGGTCGAGTTAGAGAAATTTAGTTTTAAGGGCTTGATTATGTGCAAATAGATTCCAAAGTATTCTTGATGGTTTCTACCAGTGTGGAGAACGTGTTGTGTATTGTGATTTTCTCCTGGAAAGAAGCAAGAGAAAGGCTTCTAACTAAAATGGTATGTAAATTATTGGTGACTCAAAGTTGATAATAAGATTCTTGTGCTTTTCACATGATGGCAATATAGATGTTATGTGTTGTACGAAAGCTAGATTTTCATGTACAAGGTGGCAGTACAGTCTTGAAGAGAAGGTAACGAATGTTGGACAACATGGACGGTTTCAAATAACTAGATGAATACTATTACTACTTGGTGTTGTATGAGAAAGGGGAGGACTTCAGAAGGCGCATTGTATTTTTACTTACGGATGTATAAATTAGTATTGCGGTACTCACATGGTTGATAGACTGCTGATATTCAAATTTTGTCAATTTGCCCGGAAGAACTTTTAAAGTATTTCTCGTGGGATGATCGTGTATGAGAGAAGTGTTAGGCATTCGGGCGGTGGAGATGGAATCAAATATGGTGATTCGCGTGTTCTATGGATTCGGAGATTAGGAGTTCCCAGGAGCAGATTGTTTCATGGTTGTGGACTGTGAAGTTGTGGCCGGAGCTAGCCAGGTGATAGAATGTGTTATGATTCAGTCATTATGGATTTTCGGAAGAATTTTTATCTATTTGTGGGTAACCCGAGTTAATTTGGGGGTCCATAGGTAGGCCCAATTAAGATGTGTATTCTACACCGAGCCAGAATAGTTGGCTCCATACTGCTATTATTGAGGGATGTGTCATTTGGTTGATGTTGAACTTATTCATGTTCTCAAATGATATGTGAGTTACTCCTTTATTCTACGAGGAGTTGTGATTCATTGGTTATGTGCACAAATGGTGCGGTTCTATTTGAGCTCTATAGTGGAAGTTGAGCGTGATGAGTATTTGGGTATTGCATGATCGATTGCGTAATGGTTATGTTCTTTCAGGTTTTTGTATGGCATT
The DNA here is from genome assembly GCF_000390325.3 of Nicotiana tomentosiformis. Lineage (NCBI taxonomy): Eukaryota > Viridiplantae > Streptophyta > Magnoliopsida > Solanales > Solanaceae > Nicotiana > Nicotiana tomentosiformis. Next base: position 16,665,458 of record NC_090815.1, on the reverse strand, counting down.
TTTTTTGTCATTTGCCTCTCCGTGGTAATTGATTCGGAGCATGGTGGCTCGGAGTATATAATATGAACCTCGTGTTAAAATCGAGTGATGGTTCTACGGTGTGTGATGAATTTTCAGCGTTTCGTTGTGGAGGTACTTGTTAATCTGGAGGGACAGTTCTCTCATTTGAGTCATTTTTTCCATGACTAGGTATATTTGAATTGTTGCGTATTGGTGCACGGATGGCATGAGTTGTGGCTCTGAGTTATATTGGTGAGGCATGTCTATGGAACAATTGTGTTTAGTAATATAAGGTCATTGGACCTAGAATGGGTACTATCAGGTTTGATTTCGGTATATTCGGGAGTATAATATTGAAAGTCAGCTCAGAAAGGGATTATGGTTCTGGTTGGGGCGATAGGGCTCCGTGACTTGTTGATCTGGTAAGTGGTCATGAAATTTCGCGTGTTTCTTTATTATCAACAGTGTATGAAGTCTTTGGGATGAGTTTTGGTTCAATATGGGTTTAATACTAGTATGCGGTTGGTTTTGGAGAGTCACTGCAATCAGGAATGGTGCTACGAGCATGCGAGTTGTGTAATATGTTGGTTGATTATATCCGTGGTTATAGTTATAGCTCGATGCAACTTGTTCGAATTTATACGGTGTATAAATGTAAGACTTGTGTCTTGAAAGAAATTCTAAAGGTTGGAAATTAAATTCCAAGGTTTATGGGTTAGAGTTAAATTAATAAATTCAGTTGGATTGTGTTGTCAAGCCTATATGGAATAGGGTCACGCGGGTTCACCTTCGGGTACGTGTGTGGTAAGATGGAACAGTGGTTTGATGGCTTGGAAACAGCTCTTGGCACGTTCGAGGACGAACGTATGTTTAAGTGGGGGAGAATGTAACGACTCGGCCGGTCGTTTTGAGTATTACAACCCAGTTTCCCCATTTACTTCTCAATTTGGGCTTTACAGTTGTTGTGTGACTTGCCGGGGCAATTGGTTCGGGTCCGGTGAGGTTTTGAAATGAATTGGAACACTTAGTTCCAAGGTTTAAATCTTAAGTTAAAATAGTGATTGGATGTCAACTTATGTGTAAACGGCCTTGGAATTTAATTCTGATGATTCCAATAGCTCCGTATGGTGATTTTGGACTTAGGAGCGTGTTCGGCAAATTATTTGGAGGTCCGTACTGGAATTAGGCTTGAAATGCCAAAAGTTGAATTTTTGAGAAGTTTGACCGGGGGGTTGACTTTTTGATATCGAGGTCGGAATCTGATTCTGGAAATTGGAATAGCTTCGTTATGTCATTTATGACTTGTGTGAAAAATTTGAAGTCATTCCGAATTGATTTGATGTATTTCGGCACAAGATATAGAATTTGAAAGTTCAAAGTTCATTAGGCTTGAATTGGGGCATGATTCGTGGTTTTAGCATTGTTTGATGTGATTCGAGACTTCGACTAAGTTCGTATGATGTTTTAGGACTTGTTGGTATATTTAGTTGAGGTCCCGAGTGGCTCGGGTGAGTTTCGGGGTGGTTTCTGACTATTTCTAGGCCATTCTTAGTTGCTGGTTTTTTGCCACAGAGGTATGCATCACGATCGCGGGAAAATGCTCGCGATCGCGAAGAGCAATTTTGCTGTTTGGGCACTGTGAATCGCGATCGCGAAAGCCTTTTCGCGATCGCATAGAGAATAATTATGCTGCACTGACCCGACTTTGGAAGCTTATATCTCGCAATCTATAAGGAATTTGAAGATGATCTAAAAATAAAAGTTGTAGCCTTGATGTCTAATTTGCAGAAATGTAAACCATTTGTCATTTGGGGTTGTGTACAAAAAGTTATGGTAGATACACTATAGGCTGTCCGGGAAGAGTTTGGAAATCTCCGTTGCACAAGGCTGATTTTGGAAGCTTATATCTAGAAATCTGTAAGGAACTGGGAGATCAAAAACAAATGAAAGTTCTAGCCCTTGGTGTCTAGTTGTCAAAAAGCTAAATCAATTGCAATTTGGAAGTACAAAAAGTTATGACCATTATACTAGAGGTTATCTGGAAGAGGTGGGCATTTGTTCTTCGCGATCGCGAAGCATTTTCCGCGATCGCGGAAGGCAAATTTTGGGCTGGAAATTTTTGTTCTTCACGATCGCGAAGCATTTTCCGCAATCGCGAAGAGTAAATGACTGGACAGAAGATATATTTTGAGGTTTCTGCCATTTTAATACATTTGGAGCTATGGAGCTCGAATTGAAGCCATTTTCACCATATGGATTGGGGTAAGTGATTCTAACTCGGTTTTGGTTAAATTACACGAATCTATTATTGTTTTTTTCAACAAATTAGTGTTTTGGGTTGAAAAAAGTAGAAAAATTCATAGATTTTAATTGAGGATTTGAAGGTCGAGTTGTGATGGGATTTGAGTAATTTTGGTATGGTTGGACTCGTGGTTGAATGGGGGTTCGAATTTTGTGAGTTTTATCGGATTCCGAGACGTGGGCCCCACGGATAATTTTTGAGCTAAATTTTGGATTTTTGGATTATTAATATTTTGATATGGAATTAATTCCTATGATTTTTGTGAGCTGAATCAAATTAATTGTGACTAGATTCGAGCCGTTTGGAAATTGATATGCGCAGAATGGAATTTCTGGAGCATTGCTTAGCTTGCTCGACATTGGATTTGGCTTGTTCGAGGTAAGTAACGATTGTAAATCTAGTCCTGAGGGTATGAAACCCCGGATTTTGTATCATTATACTATTTTTAGTGACGCACATACTAGGTGACGGGCGTGTGGGCGTGCACTGTTGGGGATTTGTGACTTGGTCCGTCCCGTAGCAACTGTAAAGTTGCATACTTTGTTGAAACCATATGATACTTATATGTTTTAGAAAGAATTTCTATAAATTGGGTTGAATGCCATGTTTGGGCCTTGCGCCAATGCTGTTTGGACCCTTGGGGGCTATTTCTTACCATCCTCTCATTGTTTTCGATTGAAAATTTATACTCAGTCATGTTTATACTTATTTACCGCATAACTCAGTTTTATGACTCTATTTTGATGCATATAAATGTTTTGGGCCGAATGCCCTATTTTATTGAAATACCCGAGTGGCTTGAGAGGTTTATGATTGAGTGAGGCCGAGGGCCTGATTTGTGAGGATGAGTGTGGATCGGGGCTGCCCGCCTGCAACATACTTTATTATTATGGCACGTGAGTTGTCCGTGCAGCACGTGAGTTGTCCGTGCAGATTATAGCGATTGGGCTGAAGGAGCCCCTCCGGAGTCTGTATACACCCCCAGTGAGCGCAGGTACCTACTGAGTGCGAGTGCCGAGGGCCGAGTGCTGAGTGACTGGGAAGCATGAGTGATTGTGAGGTATGCCCGAGTGGCAAAAGTGATTGTGAGGTATGCCCGAATGGCACGAGTGACTGTGAGGTTTGCCCGAGGGGCTGTATATGAGTGATGTTCTGCCCGAGGGGCTGTTTATGATTTTTATCATTGAGTTGCATCGCATTGGCATGCACACATGACATACATGCATAGAGATGTATTTTTTTCTCATGATGTACTGCATCACATCATTCATGATTTTTACACATTTTTGACAGATGGGCATAGTGATGCATTTGTTTTTACACGGGTTATCCGGAAGGGAAATGAAACATCTATTTATTTTTGACAAGATTTTGGGAGGAATTTAATGATTTCAAACTATTTATATTTTTGGCAAGTCCGGCAAAAGATTTGAGTTTTCACTGATGGATTTGAAAGGAAGAACTATTATTTTGAAATCATGATTTGGCTAAGCATTTTATCTCTGAGTTACTTCTCGTATTATTTGCTTATTGTTGTTATGGACTGTTGTAGACTATTGGTTTTGGACCCGACATTGGTGGAAGCTCGTCACTACTTTCAACCTACGGCTAGGTTTGTTACTTACTCAGTACATGGGGTCGGTTGTACTGATACTACATTTCTGCACATTGCGTGCAGATGTTGGTTGTTGTTGTTGCTGTGCTCGATGGTTGCGGGACTTGAAGATGTACCTGCGTTCCTGTTGTAGCTGCCTTTTGTTCAGGGTAGCCTAGATTTATAAAAACTCTGTTTATGTATTATTCAAACAGACTATGTATTTATTTTATTTCCGCTTTGTATACTCTATTCTTAGAAGTTCATGATTTGTACTACCAATTCTTGGGGGATGTATAAGATTAAGATGTTTATTCACTTAAATTACTTTAATAATTGTTATTGGAATTGGATAATTGAAAGTTGGCTTACCTAGAGGGTTGGGTTAGGTGCTATCACGACTAGTTGGATTTTGGGTCGTGACACAAATTCCCATTTACAGGAATTTCTCCTCAAGCCCGCTATAGACATCGAAATTTTACTACATTAAGATTTGGGCTAGATTATTATGTTGGGCGCCTGTAACTCGAGTCCATTTATGTTGTTCAAGCCCAAGAGTCCATTAGGATTACTTAGAGACTACTCTACCCTAAACCCTAATTCATTCCTATAAATAAGGCCCTTCAAAAACGATCTCAGCAATCCCATAACTCTCGAAATATGCACAAAGAGATCAAATATACGATCTCCAAAATTCCATAAAACTCTTGAAATATTTATTAAGAGATCAAAGACATATCAAATATGTCTTGCTCAAAGTTCTAGCAACACTCAAGATTCAAATAGAGTGTTGCTACATGCTTCTTGATCATCAAATACATCAAGAAAATACATATTATCCTACGTTCGCGAAATACACTGCTAAGGCCCTCGAATTACGAATAACAAATCGGAGGGAAGAATCAAGAGATAAACAGAGTTGTAACCTACAATGTTTATCAATAAAATTCTCTTTTCTTTATAGTTGTTTCTGATTGTAGTTTTATTTTTTTCTGCCCAAATTTGTTTGCAACAAATTGGCATGCCCAGTGGGACCAGTTCTGCCCTTCATCTCTTCCTTCTGCAAATCAAAAACTACAAGTTTTAAAATAATTTATTGCATGATCGGGTACTTCATGTTTCACCAAGCCTACACCCCCGGCAAACATTAAAGTAGGGGGCATTTGAATACATCAAAATTTTAGCGGATCGAGCTAAATCCTAAATTCAAGATACTACAACAGGACTCTTGCAATTCTAGGAGTATATTAGGGTTGCTTGGAGGCTACTCTACAAAAACACTAACTTGGAGGCTACTCTACCATAACCCTAGGTTGCTCCTATAAAAAGGATTATGTATTCCCTTTGAAAGCATCTCTCGCGGATTTAAGTCATCTCAGAAAATCCCATAAATTCTCGGGATATTCAAAAAGGAATCAAGGCATAAAATAATGTCGTGATCAATAGATGTTCTTCTTGATAATCAAATACTTCAAGAAGAACATCCATACAATGATCGACTTTCATGGAGATCAAATAATCCAGAGAAATTTGCACCATCCTACGTTCGAGAATATTCTGATCCAGCCCTTGAATCACGGGGAACAATTTGGAGGAAGAATCAATGGATAAACAGAGCTGTAAACCACAATATTTTATCAATAAAAAAAAATTTTTTATAGTTGTTTGTGATTGCAGTTTTATTTTTCTGCACAATTTTAAGAGAAAATAGTATGGGCTAGCCAGTTTTCGGACTGGTAATTGAAAAATAGCAAGCGTTTGCAAAGTCATTAAAAAATAACCATTATTTTGCTACAACACGGAAAGTACTAACATAATATACTGGAGATTGGTGCATCTGTGTATGAACTTCCAGCGTATTATGTTGGAACTCCATCACACAGAAAGTTCCAGCATAATATACTGGAGATTGGAGCACATGTGTATGAACTTCCAGCAAATTATGATGGACTAGTATATTATGCTGGAACTCCAATATATTATGTTGGAAGTTCACATGTAAAAAATTCAAACTCCAGTATATTATGCTGGAATATATTCCAGATTTTGAACAATATTTTCGTTCAAATTTATCTTTACATGAAAAGTGACTAAATTTCGATTACTAGAGTGTTCAAATGAAGATGGGGTGCAACTCATTAACAACTATATAACAAATCACATACATGGTGAAACTCACAAAAGGAAAAATTGAGGTCGGCATGTTACATTCTCTCCCACTTTAGAATATTTGTCCTTGAAATGTGAAAAAGGGATCCATACCTTGGAAACGAGGCAATTGTTATTGAAATAATTTTAACATATCATCTAACTGATGGAGAAGGATGTTGCTCCACCGCCATAGTGGGCAGTTGTAAAATTTGAATTGAAAGATTATTGAGGAGAAAAGTTATCGGCCCTAATAGAATTAGGATTGGTACGTACTTTTGAAATTCACAACAAATATTGCAACTGTATATTTTTACTCAATAATCTTCTACAAAGATTTTTATTGATGAATATACGTAAGACAATCGAACTTATATGAATTCGTACAGTCAGTGGAATATATCAAGATATACATTTAGGGTGTGAATTAGAATATTGACAGCTGGTTAATAAGTTACTATGTCTATATATGTGTGATTAAATCAATTAAGTTTTAGTAATTACAAGATCTAGTCTTTTATGTATTAGTAATTTCATTAGTAATTACAAAATCAATCAGGAGAAGCAAGTACTACACCATTCTGACAATGCCAGCACCGACGAGCTATAGCAAAACCCAGCCAGTTTTCCTTATCGATGGTCAAATCTGGAGAAATGGAGGACCAAAGAAAAAGCAACTATAAGGTTGAATCTGATCTAAAATGTCGCGAAATCAAAGAATATAATACGGGATATCGGTAAATAAAATACAGAAAATATTTGTAGAATCATTTTCTTCTGTTTAAATTATTATTGCTCACTAGAAAGCATATCCTTAGCAGGGATTCTACTCCTCCAAAACACATTTCCTTTCTCGTTGGAATTACTAATCAGTTTATTATTTATCTATCTTGGAGATGTATTAAATTAAAGTAAATAGCTTATGAAAGGAGGAGTCATAGTAGTGATATAAAATAACATTGTGTCATGGTGCAACAAGGTATATTTAACCGGTATTTTACTCGAAGTCATATCCTGCCATAAGAAATTTATATTTTTATTGCTTTATCTTCAAATAATGAAAAAGGTTAATTATCGCTAAAAACGAAATTATACCGAAATTTCCTTAATGAAACCACGTATAGAACTAGTACAAGTAAACTTTGGAAGTTCTCGAGTAATAGTTTGAGTGGTCTATTTTCTAGGATCCGAACGGAGGGCTATTTGTGTAATTAATCCTTGTGAAAGATTATGTAATAGTACAAGAACAATATGTCATGAGTCATGATTTTAATACACACATAATAAATACTATTATTGGCACTGGTGATTTCAAAAAATGCACACGTATTCATTTGAAAAATACCATTATTAGCATCTCAAGATCAGATGAAAAGTTATTTGTTAAGAACACAATTTCCATAAAGCTTAAGGTTAGACGTTAGATTTTATTAAAATTTATTTCTCTCATCATCAAATTTATATTGTTTTATATAGAGAAAAAGGTTAAAAATGTAAAGATATGATACATACACCAACAACAGATAATGATGATTATCCTACATATAATATAGTTGATGTGTGGCCAAAATGCTATATTTTTAGTACATTACTCGCCTTACATGTTGTTAGTTTAGTGGTTAATTGTGCGACATTTGAACTAAATTATGTTGTTTTATGTGTAGGAGCATCGGAAGACAAAAACGAATGAAAGTTACACAAAAAGAGGACAAAAATGTAAGAAAATAGCACAAAAGCATCAAGTACCCAAACCGTGCTACAGACCAAGTAAAGCCAGTTCTATAGCCTGTCTTACCATGATACAGACCAGGTAACGCCAGCTCTATAGCCAGCTTGACCGCGCTACAGACCAGGCGTAGCCAGCTCTGTAGCCAGGCTGACCGCGCTATAAGCCTGGCCTCGCGAGGTTTATAGTCCGGTAATTAAAAGTTGTGAATTAAAAGACTCCGACCCGAATTTGGACTCAAGGACTTCAACCCTAACCTATAAATACTCCCTAAATATGTCTAAGAAGGGAGGACATTTTTTAGAGCAGATTAGACCTAAAGGGGAGACGTTTTTGGAGAGGGGATTCGACCCAAGGAGGCAAGAACACGCTAGGAACAAGGCGGAGAATTCTTCTACGAGTTTTTCAGGTCCTTCTTCCTATTTTCATTATTCGTTATGAATTCTAGTATTGTGGTTTTGCATACTATTATGAATAAGTAATTTGTTATCTAGGGTTTTGATGGAACCTTTTGTAGGATAAATTCTTGTGACGTTTTTATATAATTGAGCTGTTGGATTTCTCTACTTGTTCAACTACGTGTTTATTGTTGTTGATTGAATGGCCATTAATTGACTGTGCCTATTTAGTGTGTATATTGCAAGCACTATTTTAAAAGGCGTTTTCGGGGCGAGCCCTGGGGCGAGGCGCACCAAAAACGTCCCGGGGCGATGGTGTGGGGCGAAAGTCTCAAGAGGCGTCGGGGCATACGCCTGGGCGTTTGAGGCGAATATTTTTAGTGAGGCGTAAGCCCCAGAGATTTTTTCAAATTAAAACAAAATTTGTTGAATAAGTCCTTCATATAATACCCAAATTTTCAAAATTCAGATTGGTAATTACTCAAAAGTTTTAAAAAGGAACTAAAATGTATTAAATTTAAAAGTCAAGACCTTTTTTATTGATTGAAGCCCCAATTCATGATCTTTTCCAATTCTTTATCTAGTCTGCTAACATCTCCCAAAAGCAACGAATATTCAATTCTTTTTTACAAATACAAAGAGAACTACATTCTCCTTCATAGCAGCAAGTTCAAAGTTCAAATTGAAGGTTAGTCATCCTTTTTATTCCTCCATGTAGAAAACTTTATTCTTTTCGACTCAAGTTACTTGAACTTCTAAGTAGTGTATAATATATTGTTTTGACTAATTTTTTGTGGGGGTGAAGCACATCTATATATATATATATATATATATATATATATATATATATATAGTTTTCTTCATTTTTTATGCAATTTTACCTGTTTATAAATATTTATTGTAAATATATTTATTTTATAAAATATTAAAAATTAAATATATATGGGGCTTACGCCTCGCCGAGGCATATGAAAAACGCATCGCCTTACGCTCATGCCTTTTAAAACACTAACTGCGAGAGAGAATATGCATTTAGGTATTTGTTGAACAACATCACTCCCAACGTATGTGAGAGATCAATACGAAGGGTTTAAAGGCGGGATTAGAGATAACGAAACCTTGGTGCGATCGTAGTGAGCAGTGAATTAGTGTCAGCTAGCGTAGTTCGAGAGAATACGTCTAGTAAATTGTGGTAGTTGCTCGAGAGAGAGAGAGAGAGAGAGAGAGAGAGAGAGAGAGCTACGACACCCAAAGTACTCACGATCGGTAGAGAATACTTAGGTGAAATTATAGAAGACGTAGCGGGAAGGATTCCGATAATTGGGGAAATTATAACTCTAGACCTCCTTAATCTTTTCTCCAATCCTTAATATCTTTAGTTGTTAATCTACTACTTTAATTTGTTAGTTAATTAGATATAATAATCTTAATATTTATAATTTAGGAATTGTTCAAACTTATCTTCTTAGTGATAGTGAACAATTGTAGCTAAACCTTAGTTCTCTGTGAGATTCGACTCCGGACTTTTAGACCGAATTATATTTGCAGCGACCGCTTATCCTTTTTAGGACTAGAGTTGGGCGTGACCAAAAGTTTACAAAAACGTCTCGTATTACCCTAGTTGGTTAACTCGATAAGTTGTTTGGATGCTGGATCATCTTTTTCCCAATAATATAAGTTGTTGCAAAAAAAAAAAATGGCGGGAAACTAGTTGATTTGTTTTCAAGAAATCTTTCAAAAGGCATTTTCCATTGGTTGTGATTCTATTTTGCTACGCTGTCAAACTGTCTAACATCTTTCTTTTGTACCCATGTAAATTGAACTTACCTTTCTACTATAATTATCAGTAAAAGCTAGCTGCCAAACATTAAATTAAAGTTGTCGTCACACCATAATTATTAATAAAAGCTAGCTGCAAAACATTAATTAAATTAAATAAAAGGAACTTAGATATTGATTGAGATTACCCCATTTTCCCAATCTGGCAATCTGCAATTCTGATTTCTGCTCCCAAATAGCTTAGTGGAGGCTCTCTGGATCATTTCTAACTATAGTTGCACAATCCAAGTAGAGATATCATAATGTGACTTCTGCCCCTAAAAAAGTTACAGCAACAATAATAACTATACCTCAATGCCAAACAAGTTGAGATCTGCTATATGAATCATCACCATGTTAATTACTCCATATATACTCATCTCCGGCCAATATTATACAAAATAAAAATAATAACAAAAATAAAAATAAAAAGTACTCGAAGTTCTTTGCATTTTCTAGCGACGCCTGCTCCTAAAAAAGTTAGTGTTGCAGAAATCTGTCAGCTAAAGAAAGTATAGCCCATACTTAACACCGTTCACATTTTTAACCTCAAGAAACGTTCCACCCAGGAAAACAAGCAAATTGACTCAGCTACTTAGTCAGATGATACTTCTGAAAGTTGCATTGTCTTCTCTGATGTATTCTCGTGCCTTGCTTGACCTTCAAGCTTTGATGGATTAGCAATTGCCTCTGATATGGCCTTTGGTAGCCAAAATCCAGGTCTTTCAATGGAGGCTGCACGATCAAGTACCAATGGTTCCCGCAATGTGATCTGAATGCCATCATACGTCCACAACATTAAATCTGCTTCACCTTTCAAACCCAGGGAGAACCATCCTAAGCCAGCGACCGCAATATCTATGCTGTTGACATCCCAGCTTATTCCGGATGCTTTTACTTCCTGCTTTTGCCATTGTCCCAATTCAGAAACTCGCTCCATGGAAATGGGAGGCTGTAGGATAAAAAAGCAGAACAATTAGAGAAACTGTGTTCCTTACAATCATCCTTTTTCTTTTAAGCTTGAGCAAATTGAAACCATCTTAGAGGAAATTCTCAAAAAAAAAAAGGAATAAAAAGGGCATCTCGATGTACAAAGCATCCCGCATTCTCGCAGAGTCGGGGAAGGGCTACAACCCAAGGGGTGTGACTTAGGCAGCCTATCCTGATGCAAGAATCAGTGGCTGATTCTACGGCTCGAACCCGTGACCTATAGGTCACACAGAGACAACTTTACCGTTAGTCCAAAGCTCCCCTTTAAATTCTCAAAAAGAGAATATCTTATATTACGTAATCCCCAATGATAAACCAGGTTTATGTGTGACGCCGAATAATCGATGGTGGGCATAAATTATATAGTGTCTAGATTTGATTGATGAGACGCGGGGTGGTGTTAACGAGAGGCTAGAGGTCTGGAGACATACCCTTGAGTCTAAAGGTTTCAAGTTGAGCAGGACCAAGACAGAATACTTGGAGTGCAAGTTGAGTGGCGTTACCCAGAAAACGGACGTGGATGTGAGGCTTGATACTCAAGTTATTCCTAGGAGAGACAGTTTTAAGTATCTAGGATCTGTGATTCAAAGTGATGGAGAGATTGATTAGGATGTCACACATCGTATCGGAACTGGGTGGATGAAGTGGAGACTCGCTTTAGGTGTCTTATGCGATAAGAATGTGCCATTGAGACTTAAAGGTAAGTTCTACAAAGTAGTAGTTAGACTGACTATGTTATATGGGGCAGAGTGTTGGCCAGTCCAGAAGATAAAAGTTGCTGAAATGAGGATGTTAAGATGGATGTGTGGGCATACTAGGTTAGATAGAATTAAGAACAAAGTTATTAGGGACAAGGTGAGAGTGGCCCCAGTGGAGGATAAGATGCGAGAGGCGAGGCTTCGATGGTTCGAGCATGTTAAAAGGAGAAGCACAGATGCCCCAGTCCGGAGGTGTAAGAGGTTGTCCTTGGGGGGTCAGAGGAGGGATAGAGGTAGGCCAAAGAAGTCTTGGGGGATGTGATCAGGTGGGACATGGCGCAGCTTGAGCTAACCGAGGACATGACCCTTGATAGGAGGGTGTAGAGGTTGAGGATTAGGGTAGAATATTAGTAGGCAGTGGAGTGTTTCCCCATGTCTTCTTGTTTCAGTAGTATTAGTGTTAGTATGGTATTATTTTACCCTTAGATGGTTATTACTGCATATCTTGTATTGTATTACTTGTTATCAGTACTTCTTTCATCTTGTATCTTGCTACCTTAGTCGCAGTTTTCTAAATATCTTGTACTGTTATTACTTGATATCAATGCTTCTTTCTTCTTTTCTCTAGCTAAGAGTCTATCGGAAACAGCCTCTCTGCCCGTCCAGGATAGGGGTAAGGCTGCGTACATCTCGCCCTCCCCAAACCCTACTTGCGGGAATACATTGGGTCGTTGTTGTCGTTATTTGAAAGGTGAAAGATAGGAGCAGAAGAAGGTGAAAACGAGCACCGGAGAGCGTTGTACAAACACAACTCATTAGATATACTTAAAGATGCAAGTTGCCAAGCTTCCTGGAGCAAATTTTCCTTTGGATATTAACATGGAAAACATACACGGAAAGAACAAAAACCGGCAAGAATTGGAGTATTACCTGCAATCTCACTCCGGCATGATTGTTCTTAAGCTCATCAGCATTTTCTGTCTTTCCGAGATGTAGAGAGACGCTTGGTGATGCCCAGACAGTGACATAGATTGTTTGTACTGAGGCATGAACTAGATCCAATCTAACTAAACCCCCAATATGTACAGTCTGCCCTTGCTGCAAAAAGATTGCACAAAATACATTTTAGAGTCCAAATATCTTTTGATCTCAGGAAAAAAATTGTGTTGCAGTCACATATATCTTTTTGACAGGTAAGACAATTTTATTAATTATGTCATTACCAAGGAGGTACTGATAAGTAAAAAATATCATACCCTTATCCCAGCACGTTAAATGTATAAGCATGTACACTTTACAAGAGAAATGTTTTCTACTTTACTTTCAAAACATCTATGATTCCTTTCAAGCCAAACTATCCAAAAAAAATGCATAAAGGAGTAGTATTCCATAACTTTGTTCTGATTTCCTTGCTCATCTTGCACCCCTGCAAAGTAGCTAAAGCTTGTTTCCCACTCCCTGGCATCACCAAATGGACACCATATATGTTCAAAATCACAGTCCATATCTGGCTAGTGAACTTGCAACGTAAAAGCAGCTGTCTTTCAGTTTTTGTTTCTTCTTCACATAAAAGCACCTGCTGCATAAATAAAAACCTCTTTTTTGTAGCTTATCTTGTATGAGACATGCCTCATGTGTTGCAATCCACCAAAAGCCAGCCACTTTTTGTGGGAGCTTTTGTTTTCCACAGCTTCTACCAAGGCTCCTTCTCCAAATCATTGGTCCCCTATCTTTTGCAAAAGTATGGTAACAGGACTTACAGTGAACCGACCATTATTCTTCCCTTTCCACCATATAGAATCCTTCTGATTTTCAACTTTAATTTGGTTTAAAATATGTAAAAGGTGTGTAACCTTTCTATTTCCCAGTCATTATAATTTCTTCTAAAATATTCTAGCTTCCAACCATCAGTGAACCAGCTTTGGCCAATAGTGCTTTCTTTCTCAGTTACCAGATTGAACATATCCGGGAACACATCCTTAAGATTCCCATTATCCAGCTACTTATCTTCCCAAAGTCTGATACTTGCACCATCTCCTATCTTCAATTTAATTCTATCCAGAAATTGGTCCTATAAACTTCGCATTTGTCTTCAGAGGGCCACTCCATATGAGTTACTCACAGGTTTGGTGCACCAATAGTTCTCCAATCCATACTTGGAAGTGATAACTTTTTCCCAAAGATTCTCTTTTCCATCATTGAATCTCCAATGTCATTTGAACAAAAGACTTTTATTATGAAGTCTCAAATTCTTTAGCCCCAAACCACCATCCTCCTTATTCTTCAACACAGTACTCCATTTAATCGGATGCATTTTTTTCTTATCATGACATCCTTCCCATAAATAATTGCTCCGAATTCTGTCAACTGTGTTTCAGTCACATATCTCCTTACCTGCAATATAAAACTAAAAGAGCTACTAAAGACTGAGGGATGAATAAAAGGAGCCATCTGAATCCCAAACTATTCGATTAGGGGTCAGTTTACAAAGATTTATCGTCACTTTGTCAAATTGCTCTCCTTTTCTAAGTTCATAGCCCTTGCGGTAGCTTCATCAATATTACCTACCAAATAAAAGGCATGTACCTATTCCTAGAGCAAAGATTCTATCTTCATTTGTCACATCAAAATTTCATGTGTTGAAAGACTATACTTCCTCCGTTCCACTTTATGTGAACCTATTTCCTTTTTGGTCCGTTCCAAAAAGAATGACCCCTTTCTAAATTTGGAAACAATTTAGCTTAAACTTCCAATTCTACCCTTAACGAGAAGCTTTTATAACCACACAATACTCTGGACCCCTTTTTGACTTGTTTAGGACCACAAATTGCAAAAGTCTTCATTTTTTCTTAAACTCCGTGCCCAGTCAAACAGGTTCACATAAATTGGAACGGAGGGAGTATATAACAACTATTGCCAAAATAGGCACATCAGCAAAGAAAGAAAAAGGGTATGAAATTTCAAGGTAGAGGCACCGCATCACAGGAAGTAAAGTGAAGTAAACCTTCAGTTAAGAGGCAACTACAAACTACTCCCTCTTTATCTTCTCCAGGTTACTTCGGTGGTGGAACCAGATTCCTAGGGAGAACCTCAATGTTGTTAGCTAAGTTGTTTCACCTATTGTTTCAAGACCCAAGAGGCAGTAAACTCGGATGTAAGAAACACAGAATACATTAACCCTGTCGACCATTATCATACACAATAATGCTATTAGTAACAGGTGCCAAACTATTAAATTGACACACTTTTTACACTTGACCCTTTACTCCAGAAAAGAAGATTCAGTAGACAAGTAAGAAATTCATAGGGAGGAGGAAAAGATGTTCTCCGGTGGAAAAGAGAAAATGAATACATCAGTCTTTTAATGGAATTCCCCCGATAGAATTCAGATTAAGAGCCTGAAAATTAACAGTCACCAAACAAATTCAGGGAGTGGCCAAAATCAGAGAAACACTTTTCTAGCTAATTGCACCAAAGTATAGGCAAATAGAATATTTTCAAATATGCTTTCCTTTCTTTGACAGACCTGTTAAAATTTTGAATAAAGTAATTATTTAAATTTTGCGAGGATATGCATTATTCACCAATTACGATGTATAAGCAAGTCCAGAAAAGGTACGAATAGTAAATTTTATATGCTGAATTTCTATAGTATTGAAGGAAAACTTAATGGGTCATGGGAAGATCAGAATGTGCAGTAGTGCTTAACTGCAACATATGTAGAGATATCCATACCTATTCATAAAGTTCAAGTAATTAATATATGGTCAGTAACCGTAAGGTTCAAATAAGTACATCCTTAAGCAGTTTATCATTAAAGAGATTGTATGATGGGCTGTAAAACAATAAAGTAAATAAGAGAGACTAGCTTACCTTAATTCTATAAGTTCGAGGTTGTAGCTCTTTTCGTATCTCGACCATTTTCTGCTCCTCCCTATTCAATCGCATGGACATAAGATATGGATGTAGGAGGCCAGGAGTGTCATACATCTTTGCCTTGGCTGACAATATTCCTCCAATCCTCAGGATTCCTAGAGTAGTTCCAGGTACAGCAGCTTCTGTAAGCTTTGTAGCTTTTACTCCTTCCTTTTTAGCAAAAGCATTGATTAATGTAGACTTTCCTGCATTTTGGGCCCCAATAACCCACACATTTCCTCGAGGACCAGCCAAATCTTTAACAAATGCCAGCAAATTTCTAACACCTAAATCTTTACGGGAACTTACCATGTAAACTCCACTGAGCTTAGGTGCTCCATTAGCTTTAGCACGGTGTCGAACCCACTTATCCAAACGCGCAGGGGAAACTTGAGAAGGGAGAAGGTCAACCTTGGTAGCCACAAGAACAAGCTTTGGCAACTTTTTACTTTGTTTCAATCCATCCTTGCTTAGCTCTAATGCCTTAAACAAAGATTTAGCAGCCCGCTTCGGAAAAGATCCATCAAAATCAACGCAATCAACCACCATAACCACAACCGTGGCATCAGCATTGCCAGTGGGTCTCATCAACCTAGTCGTAATCAACTGGTCAAAATCGAAGTCAGGTATTAGGTTCTCGGCCATCTCATTTTTCACTTGTCCATAGTTCCTCAAGGAATGGCATCGAGCACAAACCGTGACCTCCTCCTCTTTCTCTCCCCTAGCAGCTTCTCTCGCCATCCTTTTCTTCTCCGCTTTCGAGACCCTTTTCTTCTTTCCTTTCTCAAGAACCTCCTCTGTAATGTTGCCATAACCTAACCCTGCTGGCATAAAACCATCTAGCTCTTTCAAGTCATCGCCTTCTTCTTCCAACTCTGAATCCCAATCATCAAATCCATCTTCACTCCCCGAGCCCATTTCGTCACCTTCACTTTCTTCCAGTTTCCCCTCAATACAATCCCCAAACTCCTCCTCCTCTTCTTTAACCCCACCATCACCAATAACATCCTCATTATCCAAAAAATCATCTACATCTTCCCCACCAAAGATATCTATTTTGCTATCTTCAACCTTCCTTTTCTTGAAATAACCAGGAAGATTTGGGTCATCATCTTGCATAAAGATTCCACAACCAGGGCATATATTGTCCTCATTGTTCCTCCCTTGACTCAATAAGAGCTTAAGGTTACTGTCTTTTCTTGAAAAACTACTACTTCTGTCACTTCTCCTTTTTGATTGAGTTTGAGTGGCCTTTATTGCAGATAAAACCATTGGGTAAGGAATTATTTTTTGCCGGCATCCTTCTTTCTTGTTGGTTAAGCCTGTTTAAATAAGTTCATAGAGGGAAAATGTTCATTATGTTTGTTGCCCTCGTTTGTTACTTCATTGAATATATGTAAAATGATTGCATAAAAAAGGACAGTCCGGTACAGTAAGATGGTTCGAACTCGTGACCTCCTGATCACATATGAGCAACTTTTCTAGTTACGTCAAGGCTCCCCTTCAATGGTTGCATACTAGAAAAGAATTGAAAGGGGAAATTGGATAATACCTGTAAAATGGAATTGGGGTACCAAGAAATTATTCTTTGTTTCAAAGGTGGAACAGCTTAAAGATAAATAAGAAGAAGAGGTAGCTGCTGCTGTTGAAGTTGAAAGCAGTAGCGCCATGGCTGTGCAAATATTATATGCCTTTCTCCTGCAACTAAAGTATCATGACCACCATATCCGAGAAGTAGAGAGAACGCAGTGCAGTGTGTTTTTTAGAGTAGGGAAACGGTTCGGGTTAGTTATGGATCGGTGCAGGATGCGGATCGGTGCAGGATCGGGCGAGTATGCCGGGTTCGAACTAGGAAATTAACACAAAATGACCAAACTTTGCAGAATTTTGAGCTTTATTGGAATGAAAGTCGGGACATTTACGTCATTATAATAATTCGAAACAAAGTTGTGAATACAGTCAATACACACAAGCAAGAAATTTGCTAGGAATGTCCAAGGGCGTTTAATATTTAATATACATTTTTAAAAGTAGTTATTGTATAATTTATTTAATATACATTTTTAAAAGTAGTTATTGTATAATTGTGGGGCAAAGAATATTCAACTGATCACTTTTTATCGGGTGAAAAAATTATTTGCACTGGATATCTATACAATATCATGTGTTTGCATACATGTATTTCTTATTTAACTATGGTTAATTAATATTGTATAGGTCAAAATCTACCCTACAATATTTAAGACAAGATAACGCTAAAGGGAGAGTCTTCAAGCCGTCATCAGTCGAGGTCGACCAGAAAGCAGCGAGGTTCGTGGTTGAGATGTCAACAAGGGTCGAGGTCGAGCACCGTTGGCAAAGCTGTAACGGCTAGTTTTCGAAATAGGGTATTAAAGAGAATATTCTAGTGGATATTCTCTACACTTGTACTATTAGGGTTTGTTAAGAAAATGTCTCATATAAATAGAAAAAGTGACAAGGGTGGAAGGCATGTGACATTCATTACTTGACAAGAACAAACTTTTGATTGAATATTCTTTCTCTCTCTTACAAAGATACAAACATTACATTTTCATCTAGATTCTTCCATCAAATCCGAAAATAATCCGAAAATACACCCTTCCATCAAATCCGAAAATAATTCGAACATTCTGGAATTTGTCTATCACGCATCATTGTCAGGAGGGATAATCATCTAGCTCATACTTTATTGGGTGAATCACTCCTTCTATTTATTTAAACGTCATTTATTATTATTCATTGCTAGTTATTGTTGCATTGTTGCTCATACTTTTTGGAATAGTTAATGCATATTGTTGTCGATCCTCCATCATATCTGACTAACATTAGTCACTTTTCCGGAAATAACATCTAGAGATATTATTACTAACTAAGCTTAACCCATTATTATATAAATTAAACTGTTTAAACCGAAAGTTATACTTTTTGGTCAAACAATTTGGCGTCGTCTGTGGGGATTTCTTAGTTAAGCTTTTAGTTTCTTCTAGATCTACAGCCAACACGAGCCTCTAACGTAAAAAATAAGAAAAAAAAAAATTAAAAAAAGAGAGAGAGAGAGAGAGAGAGAAGAGAAAGCAAAAAAACAAGATCCCATTTCTTTGTACGTACAAAATCCTAACATGGTAAGTAACCGAGAAAAAAGGGCGAGATTAATCAATGACCTCCCAACTAACCTCATGAACGTAATCAACGAAAGCTGTGAAACGGCAGACGAAGGCGCAACGCCCAATGCCTCCCCTAGGGGAGATGGGTCATGCCTTCTCATTGCAGCATCATAAAGTCTCTTGGTAATGGAGTATCCACATCTGTGGGGGAGGAGACGCCCCCGACTGTAAAAAAAAAGCTCCTCGAAGCGTGGCTAACCGATACGCTAACTAGCGTACTCAACAAGCCCGCCCGGGACGCAGCCACAGGAAACGCAAGAACTTGCATCATACAACCAGTAAACGAGCAGCTCAACCAACTCCCCCCTCCTCCCTCGACAAGTATTACTCATAATGTCGCTAATAGTGCAAGTGATGACACTCTCGCAACCATTCTAAAAAGGATAGAGGAAATGGAGAATGAGAACAGAGCACTCCGGGACCAAATGAGAGAACACCAAGAAAGGATCAATAAGATACCGGGTGCCTCTAAGCTTTTGCCGAAGATATATGCCGGCCGATTCATCGAGCAGCCTTATAGTGATGACGCCGCCCCACATGCCATACCAAAAACCTTTAAAATGCCGCCCTACCTCAGGATATATAATGGCACTACTGACCTAGAAGATCATGTGACTCACTATGTCACCACCGTGAAAGGCAATGACCTCGCCAAAGAACAAGTATCTTCCATTTTGTTGAAAACATTCGGTGAAACCTTCACATGATGAGCGTTAACATGGTTTTCGCAACTACCTGCGCGCTCCATTAAAACTTTCGAAGAGATGACCGACAAGTTCGTAATGGCCCATGTTGGGGCCAAGAAGGCCGAGGCGAGAGTGAACGACATATTTTCTATTAAACAGTCTCCGGGAGAGGGATTGAGGGACTTCCTCACTTGTTTCAACCGAGTAAGGATGACCTTGTCGAACGTGTCTAAGGGGATGGCGGTCGCAGCCTTCCAGAACGGGCTGAGCAGGGATGGTTCGAGGGCGACTAGAAAGCTATTAATTCGACTGATGAAGTATCCCCAACCACTTGGGATGAAATACATAACGCATATTGTGCCGAGGTCCTAGCAGATGAGGACGACTTCAATGGACCAACTCATCGACTGACATCGGTATAGGTCAAACCTAGAAAAGATCGAAGAAATGATACCAGAAGAGACCTCGCAGCTCTGTGACCTAACAGGGAACGACATCAACTGTATGTCAGAGCGGTCGTTGCGCCCTCCTCCCGCCATGAAGAAGGCCCGCCTAGATCAAGACAGGGACTCACCGGAATCATAGAGGTCTGCCCCCTTTATTATCTGCTTACAACTTTTGTGTGTCACCTACAGAGATAGTCTATACCCTCAAAAAGCTCAGACCAAAGTTGAAATGGCCACAAAAGATGAGGTCAGATCTGAGTACCAGAAAGTCAGATGTCCTCTGCGAGTTCTACTAAGAACGAGGGCATAAAAATGAAGATTGCATCGTCCTGAGGCAGGAGGTCGTAAACATATTACGACAAGGATACCTCAAAGAGTTGTTGAGCCACCAGGGAAAGACCAACTTTGTCAGAGGACGTGAACAACATCAAGGACCACCGAAACCGCCCTCACCAACTCGCACCATTCACATGATCATCGGTGGCGACGGCGATGCTTCCATCAACAGCGTGAAGTTCACCATTACTCACAAACTCAAACAGTCAATCACCCGCGAACGGTATGATGAACTCGAAGAGAGTATCATCTTCGATAAGTCGGATACTAATGGTTTGGCTTTCCCTCACTATGATGCCCTTGTTATTACTTTACGAATTTTGGATACCGATGTGAGACGCATTATGGTAGACGATGGGAGCGGCGCGTGCATTATCCATCCTCGAGTACTTGCACAAATGAAACTCAAAGATAAGATAGTGTCGTGTTGCATCACGCTAACTGGTTTTAACAATGCAGTCGAGGGAACATCTAGTGAAATCACACTCCCCGTTCTGGCCGGTGGCGTCACTCTGGAAACCACGTTCCACATCATGGCCCAAGATACGGAGTACAACGCCATAATAGGGCGACCATGGATACACGCCATTTCCATCTTATATCAGGTCATCAAGTTCCCGACTCCTTGGGGAATATTCAGCATACGAGGAGAACAGCGCACATCCCGGGAATGCTACCACATCGCCCTAAATAGCACAGTCACTCAACAAATAAAGTACAAAGAAAAAGAGGCATAGCAATCAACAGGGTCGAGATCGATATGTGACGATAACGAGGACGTTATCAAAAACCCTGATATGGTCGAAGTTGTAGGATCGACCGTAGAAGACCTCGACCCCATTCAATTAGACCCCGGCGACCACAGCAAGAAAGATTACATCGGCTGCAAACTTTAGGAACCAGGTAAATTCTGTCAATTCTTAACTACTAATGCAGATTTGTTTGCTTTCAGCCATGCAGATATGTCGGGTATCCCGAAGAAAATCGCCATACACAAACTGAACGTCGACCCATTCCACCCCAATGAGACAGGTAGACATAAGTTTAACTCCGCTGTCAATGACACGGTACGTGAAGAGGTGGAAAAACTATTGGAGAATGGCCCCATCAGGGAGTCGAAGTACCCCTAGTGGGTCGTTAATGTGGTAATGGTTAAGAAGAAGAATGGGAAATGGCGGATGTGTGTGGATTTCATAGCTTTAAACAAAGCATGCCCAAAAGATTCGTTCCCATTACCCCACATCGACCAACTTATCAATGCAACAGCCGGGCACGAACTACTGAGCTTCTTGGACATTTATTCAGGTTATAATCAAATCCTCATGGAAGAAGAGGATCAGGAATAAACCACTTTCATCACCTATCAAGGGACGTACTGCTACAGGGTCATTCCCTTCGGGTTAAAGAACGTGGGGGCGACATACCAAAGATTGGTGATGAGGATGTTCAAGGACCAACTCGGTAAGACGATGGAAGTCTATATAGACGACAAATTGGTCAAGTCCAAAAGGAAATAAGATCATATCGACCATTTGAGAGAAACTTTCGACATACTCAGAAGATACGGAATGAAGTTGAACCCCAAAAAGTGTGCGTTTGGCGTGGCCTTAGGAAAGTTTCTAGGTTTCCTGGTATCACAGAGGGGGATCGAAGTCAATACTGACCAAATCAAAGCCATCGAGGGGATACTGTAACACTTGACCACTAAAAAGCAAGTTCAAAGGTTGACTAGCCTGATCGCCTCCCTATCAAGGTTCATTTCACGATCATCGGATAAATGTGAAAAATTCTTTGCCGTACTCAAGAAGGATAACGAACTCCAATGGACTTTGGAGTGCGTCCAAGCCCGAAAGGGATTAAAAGCATATTTGTCATTGCCACCACTGCTTTCAAAACCAGAGCCTGGAGAACATCTCCTCGTGTATCTCGTTGTATCCGAAGTAGCTATGAGCGCAGTCTTGGTTCGAGAAAACAAAGGTACGAAATCCCATATCTATTATATTAGCAAAATATTAGTCGATGCCGAGACGAGGTATCCTCACTTCGAAAAGCTGGCCCTGGCCTTAGTCATAGCTTCGCGAAAGCTTAGATCGTATTTCCAGTGCCACCCCGTCTCGGTCGTTATGACCTTCCCCTTGAGAAGCATTTGACATAAACCCGAGCTACCGGGAAGGCTGGCCAAATGGGCCATCGAGCTGAGCGAGCACGATATCACGTAACAGCCGTGAACATTGATTAAGTCACAAGTGCTCGCTGACTTCATCGCCAACTTAAACGCAAAAGTAATGCCCGTAGTTGAGAGAAAAGCCTCTCAAACTTCCCCCCAAACACAAGACCTTTGGGTCCTATACACCGATGGCGCATCCAACGCGTTAGGGGCCAGACTGGGACTCGTACTCGAAGTCCCAATAGGAGAACTGATTCTCCAGTCCATAAGGTGCCCGAATATGACTTACAGTGAGGCCGAGTATGAGGCCGTAATTACAGTATGAGTGAAGACGGTTAAAACTACGTTGTGATTCCCAACTCGTAGTCAACCAAATCATAGGGACTTACCAAATCAAAGAAAAAGATTGCAAAAGTATTAGACTGAAATATGTAAGCTGCTTCCCGAGTTCGACGAAAGCCAGCTCGACCAAATTCCCCGAGTACAGAATGTTGAGGTAGACGGCCTTGCTAAACTGGCCGCAGCCACCAAAAGCATCTCAACCGGAAACATGAACATAGTCCACCTCCTCAACTTATCGCTTTATCAAATTGAGGTAAGAACCGTAAGCTAAACTTGGGACTGGCGCAATCGTATTATTACATATTTGTAGGAAAACACACACCCAGATGATAAAAAAGAAGCCAAGAAACTAAGAATTCAAGCGGCCAGGTACAGTATCATCCATAATGACCTGTATAAGAGGACTTACAATGGCCCTATGGTAAAATGCCTGGGCCCAAACCACATGTGGCGCATCCTGGAAGAGGTCCATGAGGGCCATTTTGGAGCTCACTCCGGCAATCGGTCTCTAGTCAGATGCCTCATACGGGCAGAATACTACTGGCCCACCATGAAAAAAGAGGCCACAGAGTTTGTGAAAAAATGCAAGCAATGCCAAAAGTACCCCCCGATGATTCACCAAGCGGGCGAACACCTCCACTCGGTCACCTCACCTTAGCTGTTCATCAAATATGGAATGGACATTATGGGCCCCCTCCCGGCAGGGTGAGGTAACCTGCGATTCCTTTTGGTTTTAACTGACTATTTCTCTAAGTGGGTGTAAGCAGGAGCATTCGCCCAAATACGTGAACAAGAAGTGGTTGCCTTTATATGGAAAAACACATGTCGGTTCGTCCTCCTCAAAGAGTTCAGCTGCGACAATGGACCCCAGTTCACGGGAAATAAGACCGTCGAGTTTTTGGAGAAATGGCATATCAAAAGGTACTCTCGACGCCATATCACCCCGCGGGCAACAGGCAAGCAGAGTCCTCTAACAAGTCGATACTAAACATCATGAAGAAAAAACTTGAAGATGCCAAAGGACTGTGGCCAAAAATATTACCAGAAGTACTATAGGCCTATCGAACAACGCCGAAGATGAGCACAAGGGAGACACCATACTCTTTGGTCTATGGGACCTATGCAGTAATACTAGTCGAGGTCGGAGAGCCCAGCCTAAGGTACTCCCATGAGAGCAGATCAATGAACGATGAAAGCAGAGGCAACAGCTCGACGAACTTGAAAAACGAAGAGACATGGCCTACATAAGGATGATCGCCCAAAAACAACAAGCAGAACTCTATTATAACAAGAAGGCAAAGGTTAGGCCGCTCAAAGTCGGGGACTACGTATAAAGCGTCCCCCAAGTCGCACTCTTTCTTCCCTCACTTGTGTTTTGTCCCAATTGGGTTTTCTCAAGGAGTTTTTTAATGAGGTGATGAAGGGAACACTTCAAGTCGGAATACACAAAGATGGGGCTAGGATGGTTAGTTCATTGCTCGACCTCTCATGCACTCTCCAGGTCAACCAATAAATTGACTAGATAGATTAGGACTGGGATTGGAACGCCAGCCAACGCCCGGAAATTTGTAAATTTCTCCAAAATGTACGAACAAAGCAACAATGCTTAAAGTTTACGGTTTTGACAAACTTCTCACTTATCGAAACACCTACTGGCCCTCGGCCATAATTAAACTTAGGTTATGTTCGACCTTGTTCGAACTAACACCTACTGGCCCTCGACCATAATTAAACTTAGGTTATGTTCGAACTAACACCTACCGGCCCTTGGCCATAATTAAACTTAGGTTATGTTCGATCTTGTTCGAACTAACACCTACCAGCCCTCAACCATAATTAAAATTAGGTTATGCTCGACCTCATCGAACTGACACCTACTGGCACTCGGCCATAATTAAACTTAGGTTATGTTCAACCTTGTTCGAACTAAAACCTACCGACCCTCAGCCATAATTAAAATTAGGTTATGTTCGACCTCGTCGAACTGATACCTACTAGCCCTCGACCATAATTAAACTTGGATTATGTTTGACCTTTTTCGAACTAACACCTACCGGCCCTCGGCCATAATTAAAATTAGGTTATGTTCAACCTTGTCGAACTGACGCCTACTGGCCCTCAACCATAATTAAACTTAGGTTATGTTCGACCTTGTTCGAACTAACACTTACCGGCCCTCGGCCATAACTAAATTAAGGATATGTTCGACCTTGTTTGAACTAACGCTTACCGACCCTCGGCCATAATTAAAACCTTGTTCGAATAAACGCCCACCAACCTCTGGACCCCATTTGCCATTAAGTGATCACGGTCAGAAAATCAAGGCAACCAAGCTACAGAATCAAAAAACATGCAAATGCAAAAACGAACCACAAGAAGAGAATCAGATACAAATAACGAAGTTGGCATTTCATACTTGAAATATTTTTTTACAAAAGCTCATGAAGATGCCACCAACTACAAGCAAAAATATACAAAAAATCAAAAGAGAAAACTACTGGCCACCACCATTACGGCTTTCGACATCCCCGCCGACTCGGCCCTCAACAACGTCGCCCCCTTGACCTTCAACACCCTCATCCTCGCCGATCTCTGGCGTAGCGGGGTCATACCCGCAAGCGACTCGAGAATCGCAAGCCTTAACATGAGCATCTTTGAGGACGACCTCAGAAACGGATTCTGCCGCATGTAAATCTCGAAATACGTCTAACTGGGACTCTGCATGAATCCACTCTTCGTATAACTCTCGAGGAACATTAGGAAAATCTAAAGTATGGGAAGAGGACGGTTGTACTAGTAATCGGGCTTTCTCGGCCTCAAGAGCAGCAACTCGGTCGTAGTGGCCAGAAGTCTCTCTCTCTAAATCTACAATCCTCTCATCAAGCCGCTTGTCTTTAAGCCTTGACGTTTCCAAGTCATTCTCTCGCTTAGAACAGAGAGTCTGTATCACTACCTCAAGATCCTCCGTCTTCCTGGAAGCCTCCGACCGAGCGAACTCCGCCTTCTCAAGATCCTCTGCCTTCCCGACGACCTTGCCACTTAGAGCATCCGCTTGGAATTGACACTCCTTAAGCTGGGCACGCAGCGAAACCACCTGATCTTGAAGGTCGTTGCACTAGGCTTCGACCCCTTTGCTGACTTCGAGCTCTTCCTCTTTACCTCTCAACGTCCCTTCAAAGATGCTGCATTTCTCAATCACCCTCACCAGCTCGTCGTCCTTCTCCTTCAACTCTTCACGAAAGGCCTGAAAGTTGCCACCCTCGCCAAAACGCCTGCGAATCTCCCGGTACTTGCACGGGTACTCAAAATACTTGTGCTCTAACTTCTTAAATATTATCTTACGCCTCTCCTCCCTTCGAGAACTTTCAATCTCTAGGATCATGGTCTGCAACCACAAGAAAAAAAAAGAAAAAATGAGAACTCCCTCGCCAGCAAAGGCGAAGCACTGAACAAAAAACACCACAGTTAGAAAGACGAAGCCCTGAAATACTCACCCTGAGAGCGAGGCCGGCTATGCTCCTCGACAGAGTGACATCGTCCAGTTCTTTGAGGGTTTCACCTTCCACTTCGGAGCAAAGAGGGCCGAGGGCAGGGACTACATTCTCCAAATTTTTCAACAGATCACGATCCATGGGGATCGCAATGTTCCTCGTAGACCTCTCCAACCTCATCTCGAGTTGGGTAAACCCCTCCTTCATCATCCTCAGTTCAATGACGTCAACGTCTAAGCCCATTTCATAACCATCTTTGGCAATGCCTTTATCTCTCCCATCACCCTACAAGGGAGTATTACCAGTTGGCTGCAAAGTTGACGGCCCCTCCTTCCGCAAAGAATTAGAATCCCTTGCAGTCGGCCCTTCGACCTCCGTCATCGCGGAAGGGCGAGACATATCTTCATCAGCCTCCATCGATCTAGGAACCTCAGACGCCAGCTCGATGGCATCTTCAAGGACAATGGTCACCGTATCATGAAGGACAAAATCATCTATCACAGAGTCCATGGCCCGGGAAACCCCGTTGCCAACGTCCACTAACCTCCTCTTACGAGACATCAAACCCCCGTGAAGAAAGGGGAAGCCGAAGGTTCCACAGCCAAAGTATTTGCAGATAGAGAAGAAATTGATGTTGAAGCAGCGGCAGGTGGAGCCGAGGATCGAGCAGGCTCAGCCGCGGCCGTAGAAGTGGTAGAAGCCGAAGAGGTAGCAGTTTTCCTCTTACGAAATGCAGGTGGGGGAGCTCTCAGCCTCTTCAAAGGCCCTCGAGCTGGAGTTGAGAGAAGCACAAAAGAAAAGGTCAACCATAGTGAACCACAAAAGGTGAGTAACCAAGAAGCAAAAGCAAAGAAACTCACCGGTCGAGGACAGAGCAGGCCCAAACTTCTTGAGAAAACCCGACCACTCATGAATCCCCGCGATGTGAGGGAGGAGCCGTCCGACCCAATCAGAAATGTTCCCGACCAAATGAGGGGGCGAAGTCTTGGCTGCATAAGAAAGGAGCAAAAGATCAGAACCCGTGACTAAGCAAAGTAAACCAAATTCCCCAACACATAAAGGTTAGACACTTACGAGTATAGTTCCAAGTTTCAGGGAGGCCGTCTGCATTGGCCACCACGTCCTCAGTTCTGACGAAAAAGAAGTTGTGCCAGAACTGGCAGCTAGCCTTGTCATCCATCATCACCACAGACACTTTCCCCCTCGGTGGTGAAGGTTCAACATCGTCCCCCTATAGAAACTAGGGGCGAATAAATGCGTTAGATGCCGAAGAGTAATCTCGACCCCGGCCAGCTCCGAAAACTTAGTAAGCATCCTGATGAGCTTATAGATATACGGTGCGAGCTGAGCCGGGGTAACGCCATTAAAACTACAAAACTCCTCCGCTAGTGGAAGAAGGGGAAGAGTGTAGCCGACATGAAAAAGGTAAGCGTAGAATGCACAGTACCCGGGGTGGTGGACTTGTACCACATCCCGCCCGGCAGGGACCAACTCGATGCGAGCGAGAATGCTAAATTTAGCCTTAAGCTCTAATAAATTGGCCTCCTTCATCGCCGACTCGAAGATTTCGGGTTCAGCTTCAGGCGCCTTTGTAAAATCAGACCTAACTTTCTCACCACGAGGAACTATCTCCTCTACCGTAGGGAAGTTCTCGTCCTCAACGACAACGGAGATGCCCTATGCGTGATCAGGGAAAACCATCGCTAAAGGAACTGGGTAACTTTCCTGGCTAGGACCAGAAGATACGTTAGACATAGTTCTAACGAAAGAGAAGGTATTCAAAGTAACGAGGAGTTAAAAACAACATGGATCGCTAGGACAGGGAAAGAAGATGCACAATAATGGAATAAGAAGAAGAAGACACAAGGTTTCGATATGGGAAATCTGTAAACTTGAGTGTGTGCCTTCACATCCTTATTTATAAGAGCTCAGGCATCGAAATCGAGGAATTAGGTCATATTACTTAGCACAAATATCGAAGCGACATATCCAATCAATAGACGCACGCAAAACGATGCAACATATCAGGGAAACGCATCATAATGACGTATGACATCATGATGTCACTTTGATCCCGGAGCAACATAACCTCAAAAGTTGCGGCTCATGAAAGGCCCCGTTGCGCACTCGTCTAACCATCTC